>NC_044323.1:170712520-171347242 GCF_007399415.2 Gopherus evgoodei | reverse complement strand
TTGGGTCTGGATTTTCCGGGCTAAGGGGACTGTGCAGACAGGGTCTAGAGGCGGGTTTTTGTGCACTAGAGCATGGCCGGGGTCCTATGAGGTGGGGATTTTTTTGGGGGGTGTGGGGCAGCCATGGCAGAGCAGCTGGGGCTGGGTTGGACTCTCTCCGCTGCTGCTGGGGGAAGAGGTGGGTGTGACCCATTCGAAGCCCTGCACCTGGTGTCTGTGTGTTATTTGTTTACCAGAGGAGCAGGCTAAAGGGGTGGCGTGCAGGGGGAGAAGGGGCATTTTCCACTTCAGAGGGACTCATGGGGTTGAAATTTTGGACTAGGAATCCAGACTAGTAGATGTGAAAGTTAGTATAGCCCTTTTCCAGGTGAGGAGATGAAAGAGCCAAGAAATGTAAGTCAACTGGCCGAGATACCGCAGTCAGAATTGGGCAGAGCTGGGAACCCGCAGCGTTAGGGGAATAGGGTACTGTCGTTCCACAGTTAAGGACTCAGGCCCAGTATATGCTCCCCTAAAGTACAGCACTAAAGCTGAGTGTAGAATGAATATTCTGAGACTGTGCACATACACAAGGTAATTAGTTTGACAAAACTAATTTGAAAGTGAGAACTTTAAATTTACGATCCTGTCTCTCAGCGTCCTGCATAATCTTAATAGAATAACACAAATTTCTCATAATTAAATGTTGAAATCTCGTGCATTGGCCACATTAGAAGAAAGTGTGGTCATTTTTTGCCACTTTATAACTGTTTCTCCTTCAGCAAAGAATTCCACAAAGGGCCCATCTTTCAAACGAGCTGCAATCTCCTTTTGTTCTCAATGAAAGTGCTCTCAGGAAAGACAATGGCCCACTTTCAAACTGGTCATAGCATTCCTTTGAGAAAAATGGAAGTGAACCCATTCCCTGCCTTCAGGGAAGATGGTGGTTCCCCATTTGTCAGCCATACAACTGTAACTCCTCCCTTCACTGCCACCACCAGGGAAAAAATGTCAGGGGGAGGGGAGGCCAGAGGGAAAGTTTTTACAAATCACTTGCATCTAATGGGGGTCTGTAAACATTTATGCATTAATCACAATTGTCTGGTTGTTACATGGTATCCTTACACAGCAGAGTTAAGGTTGTTTGGGTGAAGTAAGGGCACGGTTCCATGCCTTAACACCTTGTGATTCTTTTAACATTAACCTTACATTTGAATTTCCTGAATTTATAACATTGATTTTTGGAGGATAATTACAACACCTCTAATGTATTTTACCCTAAATACCCAAGGATAATGTACTCTAAACCTTATCTCCATGTTAATAGTTGGGGGTTTTTGGGGGGAGGGGAGGGGATTTGGGCACATAACCTAAGCTATAGCTAGAACTATAACCCTCCGTTTAAAGGGCATCACATTAATTTCTGTTCTCTCCTTAAACTAAAAGTGCTAAATGTTGCTCTCAGCTATACATGGCTCCTAGTAAAGTCAGGGAAAACCACATATTCACACATTGCAGACCTAAATAGGTATGTGGGCATTTCCTAGTCTTTTTCTATAAGACATTAAGCAACCATTACATGATCTTAAGATGTGCTTTATATAAGAATACAGGAGTATGCTATGCTTTGTCCTTGTAATCAGTGCCGGCTCCAGCTTTTTTGCTGCCCCAAGTGGCAGGGAAAAAAGAAAAGAAAAACCAATGAAGCTGCTGCCCAAGTGCCATACAGGAGCAGGACAGCGAGTGAAGGACCCACCCCTGAACTGCTGCTGATCCGGAGTGGGCCGATTGAGCTGCCACCGAAATGCCGCCGCTGGCAGCTACGGATGTGCCGCCCCGACAAGAGACGCACTTGCACCCCTTTCTGTTGGCCACTCCAGGCACCCGCTTCCTTCACTGGTGCCTGGAGTCAGCCCTGCTTATCAGGCTAGGAGAGAAGAAAAATGTGTTTAAATACCTGTACTGTTGAATGCAGAAACATCAAAGTTACTTGGCAATGGAAAAGTAAAAGGAGACCTTCTTTCCTTCTTGAGAAGCTACATCTTACTCATGGACTAAGTACTGCTTCCCTCCCCTCCGCACTCCACACCCCCCCCAACACACACACACACACACCATTGTACTTCTTGATCACCTTTACTGAAATCTTAACTAGCACAGGGTGATCATGTTGTGCAAATGCTGGTCAATGAGTAATTAGAACTATAAACTGAATTGGTTTTATCTCTCTGGCTCAGTAGATTACTTCAGCAAGAAGAAATACATGTGAGAAACAAGATGTCTCATGCTGAGAGACCTCACCGCGATAAGCAACACCGATATTATGAGAGCCACGGATCTGACAGACACCATGAGGAGAGAAGGGCTAAAAAGCCATACCCATCCAATAGAAGGTATGTCTCCTTTGTCCCTCACTATGGGGTGCAGAGCTTGTTTGTGTTTTTACATTCATGTTGTGGTTATTACAATACCAGGAGGGACATATTCAGGTTTGAAAATCAGAAATGTCAATATGCCACATTCAGAACTGTGGCGGAGTTATTTTGCTATTGGAAGTTTTAAAGAGTCTAATTAAACATTCTTTGTAATAAAGAACTACAGTGAGGAAGATTAAGTCACATGGGCTGGGAGGATAGGAGGAAGGTGAGGCTGAGTCAGGGAGGTGGAGAAGGAAGAGGGGAGAAGCTGAGTTGTGGGCATGAGGCGATGTGGCTGGGTCGCATGACCAAGGAGAGGTTATGTCCTGATCTTCCCAGAGGTGACAATTGATGCAGGCTTGTCTACATGCAGAGTTGCACTGGTTTAACTAAAGATGCCATTTAGCTGAACAGATGCTAAGGCTGAATGAACACTTTTTCCAACTAAAGTAACAGGTTTAAGCTAAACCAAAATAACTTGATGTAAACACATGTGGTCACTCTTTAGTAAACCAGTGTTAGTGTGTCAGCAAGGTCTCAGTGTCTGGGGTGGATGTGGTGCAACATGTGAAGCAGCAAATGGTAGGGTTACAAACTTTCTGATTGCAGAAAACTGAATATTCTTCCCTATCCCCTGCTCACTCTTCCCAACCATTGCTCCGGACTAATTTTCACCAGGCTGTGGCAGAGGGTTTTGGTGTGGGCTCGTGCAGGAGTGGGCTCCAGGCTGGGGCAGTTAGCTGAAAGATTTTATAAATCACAGTTTTGTCTTGGGGAGCTGCCTGACAAACTAAAGTCAGAAAAACGTTGATTAAAGTTAAAGAACCAGCAAGAAAAATCATTTAATTCTCTATAGAGTGAGGATGCTTTTGTTTACAGATCCAGGTTAACTATTTGGGGATTATGTTAAATTCATGGAGTTGTAGAACGACAGACAAATGCAAAAGAACCTAGAGATCAGAAAATGAAACTCAAATTCAGCTGAGGAAAAATGCAGGCTAATAGACCTGTGGATAAGTAATCTCAGACAGATGTTCAATTGGAAGGAGAAATTTTAAAGTAATAATGCTGAAGGAAATGTAAGAGTAATAAGACACTATATTAGACATGTTCTGTTCTATACAGTTTCTTACTCCATCCTCATAACTATAGTCATGGAGAGCCTTTCAGTCGTGCACTGAAATATGTGTAACGTCTGTCACATGCAGTCCACTCTCTCATCCTCCTCTGAGGGAGCACAGTTTTTTAGTTGTAGGGCAGCTTTGTGTTTTGGTTTGATAGGGCTTTTATGTTCACGCTGCTATGTTTGTATATTAGAGAACACAGGTCAGAGAAGCATGCTTTGCACTTGGAATAGAAGATGTGAGGCTTGCGATGATCCTTAGTTCCTGTTGGGAATTGTTCTACAGTTTCAAATCTGCCCCCAAGAAATCTCTCTCTGCACAGATACGCTTTCCCATCCCTTGTGCTAGAAAATTCTGTTGTGACTGAGGGGTGGAGTTGTTGATCATACCAGAACTTCAGGAAATCTTTTAGCTCTCCTGGGTCCAAGCCATTTTGATCCTTGAAGATAAAGAGCTAAGACCTGGAATTTGCTATCCTATGGGAATAGGATGGATGTATTAATAATAGTTTGTTACTGAAGAGAGGTACTGCAATGTTCTGTACTAGGTGAACTAAACTAAGAACTGATGGTTCCCTGCCTCAGCATGTTGTATTGCTGTAGTCCAGCTGAGGAAATGAAAGTATGCTTAACTAAAGTCAGGCCATTATCTGCCAGGATGAGAGAGTGTTTCCTAATCCACCATAAATGGTAGAAAAGCATTATTCATAGATGAGTTTACAGTATAAGGCAACAAAAGTGCAATTTTGGCTATCCAAGCAGAAAGGCAATAGTTATACACTGACACTGGTGCTACTGCAGCTGGAATATTGCATTCATTGCTGTAGTTCTGCATCACCAGAAAGATATTCTTAAACTGGAAGGGAGTTCAGAGAAAGGAGGAGAGAGTAGATTGTACCAGATCTCCTTTATAGAACTTTACAAGAATGGCTGTGGTGAGTAGATGCAGTGTTACTGTCATGAAATATTTTATATTCTGGTTTTAATTCCATGCTTTTGTATTCTTGTAAAAGAATCATTGTGAAATGCAGTAAATTTGCAAATATGCATGAGATACATTGCTTGTCCACAAATTGGTGGTGATTATTTACAGATTTGTTATGTGCAACTGTTACAGAAAACTTTAGCCTCTAGTTTGTCCATAAGCTGATAGTTGAGTATTTGCTTTTCATGGCAGATGAGTGATCAGAGGGTACATGGTATTTATAAACAAGAGTTCCACCCACTCACTCTTTTCTTTTTGCAAATTACACAAAAGCATTAGCAATAGTTGAATGGACTTATGTAAATAAAGTTTTTCAAAATTGCTGTGATAGTCACAAAACATTGTGAATATTTATTTATGCAAGCAGGTGATAGATTCGCTTTTCAAGAACATTCTTGCAAACAGATCTCATTTTACCAAATGTCTGCAAACAAAAGGGATCATACATACCAGTGAAGCAAGTCAGTTAGCAAAAATTCCAGAAACTAAAACTAATACTTTTTTGGTGCACTTGTCCAAAAATATTAGACTGTGCTGTCTCCTATAGATAATCTTTTACTCTTACCGCATTTGCAGGTCAACACAAGAGATTCCTGGCAACCAACACTCCAGACCTTATACTGCTAATTCAGACCTGTACCAAAAAAACAACTTACCAACTCATGGATATGTCAATTCTCCACCAAATTATGATCCTGAGAAAAAGACCTTTTCAGAGAAATGTAATAACCTATGCTCAAGGAGAGGTAGGTGGATTTTTATTTGGGCTTACCATCCATGTGTCGCTTCACAGATTTATGTCCTTGTTTCAATCACACATCCTGATTGATAAACACAACAAACTCAAGATAAGGGACAAAAGAGGGAGGGGGACTGACTACCAATGTCCAGGGAGACTAATTTGTGAATGGCATAGCTATGATTCAGTTATTGTTCTTATTAAATGTCTACGGGCCAGATTTACAAAGGAATCTCTGAAGATGCAAATTGGTGCTTTTGTGAATCTGACTAGGAGCCTGAGTTAGGCACCAAACTCCCACTGACTTTCCGTGGGACTTAAGCCTCTAGGCTGCTTAGATGCTTTTGTAAATTCCTCAAGGCATCTGTTTGCATTTTTTAGCCCTTAAGTCTTTATATGCCACCTTAAAACATGGAATTTTGCATTAAGGAATCGCTGTGAATCTTCGGCCCAATGATAGAAAGCCAGAGCAAGTATGAGTGACTGTACAGCCTGGTGATTAGAGCACACCCCTGGGAAACCCAGGGTCCAGGCCTCCTCCTCCAATGACTTAAGTGTTTATCCACAGTGGAACAGCTTCAACAGGAGAGCTTGAGGGATCCCCACTCTGGAGTATCTTATAGCACAGTGGTCAGGGCACTCACCTTCTCCCCTCAGGTGGGGTGGGGGGGATTTGAACCGGGGGGGGGGGTCTCCCATATTCCACTTGGGTACTCTAACCATAGGCCAAGAGTTCTGAGGGAGGGCCACTTTCTTCTCTTCTCCCCCTCGAGCTTCTTGAAAAAATATTAGGTGCCTAACACCAAGACAGGTTTTGCAGCTGAGAATCCCAAGCAGAGCTAGGCCCCTCCCTGCAACCAGGATTTAGATGCGTGTCTTCAAAAGGGGCTGGCCTTAGTTCACACACAGCTTACCTTGGCTATCTTAGGCAAAGAGCCTCCCAGCATGCTGGCTTTTGTGAATCCATTCAGAGGCACTTGAGTCTTCCCATTTGTTGTATCGGGAGCTGAACTCAGGTTTTGTGAATCCAGTGATTTTCTAGGTATCTAAGTGTCCTGATGAATCTAGCCATATATGGATTTAACGATGAAAAATATACACCGCTTGGACGGTCTGGAATAAGTCTCATCTCTCCTGTTGTTGTCAGACAATCAGACCTAGTATCTTTCTGTTTTACAATAATCAGTTTCTCTCTGGGGGTGTTGCTGCTCCCTTTGGACATTTTCTGTGGAATATCTAGAAACTGAGGTATCCTTACCACATGAATTATTTCCACCATCACATGTTGAGACCCAGGAAATTAGCACCACACTATTGAACCCTCTTTTCTCTGATTCTGAAATAAGCATGGCTTAGACCAGAACAGGGAGCCAAATAACATCTTCTCCATGGCTGTTTCCAGAGCAACACCTGATGTGTGAATTGAGAGCTCCTCCCATCCTATTGTTTTACTTTTTACTCTCATCTTATTCCTCTTTGTCTTCTATTTTGTTTAGCTGGCCACAATAAGGCTAACCCTTGCACACTTGGCTTGCCAAACTGGTCACAGCAAAAAGATTCCCAAATGACCAGATCTCTTAAGATCTTTGCCATGCTCAGACAAGACAGATGTTTTTTTCCTCAGAGCTAGGGTTGCCAGCTCTCTAGGATTGCCCTGGAGTCTCCAGGAATTAAAGATTAATCTTTAAAGATAATTTCATGTGAGGACCTCCAGGAATTCTTCCAACCAAAGTTGGCAACCATACTCAGAGGCAGGGGATTAAAATGGGGGTCTAGAAGAGGCCAATTGGTTTGTGCTATAGCCTTCCAAAAACTGAACTGCAAGCACCAGAAAAAGGAACTGCATTTTTCCATCTCTTGCTGTCTCTCCTTCTTGTGCGTTCACCTTTATCTATTAGCCTCTTTCCAGCTATCAAATGAAAAATATTGTGCAAAACAAATAGATCTAATTCCAAAACAGTCTCTTAAAATTCAGAAATTATAAAAATTATTGCAGAGAAATACTGGTCCTTGTGATGCTAAAATGGTCCATACAGATATTGCATTATTTATCAAGACAAAACCATGCCTCTTCTACTTTATTAAAATATAAAACCTATCAGAGCAATGCATCTGTACCGAGATCTGTTTCTTATTGCTTTTATTATTCTGTCAAGTACAATAGTCAAAATGTGAATTAATACAATTATATGAACAAACTCTAGTAGCTAACTATACACAGTTAACCATATTCATATTGAGTAAGGCAAGATCTATTACCTGTGTACCCTGTTCTTCCAATCAAGTTTACCTGCCTTCGTTTTAGATATCATTGGTATTCAAATTAGCACCGCCAGGGTGAGGATGGTACTGCTCTAGGAACTAATGACTAATTACACCCAGTGTAATTTTTGGGGGAAAGCACTGAACGCTTGACAAACCAATGGATTTGGTGCAGCAAAAAACTATACAATAGAACTAGTCACTGACAAACTATTTTAGAATATAGGAGTTTGGTGACAATATACATTCAGCTGAGCATTTATTAATTGATTGTTTAAAGTGAAATATAATCAACCTAAAAATGTAAAAAAAAAACTTTCAAAAAGACAAAACCTTTATATATTAATTTATTCAGACTTGAGATACTATCAACTTTATTTAAAAGAAATCATATCGGATTTATCTGCTGTAGTTACAAGTAACACGTAATACCACTATAACTGGAAGAGTCTGTACTCTTCATTACTTTTGTTATAAATCTTTTGCACTTAATAGCAGTGTGTGTGTGTGTGTGTATATATATATAATTTTACTGTCCTCCTCTAGATAGTCAATTTCCCCCATTTGCAAGGTCTTTCAGAGGAGAGAAAGCCACTGAAAAAATAGGGAAGTGAGATTATCCCACAACAATCGGTAGGGGATTTTGGGGGACTGGTGTTAACACCAAAAATTATTCACCTTGAGATGTATTTTAACTGACTAGATTTCAAGGGTAATGGTGCCTCTAAAAATCCCACATTTGAGATGGTGATATGAAAGAAAAATTTACAATGATGGTGACACTTAAATGAAGACTCTGTAAATTAAGGAACTACTTTTTGCAATAGTTACTTACAACTTACCTAACACACAGCATTTGTAATATGCTAACAAAACATAGGTTGGAAATATTTTTAATGTTTGGAGATAGACTCATAAAACATGACATTTAGTTTGCTTTACAATTAATATGATTGATATTTTGCATATCCTTTTCCTGTGACAATGAAAATAAACTTGTAATTTATGCTTTTGCTCACATGCAGTTTTACTCTTATTGAATGACAGGACAGAGGACGTGGGAAGTTAGGAGAATGAATGTCATAGGTGTGGAAAGTGCTGGATTGAGCCTGACACTACTTTCTTCACCTAGGTTTGGGCAAAAACTGAGTCAAGTCAGAGTAAGGCTCTAATCATAAATAGGGTAGAGATGTTTGGGGTGTCCTTACCTCCAGCCCCCCAAAACAAAATGAACGAGCACCCCACACATTTTGATTTTGTTTCAATATATTTTTATGGGTGTGAAAGAGAAAGCAATAGTGACATGGCAACATTTATTTACAGTACTTTTGTTTATACAGTAAAAGTCCATGAAGTCCTTTTATCTTTTGTCTATACATTACTCTGGCCCATTCCAACAATTCAAGAACTTATTCAGTAAAAATTTCATTAGTAGTAATCTATTTTAATTCTGGTACTACCTAGTCTCTAACTTGCTAATTTCCAAATGAATAGAAAGATTAAAGAAAAATTTGAGAGACAGTTTGCAGGGAACAAGTGTAACAGAAATCCTATTTCTCAGCAGCAGGAAGACAGCTCAAAGCAAATGCAGTGAACAGTGTTGTATTTCTCAAATGTATTATTATTATAATAATAGGCTGCTAGTGAACATACATGTAACCTAAATGCTCTGATTGCTCAGACCCCTGTCTTCTCAGAGAGTGGTATCATCTCTCAGCAACAAACTTTTTAATTTCAGTTTTACCCTTTTTACTAAAGGCAAATAAAATTAAATTTCATTTCAGCAGGAAATAAGATTAAAGTGCACTAACATGATTTTCTCCAGGATATGTTCACGCATTAATAAACTAGCACTAATTACAGTGTAAGCATTCATAAGCCTTTGTTCTCAAATGTGACTGGAAGTTCTAACCACCACTACAGATTCTGGAAAGTAGTTCTGAATAGTGGAATGAATATTTTGGGAATATTAAGATAGAAATCAACCCCAGTGATTAGAGATCAACATCTTTCATGTCCATTGTGAAATTTACGTCATATGTTTTGCCACTCTGTCATGAACCACATTTCACAGAGGTTCCCAGCTCAAATTATTGATCTTCCAAGGGTGTATTGAGAGTATTACCTTCATTTTCAGAGATGGGGAAACTGAGGCTAAGAGCTGAAGTGATTTACCCAAGGCCACAGCAGGAGACAGTAGCAAAGCAGGTATGCTGTACTAGGTAGATCTATTTGATGCTAATCCATGTTGTCACATTTATACAGCTTCTAAAAGGAAAAAAGAATGACACTGCACATTATGCTTGATGGACCAAACTAGAATGGATCAGTTAAGTTCACAACTTTTATTATTCCCATTTAGAAGTATCTTGTTTTTTATGACCATGTCAGGCTGAGATTCCCCACACTTGAGCCAAACTCCTCTAACAATTAGAATAAAAATAATTTCCTTTAACAAGTGTAATCATGCTCAAAGGTAATCAACCCAACAGACTAGTACTGTTCCCAGTCACCTATCATATGTATTTATTAAATTTAGCTATAACAGTTTTCCTGAGACAAGGATAAACTAATTATTAAAAAAAAGCATATCGTGGAACAGGTTCCACTGATCCTGCTGTGGTGTTGGTTCTACAGCCTAGGTTTGACTGATTTAACAAAATGTCCCAGCGTACAAGTTCCCCTAGCCTGCCCCAGCTTCTGCAAGTGATGCTCGTTCAAAAAGCAGTAACTATCAGAGTACCTTCTAGTTACTAAGGCCAGTTTAATAAAGGAGGAGTAATAGTAAAAAGAGCTGGGGAAAGGTGGTTTCCTCGTACCAACTCAGTACATTTGTTCCAGCACCAGGGAGGCGTTTACTTGCCCCCTTCTAGAAAGCTCTGGGTGCAATGGGTGAAAATCTCAGTATTTGATACTCACAACAGGAAGTACTGTTGCAAGTGCCCAGTGCCAGTTAAAATAAATGCAGGCCCCTCTGTGATGTTATTATATTGGGACCCCTTGGTACAGGGCCCAAGATTTGGTGTGTCACCTTCTCATCTGCTTCAACCTCAATGCTTCAGGGATGAATTTAGCAGTCATAGAAGCAGCAAATAGCAGTTCCTACTTTTGTAGGAAGTATGAAAAGAGTAAGTAGAAGGCAGGACCTGGAATAAGCTCAGGCAAGAACCATGCAAAAAGTTAAGATGTCCTGATTCCCCCAAGTGGCCTGAAGTTATTTGCCATAGTGCTCTCAGCCCATATGACACAGCTACAGCTTAACGCTATATGGTACTGGAGCATGAAGTTAATATCGTGCTAGCTGCCCTCCATCACTTAAGGATCAGGTTTGTCAATATTGCCTGTACAGTCCTGCAAGTCCCAAATATGCCACAGATGGAATAAGGCAGGAGTTTCAAACGGTAGGATTTGGAGTAAGTTCTTGGCAGTATGGAAAAATTGCTCCTATGGGAGAAAATGGTCTCCAGGGTAGAGTGGATGTGGGAAATAGAACAACTCCTGCATATGAACTTGAGAATTACCAGGATATCAGGAGGAGTCATTTGAGGCTTTTAAGCAGGGTTATCATCTTCACTAACGAGGGACATTTTACAAATATTTAAAAGGATATGCTATTGCTTCTCTTCTGATTAGAGCTGCTAAATCAAATTTTGTAATACTTTCCAAATTGACTAATTTTTCTCTATCATTTGACCAGTTTAGGGCCATAAAATATTTTGATAAATTGAATAACATTCGATTCTCATTAAAATATTTTTAAATGATCCCACAAGACTTAGGCACCTGGATTCTATTTGAATTCAATGAGACTTAGGTACCTAACTCCCTTAGGCTCCCTTGAAATTCCCAGGCTCAGTGATTAATTTTTGTCATTACATTGCCTGTCTTAACTCCTGGAACCTGAGTGCTTTTTAAGTATTACCCCATTAGGGATGTTTTAGCAATATCCAGAGAAAGAAGAGCACCACTGGAAAGGAAACATACGAACTGCAGGGTGGGTGGTTTTTTACATAGTATGTTTTCTATTGGTCTGATCCTGCAGCATTAGAGAACGAGGGACTTTTGCTGTTGACTTCACTAGCAGCAGGATCACACTCATGGATATGTACATGTAAGGTGTTCAACAGAAAAAACACACGTGAACATGGAACTTCATTGCAACATGGAGGCATCCAGCTTTATTAGCTTGTTTTTAGAATGTTACTTTTCTATGTCTGCTGCTTTCGTTTTCCTTCGTTACCTTCCCTCTCTCTGGTTTTATAATGATCTTCCCTCTTCTGTCCGCCCTTTCGTTCTGTTCCTCTTCATCCTCCTCACCTGTTTTTCCTTTCAGTGATGTGTCGTCTTCTCCCCCCCCCCCTTGGTGTTTTTTAAAAATCTTTTCTTTCTTTCTGTCAGATTTTCTTAATTTTCCATCTCCCCCTTTCCTTTCTCAATCCACAGAAGTGACTGTAAAGCCTCAAGTTCAGCTGTAACTTTACTCTGTGGAATGCAAAATGTTTATTGGCAAGAGTAGTTCTACATACGGAATCCTTTGCAGAGCTGTTTGACTCCTGCTTCTTCAAGTGACTTTATATTGTCAGAACACTGGTCTTTAAAACCAAAAGCCAACCTACTTTTAAAAAATCTGTTTTAAATGAGGGAGACTCACTGGCTCAGGTGCAGCCTTTAACCCTTGAGCTGACCATTCATATCTGACCTGCTTCTATAACAGCCCCTAATGGAGCCTGCCACAGGAACAGCTCATGTGCACAGGGCTGCAGATTCATGCAGTAGCTCATTGGCACAAGTTTTCACATTCAGTTCAGCCACCACATGTATAGCTTGGCACTTATGGGCCACCAGTGAATTCTGCCCAACCCAAATACAGTAGTAGACACCGTTCAGGTGAGGGTCAGAGTAGGCAGACAAGTAGGGAAAGAGGAGCAAAACACAAAGTTTAAAAAAATTCACAGAAAAGAAGGAAAAGAACAAAGAGGAGGCCAGGGGATGGGGGTGCGCGAGTGACGACTATTCTGGACTTGATGTAAGGGATGAGCTTAGGTGGAAATACTCAAGCTGCACCACACACTTAGACTTTAAGGCCAAAAGGGATGATCATGAGCCTCTAGTCTGACCTCCTGCACATCACAGGATACAGAGCCTCACCCATCCACTCACTCTTGTAATAGACCCATAACCTCTGGATGAGATACTGAAGTCCTCAAATCTTGATTTAAAAAGACATCAACTTACAGAGAATCCACCACTTGCTCTAATTCAGACCAGCAAATGACCTGTGCCCCATGCTGCAGAGGAGGGCGAATCCCACCATTCCTCCCCACACACAGGGATTCTGCCAATCTGACTTGGGGGACAGTTCCTTCCTGACCCTATATATGGTGATCAGTTAGAGCCTGAACACAGGGGCAAGACCCACTAAATTGGCGTGTTTAGTGCTCGTTTCTCAGCAACAGTATCAGGGCTTGCATCTATACCATTGCTTGTACTGGTGCAGACAATTGGGCACTAGATTTAAACTAACGTACACCAAGCCTTGTTTGCATAAGAAAATTTTACAAAAAATCCCCTATCATTCAGAATAGTGTAGCTCTACAAGTATGAGCAATATTGCGAGCCCTGGTGCATCAGCAGCTGGTATTCTTACCATAGGTTCATTGACTCCTGCTCAGTATAATGGATACTGTGTGTTAAAACTGACAGTAGGCTGAGCACACTAGCGCTCCCAATATACAGGCACCAGTGTGGCTGCTGTAGGAAAAAAATTTACAGAATGTACATCATTTAAGCACACTTCTACCTGGGTGGAACTGGAGGATAGTGGCAGGAGCAGTAGCTTAGGAGTTTTTCTAGGAGGCAGCAGTAAATGAGATCAGAAAAGGAACAAGAGCTGCTGAGACAACTGTGCAGGGCTTGGATACAATACTCTCATAAATGTATTATGTATATTTTAAAGGAAGTCAGACTTTGAGAAGGGCTATTAATCCAAAGTTCTAATCCCTTTAGCTGTTTATTACTTTGACAAAACCTAGCCCCGCTGCCCTGTAATTCACAGCTGGCTATTTTGCTCTGGAGCTGAATATTTTTTTTCTTTGATTTAGGAGAGCTGTGGATGTTTGCCCATTTTACAATCAGTCTGAATATGTTGCCAGTAACTGGGAAGTAGAGGGTCACTGGAAGACTGTGTGTGTTGTTTACGCAAGTACAGTGAACTTGGTTCAGTGAAGCCGAGCCCAAATTCCTCAATAAGTCAGCATTGTGGCAGTTTAGTGTTAAAAACATACTGACACACAAACCCGTCTAACCTGAATTTCTTGCCTTTGTGGAAATATAATTCACAATATGCCATAAAGCAACTCCTGTTACTGTCAGAGATGGTTACACATGTAGTGACCTCAATCTATTTCCTCTCCTGCTTGCTAAGGGCCAGATTCTGCTACTGTTAATCATGCTGTAGTACCTTACTCCAGAAGGAGTCCCACTGAAATCAGCATGTCAGAATCAGGCCGACTGCAATTACATAGTAAGCTAGGGGCACTGCAAAATTGTAGATTGGGTCCAGTAATTGTCATGCTATTATACAGTTCCAGGGTTTTTCAGACCTCTCCACTGAAGAACACAGTTGGTTTCGCACCAGGAAATCCCAGTTCCCAAAGTGCAACAAAGGTTTCTAGAACAACACAACCTAGCAAGAGGAAGGAAGTTCCATAGTCTAATTTTTGTTGTGCTGCTTTACTCCTTTCTTTGCAAGCTCAGACAGATCTGACAGCAACAGAGAGCAGCTGGCTAGATAACTAAAGGGAAATGCAAGACAGATGAATTTGGCAGCATAAAGTGAAAGACTGTAGGCTTCTTGCGATTTGTGTCCCACTTCGTAATGGCCAGGAAATGCATGACCATTTTGGCAAGCTTCTTACATTTAGCCTGTATTCACTTATTGCTGCAAAGAATGGGGAGCAGGGGTAAGAAGAGCCTTAAAGTAAGGAGGTGCAGCATGTTCGCTACCCTACAGGTTAGGTCTCCTGAAGCTTCAAATTTAACTGCAATAAAACGTTTACTAAACTTAGTCTGCCCTCTAGTGGTTAATGAAGTGATCATTACTACTACATGCATATTGAATAGCACAGAAGCAGAGACACTATGCTGAAGTATTTAATATTTTTCAAATTCTACATTAGAATTATTTACTTAGATTCATGAAAAATTCTTCACTTCACATTTACCACCCTGGAGGTTTTAAAATATGCAGTGAGATCTAAAATACCATCTGCATCAAACAGTAAATAAAACAGTGGAGTTACATGCATCACTGGCTAGAACCAACAGTTTACAAGACCTTCAGTAACTTTGTTGAATTCCTTGTTTAAGGTGTTGTCATCATATAAAATTAACACTTAGATTTCCTAGTCCAACATCATCTGAAGATAAGTTCTGTACTTTCTCTTCCTCTAAGACTATTTAGATTTTAGGAGGCTCGGTGCTTGAAGTGAGCAGGATCCAAACTGCAGCACTTTTCCAGAAAAATAAACATTTAGTCTTTTTTAATGGAGTAAGACAAAAAGGTACAAAGACTGAATTAGTAAGTAGTAAAAATGTAGATTTAATAAAAACAGGCCATTGTATTTGGTCAGGTCTGTTTTATACGTGTTTGGAGAGGTGGGGTAGTACAGTACCTGAATTTCCTGGAGGCACTGGTTCAATGCGTGACATACAAGGTAGATAAAATGAATTCTATGCAGTCTTGTGTATACGGGTGTTAACGTGTGATATGAAAACTGTCTTCCCTAGATGGACATAAAAATCCTATGACACTTTCTTATACAGCAAGGTTTTGCCTTGGTGTTCTTGGGCAAACTTTTCCCTCCTCCAATTTGTTCCCATTTTCCAAACACAGGATGGAGGTATTTGTTTGCTGTGTGGATTTTTTATAAACCACTTTAAGATGAAGAACTACCAATTATATTTATGATTTATCTTACATTGGGGAGCATCCAGCTGGTTAAAATGCCCTTTTGACATGCCAGCATTCAGTTGGATTGCAGACACTTAACATGCAGTTATGCTCCGGGAAGTGATATCCAATGGACAGCCATCAATCCCTACAACCTTGCTATAGAAAAATTACATGTAGTTCTGATTTTTAAAAAACATTGACCTGCCTGATTGTTAGAATACAGATATATGGCCTACTAGTAACAGAGGTCTGTGAATCCTTTCTATAAAAAAGTTCCTTTGCCTGTCAGCTTGGTGATGGATTGGAACATAAATGTTAAATGGCATCTCTTCATAAAATTGCCATTGCAATGGTGGATGGTTTGAAATTGAAGAACTTCAGCTTTACTTTTGTTACTTTGTGATAGACAAATGAGTCAATTATCCAAATGCTGTTCCTTTGCTTAAAGTCTGTTCCATACAATTTTTTACAAGAGGAGGAAGATGGTCAGCCTAGAAGAACTTTTTCATACAGTTTTAGCTTTAGAAAGTGGGGTTAGGTAAGACAAGCTGGGAATCATAGGATTTACTTCCCTTTAAAAAGTTAGTCGAGGCACACAGGTTGAACAAGTGTCTCCTTAAATATGATTTAAAAAACCTTGATTTAGATTAGATCCAGCAAATAAGAGGCCAACTTTTTTTTTTTTTTTAAAACAGGAGCCTGAAGTAAGTTTGCCAAATGTATATTTAGGGATCTAATAAATGGCCTTTTTTTTTTTTGGTTTTGTTTCTTTGTTTTTAAAAGAAAAAGTCACTCGGAGTTAGGAGATTTTTTAAAAAAATCTTGTCCACAGTTTTGTTCAGATGGACAGCTCCCATTCCGTGTGGTTGTGTGTCAAGCAGCTGGAATACCAAATACAATCTGTTGGTGCTGTTACCTTTTCTTCATCACAGCTCAAACAACACTGTAAAAATCTTTATGGTTTTTTCTTGCATGATCCACTTATCAAGTGCACTGTCATATACCGAAAAAGCCATCTTGCTCAAGCTCTGAAGTACACTAATTAAAGTGAATGCTTCGTATACAAAGGAGGGCTTTTTCTGTAGCCTCCCCTGAGGAGAAAAGCTCAATATGATCTCTCTGTAGTTAAAAATGCATTAGTTCTCCCCCAGCCCCCATTTGTACAAATACATTTTAAGCCAATATTCAGTTCATTCACCCTTTTCTTCCTGCAGGTATTTTGAAGTTTGTTGAAATCACTGTCAACATTCTAGTGCTGATCTGTGTTGGAGCCTCCCATGCAGCTATTGCTGGCTATGGTTCTATGGGAGGTTTGGGAATGGGCTCTTTCAACATTGGTTCATTTTACAGCCCATTTGAAGGAACTGAGTTCCAGGAGGTGCGAGACTTGGACATGCAGTACAGCCAGATGAGAGCTCCTTGTGTGTATGGGGGAGTAGCCTTCAGCCTGACATTAGTAGCACTTACACTCCTGTTCCTCATCGTTGGGGCAAAACCTATTGATCGACTCTCTGTGAAGATGCTCGTGGCAGAATGTGCCTTTGATGCGCTGGCTTGTATCGGGTATATTGCAGCTGTTGGCCTTTACTTACACTTTATCATCCAGGTGAACGCCACGGACACATGCAAGAAGAGGGAAAGACTGTATGCGCGCCGTGGATACACCTGGATGAACTGCGAGGTTCAGGGGGGTGATGCAGCTGTCAGCCTGTTTGGCATCGTTGCTGCTTGTTTGTACTTCCCAAGTTTTGTGATCTGTGCACTCACCATTCGAAATGTACAGGCCTTTCGGAGCCAGATGACCAGGACTCAATACAACCTTGAGAACAGCTACAGTGAGAGAGAATACCAAAAGGACTACAGAGGCCCCGAAAGCACTCACAGTGCACAGGCTGTAGCAACACTGGTGTAGAATCTGTCATGGAACTCATTGCAGTGGCAGGGAGCATCAACTCCAGTGATGGGCAGGCACTGGATCTGATATTTTTAGGATTTTCTTTAAATACAGAGCATCTGTATCATACGGACCATAGTGTACACATGTACAGCATTAATTGTCAATTTTATGATGGACTAAAGTCCTGAATGTAATAAAATTTACTTTGTCACAGTAAATTTTAATTTTAGATGGTTACACCAATTACTTAAGTCTATTTTCAAACGTAAATATATATTTGGTTTCAACAGTTCAGCCCTGCTCAGAGCAGGTCCAACTGACTCTAGTAAACACCAGCATGTTAACATCGGAGGAGCTGAACTAGTTAACAATGGTGGGAATTATTATTATTTATTATTTTTTTAGTTTCCTTTGGATAGATATAACTCCAACTAGGAGTGTGGGAATTTCATTTCTTCTTCCCCTCCAGTTGGCCAGCCAATATAAGAGGTTAATAATCTATGAACACTCACAGCTAATGGATTAAGGCCCCTATTCAGAAAGGTACTTAAGCACATGCCTAACTTTAATTTTGACTTCAGTGGGTCTACTAACAAAGATAAGAACATTTCTAAGGATCACACTGAATCAGGGCCTAAACTACAACTCTGCTCCCTTGCCTGGATTGCTACCATGCTACTAATCTAGGGAAAGGCTTTAAACTCCCACTGTTGATCCCAAGTCACCCATATTTACTCACCCTGATCCCACTGCTCCCTGAGGAATTTTGCAGACAGGCGTTAACTACAGTTCCAAACATAATGGTTTTTTATGTCCATGTAATTCTGAACCTAGTGGAGTTAATCTGAATTTACCAACTGTGAAACATCAGAACTGGGCCCGATAGATCTGAGTCAGTATTCCCCTGAATGAAGGAGCAGTTTGCAAATTTCAAAACACAGGAATGAGGAGATGAATGCTAGACAAATACATACTTACACTTGAACATACTGACTTCTCTTGGGTATTTAAAACAGTTTTTTTCCCTCCAGAGAAAAGCTGTAACAGAGTGACAAACACATATGCCCCTCCAACAACTTTGCATGAAAAGCTCTGATGCACAGCAATAATCAGACACTCCCTGGGTCAAGAAAATCATCGTTTAAAAAAACATCTTCAAAAATCCTCTGTTTGAAGCGAAGCAAAGCAAAGAGATCACTGTACAGCACAGTTGACAGGGAAAGCAAAAGCTTTGTTGAATCACATCATGATTTATGTCAACATGTGGAAAAGGCTATCATGATCCTGGCTGTGCTCTTGGCTTTCAGTTTTGCCTGCATGAGAGTTATTATGCAGATGAAGCCCTCTTTTCATACTGGAATAGTTTTTTGATATGCACCCCCATAAATTACAATAAATATAGTGATATATGATGTATAGTCCATACAAACAAGATGTTAATATTAAGTTCTGGACTATGCAGATGTGTTTGAATGGACTTTGCAATAATATTTAGCATTTATATAAAACTGTATGTGTTCAAAGTACTGAACAGATGTTAAGTTAAACCTCAGAACACCCCTAAGAGATGGATAAATGTAATCCCCATTTTACAGACTGGGAAACATAGGTGAAGTGACTTAACCGAGCCCCTCAATAAATCTGCCAGTGGCAGGAGGAGGATTAGAACTCAGAACCTCTTAACTTCCAACCCTGTCCTTATTGATCCAGACCAGAATGCCTTCCACTGGTGTTCTGTGTGGGCATTAACAGTCTACCACTGGCAAATCTATTACTAGGAATAATACCCATAGCAACTCAATTTTGCACTTGAATCACGATTGTCTCAATTTAAGGCTGCACAAGCTCTCTGAAGTCTGCTGCCCCATTGTGCATATAAACTGTGGTGCAGACTGTAGTTACATGATCATATTCTATACCTTTTTAAATTACACACAAAAATGTTAAGAAAACAAAGGTTGCACTCATCAAACACTGGCAAGTTAGGAAATGCCACAATTGAGTTCACCTATACAACCTTAATTTGATCTTGCTCTGCATATGCACTATGACACTCTTTAATCACATACTTTTTTGTCCACAGAATCTCTGTCTTATTCGGTACGTAGAATGGACAGTGTTCACTGAAGAAGCAGCTTTTCAATAGCTTGTTTTCTCTTCATGCAAATCTATGGCTTCATGGGTTATTTACGGCACATTCAATTCTGTCTCAGAGCAGGCATTAAATAATTTCTTCATCAGCTTTTGTATGGTGCTTATCACTGCAGTATTCAAGTGCTTCACAAACAATTTATTTTCACAATGCCCCTGACATGAGGTGGTATTATCCCCATTTTACAGATAGCAAACTGAGGTACAAAGAGCTTAAGGTCAAAAAGTATCCACTAATTTAGAGATACCTAGGACCTGTTTTTTCCAGAGTACTTTATATAGCAGTTTATATGTTCCAAACACAGTTCACATTGACTTCACTTGAAGCTGTGAGCATTTAGCACTTCTGCAAATCAGATCCCAGGGTCTCAAGCCTGGCACCCAGAAAATGAGGACAACACAAATAGAGACCACCTGTGAAAAGTTTAGTTTAAGCAACTTACCCAGCATCACATAGGAACTCTGTGGCAGAGGCACAGAATCCAGTTTTCCAGGGCAGCATTCAGCTGGCTTAACCATGAGACCATCCCTTCTCTTCCCGCAACCCTTTACACTACACATCTTCTGATTTCTGAAATAAATGAAACAGGGGTCCTACACACAACAGTCTCCATTACACAACTCTGATTCATCCCCGGAGCAGGTCCACCTGTGCACTGAATGAATGGATCCTGTGGGGGAAAATATAATAATGAATTAGGAATATCATAATGTATAATCACAAGAGGGTCGAGTTAAGATTGTACAAGCAACCTTAAATCTGGTATTTCCTAACTTTTGACAGCTTGACTTTGCAACATTATTATTTTAACAGATTTTTGTATGTAATCTAGGATTTTTTTTTTTTTTAAACAGAGCAGCAAATTCCATCATGTGCCATCATATTGACACTTACATGGGTCACCAGCAGTGTTGGAACCTTTAGGTCTTCCACACAGACCTCTATCACTTGCATTAATGGAGTAAATTATGGTAGTAGTTGGTCCATGCAGAGGATGACAGCCTACACTAACAGGGAATGGGACACTTTGCCTGTGGTTTTCACAACTGTTTGCTGAGAGCAGAGGAATGGGGAGACTTAGGAATGAGGGTTTCATTCCAGGCTCTGGTGGAGTGTGCAGTCTTAGTGGGTTGATTCCCTTTCCTTCCCGCAGCATGAACTTTCTTCCTTGTCCCCTCTTGTGTATTCGAGTGCTTTCTCTTCCCCACCCCAGGCTTATTGTCCCAGACCCATTCTCCTCACCTAGCCAATGCCAGTCCCTCATTCCAGTCTCTCTGCCCAGCCACTTCTAATCTCCTTTCTTCTGGTTCCTCACCTGATCCATCTCTCCCAAGCCCTATCTTCCAGTCATCTCACCCACTTCCATGTTTCCTATCCTCATTGGCTCAGTCCCAATCTCCCTCCCTGTATATTTATGAGTGCCTACTGTTATTTTCACTCCATACATCTGAAGAAGTGGGTCATAGTCCACGAAAGCTTATGCTCTAATAAATCTGTTAAGTCTTTAAGGTGCCACAAGACTCATAGTTGTTTTTGCTGAAACAGACTAACACGGCTAGCACTCTGAATCATGCAATCTTGGTATCCTTCCTTGCCTGGCTACTTGTCCCTCTCTTTGCCCAGCCAGTCCCAGTCTCCCATGCATGTCAACTCCTTACCAGATCTAGCTCCTCTCACCTCCTGCCCTCAGCCAAACTAGTTCTCAGTCGGTGAGGGGGTTACAGCGCTGCAACTTAGGAGGTGTACACATCTGCAGGGCATCACCAGCGCTGCAACTCCCTGTTTGCAGCGCTGGCCGTACTCCCGTTTTGTCTCGGGTGTAGAGGATCCAGCGCTGGTGATCAAGTGTAGACACTTACCAGCGCTTTTCTTGACCTCCGTGGAATAAGCAGGTATCCCAGCATACCTGAGGAAGCCTCTCTGGTAATCAAGCTGGTCTCCTTCCCCGGTTTGCTCTCGCATTCCCTGAACCCCGAGCAAGCAGGTCTCCTTCCCTGCGGTTTGCAGGGTGGTTTGGGGAACGCGAGAGCAAACCGCGGCGAAGCTGGTCTCCTTCCCTGGTTTGCTCTCGCGTTCCCCGAACAAGCAGGTCTCCTTCCCTGCGGTTTGCAGAGTGGTCCGGGGAACGCGAGAGCAAGCCGCGGCGAAGCTGGTCTCCTTCCCTGGTTTGCTCTCGCGTTCCCCGAACCTCCGTGCAAGCAGGTCTCCTTCCCTGCGGTTTGCAGGGGGGTTCGGGAAACGTGAGAGCAAACCGCGGCGAAGCTGGTCTCCTTCCCCGGTTTGCTCTCGCGTTCCCCGAACCTCCGTGCAAGCAGGTCTCCTTCCCTGCGGTTTGCAGGGTGGTTCGGGGAACGAGAGCAAACCGCGGCAAAGCTGGTCTCCTTCCCCAGTTTGCTCTCGCATTCCCCGAACCCCCCTTGAAGCCGCCCAACAGCGCTGCAGTATGGCCACATCTAACACCACTTGCAGCGCTGGTTGCTGTAAGTGTGGCCACTCTGCAGCGCTGGCCCTATACAGCTGTACTAATACAGCTGTAACAACCAGCGCTGCAAAATTTTAGATGTAGACATACCCCCAGTCTCCTTGCCCAGCTAGTTCCAACTTCAGATATGTTTGGCAAGTATATTTTTCCTTTTTCATATTGATTTCACTGTCCTACTTGTCCTGTTTAGCAAAAGATTTTTTCATTCAATACATTCATTGTACTAAAGTCCACAGATACATTACAATGGGTACAGCAGCCTGCTGGCAGCTTTGGGGCAGAACAAGACCTGTCAATCACTCCCCAGTGCCCAGCTGCTCAGGCAGGCCTCCTTGCTGCAGAGCTTTTCTCAGAGAGAAACTCCAAACTTTTTCAGAAGTTTAGACTAACAGTTTGGCTCAATGGTTCTAATTCTCTGCTGTGACCCAAGGCTGCATTTGATTTTTTGGAGGGTGATTGTCTCCTCAGCTCTGCTCCCCCTTCTGAGGTATTTGTGCAATGGCCGGTGCCCATGCATGCTTCACAGAGCAAGCCAGACAAAGAAAAGAGGGCTGAGGATGAATACTATCAGGTACCAGCTCTCATCTCAGAAGAATATTAACGGAAGATTATAGCCACAAAGGAAAATGAGTGGTGTCTCAGAAAAAATCCAGTTCTTATTTGAATCTATTGAAAATGCTGATCTCATAACAGATGTACTTCAAAGAAACAGAGCTCCTATGAGACCTGTTCAGTAATTCTTGCTATTCCCTTGCATCACATCTCTGCCAATGGATGTGATGGGATCAAGGCCCCATCACATATTCTCCACTCAACCAAATGTAGACAATTTTTTTTTTAAAGGGATCCACCCATTAGTGCATCAGGAAGAGTGAGCCTTATATCAAAATGCCAGCTGGGGTAATGCAGGGGCCTCATTCAGGTCTCAATTTCTTCTGGTACTTTCCCCCTGGATTGAAAGAGTGCAGAGCATCCACCAGTTAAAACACAATGATTTACTAAAGTTTCAGAGGGCTGTTCTTTCCAAGGATAAAAGACTTATTCTACTTGAGGATCAATGTGTCTGAGGGAGTTTTACATAAACTAGGGGGAACATGATCATTCCAACTCAGGAAGGAAAAAACAAAAGACAAAATCAACTTCTCATGTCCTGGCCAGAGCAAAGTTTCCTATCGTTATGTGCACTCCACATCAAGAGCAAAGATAAATACCGAGATTTATTATGGCAGAAGTTGGATTAAGCAGAGTGGAATGTGTACCCAGAAATAGCCCCACTCAGTCAACTTGGTGATCCAGTGATTGACATCTGCATCTAGAAACAACAGAAAGCCATATTTGGCCTCTCTGTGTATCAGGACCTGGATTGTGAAGTGGTGAATGATCTCTCACAAAACTGGGCAATGTGTATGCTATATGCCTTTCCACTGTTGCCCAGGACCATACAAAATATAAGAAGGAGAGCATGGCAGTGATACTGTTTTTGCCTTTGTGGGTGAAGAGGCTGTGGATTTCAGGCAATTAACTAGCATTAGCTCTTCTGATGCCTCTGTGTCACAGAGGTTGTCTGCCATTGAAAAAAGCAGTTCTTCATCTGGATTCAGACAGGTTACAAATGGAGGGACTCACTCTCATGGACTCAAAGTAACTCAACAAAAACAAATTCTGCTGGCTGGTGCAAAGCCCGTGGTTTAACTACCATGTAAAAGTAGTAAAACAGTCTTGAATTCTTCCAGGAGGGTTAATGTGTGTGTATAAGTGTCCAAGCGGAAAGGTAAATCTCTATAATGTTTTAGTGTTCAGGGAAAGTAAGTTTGGTACAAATCCCAGAATTAAATGCTTCCTTAGGACATCAATGCTTATTCCAGCCCAGTAAAGGTCAGAAAACATAACCTTAGAATCTCATTCTGCTCCTTCAGCATCTACCTAAATCAAACTCCTGCACAAGATGCATCTACTTCCTATCCATTAAAGCAGACCTACCAATAGCTACTGTCTTCAGACAGATGAATGTTTAAATTGGGAGCTCTCAGATGACACCCAGTGTTGTACTTGTAATTTAGACATTAGTCCTCACAACAATCATAACATTAAATTTCCTAAGTAAATTCAATAAATAGTCTTCCTTCTGTTAAGCATCAAAGTCCAGTCCTTAGGTGCACCAACAATCTCAGGCACAGGAGTCATGTTTTCTGTATTGAGACCTACTAGGTGGCCACAGGGCATCAATTACATAAATTCACCAAAATTCTAAACATTGGTTAGCCAATGTATAGCCAGTGCATCCTGGCAGAACTCTTTCCCATACTTTAAATATGTACCAACTGAGATATTAGTGCCCAGGGGAGGATATATAAAGAACAACCAAGCTTCCCATCTGTGAAAATCTCATGGCAATGAATCTGTGTGCCTTAGAACAATGAATAAGAACATTCATCTGCTTACCTGAAAATATACCTTCTTTTGTGTAATAAGGCCCATAGCCTGGAGACATATAGAACATCCAGAGTAGAGACAGCTATTGGATTTGGTTTGTTGCTGTGGTCTACAGTAAGAGAAATTGTGCTTTTTCCTCACTCTAGAAAAATAGATATGAATTATCCTGACTGTGGAGGTTAGTTCAAGAGAACTTCAGGAAGACAGGGTACTTCCCTCCTACGAGGGACTTGCAGGTCTAGCTGTTCCCCCAAGCTGCAAGTAGGCGGACATACCCTTGTAACAATCTACCTGAAAATTGCATCTCTGAGTAATAAGATCCATAAATACAGAAAAGTTTTTCCATTCTCTTTCACCAAGGTATGCATTTTAATAGTTGTCAGGATTGGAGTACTATACATTCGTTTCAATGTGTTTTGGAATAGTCTGCGTTTAATGTGGAAGAAATACCGAATGCAAGCAAATAATTCTACAACACTGGAAATCACACTCAAAGTCTAGCATAAGACTCTGGATTACAATCTGAATCATTGATGCATCTTTAAATGAAAATGTTTGTATAGATTAATGCATCAAACAACAGTTTGATTGTACATGTGGACAAATATTAATGAATAAAGAATGTAATCTTTCCCTTGTATTTAAGTTACTCTTTGTTCGTCTTGCTTTTCTTCTCTATTCTTTGTATAATTTATTTTTACATGTATACATAAACACATATTGATGATTTGGTCTTTTCAGTAAATACAATCAAGCAATACCAAACTTTCATGAACTTTTTCTTTAAAATCTCAGATAAGTTATTAAAACAGAAATAGAAACCATGTTACTCATGACAGACATGACAAAGATTCATTGTTAGTCATCTCTTCCATAGCTCATGCTCCAAAACGTCTGTTAGTCTATAAAGTGCCACAGGATTCTTTGCTTCTCTTCCATAGCATCACTCTAAGAAAGGGTGGCATTCAATGTATTAAGAAGCTTTTTGCCAGCACAGCATGAAAACTGTTGCAGATGCTCCTCATCACCCAGCATAAATAAAACAGGCTCCTTGCAAGGTCTGTAGATTGTCACACATTTGATGTGATTGGTTTTGGCATGTGACAATGCAAGACAAGCAAGTCAGAGGATGCCCTTCAATAATACAAATGGTCTAGATTGATTTATACTGATTCCATTTATACTTAGAAATGCAGCTGCTACTGGATTTTCAGAAGCTTTCATGGCATGATGAGCAGCTTAAATGAGGAAAATGTGTATACAATGTCTGTAGATAATTAGTTTTTAAAAAAGATTCTGAGACACTCATGAGAGATACATAGGTAAGGGACACAGATGTTTTATATGTGCTTTGTGTAACTCAGTTAAGATTCAGATACGTTATGTTATTCATATAAAATACCTTCCTTTTAGTGATGAGTAAAATTGTTTAGACAACAGTAGATTCCCAAAAACTTGTGCTTCCTGTATTCCATACAGGCTTTCAAGTTGAGGTTGGATGAATATGAGCAAAAACAGTAAAAGTTCAAACTTGCCCATCTGCTCTTAATGCAAGTTGGAACCTCGACTCTTAAGCAAATTCGATATATGAAGTATCCTTAATTAAACATGAATTCCCATCTGTATTATATATAACCAGTGGTTCTCAACCTATTTATCATTGTGGGCCGCATGTGGTTGAGAACCACAGTGCCCCCTACAAACCTGTATGCTCAGCACTCTCCACCCAGAACCCCCTCCACAGAGTAGGGTCAGGCATGGAAAGCTGAGGAGGGGGAAGAGACGTCGATCCTGGATCCTGCTGCAGGGGGGCTCCTAACCCCCACTGTGCAGGGCCAGGGAGGCTGCCAGGACCCAGACCCCACACCCTGCTGGGACCCGACCCTGCCATGCAGGGTTAGGTGGCAACTGGCTGCCTGGAACTGTGTAGGGAGCCGGGGGGCACCCAGGACCCCGCCCCCACCTGCCCCACAGCATGGACAGTCGGGAGTCCAGAGTCTGCCCCTCCTCCTGCGCAGCAGCAGCTCAGGAACCCGCCCGTCTTTAGCACACAGCTGAGCTGGCCCACAGCTGTGTGCTAATTGGGCCATATGTGGCCCATGAGCCGCAGGTTGAGAACTGCTGATATAGGCACTGTATTTATATTCTCATATGTATTATATATACCCACACACATTATGGTTTAGATTCAAATGATAAGTTTTAACAAATATAGTACCATATCAGCAGCACCACAGAAGCCACTTGACACTAGCTAAGGATCAGGCCCATGAGACCTCACATTAATGCACAGAAAAATCTCTTTTGAAAATAAAACTGGATGTTAGCAATGCTTCTTGGCCACCACGGAAGGAAAAAACAGACACATTCAATTGATGCAGAGAATTTCTTTCCTTTCTTTCCTTCCTTCAGAGAATGTGGAAACACACTTAGACTCTGAGATGGCCGGTAGTTATGTCATGTCCTTGAACAAGCTAATGGGGATTAGGTTCAAGCTAGAATGTCTTGAGACAACTATGACCATTTCCTTTAATTTTTTAAAAATACTCTAACTTAGTGATCATATGGGAAAAAGGTTACTCTGTGCAGTAACTGTGATTCTTTGAGATGTGTTGCCCTATGGGGGCTCCACTTGGTGACTTCTGACAGTATCACCAGATGGAGGAGGGAGTTTCAGAACAGAGTCCACCATGAACTGGACAGAGACCAGTAACTCAAAACATTCACATGTGCTTAGGGAATTTCACAAGTGCAACAGAACAGTTAGTCTGTAAAACAAACTAATTTTACATACGTCACAGAAAAGCCAAGACATGGCAACTATTTCCACAAGAGGCATTTCTCTCCCTTTTCAGTGCGTGTGTGCTATAGCCATGTAAACTAGTTTTGCACAAGGAGCTTCCTAGGGGGCTCAGCTTCTGAGCAGGACAATGAGCCCGGAATACATTTGTTTTACAATCAAGTCTCCCTCATCCTGAAGAAGGTTCTCAATAGTTCAAGAGACTGAGGTGGGCCTGGAAATAATTTATGAGATTGCTGTGGAAAGACTTCATTGCCCGAGGTACAATGATGTGCTGGGGTATAGGGGACACAGAAGCTCCTTCTTAAAATTCTGTCAAACTCCATGCAGGGACAATCTCTCTGCCTACGATGACGTCTCTCCCCTTTATGAAGCCTGCAGAATCATCCCTGCTATGGCTAATTTGTCCCTAAGGTTCATAAAAAGAGTCATATAAAGAGCTTTTACTTTCATCTGGAATGCAAGTGTCAGGTTTTTTTTTCTTCTAATATACATCTCTACCCCAATATAACGCTGTCCTCGAGAGCCAAAACTTACCGTGTTATAGGTGAAACTGCGTTATATCAAACTTGCTTTGATCTGCTGGAGTGTGCAGCCCCGCCTCCCGGAGCACTGCTTTACTGTGTTATATCTGAATTCATGTTATATCAGGTCGCATTATATTGGAGTAGAGGTGTATTTATTTTCCTAGAGGAAAAGACATCCCAGTTTCCAGGTCTGCTCCGTCACCACCCAATTTTTAATAAAAATGAACACAGTCCATATATTCCATATATTGTACAATGTATAAATGCTTACAGCAAGTGCACTTAATGTAAGTTTGTTTGCCAGAGCTGGAGTCCTCTTCCTTGGTTGTGGTTCTAATGAAAAAGCATTTTCTTCACGAGTCACTGTCTCATACTTCTACAGTGCAATAGAATCATAGAACTGGAAGGGACCTTGACAGGTCATCTAGTCCAGTCTCCTTTTTGTTTTGTTTTTTTGTTTTGTTTATTTACAAGGAATCCACCAAGTACTACGTCTCGGAACACAGAATGAACCAAGAACAAAAGGAGCTGTTTCTTACAGCACTCAGGCTGCTTTAGTCAACATCAGACTCAAAAGCTCTGTCAAGCTTTTTCCAAGGTCACATTGTGCTTAGGTTCCTGCCTCTCCCTCTCTCTCTTCTCATGTGCCCTCAGTTTGATCGCTCTCTCTCTCCGCACACACCCACCCACCCTCACCAATTATTTGTTGTCAAGATCTAGACTCCAGAGAACATTGTAATAAAACAAACATAATGAGAAGTAACAAGATTTTGGGGGTCAGTTCAAAACCATCTAGTGGTCTGGTTGTGGCCTGGGATCTGCCTATTGACTACCCTGACTCATAGACTCTAGGACTGGAAGGGACCTCGAGAGGTCATCGAGTCCAGTCCCCTGCCCTCATGGCAGGAACAAATACTGTCTAGACCATCCCTGATAGACATTTATCTAACCTACTCTTAAATATCTCCAGAGATGGAGATTCCACAACTTCCCTAGGCAATCTATTCCAGTGTTTAACTACCCTGACAGTTAGGAACTTTTTCCTAATGTCCAACCTAAATCTCCCTTGCTGCAGTTTAAGCCCATTGCTTCTTGTTCTATCATTGGAGGCTAAGGTGAACAAGTTTTCTCCCTCCTCCTGATGACACCCTTTTAGATACCTGAAAACTGCTATCATGTCCCCTCTCAGTCTTCTCTTTTCCAAACTAAACAAACCCAATTCCTTCAGCCTTCCTTCATAGGTCATGTTCTCAAGACCTTTAATCATTCTTGTTGCTCTTCTCTGGACCCTCTCCAATTTCTCCACATCTTTCTTGAAATGCGGTGTCCAGAACTGGACACAATACTCCAGTTGAGGCCTAACCAGCGCAGAGTAAAGCAGAAGAATGACTTCTCGTGTCTTGTTTACAACACACCTGTTAATGCATCCCAGAATCATGTTTGCTTTTTTTGCAACAGTATCACATTGTTGACACATATTAAGCTTGTGGTCCACTATGACCCCTAGATCTCTTTCTGCCATACTCCTTCCTAGACAGTCTCTTCCCATTCTGTATGTGTGAAACTGATTGTTCCTTCCTAAGTGAAGCACTTTGCATTTATCTTTATTGAACTTCATCCTGTTTACCTCAGACCATTTCTCCAACTTGTCCAGATCATTTTGAATTTTGACCCTGTCCTCCAAAGCAGTTGCAATCCCTCCCAGTTTGGTATCGTCCGCAAACTTAATAAGCGTACTTTCTATGCCAACATCTAAATCGTTGATGAAGATATTGAACAGAACCGGTCCCAAAACAGACCCCTGCGGAACCCCACTTGTTATACCTTTCCAGCAGGATTGGGAGCCATTAACAACTACTCTCTGAGTACGGTTATCCAGCCAGTTATGCACCCACCTTATAGTAGCCCCATCTAAATTGTACTTTCCTAGCTTATCTATAAGAATATCATGCGAGACTGTATCAAATGCCTTACTAAAGTCTAGGTATATCACATCCACCGCTTCTCCCTTATCCACAAGGCTCGTTATCCTATCAAAGAACGCTATCAGATTAGTTTGACACGATTTGTTCTTTACAAATCCGTGCTGGCTATTCCCTATCACTTTACCACCTTCCAAGTGTTTGCAGATGATTTCTTTGATTACCTGCTCCATTATCTTCCCTGGCACAGAAGTTAAACTAACTGGTCTGTAGTTTCCTGGGCTGTTTTTATTTCCCTTTTTATAGATGGGCACTATATTTGCCCCCTTCCAGTCTTCTGGAATCTCCCCCGTCTCCCATGATTTCCCAAAGATAATAGCTAGAGGCTCAGATACCTCTTCTATTAACTCCTTGAGTATTCTAGGATGCATTTCATCAGGCCCTGGTGACTTGCAGGCATCTAACTTTTCTAAGTGATTTTTTACTTGCTCTTTCCTTATTTTCTCTTCTAAACCTACCCTCTTCCCGTAAGCATTCACTATACTAGACATTCCTTCAGACTTCTCAGTGAAGACCGAAACAAAGAAGTCATTAAGCATCTCTGCCATTTCCAAGTCTCCCGTTACTGTTACCCCCTCCTCATTGAGCAGTGGGCCTACCCTGTCCTTAGTCTTCCTCTTGCTTCTAATGTATTGATAAAAAGTCTTCTTGTTTCCCTTTATTCCCATAGCTACTTTGAGTTCATTTTGTGCCTTTGCTTTTCTAATCTTGCCTCTGCATTCCTGTGTTATTTGCCTATATTCATCCTTCGTGATCTGACCTAGTTTCCATTTTTTATATGACGCCTTTTTATTTTGTAGGTCACGCAAGATCTCAAGGGTAAGCCAAGGTGGTCTTTTGCCACATTTTCTATCTTTCCTAACTATCGGAATAACTTGCTTTTGGGCCCTTAATAGCGTCCCTTTGAAAAACTGCCAACTTTCCTCAGTTGTTTTTCCCCTCAATCTTAATTCCCATGGGACCTTGCCTATCAGCTCTCTGAGCTTACCAAAATCCGCCTTCCTGAAATCCATTGTCTCTATTCTGCTGTACTCCCTTCTACCTTTCCTTAGAATTGCAAATTCTATGATTTCATGATCACTTTCACCCAAGTTTCCTTCTACTTTCAAATTCTCAACAAGTTCCTCCCTATTGGTTAAAATCAAGTCTAGAACAGCTTCCCCCCTAGTAGATTTTCAACTTTCTGAAATAAAAAGTTGTCTGCAATGCAGTCCAGGAACTTATTGGATAGTCTGTGCCCCACGGTGTTATTTTCCCAACATATATCTGGATAGTTGAAGTCCCCCATCACCACCAAATCTTGGGCTTTGGATGATTTTGTTAGTTGTTTGAAAAAAGCCTCATCCTCCTCTTCCGCCTGATTAGGTGGCCTGTAGTAGACTCCCAGCACGACATCACCTGTGTTTTTTACCCCTTATAGCCTAATCCAGAGACTCTCAACACTTCCGTCTCCTACGTCCATCTCCACCTCAGTCCAAGTGTGTACACCTATTGTCTTGATAGGGGCTTCTGGTTATAGTTATGTTAACTGAGGATGAATTCACACCTGTCAACCTCAGTTGGGTTTCAACTCAACCTGTAACAAAGTTTCACCCAGCTCATAACAATATTTATCTCCTTACAGTCCTGTTAGCCCTGCAGGAGCCAACGCAAGTAGGGGAGGGAGAGATTGGCTATTTCATCTTACCACCACAATTGTTTCTTAAGTTCCAGTTACACTGGTGCAACCCTTTTGAAAACAAGGCTTGCAGAACCATAATTACTGGCAGTTAGGGCTGTTGATTAATCACAGTTAACTCACGTGATTAAATCAAAAAATTGCAATTAAAAAAATTAATCCCAATTAATCGCGCTGTTAAACAATAGACCACCAATTGAAATTTATTAAATATTTTGATGTTTTCTACCTTTTCATATATATTGTATACTGTGTTGTAACTGAAATCAAAGTGTATATTGATTACAAATATTTGCACTGTAAAATCATAAACAAAAGAAATATTTTTCAACTCACTTTATACAAGTACTGTAGTGCAATCTCTGTTGTGAAAGTGTAACTTTAAAATGTAGGGTTTTTTGGTGTTAGATAACTGCACTCAAAAACAAAACAATGTAAAACTTCAGAGTCTACAAGTCCATTCAGTCCTACTCTTTGGTCAGCCAATCACTAAGAGAAACAATTTTGTTTACATTTACAGGAGATAATGCTGCCTGCTTCTTGTTTATGTCACCTGAAAGTGAGAACAAGTGTTCTCATGGCATTGTTGTAGCTGGTGTTGCACGACATTTACGTCCCAGATATGCTAAACATTCTTATGCCCCTTCATGCTTCAGCCACCATTCCAGCGGACATGCTTTTATGCTGATGACACTCGTTAAAAAAAGAATGCATTAATTAAATTTGTGACTGAACTTGGGGGAGAATTGTATGTCAGCTACTCTGTGTTTTATCTGCATTCTGCCATATATTTCATGTTATAGTAGTCTTGGATGATGACCCAGCATGTTGTTCATTTTAATAAACATTTTTTTTAAACCAGAGCCACTTTTCTGAGTAGAACTGTTTTTTAAATGTTCAGTTTTTACTAGATTTTCAATAAGCAACACAGACAGAGAAATCCAGAAGAGAACTTGCAGCCTAAGTCAAGAATAGTAGGATCTGCAGACACAAGTAGTCTGAAAGCAACACACTAATGAGGGTGGGGTGGGGGCGAACAGCCAGTAACAGCTCAATGTTATAGCACACGCCAGACATAGCTCTTAGTACAATCACTCAACCATCAGTTAATCTAGTTAATGGTGGCTGATGCTTTAAATTTCTCCTACAGCAGAAAACATCACAAGTGTATTTACTCAGAAGAGATTTACTTGCTGAGAAATGCACCAATGCTTCCTTGTCAGATAACAGGCTTCAGTTGCATTTCAGCTATTACAGTATATGCAAGTCTTTCAACACGGCATACTCTACCATTAAGTTTCCAACTACTTCTTGTTGTTGTGTCTTTCTTTTACACATGAAGGTAATAGATACCCACTGGAGAAAGATGAAATATAGTGTCTCTTCCATTTAGCTCTTCACTCAGTTATGACCAAGATAAAAGGCTGTCACTTGCTGAACTTGCTTTACAAACTAAAAGCAGAGTTGGTAGAAGAGGTATGTGAACTAACCGCATGGGAATTTCAACTCTTCACCTAACAGAGGGAGCCGGAGGTCCGATGGCTGAACTCAAACAAATGAAAGAATAAATAAGCTAGGAGAAAGAAGGCATGGATTAGTCATCTGAGCAGAAGACTTGCAGCAAGGAACTTCTGAACTGTTTGTACAGCACCTAAATGGGCCCCAATTCTTCATTGAGACTCCTAAGCATTACTGCCGTAAGTTAAGAAAATTTAGAAAAACAAGGAGTCTGGTGGCACCTTAAAAACTAACAGATTTATTTGGGCATAAGCTTTCAAAAAACCTCACTTCTTCAGATGCACGAAAACTTATGCCCAAATAAATCTGTTTGTCTTTAAGGTGCCGTTGGATTCCTTGTTGTTTTTGTGGATACAGACTAACACGGCTACCCGTGTTATATAAGAAAATTTAGGTTTTCTTCTACATTTTGATTGAGATGTGTGAAGAATTTTTTCTATGTAATAGCAGTACATTTTTCTACCATTTATTAAATATAGCATTATACTATTAGCATTGTAAATGGATTTGTGTCACAACATGACCTTCTCCAAAACTCAAGTAATCAAGCACACATGCATACACCCACCCACATAGCACATCCCAAGAGCCTCACTACAAGGGAAGTGAGTTGAGCAATCAATAGACAGAAATAATTAGTCAAAGTATAGTGCAGTAATCCTGCTCCAAAACAAGCCATTTCAGTTCTCAAGAGGAACAGCACAGAGGATAGGAGAAGGAAAGAACGAGTGGCAGAGTAGGCCCATCCAACAGCCTTTCACTTTGGAAAACGGAATTCCATTCTGACTTTGGGGGATACAAAAGAATCTCTTTGGACTGAATTTTGGTTACCTTAACCTGGCCCATTACTGTGTATCTGTGCACATCAGGGACAATAATGATACAAAGCATTTGTGAAGTACTGCATACATTTTCAAACACTTCACTAGCTAGTGCTCACTACACCTCTCCGCTAAGTACAAAAGAAAGCATCTTTGTCTCCATATCAGAATATAAGATGACACACAAAGGGTGAACACCACAGAAGAGGTAGACTTCCTACACATTTACTTAAACAAAATTCTTTAAAATAAAAGCTTAGGTGAATTGAGCATGGCAATATATGAAATCCACTGCAGGGTTGGAATTAAAATTCAAGAGTCTCTATGATCTAGATCCACAAGCAGATCATGTAAATTTCTCTACAGCTAGCCCTGCAGTATCAACCCACTAAAGCAAAGGTCCACAACTGAAACAACACAGTGACTGAGGGAAGAGGAATGTTGGCAGAGGGGTCCGTGAAGACTTGTTAAAAATCTAACTGCATTTGAACTTATTTTTTTCGGTGCGAAATTCAAAAAGTTGGTCAGAAGTTCCTTCCACAACTCAATATATCCCATAATCCACAGTGGCCACAAGGATCTGTAGATTTGGGTGGTGGGAGTCCCTTCCAGAGGCAGCGGGGCCAATATATCTCCTCTCGGGCACGGGCAGGAAAGGAACAGCAGAAGAACTGTCTGAGGACTGGAGACATGGCAAAGCAGGGGCAGCATATGATGGAGGGGGAGGCTTTCCCTTCCTTGCCCTGATATCCCCTAAATCCTCGTTATTCCAGGGTTTTGGTACTTTCCCCTGACCTTCAGGTGGCGAGGGGAAACCCCCTGGTATCTACTTTCTGGTTGCAACCCATTAGTTGAGATGTCCAGTTTTATACCATTAAGCCCTCACTTGCATCAGCCCATCCAAAAGTACTGCTGAAGTACACCAAAACAACAGCCCTCTTACTTACAGATTTCTTTTGTAAACCTGTACCTATCTGCAGTACCATCATGGAAATTATATATGGGAGAGAGGGCGCTACTAAGTCATCTTCTGGGAGAGGAAACTCTGGCCTAAGTTAAACCCCCCCCACTCATCAACTGCCTTATTACCAAATGCTATAAAAACAGATCCAACTTGGTCTTTTATTTAAGACATTACAGCTTACAGTGGCAGGGGGATGGAGTGATCTGGTGGTGTTCATCACCGTGCCTTTAAAAACTTCTATTTAGGATGTACATGTGTATGATAAAAACAGCACTCTTTGAATGCATTAAAAGATCTGAGAAGTCAGCCACACACAAGAATCTTATATTCCATGACTGGTAAAAAATAAACACTAAATTACTTTTAGTAAGAAATACTATCGGAGATTAAATGAATCCCAAGCTGAAACAGACTTCAAATCTTTCTGGATGTGGCTGAATCAAAGGGCTTGTCTAGATGAAAAATTAGTGTGGAAAAATCTGGGGTCTAAATCACTAGCCTGCTGCGCACCAGAAGTTCCTTAATACACAGTGACCTACTATGCTTTGGAACAAAAGTAGGTCACTGCACACTAGGGAACATTCAGTGTGAAGCAAGCAGCAAGGTCCACATGGACAGCTAGCGTGCAGCACTCTGGAGTGGTGTAGAATATACAGCTAACTTGCATGTAGTGTTTCTGTAGATGTGCCTTGCTTGGCCATCTCTGTCTCTTTACTGGATATGTTATTCATTTAGATGATATTCTAAGGACAAGTAGTCACTACTGGGAAAATTTTCACAAAGTGACCTTCAATTGTATGTGCACAGAACTGCATAAGCAATTACTAGACCCTCATATACAAGTTGAGTAGTTAGACATCTATTCAGTTTGTGTGGAGATGCAGTTATTCTGTTTACAACCAGATGTGTATAATCTGTAAACAAACGAGTCAGATCAGATTAAGATCACTAAAACTGTTGTCCTTTCAGCATTGCTATTTCTGTGCCACTTCAACAAGGTAATTTAGTTCAAGGAGCAAGAGACTGCATCGATACAGATACAGTTGGGCTCATGCTGACAGCAATAAATCATCTAAAGAGATAAGAAAAATCATTTCATTACTTACAAATGAAAAAGATGATGTGATTTACAGAATCACCCTTGAAACAAACTAGCAGAATTCCTATGATCCATCATCCACAATAAAATGCATTATTTAAGAGCTATTTGACAGCAGGCAAGATGAAATATTTCTCTTTAATGCCAAAAAAAAGGTTTGCATATATACTGTAAACAAATGAAGTTATTTTTTCATACACACACTGGTTTGTTTTATATTAAAGGTATTTTCTGTAAAACAATGGGGACACCATCCACCTTTCCAGCACCAGCCTTTCCCCTTTCCAGTCATGCATCTCTGCCTGTCTCAGGTTTCTCGTTCTGCATGTTTCAAAGGTCACATTAAGTTTAACACTGTCTGAGTCTCAAGCACCTCTTTTTCTCAACTTCTGATCCCATTAGAGCTGGGCTCATTATTCACTGAAAATTTCCCTTTTCTTGCTGATTTTTATTAATTGGCTATTGTTCAAAGCACACCACCTATATTTATGGCTTTTCTGGGGGGGATCATCACTATGGCATCACGATGCCTACCCAGCTTGGAGAATTTAGGCCTAGAAGTTAAGTGACTTCCCCAAAGACACCCAGGAAGTCTGTGGCAGAGCTAGGAACTGAAACCAGGTCTCCCAAGTCCTAGTCCAGAGCCTCCACCAGAAGAATGCCCATCCTCTTGTTTATTTAAAAGTGTTTTTGAAAGATGATGGGTTTAACATCATCCACCACCTTGCTGATGTTTTTCAGCATGCTCTGGAGGGCCCACTGGAAGGATGAGAGAAGACTTCAGTCTCTATGGTTCCATTCAATCTTTGGCATCTCAGGCTTGCCAGGACAGCAGCTGGAAGTGCACAAACAAATCCCTGTCTCACAAGAACAAGAAATCCAAAATATACAGTTTCACAGCCAAATCCTGGCATTATAAGAGTACAGAAGCCCTTCCAGTGAACTGATCATCACTCACCTTAAAGTAGGTAGAGGACAGCAAGATTTGGTGGTCTGTCAATTTTGCCTGTCTTTATGCTACCTTGTAGAGGCATAAAAAGAAAATGCTAAAAGGCATTCCCTGCAAGAAATAGCTAACATTTGGACTGAACTTCTCCTTTATTTTCATCCGCTCTGACAGTGAGGAAGGAGAACATCCTGTGTGAAACCCAAAGAGGAGTATATGGATTATTGAGGTTAGGGTCTGACAGACTCATAAGAAAGAATCCCCCATTTTGTCCCTCGTATCTGCACCCAGCACATAAGTATCAATTGACATTAATAAAAGAGGAAATCTCACTCACCATTATGTTATCTATATAATGTTATTTCACAGAAGCATTTTAGACTGAACAGAAATAGAAGAACAATTCAAGCTAGCCCTGCTCACTGACAGGGCAGCAAGTGCATTATTGTGCTGGTAACACACACTGCACTGGAGAAAATTCTCATTCTTAGGGTGCAGAGAAGTTTTACAATTACTCAGGAAGCCCTAACTTGTACCCACTTGCCTAGGCCCCTGCATAACCTTTGTTCATTAGCACCTTTAGACTCAGGCAACAATTGAAAAATCTCAGTTTGTGCCAAGGACATTAAGACTGATTATTCGGAACAAAATGAATCACTACCAGTCCATTTTCGGATTTCAGAACCATTTATCAAAGACTATCCAGAGTTTTACTTGCCTAAAAGTTGTTAATTTAGTCTCTATTTTAATACTGTATCTTATGGCTCTTCCAGAACAAGTCATTTGTGCTCCCATTGTGGAGCTGATTCTGCAGTAAATTAACATACTCCCACAGCTGTACATGTCCCTACTGATCTCATTAATGATACCAATGGGACTACAAACATGTTCTACATTAGAACCACAGTAGGAAAGCAGTGTGAATTGGTATCTGTCAAACTGAAAATCAGTACTTCCGTATTTTCCCCCCAAATTCCCCACCTCTTAATTGCCTGTAGTATTCTTAGAGGGAAAGCTAGTCAAAAGCTGTATTAAAGGAAATCTCTCCTTTTTGCCATCAGGTCCTGGAGCAGACTGGGAAGCCTATCCCGTATTATGCTCCTGCTACAAGGTGTTGACTCAACACTGCCTCAGGGAGGTACGTCATCTGCTATTAAAATACTGATCCACCCAAAGCCAAAATAAGGCCGATCGGCAGAATTCAAATGAAAGTGAGATTGAGAAGAGAGTGTCACCACTTCTCAACTAAAGCAGGAAAAACAATATTTTTCTTGTTCTGAAAGGCAGAACTCCCATTAAACTCAAATTGTTCAGACTTCTCGCTCCTTTCTCTTCTCTGCCCCAAACGACCACTCTTTACCATTTCTAACCTGCCATTTTTCTCAACTCCTCCATCCTTATGAAGGAGGGTGGTGGGGTCTGAGGTTAGACCATAGGTGGTCCTGAGTCTTCCAATATCATCAATAGTATTTGAGAAAGAGCTGACAACAGATGATTGCTACTAAAAGAAAAAAAGCCAATAGAAATTAAATGCAATATTTCTCTGCTAGAGAATTTGAGCCCCTTTAAAAATGTGATTTCATTGCAGAATTACCTGATAATTTATTTTTATAGCAGATTTCTATATTTGCAAAGCTTTGTAAAATTCTCCACTTTCACAGAACAATTTAAACAGAGCTATTTAAAAAACAGTGTGCACTATCCAGATGAACCCAAAGAACTCCAAGGACTTTTGTTCAGGAAATACATACATCCAGCTGCTCAGACATAAAAGCAGACTCATTATTTGTAAATTTTGTATTTATTATAACAAAAGTTATGACATGTTCATTTGTGCATTCTGCTTTAATATAACTCTTGGTATGTAAATGATCTACAGTAAAGGAGCTCTATACAATCATGCTGGTTGTGGCAGCAATAAGGAACACAAATAAAATGTGCCTGTAAAAGTAAAAGGAAGAAAAACAGAGACCAGAAAAAGAGAGGCTGTTTTCTATGGTTTAAGAACCACCTAAATTTGTAGGTAATTTGTACAGCCACTCAGTATGAAAACCATGGCCCAAAGAGTCAAGAAAACAAAAGTCAGTTCAGGTTGTGTCCTTATGCCAAAACTACAAAACATTTTAAGCATCACTATACAACACAGATCTATTTACAGTAATTTCCCAATCAACTGTTCTCTCAGAGAAAATTAGTGAATCTCAGTGACTTAAGTCATCTGAAAGAGTAAAGCAACTCCTAGGAGTTAGTCTCCATATTCTACAAATGTCTGTCATTTTCAAGACCAAAAAAGCCTTTTTCTTTCTCAAAGAAATACAGTATTACAATATTACGTAATCACTGAGCACTGGCATACTGCCCTGCTTTCCAAAGAAACAAAAAAAAAAGAGCCATTAAAAAAAAAATTACATCATCATGTCTCTCTGCAATATATTAAACCTTTTATTTTTTACACTTGATATGTTAAGGGGAAAGTTAACTAGTTTAAATCTTATCGGTAAAATCATCTCTAGAACAATGTCAGTTGATATTAAAACTAACAAACAGAAAGAGAAGCTGCAGTTATCTGTAGTGGCAGGGTAAGGAAAACAAAATGTAGTAAAATCCCTGCAGTAATGTGAGCCCTATTTGGGTCCTGCACTCATGTCTTCTTGTCCGTTAGTTTATTTCTGAACAGTATGCAGACAGGGTCATAGTGGTGTATCGTAATAGTCTGGCAGCTGATCCATCTGATGCTGCCGCTGCTGCTGCTGTTGTTGTTCCTGGTGTTGTTTCATAATCTCCTTGACCTCTTCTTCAAGCTCTGGTGGGATGATGAATTGGTCATCTGGATCTGGCTGAGCTGGGGCTGCAAAGTAGCCCCCAGTTTTTCTGAGAGGTGCATCAGTTGCTACTTCAATCAAGTTATGGCTCCTTTCCTGAGGAGCCACAGAACCATTGCCCCGTCGGCGCCCAATTGTACCAGTGCTGGAGTAATCTGCTTTCCTGGAAAGGCCTGTTTCATCCTCATTCGCGCTAATGACAATGCCTTCATCACTGGCTTCCACAGGCACTTGGAGCAACTGCTTCTCCTTTGCTCGGCTGCAGTGGATGTCCACCTCCACTTCCACCTGGCTGCCATTGGTAAAGACACCCTCAATTGGCTCCTCGTCATCACTGTCAAGGCCATTGTCAGAGAAGGCGCTTGAGAAGGTGGCGCTGGACAACTGCCTTTGGAAAGAATTGGACAGGCAGACTGGGTGAAGCATGCAGCGTTGTTCATTGGGGTATGCTGGGCTGTTCTCATTCATGGCTACCTGAGGGGGCTCATCAGAGGCTGTGGACCCCACCTCACTGCTCATTTCAGAGGTGGAGATCTCGCTGCTAATCTCAGAGGCCATGCCGCTGCTGGAAGATGGCATTCCCAAAGCATCCGTAGGTCTGTCTTTAATAACTACGTTGACTGACTGGGGAAAGATGCCTGGGCTAGGAGGCGGGACTCCATTAAGTTCACAGCAGCAAAAGCTGTCCTCCGTCACATTGAGCTGAACCACCACCGCACTAATGCTGTCGTTGTAGCCGTAGCTCTGGGCCAAAGTGCAAAGCTTCTTTGCAGCCGCCAGTGGTTCAGGGACATTTCTGACCGCTTCCACCACCTCCTCGATGGAGAGGCTGTCCCACAATCCCTTGCTACCAAGAACGAAGAACTCATCCTGCGGAGTCAAGGTAATGGACTGGACATGAGGGCGGGGCACTACGTTTGGGTGAAGGAAGGTGTATCCCAAGATTCTTGTGGAATCTGTCACGCCATTTACTTTACCATCCTGAAATTTAAAAAAAAAAAAGAGGACACGAAGTTGAGACTATACAAAGACAAAAATGCCTAGCATTTACATCTTACAAGCATTTTAGAAATGTCTATCTTCACAACATCCTGTGTGGCAGCTACACATCCCATCCATTTTATAGATAAGGAGCCAGAGTGATGAAGTTTTTTGGGGAAAAACAGATGTAGTCTCATCATATGGTGATAACATTCTTTTCATTTTACTATCATCTCTGGAGGATGTTGAGCAGAAGCTAATGAAGCTAGACATTTTAAAATTAGCAAGTCCAGACAACTTGCATCCAAGAATTTTGAGAGCTGGCTGAAAAGCTCATGGGACTGTTAATGTTGATTTTCCATAAACCTTGGAGCACTGGAAAGTTCCAGATGACTGGAAGAAAGCTAATAATGTGCCAATTTTTAAAAGGGTAAACAGGATGACTCTGATAATTATAGACCTGTCAGCCTGACGTGAATCCTGGGCAAGATAATGGAGTGGCTGATATGGGACTTTATTAATAAAGGATTAAAGGAGGGTAATGTAAATAATGCAAATCAAGATGGGATAATGGAAAAAATCCTATCAAATTAACCTGCTATCTCTTTTTGATGAAATGATAAGTTTGGGTGATATGGTAATAGTGTTCTCATAATATCCCAGACTCTGTAAAGTCTTTGACATGGCACTGCACCACATTAAATGGATTAAAAACTGGCTAGATGATTGGTCTAAAAATGTAACTGAAAATGAGGAATCATCATCACGTGGATGTGTTTCCAGTGGGATCGTGTAGGGATTGGTTCTTGGCACTATGCTATTTAACATTTTTATCAATTACCTGAAAGAAAACAGATAGTTTGCCGATGACACAAAAGTGGGGAGGGGGAAGAGGAGGCAGAGAGAGAAAGAGTGGTAAGTAATGAAGACAAGTCACTGATTGAGAGAGAGATCTGGATCAGCTGATGAACTGGACATAAGCAAACAACATACATTTTAATACAGCTAAAATGTAAATGTATACATCTAGGAACAAAGAGTGTAGGTCATACTTATATGATGGGGGATTCTACCCTGGAAAGCAGTGACTCTGAAAAATATGTGGGGGGTCGTGGTAGAGAATCAGTTGACCATGAGCTCCCTATGTGAAGCTGTGGCCAAAAAAGCTAATGCAATCCCAGGATCAAGAACCAGGGGAATCTCGAGTGGGAGCAGAGGGGTAATTTTTCCTCTAATATTTGACACTTGTGCGACCATTGCTGGAATATAGTGTCCAGTTTGGGTGCCCACAATTCAAGGATACTGATAAACTGGAGAGGGTTCAAAGAAGAGCCATGAGAATGATTGAAGGACTAGAAAACATGCCTTATGGTAATCGAGGTCTTTGAGTCTATCTATTTAGCTTAACACAGAGAAAGTTGAGAGGTGACTTCATTATCATTTGTTAGTATCAACAAGGGGAACAAATATTTAACAATGGACTCTTCAACCTAGCAGAGAAAGGCAAAACACAATCCAATAGCTGGAAGTTGAGCTAGAGAATTTCAGACTGGAAATAAGGTGCAAAATTTTGACAGTGAAAGTAATTAACCACTGGAACAACAGTTGTGGTGGATTCTCCATTACTGACGAGTTTTAATCAAGATTGGATGCTTTTCTAAATATGCTCTAGGAATTATTTTGGGGAAGTTCTATGGCCTGAATTATATAGGAGATGAGATTAGATCACAATGATCCCTTCTGGCCTTAGACTCTATGAAGTGTCTTGCAAACTGCTACTCTGAGTCAGTGCAAGCACTGGATTAGGACTCACGACTTCATGGCTCCCAGTCTCTTGCTTAGCTCACTACACCATCCTGTCTCAGTGGACTTAATACAAGTTACAGTTATGGTGTCACTTATACACAGGTCTGTCTCTAGTACCCAAGAGGCTACTTGACAACATAATGGAGCATGTGATTGGGCAAATAAAAAACTTAATGCTTTGGCTTGAGGCCCCCTGTAGAAACATTTCCCTGGTATGCACAATCACAATCCGCAGTAGAAGCCTGGCTGCTGCCCCTACAAGGCTAGGCCTGGCTCCCCGCTCCACGCATTGTGACCCGGCTTGTGGGGTAGCAACACCACTCAGGTTTGGCCCCATGGTCCCTACATGGTGAGAGTGGCTCTGGGACCAACCCTAAGTGGCACAAATGGGGTTGCAGAACCTCCTTCTTTGGGGGTCCTCTCAACCTGGGGGCCCAATGAAAACCAGCCCTTTTAACACCCACCATCCCCCAAACCCCTGCAAATGGTACATACTGTGCATAAAGGTGTGGGGGTCACTGCTCTGGCTAATGGCTCATGCAGCTACTGTCTTATTAGCCAGTCAGATCTGTCCCTCCACTTAAGGTATTTTATCTTGTGTATGACCCTCCCTGCCCCCACAAGTCCATATTGGACAATGGCTATAGGATCACAGTTATGGCTTCTCTCCTGCAGCTATACATTATTTATCTCAGCTCAGCCCTTTGAAAGGTACAATTTAAAAATATTCTTTAAATTATGCATTCAAGTCAAATATAGCAGAGTACAACTCTGTGTTTATCAATCAGCTGAGCTGTAGTGAAATGTTTTACATGCTCCAATTACTTACTATACTTCCTCTTAGATACAACATTTCCCAAGGGGAGAAGGAGTAATATCGGAGTGGGAAAACACCATTAAAAATGTGTATTTAAGAAATAAATCCCATGTACATTCAAATCCCAAGATTCTGGCTTGGTTAGAATCTGAGCTGGCACGGTAAGGAGAGCAAGCATCTCAAGTGTTGTTGTGTTTGGTTTCCTGCCAGTCTTGCTGGGGATAACTGCAACCCTGCTAATGCAGAGAACCAGGAAGGCAACGATTTATAATCATTTGGTCCAACTGATGCCAGCAATGGCCACTACAGAACAAATAACCAAAGGAAAGTTAATGAAGATCAGGAAAAGGTAGGCCTTTCAAGCGCCTCAGAACATAAAAACCTCTTTGGCCTGTAGGGTTCCATATTCTAAATAAACCTGACAGAACTGATAAGCCATCCAAGTATGTGAAATTGGTGAATCATTTTAAGATTTAAAAGCAGGAATTCACTTCTCCTTCACAAAAGGACTTTGATAGCTCCCTGGTTATCTACAGTACGTGATGGAGCGGCTCGCTTCAAGCATGTCACATTTTAGATTCTAATCCCCCATCACCTTTGCTTGGCAGGTTTAACAGATCTACGCATATACAGTAGTAGGCTGAGCATCACATTCTTAAGTAGGGATGTAGCAGACTAAAAAGAAAAGGACGGGCTTCTCTCTCTCTTTCTGCTTTCGATCAGTTCCCCACATGTATGTTCCTTGTCAGCTATCTGCCCTCTGGGTCTGTATCTTCCAAGGGAGGAGACTGGTTCTCTACTCTTTCAGCCACGCACTCAACCTCCAATCTGTGGGGGAGCACAGACTGGATTCCCTGTGCAGAAGCTGCAGTCTCTCTCCTACAGAGCTGCCTGCCAGAGCACAAGCCCATAGCTGGCACAATACATTCTGTCGTGAGACAGAAAAATGAGCCAGCAGTCTGTCAGCATCCTGGTTGGTCAGACAGCAGGAAGGAGCAGAGAAAGTCTCTTATGGAAGAAAAGACATCACACTCCAAGTTCTCTCTCAGCGCTTTCCCACCCAACACAAAATGGATGGGGTCTTCATTCCTACTCCAGCAATTCCTCTTCCAGGTAGAAGGTTGTTTTCCTCATCTTCCCCTGTTTAAGACCACATTGCTCAGACCCTGGTGGCTGAGTATCTCTGCAGAACAACAGCAACTGGACCACGTGACAAAACATACTGGAAGGGGAAGATGAAATTCCAGCACAGTCGCACCCGTCTTTCAGATACAGATTATTATTTATATGATAAGGACATGCATTTGGTGTGTTGCTCAGAATTGTCTCTAGAGGAAGTTGCAGATTGTAACACTCCCTCCACCAGCACTACAGTTCTCTTACCTCTGTGATAATGGCCTTGTGCTGTTTAATCCTCTTTAGCTCTTCTTCACAACTCATTACATAAGACCTGGACAAAGGCAAAGGTTTTCCATTCCTACAGAGAACAGCTTGGCACTTCCCCACATTTGCTGAGGTTAATGTGAAGCATCCACCTGGGTCTGTGGGATCGTGCTTTATATGGCAAAGGACAGCAGAGCCTCCAAGTTTTTGTCCAGCAGTTCCAAGTTTTCTGGAATGTAAACAAAGCAATACTTGCTGATTAACTGGAAAAGTTGCATTATGAGGTCAGTAGAGAGGGGAACAGGGGACCACAGTTAAGCAATCCCAATCACAGCACACAGACTCTCAAGGTTCACTGGGCAAGAACAAGAGCTCCAGTTCAGATTGTGAAGCTTTATACCAAAGTAGTGAAGAAGTTATGTACAACTCATGGGAAATGTGTTATAAGAAAGGAGATATACATCCTCAATTGGATCCATTCTCAATTTAAAAAATGCTCACAATCCCAGTGCCACTGCTCTTGTCATCATATTACCAAGACAGAGTATTTTATCTCATTCAACCCCCCAGCAAACCTTTAAGAAATTTAAGTATTAAGAAGCTATTGAAAAACTAGAGGTAGAAAAGAGGGGTACTCACCTTTGTAACTGTTGTTCTTCGAGATGTGTTGCTCATATCCATTCCAATTAGGTGTGCGTACGCCGTGTGCACGTTCCTTGGAAGATTTTTACCCTAGCGACACTCGGTGGGTCGGTTGGGTCGCCCCCTGGAGTGGTGCCGTTATGGCGCTGGATATATACCCCTGCCGACCCAACGGCCCTTCAGATCCTTCTTGCCGGTTACTCCGACAGTGGGGAAGGAGGGCGGGTTTGGAATGGATATGAGCAACACATCTCGAAGAACAGTTACAAAAGGTGAGTAACCATCTTTTCTTCTTTGAGTGCTTGCTCATATCGATTCCAATTGGGTGATTCCCAAGCCTTACCTAGGCGGTGGGGTCGGAGTGAAATGTTGCAGAATGCAAAACTGCTGAGCCAAATGCTGCATCATCTCTGGACTGTTGAACCAATGCATAATGTGAGGCAAAGGTGTGAATCGATGACCAGGTAGCTGCCCGACATATTTCCTGGATGGGAACATGGGCCAGGAAGGCGGCAGATGAAGCTTGAGCCAGAGTAGAATGGGCGGTGAGGTGGCTAGCTGGAACGTGAGCCAAATCACAGCATGTACGGATGCAGGATGTTACCCAAGATGAAATTCGTTGGGATGAGACTGGAAGGCCTTTCATCCGGTCTGCCACAACTACAAAGAGCTGAGGTGACCTTCGGAAGGGTTTTGTTCTCTCGATATAAAAGGCGAGAGCCCTGCGAATGTCTAGGGTGTGCAGCTGTTGTTCCCGACGCGATGGGTGTGGCTTCGGGAAAAAAGACTGGGAGGAAGATGTCTTGATTGACATGAAAGGCAGACACAACCTTAGGGAGGAAGGAGGAGTGTGGTCGCAGCTGTACCTTGTCCTTATGGAATACCGTATACGAGAGGTCCGCTGTCAAGGCCCGAAACTTAGATACTCGTCTTGCTGAAGTAACAGTGATGAGGAAGGCTGTTTTCCAGGAAAGGTACAGCAGCGAGCAGGCGGCCAGTGGTTCGGAAGGAGCACCCATAAGCTTGGCTAGCACCAGGTTGAGATCCCAGGTAGGGGTCGGGCGTCTGACTTGAGGTTACAAACGTTCCAATCCCTTGAGGAACCTTGAAACTATGGGATGAGAGAAGATTGATCAGCCGTTTTTCCCTGGGTGGAAGGCGGAGATGGCTGCCAGATGCACCTTTATGAAAGAGACCACTAGGACTTCTTCTTTCAGGGACCAGAGGTAGTCCAGGACAGTAGGAATGGACATCTGCCTGGGGACTGAGTTACGCTGAGCGCACCAGCAGGAGAAACGCTTCCACTTGGCCTGATATGTCATCCTAGTGGAAGGCTTCCTACTGCCCAAGAGCACCTGTTGGACCGAGGCAGAGCAACGCAACTCAGACTGGCTCAACCACGCAGCAACCATGCTGTAAGGTGAAGAGACTGCAGGTCTGGATGGTGAAGCCTGCTGAAGTCCTGTGTTAATAGATCCGGCCAGAGTGGCAGGGGAATTGAGTCTGCCACTGAGAGGTCAAACAACATGGTGTACCAGTGCTGCCTCGGCCACGCTGGAGCAATCAGGATCAGGTGGGCGCTGTCCCTGCGGAGCTTGAGTAAGACTCTGTGGACGAGCGGAAACGGTGGGAAGGCATAGAGTAGGTGCCTCTTCCACGGGATCAGGAATGCGTCTGAGAGGGAGCATCCCTGGAAGGAGCAGAACACCTGGAATTTCCTATTCTCTCGGGAGACAAAGAAGGTCATGTGGGGAAACCCCCACTTCCGGAAAACAGAATGGATGATGTCCGGACGAAATCGACGACTCGTGAGACAGGAAGGATCTGCTGAGGTGATCCGCCAGAGTGTTCTGGACTCCTGGGAGAAAAGACACTACCAAATCGATCGAGTGAGCTATGCAAAAGTCCCAGAGATGGACGGCTTCTTAATAAAGGAGGGAGGAGCGTGCTCCACCCTGCTTGTTTATGTAAAACATGGCCATTGTGTTGTCCATGAACACTGATACACAATGGCCTTGGAGATGGTCTTGAAACATCTGGCATGCTAGACGGACCGCTCTCAGCTCCTGCACATTGATGTGCAAGGCCAGCTCTTGAGGCAACCAGAGGCCTTGAGTGCGAAGGCCCTTGAGGTGGCCACCCCAACCCAGAGATGATGCGTCCGTGGTTAGGGCCATCAAGGGTTGCGGTGGGTGGAATGGCATCCCTGCACAGACTAGAGGGGAGTTTAGCCACCAGGTTAGGGAGCCCAGAACCTTCCGGGGAATAGTGAGCGACCAAGTCCAGGCTGAAGCAAACCAGGTTTGAAAGGGACGGAGGCATAGCCTCGCATGTTTGGTCATGAAGGTGAAGGAGGCCATGTGACCTACTAGGCTGAGGCAGGTGTGCACCGACGTTGTCGGGAAGGTTTGAAGACCTCGAATAATTTAAGCCATTGCTTGAAAACGCGACTGCGGGAGGCAGGCTCTGGCCAGATTGGACTCCAGAACCGCTCCTATGAAGTCTATTCTCTGCGTGGGTGTCAGAGTAGACTTCTCTGTGTTGATCAGCAGGTCTAGGCTCCCGAAGAGGTCTTTGACAATGCGCAGGTGATGCGACACTTGTAACTGGGAAGTCCCTCGAATTAGCCAGTCGTCGAGATACGGGTAGACGTGTACCCGACAATGCCGGAGGGAGGCGGCGACTACAGCCATGCATTTTGTGAACACACGCGGAGCTGTACAAAGGCCAAGTCCAGTGAACTGAAAGTGTTAATGGTTGACCACAAAATGGAGGTACCGTCTGTGTGGTGGGTAAATTGCGATGTGGAAATATGCGTCCTTCATATCGAGGGCGGCATACCAGTCTCCCGGATCCAGGGACGGGATTAATGGTCCCCAGGGTTACCATGCGGAACTTCAGCTTTATCATGAATTTGTTGAGTTCTCGCAGGTCTAGGATCGGTCGTAGACCTCCCTTTGCCTTGGGGTTTAGGAAGTAGCTGGAATAAAACCCTTTGCCCCTCATGTCTTTTGGCACCTCCTCTATGGTTCTCATGGCTAGGAGCGACTGGACCTCTTGTAAGAGGGGTTCCTGAAGAGGGACGGGGAGGGAGGGTGGGAAGGCAGGGTTGAAACAAACTGGAGGTAGTATCCACTTCCACTGTGCGCAGGACCCAACGATCTGAAGTTAGCTGGGACCAGAGAGGGAGGAATTGTGAGAGGCGGTTGAAAAAGGGAGGAGAAGGATCCGGTAGACCAACTGGTGGGCCGCCCTCAGGCGTCCCATCAAAAGTTCTGCTTGGGCTCCGCTGGTGGTTTATGGGGCGCCTGATTTTGACTTCCTTGAGGGTCAGACTGTCTCTGACGATTCCCTCTACCACGCCTTCTGCTAAAGTCCTGACGCGGCCTAGGCAGGGCGTTAGGGTGGTGTGGCTGGGGCCGGAAGGTCCTGCGTTGGGTCACTGGCGTGTGCATACCCAGCGAGCGCATTATAACGCGATTGTCCTTCAGACTTTGCAATCTGGGGTCAGTTTTATCTGAGAACAGGCCCTGGCCTTCGAAGGGCAAATCCTGAGTAGTCTGTTGTAATTCAGGGGGAAGGCCTGATACTTGGAGCCAGGAGATACGCCTCATCGTCACTCCTAATGCCAGAGTTCTGGCTGCAGAGTATGCTGCATCCAGAGAGGTTTGGAGGGAGGTTCTTGCTACCTTTTTACTCTCCTCAAGTAGGGCTGTAAATTCTTGACGGGATTCCTGGGGAAGAAGCTCCGTAAACTTTCCCACGGACACCCACATGTTAAAGTTATATCTATTTAGGAGGGCTTGTTGGTTTACAACCCTAGAGTTGGAGGCCTCCGGTCGACTATATTTTGCGGTGTAGGAGGTCCATGCGTCTAACCTCCTTTGATTTAGGAGCCAGGGCTTGCTGGCCATGACACTCCCTCTCGTTCACCGATTGCACCACTAAAGAGCAAGGAGCTGGATGAATGTAGAGATATTCATAACCTTTTGAAAGGATCATATATTTTCTCTCTACTCCCCTTGCTGTAGGTGGAATCGAGACTGGGGATTGCCAAATGGTATCCGGATTAGCCTGTATGGTGCAGATAAATGGAAGAGCCACTCTAGTAGGTGCATCAGCCAATAGGATGTCAACGACACGGTCCTCCATTTCAGGGACCTCCTCCATCTGTAAGTTCATATTCTGAGCCACTAGTCTCAAAAGGTCTTGATGGGCCCGGAGATCAATTGGTGGAGGGCCTGAGGAGGATGTTCCCGCCACCGCCTCGTCAGGTGAGGAGGAGGAGAGGCTTGGGACCAGGGGATCCTGTGGGGGCTACTGCACTTGAGGAGCGTCATCTGTGTCAGGTGAAACCTGGGTGTCTGCAGATGGTATCGGAGCCTCATCCATGCTCGTGGGGGGCGGGGGGGAAGGGGCAGCTTACTTTGCCTCTGGTACCCGGTGTTCTGATGTGCTGATCGTGGAGCCACTGATGGAGCACCTTGGGCCTGGTGGTATGCCCACAATGTCCAGAAGGACCAGCGATGAGGCCCTTGCTCGTGGCTCTGGCTCTCTGGGAATATATGGCTGGGGACGTCAGAGTCATGCTCCTGAGGATAGGATGCGCTACCAGCCTGCGATGACACCGATGTGTGTCTTGATGGCCACGGCGAAGCCGACAGAACCTGGGAGGGCGCCACTGTTCTGGATGCTTGATCCCGGGATGGTACTGGGGAGCGGTACCAGGAGCTATAATGGTACCACGAGCGAGACAGGGACCTTCTACCGGTGCTGGGAGATCGACCGGGATCTCGAGTCCCTTTGTCTAGAGCAACTGCAGGATAAACGGTGCCGAGAGCGGTGCCATGAGTCGGATTGGTACTGGGAGTATCTGGCTGGCGAACGTGATGGAGAGCGGTGCTGGGACTGCAAGCGGCGCCGGGAGCGGGAATGGCATGATTGAGAGCATCTGTGAGACCGTGATCTTGAACGACGTCTCTCTGTTGGATCAACGGAAGGTGGCCTTACCAGGGCTGGTTTTCCAATTGATTATATGACCCGCACCGGCAGTGTCAGGGGTTGAGGCCGTGTCGACTCCATCATGGCGATGAGCTCCGTTGCCGTGGAGAAGGTCTCTGGTGTAAAAGGGAGGGCAAGCTCAACCACAGCATGAGCCGGGGAGCTGTCAGGCACCGGACTCAATGGCCCTTGTGGAACCGGAATCGACGGTGCCGTGCTTGTTGGAGCTGCAATCGGCGATACCACAGTTGACAGTGCCGCAGCAGAGGACGGTGCCAGACGAATCGTCTTCGAAGAGCACTCCTTCTGTGGAGCTGAAGCAGCTGGAGCTATGTTGCTTCCTGGGTCTCGGGGACAGGGAGTAGTGCCAAGCAGATGTCGGTGCCGGTAGCGGTCGGTGCTGGGGCTCCTTCTTGGTACCGGAGCGGTCTGGGGCCGAAGGGGCGCTACTTACAGAAGCAGTCTGTTGGGCGCTCGGTACCGACGCTGCAGAACTAAGTGCTGACGCCATGAGGAGCTGTTTCAATCGAAAGTCCAGCTCCTTCTTCATCCTTGGTTTAAAGGACTTGCAGATGCGGCATTTATCGGTAAGGTGGCATTCCCCTAGGCACTTGAGGCAGGAGTCATGGTGATCCCCTATTGGCATCAGCTTTTGGCACGCTGAGCACGGTTTGAATCCCGGTGCCTTGAACATGGGCCCGTACTGGGGTGGAGGAAAGGGGCTAATTCCCAATTCCCCCCATAAACTATATACACTAACTATAAATACAACTACTAACAATAATCACACCTCAGATTAACTTCACTGGCTATGATACTGCCACTGTAACTCTAACAACAAGAACTCGAACTATACACACAATAAACAGCAAAGAACTATGAGTAGCTGGGGACGTGGAGATCAGCAAAGCCGCACTCCACAGTTCCAACGACTGTCACGGGCGGTAAGAAGGAACTGAAGGGCCGTTGGGTTGGCAGGGGTATATATCCGGAGCCATAACAGCGCCACTCCAGGGGTCGACCCACCGAGTGTTGCTAGGATAAATATCTTCCGAAGAACGTGCACGCGGCGCGCGCACACCTAATTGGAATTGATATGAGCAAGCACTCGAAGACGAATCTAAAAATACAATAATTTATGAAAATGAAGCTTTAGTTTCCAAAACTGCAATGAATTTTTTAAAGAGCTGGAATCAATGTTTTACTGCTTATTGCCACTCAGTTAAGTATTTAACCATTGTTTTTCTGCACTTTCAGACTCCTAAAGCTCCTAGATACTGTAAAGTATCTATCACCATTAAAGTGATAGAAGCAGTTATCACCGTTAAAAAACACACAACACTTTCCAGTTGTACTTGGACTCAGGATCACTAATTCATAACCCTAATAGCACATCAGAAGTAATAACTTATCAGGCACATTTGAAGAATATTTTTAAACTTGTCATGTTAGAAGGCCTTGGCTAAAGTTCACTGACAAAACCTGTTGCAAACGAACATACAAAGTATTGTCTTGCTCATATTAAAACTAAATTACTTTTTATGACATTTCGCAATATAATTTCTGGTTGTGTTTAATAATTTTTCCATCTCTCCCTCTGCATGGGCTTCTAAACCTATTTAAACTTTCTTTGCAATAACTGAACAATTACATTACAGAACGTTCCAAGCTTTCTTAGCTCTTTTGTTTTAACGAAGATCGGAACTTGGATATAGAACCCTGAGGTGATAATACTCAAATTCAGTTTTCCAAGATCTGATGTAGGTTAGTGTTTTACCACCTCAGGAATGTTTGAGAAACAGAAATATTGTACTAATCCTCAATAAATGTATACATGCAACTAGAACCATTACTATTTCTGGGTTCTACGAAATGTTGATTAGCCTATTCTTTGAGACATGTGTAAAGAACTCTCTTTTTGCAGAAAAACTAACTTTCCTTGAAATTGATGGGCAAGGACATCTATTAGGTACTTTCCCTGCCTCATACCTAGGATTCTAATCATACTGCAGGATTCACTTCCAACACCTGTCAGAGTGAGGCAATATCCCAAGCAATGATAAAAATGGGGAGGCACAGTATTACAGAAGCAAAGGGCCAAGTCCCCCCTTTTCCCCTGTGTACAGTTGATTCAGTTTGATCTTATTGCTCTTGCTTCCTGAAAAGATCCAATTCTTATGTCAGGAAGAGACTGTGCCAAATATTAAGAAGCCCTCATACATAGGAATCCATAGCCCTGCAGTGTGGACTATGGGGGTCATAGTGTGCACGGAAGAGTTGCACTGTAACTGCCCCGTGTAGACCTTGCTAGCACAAACTAGAAGGGGCCCAGTTCATGTTTACACAGTCCTTTACCATACACAGCAATTCACACCTCCATAGTCCACACTGTGAGGCCGTGTAGTCAAGCCTATTTGCATGTCCTCTCCTTTGCTTTCCCTACCTCTTCCTTCCCTTTTGTCTGATCCTCTTCATTCAACTCTATTCCCCAAGGCACAGTCTCTTATACTGTCAACAGCAGCATACACTGGTTTTCAAATAACCAAAAATACCTACTACATCATACTTCTAGCACCATCTCTTTATGCCTGGCTCAAAGAATTCAATTTTATTGTTGAAAATATGCAGTTAAACTGGTAGAATGGATATCCTCAACAACAGTTTTGATGTTTATGATCATCTGAACTGGTGCAGAGGGACAGGTTGAAACATGCCGGGCTTTGCAAGTTGTAGGAGGGGGGATGTTTAAAGATGATCAGTCTCCGGAAAGAAAAGTCACATCACTATTTTAAATATAAGCAATTCTGAACAATGAGACTTTTAAAGAAATTAAGCACATCTCGGAAAAGAGAAACTATTCATTCCTTGGTCATGAACATTTTAGGACATGTGTGCAACAACAGGTCACAATTAAAAAAACAGGCAATTAAGAATGTGAAGTAACAAGCTAGCAAACAAAATCATTTAGAAAAACAGTGGAAAAAACAGCTCTGGGATAGAAGCAAATACGCTGACTGATCAGTATATGGAGGAATATGACAAAAATTCAAGATCTGGGGTTAACCTCTGCATAACGATGAAAGTGTTGATCATGTATTCCTCTTCACTCTTTGTTTTTTGTAGCTCTTCTGCCAAGATATCACTCATTGTACACTGCAGAAGGTAGGGCACTTCCACGTTGCGATCACCATCAAAGACTCCATACAAAGCCTCTCTGTTGTCACAGAAATTATTGGCTGAAAGAGCCGCCACACACAGTCTGAGGAAAGAGAGAAAACCAGAAATGTGTTTTTAATAAGTAAGCATTTGTACCAGATCATTTTAACACTCCTCAATTTTTTTCCTCACTGTTCTGACCAGGATGTGCAGCTTGAAGGAAGATCAGATTATAATAAGCGTCACAAACTTTCATGAGTTATAAAGTTTCACTTCAGATCCTGGTAGTGAACAACATAAGTAGCATTTATGGTACTGTTAAATTCCATGTAAAGAGAGAGCAACTAAGAGGTTGAAACAGAGACCCCTAATGATTTTTCCACTTTTCTGGCATGTGAAGTGCAGCCTTTATTTTTGTGATTTAAAAAAAAAAATTTAGTAGTAAAAACTGAGAAAGCTACTGCACTGTTTACTCTTAAGTTTACCCATGAAAAGTGAGCATAGGAAGCTGAAAAGCAAGATTCTCCATACTGCCCCCTTGAACATGCTTCATCAAGGTATGGAAATAAGTGCCTTTAGGAGCGAGAGGGTAGTTCAGACCATACAAGATCTTGGCCCCTCTGGGCTGCCAACATGGGATAAGCTATGACATGGGTTTTATGACGTGGATGCATGCTGACTGACATCTGCAGTAAGTAAGACCAACTCAACAGCTGTCAGACAGTAATATGCAAATCTACAAATTCACAAAGAAAAGCAGGTTTACACCTCCATTTCCACTAAGCTATCGGGTCGGCTAAGGAGGAAGCCTTCCGACCCCTAAGGACCTGGTATAAACAATCCCATGGATTGTTTTGTGCTCTCTGACTCTAGCTTCTAAATGGTGTAGTGTTAAAAACAAGCACATATATAGAGGTCAGCAATTTGCTGTTTGAGCAGCTCCTGCTCACAGCACCACTACCACAGCAAAGCCTTGGTGAGCTGGTCAACAGAAACTAACTTGGTACACCTAACCAGTCTTTATTCTTTTCAATACTTATTTCATATGTTGCATTGTGTAAATGGGTGGAGGGGGATGGAAATAGAATATCATAATTTAAATTGCTTTCATCCCTGTAGCCCCTTAAAGTTGTCATTGTTACTCTATGTGATAATCATTTTAGTTTGTTGATACATTTAATAGAATGCCAAGTACAAGCTTGCTGGCACTTGACTCAAGTGTTTGAAAACCTCAACTGGAAGTGCAAAAAGATTTGTAGAAGTTATTTATGGACCATTAAAGTGAGATGTATCATATAACCAGCAGCATACATGTCAGGTTCCTGAGATGTTATTTGTCAAGGGCTGCTTTAGTCATTAAAAAAGGACTAGCCAATGATGTAGGAATATGCACAGTTTAAGCCACTTCTCTTCCAGCAGCATCCCTGATATGCTTGGGAACTTGCTTCAGCGAAAGATAAAGTAGCTTTTCAAAGAGCGGAGATGCATTTGAGCACCTGGGACTTTTGGAAATACTGGAGTCTTATACAGACAAAATGCATCAGTAACACTCGTATCTTAGCAATTTCTTTAACAAAGAAGAAAAAGAGAGCCAGGCAGGGGTCTAGTTTACAGATATATGTCATGCCGTGGCCTCTGCTTGTGAGACAAATGTCCCCAACTAACTTTCTCCTAAGAAAAGAGTTTCTTTGTAGGACCTTAAACAAAACAAAACAAAACACATATGTGTTCTAGCAGCAGAACACCTCTGTGCTAATACCAAATCAGTACTGACTTGTTCTTAACTCCCGAAGCTTCAGTATAACCATGACTCCACACTGCTGGGGCTCCTGAAGCATCACCAGCTGATGGCTGGTCAATCTTGAAACAACGAATGTTACTGCAATGAGAAAGGAAAAGAAAAAAGTCCAATGAATTATTACAGACATTTAGCTAAAAGTCATTGCTATCTTAAAATTGTAAGGAAGCTTTTATTGTCCCAATTATCATAGTCACCTGCCACTTGCGGCATGTTGCACATACTCTAAGAAGACTACATTTAAGAAAATGAGGCATCCCTGTTAAGGGGAAACGCTTAATAGAATAGGTAGAATGTTATTCGTCAGAATACACACAGGAAAAGAACAAGCAATAAGCATTCCAATGCAGGTCTATTTCATTCCTGTTTGTGTTAACTTTGTCTTTTCTTTTCTCAGCTGTTTGAAACTTAACCTTCGCTCTGCAGAAAACACAAGCAGAATGTGCCACTGGCCTGAGAAGATATGGAGAGGAGCCATGGGGGAAAATCCTATCTAACTTATGCATTTTTTATCCATTTCCAGAATGAGATCTTTCTGCATTCGATTTTTACTGTATTAAAATAAATGCTCCCATATCACCACCATGTCCAGCTTCCCCATCTCCACCTAAGCCAAAAGCTGATAATAGAGCAATGTTCTAAAACCTCATATGAAAATGCCTAAAAGCTAATATGTGGGTGCTCTCCCCTCTGGGTGCCTTCAGGTCTGTGCTCTAGCTATAAGAATTGCCATTCTCTTCCCTCTCATTCTGGAGTGGTAGCTTTTACTTAGGGTATTAGATCCCTCCTCCCTCCGATTAACTATCAGTGTAAACTCCGGACCGAATTTCAAACATCTCAAATGGTATGCAGCACAATACAGCTTTTAAAAGGGGCCACATACTACTACTGTATGTGGAGGAAAAAACCTGACTCCCTGTTGTTCTGCTCCATTGGCAGTTAAGCAAGTTCTCCACAGGCACCAGAGCCTTTCAGTGATACAAATGCATTATGAAAAGAACAAACACAAAAGGTCTGACTATTCACTCTATTTCAACGTGCATTTCTCCCTACTCAAACCCTCACTGCCTGTTAAAACTGTGAAACATTAAGAAATCGTGTGTGCACAATCTGTATGGCCTTGGAACTCTTCTTCAAACAACTTAAATTAGAGCTGCTGTATCTGGATCAGAGTCTTTTCCTACACAAATAAATAAGTAGGATATGCACTTCCCAGAGCACATTAAAAACAAACGAAAACTCCTCAAGTAATGTTCAAACTACTGATGTTTACATATTAATCTCTGGGTTCTATACTCTAAGTGTCAAACAGAAGGAAAACTTAGCATACTTCTAATATACCTGATAAGAATGGTCACTAATCAAGAAACAAAAACCAGACCCGTTTTAAAGTAATGCTACTTGCAGTTCTGTATAAACTATATGCAAATGCAATTTACAGCAGATATTGAAGTGGCTTGTGTACACTGCACTTGTTTTCCAGGAAGCAGGAACTTGGATCCAAATGGATTTCTGAGAACTGAATTTCCCACCCTCTCACCCCTTTAGCACTGACAGAACAAGGACTCTCATGGCATTTAGCAGTAGCATTCAGTACTGGAGAAATTCCAACTCCCAGTCTCAAAGTTTCATAGAAGAAGAGGATCACTTCTTTAGAACTATTTGCATATTTCCGGTACATTATAAAAAACACTATTTTTGCAATATAGTAAGCCTCTATTGAAAGGCAATTAGGATTATCTTCTAGTGCATAAATACACCCAGAAAATAAAGCTAAGTAGGACAGTCATGACTAGACTTGAATTCAGAAACTATTAGTTTTATGCAAAACTTAATTTGGAGGGTTACATAAGACAGGGGAAAAGTCTGCATTTTCATGCCCTATTTATTATCTCTTTTACCTTTGACCACGTCTCACACTTAGAAAAGATTATACCAGATCTAGGCCTGTAGCAGTTTTGGTTTTTTAATTCTGTCCCTTTGGAGGCTCTTGTACACTCCAAGATGGCATTACTTCCCACCTTGGATCCTAAACTGGCCTTTTTTGGATCCTCCTCCCCACCCTTTTATCATTCCCCCTCCAGTTACTCCCTAGTGTGTTTAGTGACACTTTTATTGGTTGTGATCTGCTCAGAACAGAATTCTATTCCAGTAAGTGCCATCAACACCTAGATCTACACGAGACTTTCTTTAAGCAATGTGATCTTTTGTCACCAACCAAATCCATAAAATGAGGAATTTCACACATCTCCACTGCATCTCTGACAGCCAGCAGTGACTCCTTCGCATCTTCAGTAATTGGACAGAAGGCAAAGAATGGTCCTTCGCCAGCAAACCATCTATTAGGCCAGTGCTACTCAGACTGACGCTCACAAGTGGCTCTTTAATGTGCTTCTTGTGGCTCTTTGCAACACATGCTATTAAAACACTGTGTGATTTAATTAAGTAATCTAAGATATTAACCAATCAGGATGCTTTTACTATGTTATTAACCAATTAATTTATCAACTTGCACTAATTTATTTACTTATTTGCTATGAGATTCTCGTGTGTGTGTGTCTCATCAACACAGGGTATATTAAAACCTCTCATGGAGAGATCTGGGTCTTGTGATGCATTGTTAGAAGGACAGCATCAGGTCAAATGCAACCCAACATTTGGCTCCTTTAATAATCTTAAAACCAGAAGACAAGTTTCCATGAAGTTTAAAAAACTAATACATCAGTGCAAAGAGTTTGTAAACTAAGACATTTCTTTTGCATTTCTCCCAACTTAAAAACTGCAGCACTGTGGTAGCCTGAAAGTGACAAGAAATTGATAAGGACTGTAATAAAATTATCTAGTCTGTTTTCATTGTCCAAACTGAGAAGCAGAAACTGAACAAACTACTTAAACAGTGAAAAGCAATTTAGATTAAGAATTCCTTCAATTTTAATATACTGAAGTTTTAGTGAAGATAAATAAATTTAAAATGAAGGGTCACTGGTGAAAATGTACTGGCTGATAAATCTTCCCCTGGTGAACAATGTACCTTGCATTTAAGAGTGAGACTATCTGGTGATTACAGCAGAGGACTGAATGAGGATACTTGGGTTCGATTCTTGGTTTTGCTAGACTGCTGACCTTGGGTAAACCATAAACTCTATGCCTCAAATTACTCATCTGTAAAATGAGGGTAACAGCTACCTCACATTGTTGGCAGAGTGCTTTCAGTAATAGTGCTAAAATTACATTTCTACATGATTAGGTGTAGCACTTTTAGGACTAAAAATCAACATGCAATCTACATGGTAGTTCTCTGTTGCACATACTGCACTTGTCATCCATATGTGGATTAGAGAAATTTGCCATTGTAATTGAATTATGCTTAATTCAATTACCATCCTCAGAAGTCATCTGCAGAACAGAGACATATTTCTGTACTGCTGTTGTGCTAAGGTAACTCCTAAAATAGAGAAGGATAAGTCTTCCTGTTCACTTGCCTTGTTCGCTGTATAATACTGACATTTATTTTCAAATATCAAACACTTGCCTTAAATTCCCATTTAACCTAGGTTACTGGTCTTAAATAATTTTTCTCTGTTTAGTCTAATGCAATAAGGTACCAAGATTTAATTGTTAAAAGTTAACAAATTTAATGTGAACAAACATCACTTGTGACAGGTGAAATTTAATACTGCACTGTTTGTCTGAAAACTGTTTAAAGTAGAGTTACATAAACAGTTGCTTAACCTTTAAAAAAATCTAAACTGTTCCCAGAACCTATTTGGTCTGTAGGCAGCTAACAGGCTGGAAGGATCAGGCAGGCAAAGAGCCTCAGGGTTGGTGTAGATAGCTCTGGCCTACTGGAGGTTAAAGAATACGAGAGGCTTGAAGGCAGAACCACTATAACACCTCCACCTCCACCCTGAGGGGGAAACCCAGAACACTATGGAAGGAATCAATACAGGCTCAAAATAAATTGCTTATCCATGCGCCAACCTAATTATTTATGGTGGCACCTATACATTCAATAAGGGATGATCCCTGTTCAAAAGAGCTCACAATAAAAGGACAGAAAGAACCCAAACAAGACAACTAAGCTTCACTGCAGGCCGTATGGCAGAAGTGGGTCTTTAAAAGCCACAAGTCTGGAGAGGGTAAGTACCACAGGAAAGTCATACAAAGCGGAGTCAAGTGGAAAGAAGCACAGGATTGTGACAAGAGACAGTGGGAGGACAAGGGAGGAAACCAATAGTTTCAAGGTATATGCATCTCAGTAGTGGAATAAACTAATGTATTTTGTTGGGACCTAATGTACAGAGTGAAAAATTAGGTCAAATCAGCCCAATAGTAGTTAGAGCTGGTTTTGATTAGGAATGGTATTGACAGCAATTGTATTCGTGTGCGGGGAAAATAACACTGTTTAGAGAAGCCTTAATTTTCTGAATTACCTATACATGTGTTGTCTTTTTCCCCCTCTGGCAATAAAAAGCTGTACTCCTTGAAAAGACATGTATGTCTCACACTTGTGTACTGGGTTCTTGTCCCATGTGCCTTTGGAGTCATTCTGCCTCCTGCATTATTAAAAAGACATTTTACTTACTTCAGCAACTCAAGGGTTTTGTGATCCAGGACTAGTCGGGGGTTTCCGGTCAGGTCTAGTTCCTGTAGTTTTGGAGGCAGGTTTTCAGGTAACGTGATTTCACTCAGTTCATTGCAGCTCAGGTCCACGCACTGCAGAAAGAAGTGGGATAAGAGAGGGAGAGAACTTGGAGAGGGACCTGTAACTGGCTAAATTAAAAATAAACATGCCTTATACATGACAATGACTGAATCTAAAATCTGCATCATCCATTTACATAAAGCTCTTTCTTACTAAACGCGGTAGGAAAATTCTTCTGTAATCTTCAAAGATATCACAGAACACCTGAAAATATGTTTGCGCCTCTCCCATTTCTTACTAGTCTTAATGGATCAACACAGGTGTATTGATTTAAATTAGCAACCAGGAAACTATAATTTAAATACATTTTAAGTTTGTTTTGCATTTGTACTTTTTATTTATTTTCATAAAGAGAAGTTGATTCTCACAGGTTTGTAACCATTAAAATTTGTTCATTTTAAATGAAGTATGCCCTTTCCACTAAATATGGTACTTTTTGCTGAATAGGAAGATACACTGTATCCATACACATTTAAGCAATTGCATAGCCTAACATACAAGTTTCTTAATTTTTGTGTGTTTGTTAGAAAATGATGAATGACGCATTTCCTCTTTACTAAATTACTGTTTTATTTACTCATGACTTGTGTTGAGCTCTACTTGAATGGAAACTGGAATTAAATTAAAAATGCACAAAAACAGCATTTAAAAATTTGTATTAGTCAAATAAAACCACTTTAAGCATGCTGAATACATATGAAAAAAATTAAAATTTGTTTTGTATTTGAAACTAAGCAACATATAACAAAGGAAGTATTATCTGTATTAGTGAACTGACGTGATAGTTTCTGATCACCAAACCCTTCAAGATTTTAGAGCTAGCAGATCTTTTTCTCTCACACCTACTTTTCTTTCAGATTGGAAGAGGAAAACAAGTTTTCCTGCGTCCCAGTTGGTTTCTCAACTTTAAATGAACTAGATACTGAACTGAACCAGTTGAAAACTGAAATGAAAAAGATACTCTCTCCGTACCTGCAGAAGAGGCAACTGCTGTCAAAGGCTGGTTGAACCAGCCCTTCAACAAACTCTGGTTCTAGGGGCTGAGCCAGTGACTTCTACTAGTTCAGTGGTTTGCCTCTCTTTAAAACTTCAGCAGCAAACATACTCTTTGTAATAATTTTTTAAAATTTATTATAAGCAATCGAGATTATAGTTTTTGGTTTCATGCAGGTTGTCAAAATTTCAAATAGGTTTATTTTAAAAAAGAAAGATGGATTTAATTTAAATACAAAAATCCAATGTGGTTTTTTTTTGTTTGTTTTTAATTTTTTTTTAAATCCACCCTGTGTTAAGGGTCTGGTCTGCTGTTCATACATAAATGCTAGTATCCTAGCCATGCTTACTGTATACATCAAGGTAGGCAACCTATGGCACGAGTGCCAAAGGCAGCACGCGAGCTGATTTTCGGTGGCACTCACAAGGCCCAGGTTCTGGCCGCTGGTCAGAAGGGCTCTGCGTTTTAATTTAATTTTACATGAAGCTTCTTAAACATTTTAAAACCTCATTTACTTTACATACAATAGTTTAGTTATATATTATAGACTTATAGAGACATTCTAAAAACGTTAAAATGTATTACTGGCACGCGAAACCTTAAATTAGAGTGAATAAATGAAGACTCGGCACACCACTTCTGAAAGGTTACCTACACCTGGTATACATCATATATTATGCTATTTTTTAAAAAATAGGGGTTGTTTAAAATTAAATGCATGTTAAACAGAGAAAAACTAATGACTCATGAAAAGAGGATGACTTCAAAACAATTGTTTGCCACTTAGCACATAAAAGTAGGGTTACAATTTTCTATGTGCAGAAAACCGAATACCCTTGCCCTGCCCTTTCCCTGAGTGCCCTCCCCCCCCACTGCTTGCTCTCCCCCACCCTCACTCACTCACTTTCACCAGGCTGGGGTGAGAACTCTGGCTGGGGGTGCGGGCTCTGAGGTGAGGCTGGACATGTGGGATTTGGGGTGCAGGAGGGGGCTCAGGGTTGGGGTTCAATAGGGGGTGCTTGCTCTGGGAGGGAGCTCAGGGCAAGGGTGCAGGCTCAGGCAGCTCCCAGAAGCAGGAACATCTCCCTCTGTCTCCTAGGCGGAGGCACGGCCAGGCGGCTCCATGCACTGTCCTCACCTTATGCGCCACCTCCAAAGCTCCCACTGGCCAGGTACTGCAGCCAATGGGAACTGCGAAGGCGGAATCTGCAGGCAGGAGCAGCTTGCAGAGCTGCCTGGCCATGCCTCCACCTAGGAGCCAGAGGGAGATGCTGGCAGTTTCCTGGGAGCCACACAGAGCTGGGCAGGCATCCTGCTGTGGGCAGCCAACCACACTTAACTGCCCAGTCAGCAGTGCTGACTGGAGCCACCAGGGTCCCTTTTCCACCAGGCATTCCAGTCGAAAACTGGACACCTGGAAACCCTAGATAAAGGAAATAATAGATGCAACATATCTGCACTTCAGTGGGGCACCAAAAAAAAAATCGTACTTGGGAGTCAATTCAAACTGGCTTGGATATGAGCACTGACAAGGATTGAAAGCTGGCTGAAAGATATTAAAATAAAGTGTTATAAATGGCAAAGTATTGTGTTGGGAGGAGAGGAATCAATATTAAACCTAGTTTTAATTAACATTGTTAAATATCTTGAAGACAAATATTAAATTTGTAGCTAGTTCTATATTGGGAAAGGGGGCACCAGTAAACACAGAGAGGAAAAAAAACCCAAGAGAACAAAAAATCAAGCAGGCAAAAATCAAGCAAATTTGCTCAGGAAAAATAAAAGTCAATATATTTCTGAAAAATAATGCACAATGGGAAGGAAATGTTTGGAATCTAGGAAGTAGACAGCAAATTATACAGGCCAGTATAATATTTGGCAAATCCCCTGAATGCAGTTTGAGCAGAATACCCAGAAGCTTATCAACATGGATCCAGGAGGAACAGCACGGTCCTTGTGAGAAAGCACTGTAATATTTGTACCCTGTTCTAGGAACCTGCATTTAGGTGTGTGGCAAAACAGAGCAACAAGAATGGTTAGTGGTCTGAAGGGGCTGACTTAAGAAATGATAAAAAAACTAAACGCACATCTTTTAGCTAAAAGATGACTAAGAGACAACATATAACTTCCATTTTCAGTGAGTAAAAGCAAGAAGAGCAAGATGGATAAAAATTATGAAAAGGAAAATTTTAGGTTGAGTACCAGGCTAACTTTACTGAAAGTACACCTTATCTGTCAAATAATCTCCAAGGATAGCAGTGATAGCTCATGTCTGATCTAAAACACGCACAGTAGGCAAGATGTTTGAGACTATACTGTAATGCCAATCTTGTACTGAAAAGGGATCAGATGGCCTAAAAATTTCCCCCTCCCCTCTCCTCTCTTTAATTCTAGGATTTCATTAATATAGTTTAAAGTATGTACAGCTTAAATTGAATTCCTATTAAAAGTAATACTTCTAAAACCTGAAACCAGAGACTGCCTGATAATGGAGATCTTAAAATCCAATGCCCAAATTCCAACTCTGCTGACATTATTTAAGCATAGGTGGATCGAACCAGAATTTGGATCCTTCAGATGAACAAAAATGGTGGAAATCTCAACGACAGCTAATGTATTGAGATTTTTGCTTGTCCCCTCCCCTACTACAGTTGGGGTCCTTCTGATTCATTGTAGTTTACTTTTCAGGAATTGATCCCTAGTAGGGCAGTCAATTAATTGCAGTTAACTCACACGATTAACTTAAAAAAATTAATCACGATTAACTGCAGTTTTAATCGCACTGTTAAACAGAATCCCAATTGAAATGTATTAAATATTTTTGGATGTTTTTCTACATTTTCAAATATATTGACTTCAGTTACAACACAGAATACAAAGTGTACAGTGCTCACTTTATATTATTTTTATTACAAATATTTACACTGTACAAATGATAAACAAAAGATATAATATTTTTCAATTCACCTCATACAAGTTCTGTAGTGCAATCTCTATTGTGAAAGTGCAACTTATAAAAGTAGATTTTTTTTTGTTACATAACAGTACTCAAAAACAAAACAGTGTAAAACTTGAGAGCCTACAAGTCCACTCAGTCCTACTTCTTGCGCAGCCAATCATAAAGACAAACAAGTTTGTTTACATTTATGGCAGATAATGCTGACCGCTTCTTAATTACAATGTCACCTGAAAGCAAGAACAGGCGTTCACCGGCTGCAACAGTGCCATCTGTAGCAAGATATTTATGTGCCAGATGCACTAAAGATTCATGTGTTCCTTCTTGTTTCAGTGACCACACCAGAGGACATGCTTCCATGCTGATGATGCTCATTAAAAAAATAATGCATTAATTAAATTTGTTACTGATCTCCTTGGGGGAGAACTGTATGTCTCCTGTTCTGCTTTACCCGCATTCTGCCATATATTTCATATTATGGCATCTTGGATGATGACCCAGAACATGTTGTTTGTTTTAAGATCACTTTCACTGCAGATTTGACAAAATGCAAAGAAGGTAACAATGAGATTTTTAAGGATAGATACAGCACTCGACCCAAAGTTTATGAATCTGAAGTGCCTTCTAAAAATCTGAGAGGGACAGGTTGTGGAGCATGCTTTCAGATCTCTTAAAAGAGCAAAACTCTGATGTGGAAACTACAGAACCCGAACCACTAAAAAAGAAAATCTTCTGTTGGTGCCATCTGACTCAGATGATGAAAATGAACATGCATTGGTTTGCACTGTTTTGAATCGTTAGCAAGCAGAACCCATCATCAGCATGGACGCATGTCCTCTGGAATGGTAGTTGAAGCATGAAGGGACATATGAATCTTTAGCACATCAGGCACATAAATAGCTTCTGATGTCGGCTATGACAGTGCCATGTGAATGCCTGTTCTCACTTTCAGGTGATTTTGTAAACAAGAAGCAGCAGCATTATCTCCTGCAAATGTAAACAAACTTGTTTGTCTGAGCAATTGGCTGAACAAGAAGTAGGACTGAGTGGACTTGTAAAATTTTACATTGTTTTATTTCTGAATGTAGTGTTTTTTGTACATAATTCCACATTTGTAAGTTCAACTTTCATGATAAAGAGATTGCACTAAGGTACCTGTAATGGGAGAATTGAAAAATACTATTTCTTTTGTTTTCTTACAGTGCAAATATTTGTAATATAAAATATAAAGTGAGCACTGTACATTTATTTTTTCTGTTGTAATTGAAATGAATATATTTGAAAATGTAGAAAACATCCACATATATTTAAATAAATGGTATTCTATTATTGTTTAACAGCGGGATTAATTTTTTTTATCACTTGACAGACCTAAACCCTACTTATTACCACTCTGGCTTTTCAAGACCATGTCAACATACTGCCCTTTTATTCCATGCTCCTTTCAAGATTTAATGGAAAACAAAACCAAAACTATGAAGTCACAGGATTATCTGAAGGCTATGACATAACTTTGATTTAACTGTTGTAGTGCTCTCTGACACTCCTAGCACCTATAAACACAGCAATGCCTTGTTGCAACAACTCTAATCCTTTGGCACCAACAGGCATAACTTTTGTTGCCATGGTAGGATGATTTTAAAAATTCTCTGCATCCTTATCCCAAAGGACAACAAGGTATTCAGTTAAATCTAGCTCTCCCTCTACTCCATATACAAACAGGAAAGAACAAATTTATAATTCCAATCATATCACAGATTTGGATTCCCCCATGTATCATTTTAATGCAAGAAGTATCAACCCAGCTTGTACAGCACCAAGATTACTCAAATGTATATAGATTTCTACTCGATCAGGCAGACACCTCCCTCCCCTCCAAAATTAGTTTAGGCAAAGTGGGGAGGCAAAGAAGGATGACTCTTAAATATATTTGTTCCAAAGTATGAGAGATGAGTGTTCAGAGCACAAGTCATCCATGAACCTCGTAGTTCTGAGACGGCTCCTGCAGTTACTCAGCAGTCCTGACAGCGCTATTACTAGGAATCACGTCTTGGCTGCAGCTCATGTGCACATTACAGTATCCCTAATTGTGGCTAAAGATGACTTTAGTGTGGGAGAACTATTATAACTCAGAGAACAGCTATCAAAAGTTAAGATTCTCTTCTTCAAAAAGGTACTACTTGTAACAGATCTTCACTGATACTCGAATATCTCTATAAAGACCAAGAGAGTGAGACAAGGAGAAAACTTCACAATTGTCAAGTGTTCCAAGAGCAACCATATAATGAAGTGATTCAACCAAAACAGTTATTTCTGGAAAGACACCCTGTAATTACAGCAGAAGAGTTAGATACTCTCAGCCTAGAATACATTCTGTGAACCCAGCAGGGTAAACCTGGACCCTGTCAAAAGGGTGAGTCAGTACAGCTGAACTTTGCTTAAATATGCAAGAACATATATTCCAGTTGGTTTGTCCCAGAAAGCAGAGCCAAGTTGCTAGGAAATTACTCCCTTTTTTTTGTAAAAAATTGTTTTTCAAGCTAACAAAATTCAAGACAGATAGAAAAAAAAATAAATTCTGCTCAGATATACATTTTCTAAAGCATAAAACAACATATGGAATTTCCCATCAGTTACATACAGCCAACACAGATCCTAGAGATGGGGGATCATCATGACTCATGTTGCTGTGGACATTTCAGCACCCATTCTCTCTCTCAGAGGTAGGCAAACTACAGCCTGTGGGCCACATCCGGCCCATGGGACCCTCTTGCCCAGGCCTGAGCTCCTGCCCCAGGCAGTTCACCCTGGCCTCTCCCCTGCTGTTCCCTCTCCCCTGCAGCCTCAGCTTGCTCCGCCGGCAGCGCAATGCTCTGGGCAGCAGGGCTGTGAATTCCTGGGGCAGCGCAGCTGCAGAGCCCGGCCTGACCTGGGAATCTGTGCTGTGCAGTGGCGTGGCTGCTCCAGCCAGCGCGGTAAGGGGGCAGGGGTGGATAGGGATCAGGGTGGTCAGAGGGCGGGGAACAAAAGTGATGAATGCGGGCAGTCAAGAATGAGAATGGGGGTTGGATGGCAGGGGACAGTCAAGGGCAGGGGTCCCGGGAGTGGTCAGGGGACAGGGAGAAGGGGTGGTTGGATGGTGTAGGGGTTCCAAGGGGGCGGGGGGCAGTCAGGAATGAGAGAAAGGGTTGAAGGGGGTGGCAGGGGGCAATCAGGGGATGGGGGGGTGGATGGGGCAGGGGTCCCAGGGGGGGCCCCCATCGAGAGTGAGAAGCAAAAGGGGTCAGATGGGGGCAGGGCCAGGCCATGCCCAGCTATTTGTGGAGGCACAGCCTCCGCTAACGGGCCCTCCATACAATCTGGAAATCTGATGAGGCCCTCCGGCCAAAAAATTTGCCTGCCCCTGCTCCATTTACCAGTAGGACTACTATTCCCATAATTTAAAGGAGAAAAAATTAGCAAAAGTTGAAAACTCATTTTGTTTGGGTGGTTTTACGAAGTGCACTGTACTCAGCCTCTGCTAATCAAGGTACATACTTTCTTATGTCCTGACAGAGATAATGCTCTTGATCAGCTAAGTGACACCCTGCTGAGGACTGATCTGCACACAAAACGTGCACTGTCAGAGTAAGAGTTTAACGCTAGATCATCTAGTCTTATCATGTGTATATCACAGGTCACCAACACGGCCCAGCTCCTGCGCACTAAACCCAACAATCAATTCAACTAAAGGTGCGATTCAAATTGATTTAATTCAATCAATGCAAACTTGTGTGCCAACTTTCCTAAAATGATTTGCTTAAAAAAAATGGATAAGATAAGTTTAAATCAATTTACAATTGTCCACACAGGCCTTTAAATCAAATTGTGATTCAGGGACCAGTCTTTTGCCATCCTTGTGAAAATTCATCCAATTGTGGCCAATTTATAAGCCTCTGGAAAAATAGTTCACACATACTCAGAGAATTTTGATTTTAGCTTCTAAAATCTCCAGAGATTCCATCCTCACTAAGCGTGCTCCATCCCATGCTCAAAGCTCCTGTTGCTGACTCAACAGCACATGCACCATCCCTACAAAGCAACTGAGAATGCTCCCTCCAGCCCAAGGCCAAAGCCAGACTCTCTCTATAATGGCTATTCGGGGCCAGGCCCTGGAACAGGGAGCCTGTCTCTGCTGTGATTTCAATGCCTCCGTTGAATATTTTTAATTCATAACTTCAGAAGTTGAAGCATAAGTGAAAATGGTTTCCCTAATCTACATCACCTTTCCTCTGCAACTTGAACATCACAAAGCACAAAAGCCACGTTTCATAATATTTGAAATTCAAGATCTAACCACGTAGTTATGTGATATATTTAAAAGTTATTTTAATGCCACCACCATTCATTCCTATAGCTTAAACAATTACTGCTATAACATGGTATACACATGCACACTATATGGACAATTGCACTGTCTCTCTCATACAATGAGACTTTATATAAAGATTTAGGAATTAGATGAAACAAAACAAGCCCTCAGACAAGTTAGAAACTTTAGGCCTTGTCTACACTGCTACTTTACAGTGCTGAAACTTCCTTGCTCAGGAGGGCAAAAAAACACCTCCCCTGAGCAATGCAAGTTTCAGGGCTGTAAAGTGGCAGTGTAGACAGTACACCAGTGCTGGGAGAGCTCTGCTCGTGGGGTGCCGTGACTACATAGCCACAATAAAGCACTTTAACGCTGGCAGTGAAGACATACCCATAGCTAGGTACTTTTCTAAGGTGCTAAATTATTGACAGCCCTGAAGATTGAATTTCCTATATAGCCAAGGAACAAATAAAGCAATTAGCAGCAGTTCAAGGTCCAAACAGATAGGTCCGTCCCCCCATGAGAATTGAGGTTCATCTTTTAAGGTCCAGAAAATTTGTTATGGGCACTTTGGCCTCCAAACTTGCCAAGTCTAGAGCATCTCTGTTCAGAGTGCTAGCTAGGTTGGTAGTTATGTGAACACTCATTTACTGGGAACTAGACTGAGACCAAGTTCTTTATACCTGGGTAAAACAGGCTAAAAACCAATTGAGTATTTTCTGTACATTAAGGAAAAAGCCCCAGAGCAGTATTTCCTCCTATCTTTTGTTGTATATTCTAATAAAGTGTTTCTGAAACCGAGAGGAAATTTTTCATATAAGAATGGCTTTGTCTATTTTAATGAGGTCTAAGCAACTCCTGACAAAATGAGAAACAAATCCTTTCCCTCTTTTCTTACTAACCTGTTTTATGATAGGATGCTACAAAAGAATAGCTGCATTTTGAAGACTGACTATTCCATAGGGCTTTCTGCTTTTGCTGAGTATGAGCGGAAACACAAGAAAAGCTGTTTGCTTCCCATCAGCGTGTTTACATTATTTTCTTTTTTTAAAAGCACAAAAGGGTATAGTTTTTGTCAAAACTGTTTCCCATGGAAAGTCTGCATCCCTCCACCCCAACCCTTCCTTTAATTAAAAGATCAATTTTAAACCGTGTTCAATTTCCTCTGGCTATTGTTCCAAAGAGGGAGGAGTATCCCGAATCCACAACTTTGTTTCAGATATCCGGCTAAAACCAGCCTAAGCAGCTCATCCTTAGATGTGCTCATTCTCAAGCAGCAGCTTAGTAACTATGTTTCGAGTGACCAGATTTACTAAAAAATACAGATTGTTCTCAGAACTATATTATTCCACAAGCCAACAAACAAACAAAAAAACTGTTGTAGTATAGTAAGCATTTTGGTCCAACAACAGTAACCTGCTCTCAATCTCGTTTACGTCTCAAGATAAATACAGTTAACCTGCTCTGTGTTACGATAGCATCTGTGTATTATATAGTGCTGTCAAATGATTAAACAAATTAATCACAATTAATTGCTGTCTTAATCGCACTGTTAATAGAATACCATTTATTTAAACATTTTTGGATATTTTCTACATTTCCAAATATATTGATTTCAATTACAACACAGAATACAAAGTGTATGGTGCTCATTTTATATTATTTTTATTACAAATATTTGCACTGTAAAAAAAAGAAATTGTATTTTTCAATTCACCGAAGTACTGTAGCGCAATCTCTATTGTAAAATGCAACTTATATGTAGATTTTTATTTACTACACAACACTGCACTCAGATATAAAACAATGGAAAATTTATTTACCTTGCAATGCTGGCTACAAAAGTGCCATGTGAATGCCTGTTCTCACTTTCAGGTGACATTACAAATAAGAAGCAGGCAGCATTGTCTCCTGTAAATGTAAACAAACTTGTATGTCTTAGTGATTGGCTGAACAAGGAGTAGGACCGAGTGGACTTGTAGGCTATAAAGTTTTAACATTGTTTTGTTTTTGAGTGAATTATGTAACAAAAAAAATTCTACATTTGTATGTTGCACTTTCATGATAAAGAACTGTCTCTACAGTACTTTCATGAGGTGAATTGAAAAATACTCTATTTTTACAGTGCAAATATTTGCAATCAAAACGATATGAAGTGAGCACTGTACATTTTGTATTGTGTTGTAATTGAAATCAATATATTTGAAAATGTAGAAAAATATTTATAATAAATTTATAATAAATTTCAACTAGCATTCTATTATTAACTAACAGTGCAATTAAAACTGATTAATTGTGATTTTTTTAAATTAAATTAATTTGTTTTGAGTAAATCGCTTGAGTTAATTGTGATTGAGAGCCCTAGTATTATACCTTCAATATTTTCTACTTGGATAATTAGCACATGACCCGTTAGAGTTCTGTGTTATGGCCTGGAAAAGAGACAAAATTTTAGTTTACTACACGAGGCAAGCAATAGTTTCCTGAACACATTCAATTGTTGCATTCCTCCAAAGATAGAATCTCTTAAGGAAAACTCAGGTTTGTGTTACTTATTTTTAAGCAAAACATAAAATTTTTAAAAAGCTATGTATTCTTGAACTGTAATTTTCAAAATATTACTGAGACTGTTGATTGCAAAATAATTTGCCAGATCTTTCCTCTTCTGGAATACTATCACTACCCCTTAAGTCTTGCCTGCTCTATTGCTTTTAAAGGTATTTTTAAACCAGTCAGTGATATGGCTGGCTCTAAATATTATTCATTTCCATACATGTTAGCTGTCACGGTTACAAGTAATGACATGACATATACAACCTGGTTACAGGAAGACAATTAATACTTATTTTGTAGAGAAGACAGGACCTGCTAAAAGTGCTTGGTTAGCAGGTCCTTCCTTCCTGTGGAGCAGACCATTCCAAAGTGAATTCCTCATGTCCTCTGGCATGGTGTCCCCCATGACAGTAACAGTTGCCCAGATTTCAACAGAAGGTAAAACTCTGTAGGAGTTTGGCAGCATGATGGATTTGGGATTCACATATACGACTAGTACATGTCTGCTGTGACAAACTTAAGGACACAACATAGCCTGCTTACAAATACACTGTACTACAATGAGGGTCTCATTCTTGAGGAATTTTATTCACACTATTTCTAGCACCTAGAATCCTTTCAAAACTTGTGTGTGTGTGTTGTTTTTTTTTAAACGCATCCATTCCATACCTTTATTTCAACAAGTTGCATGACTTCTGGGAAGACTTCAATGCAGTTGGAGTGAGCAATCACAGTATGCATACGTCTACAGTTCATAATGGTTGTTGGAATGGCTTTCAATTTGTTCCCACTAATATCAATTTCTTCCAATTCCTCAAGCTTGGCCATTTTACTATGAAAAGAAAGAAGGGAGATTAAAGATTTTTTTTTTTTAATATGTACTGTTATTTTTAAATTTTAAGCTTAGCAGTTTTTTGGGTTTTTTTGTTTTGTTTTTTTTAACTTGTAGGCCCATACTGTTGTAAGAGATCAGAGTTCGCTATCTCTCCTATTATGTCATGTTAGCAAGGTTACATCATAAGGTCTCATTTGTTCTATTCTGTATTGTTAATTTCTTAATTTAAAAATTCTTGGTGTTTATTTCTATTTTTTGTTCATATTTTCCTCTTTTAGTATTAGTTTTTTCTTTTCTACTCTATGCTCTTTCCTTACCTTTCTCCTGGCATCCTGCTTCCATTCCCTCTTGCAGAATGCTTGGTAAGTTCCCCTCATTCTGTTGCTCTCTGCAGAGCAACATGTATTCTCACTTTCTCTCCTACTTGTTACTCCCTGAAAGCAGTGTGCTAGGGAGTGGCAGCATGTAGGGCCTTCGTACCAATGGGAGGAAGAAAAGAATTTGAAGGAAGTGGAGAGATGGGGCACCAGTGTCAGAAGCCTGGCTGTGCGAAATGTCACATATGACAGATGTAATATACCTTCTGGAATCTGGTGGCATCCCCAGCCTTACACTTGGCTTGTCCACACTTGAGACATTCTGGATCAAAGCAGGGTGTGAATTTAAGCGCAATAGATAATCCAGACTAGCTCTCCGTGCAGACACTAATTTCACAATTAGAGTGTCTTTTTCTGTTTTAGTTTAATCCACTTCGAAAATGCATTACTCTAGTCTGGAAAAAGGCACTCTTATTCCAAAATAAGCATCCACGTGATGTGCTATTCTGGAATAACTATTGTGGTCAATTTTGCCATGTAGATAAGCCCTCAGTATATGTGTGTAAAGTGACCAAGTTATGCTAACTATGTGGGAAACAGCTTCCAGATTTCCATAAAGTGGCTGTGATAGGAGAGTGCATTGATTTTCCTTAGCTGAGACTAGCACACAAACTCTAGAGATAAATGCACACATTAACATACAAAGTGCATTCATTCCTGTGTACAACATGAGAGCATGTAGTTACATACATTCAAGTGGCAATGGACAAACCCATCATTGCACAGGCAACGCGCACATGCACTTAAAAAACAAATGCAACACTCCAATTTGTGAACAAAACCTTGCTATGAAAATATGCTCCGCATTTTCCACTTAAGACTGCTTTCTAATAAAGAGACAAGCAGAACTAAGAAGTTACTTACCTCGCAGGAAAGCTCTGTAATCGATTGTAGGCCATATGCAGGATCTTCAGATGTGGATGGCCAGTTAACAAGGCCACGCATTTATCTGTGAGGTTGTTATTGGTCAAATAAAGTTCCTGTAAGATGCTGTTGGTCTCTTCAGAAAGGGTTGCTGTAGGAAGTGTTTCTAGTTTGTTGGCAGAGGCATTCAAGTTTCTCAAGCTACAAAATAAGATTGTACATGTAGTTAAGAGTTACTGTATTGTTCATCTGTCTTCATTTATATACACCACTACCACCAGAGATTTACAGAATGTTACATTCAGAAGCAGAAAATTGCTGGAAGTGGTCAGAAGACAGTTTAGTTTTATACATGTAAAGTAAATTTCCATTTAAATTGTTAAATTAAGTAGTGAGAGACTTTGTGCTCTTGGAAATGGCATGGATAAAAAAGCATTTTCCAGTACTCACTGGACCACAGATGACATTTCTAATGTACAGTATGAAACACATTATGGAACCTGTATTTACAGCATGGAAAAGTTGGTTACACAAATATGCAAGGTAAATAGTAAAGATATACCTGGCAATAAGAGCTGGGTGGCTTAGGAGTTGAAACTTTTCACTTCTACATCATTGTTTAAAATCTGACAGATACTAATAGCGACAAGAAGTGGTTACTACTATACATTTGTTTGGTGGCCTATGTGTCTAGTTCTTGATGGAAGGGGACATGTTATCCCCAGACCAGGCTGCCTCTCCCCTGAGTGCCCATAGCCAAGTAGTTGGCATTCATAATTATTTCTGCAGTCCTAGATGAGAGGCCAAGGACTGAATAAGCAAGAAAACCTGAGTCCTTCTCCCTCACTCAAAAAAGCTTTTGAAGCCCTGGGATGAGATACAATTGACACTGGTGTGGAGAAGGTTGCACTTCCTGTGCTTTACATATATAGATCTGTAGACAAGGAACTCTCATTTGTTCAAATAATTTTAGTGCTATATTGATACAAACAGTAGTCTCAAGGGATATCTGGCAAATAGATACAATTCTTATCTGAAAAATATCTTAATGCCACATATATTTTACAAGAGAAATGGAAGAACTTTTATCCCACTATTTACTTTACAAAGAGACTGCCTTTGGAAGCATACTTTGCTGAAGAATGAGTGTGTTTGTGTGTGTGCGCGCAAATATACAGCGTCCAGTCTCTTGAGATCAAACCGCACTGTTCTCATCAACTAATGAAAAATGACAGCTGCAACAGTCCAAGTAATTTTCAAGAAACAGAAGATAAACTATGTTAATTTGGTAGACAAGAAAGCAGGTCATTGCCCATAAAATAAGGGAACAGAACACAAATTTAAAAAAATGAAGTATGTGTGTCTGACTGAAGAAGCAATACTGCCTGATTTATTTCACGAGGAAAGTACGCAATATTGATAAATTTTTCTCTAGTCATCCAACTACATGGGGATTCACACAAAATGTTAAGGTTTATTAATGAATGAAACAGATTTCCAAGAGAATTCACAGCTGCAACCTGTTGAACCTTGTCCACAGAAAACAAGAGTTTACACACTATAGAAAGGTCACACACAGCACTGAGGGATTAAAAAATTTTCCATTAAAACAAAAAACTCCAAGAGCTCTGAAGAACTGAAACGAGGTTAACTACTTTACACAGATTCCAGAGGAGTCCACTAACGCAGAAAAACGCAGCTTAAATCAACAGTCTCATTTGTTATTCACAGGAGCTGTATGACTCGATGTAAAAAGATTGCGATTGCAAGGTGGTGGTGGTTCTTTAAAACAAATCCCCCCCCCTTGACTTAATCCTTTAGCAAACAAAAATACACTGTCTGTTCAAAAATGGATTACAAAGCATAAGCATTCTGAACCAAATTACTTTACTAAATCACAAGAATGCACACCTAATGCTAAAATATGAGACGTTACTGTAACAACTTATGTTGGCAACAGCATTCTTTTAGTCTCTTCTTTTCTCCACTATATTTTCAGGTATGATCAAAATTCTCAACTTAAAGGTGCTGTAAGTGATTTAACAACATTTACAAAGCCTAAACATTCCTGCAGCCACCATGACTGAATGGTCGGTTTTGAAAATGGTTTAAGGCCTTACCACTGAGCAACCACCTACTTCCTATGCTGCACTACAACAGTTGCAATCGGTAGAGCTACTCAAGCTTGATCCCCTTGGAAGAGAGGTCTGGCAGTACAGCTTTCTTGACGAAGGGGTCTCAGCCCTCCACCTGGTCCAAAACTGTTCTGGTGACTTTCAGAGCACAATGCCAGGCACACACATTTGCAAGGCCTGCAGCAAAGAGTGGGGTTTCATGGGGATTTGACTTGTGCTGTGGAGGGGAGTAGTGCTTTCTTGGGGAACAAGTTCTGCGGGCATAAAAGGGATAACCGGCTATTTTACTTCATTTCTTGTAATATGCAAGGCTCTAAGTGCCCCTGTAGCAAAGGTGTGTATTACTGCATGAATCCAACACACAGTACCTATGCAGAAACCCTAAAGCAGAGAGGTTAAGCTATTTGCACACAGCAATTCCAGGGCAGTAGAGCTGGTCGAAACTGGAATTTCTGTTCTTTGGAAAATTCTGACATTTTTTAAATTTACACTGCACTTCCCACTGTTTAGGGATTCCACAGACTGGGCTCCTCTCTGCCAAGAAGAATGCTGGCACAGTCCCTCCCTAAAGCTCAAGTCTCAAATCTACGCTCATTTGTTTTATCCGCCTTTCCTTTGTATAACAGGTTTGGGTGGTTTTTTTGGTTTGTTTTGTTTTTTTAACTTGAGTGCACATAGTTACAGTTTCCACGTTTCTGGTTAGAATATCAGATCCTACATTTTTCATTCCTCCTTCCCCCATCTATAACTTAGATCACCACTGCTCATTAACATTTCTCTTTAGAAGCTGTCATTCCAACTGAGGGTACGTCTACACTGGAAACTTCAAAGTGCTGCCGCAGGAACGCTCCCGTGGCAGCGCTTTGAAGTGCGAGTGTGGTTGCGCGCGAGCGCTGGCAGACAGCTCTCCCAGCGCTCCTGGTAATCCACCTCCACGAGGGGATTAGCTCTGCCGCGCCAGCGCTCAAAGCCTGTCTACACTAGCGTTTTAAAGTGCTCAGACTTGCTACACTCAGGGGGTGATTTTTGACACCCCATAGCAGGCAAGTTAGAGCTCTATAAAATGTAAGTGTAGACAAGCCCTTATTTTGGGACACTGAAGGATTCATAAAAATGCTCTGCCAGCAATTCTCAACCACATGCCCATATATAAAAAGACAATATTCTCAGAGAGGAGGGCTTAATGAATGAATGGTTTGAAATAATGTAAAACAACAACTAACTCTAAACTAGTTGTACATAAAATAAGTTGATAAGAGTCGGCAGACAAATTTCCATCATGCTGATTTAACTAACTGGGCCTAGTCAAGGCTATCCTGAGGCTATGGTTATACTAGAGAGCTTGCAGCTGCACCGCTGTAAGCTTTCTAGAGTAGCCACCTTCCGCTAACGGGAAAGAGCCTTCCCGTCAACTTAATCAATCCATCCCCAATGAGAGGTAGTAGCTATGTCTGCAGGAGACGCTCTCCTCACCAACATCATGCTGTCCACACTGGCGCTTAGTTCGGTGTACCTTGTCGCTTGGTGAGGGGAAGCACCATAAGCTATTACTGACACAAGTGGCAGTGCAGTTATAGACTGAATCGTTAGAATTCATCCTCAAACCTCCAGCTGGGTTTGGCACTGCGAGCTACCACATTAGATTTGTTTCATGTTCCATCAATGCCCTCTGAAGCCACAGTGCTGGGAATTTACTTAGACACAAATATTGCCATCTTTCCAGTGCCTGTATTCAAAAACCATTCCATATGCCTGCAGATATCCCACTCATACCACTATCAGATGGAACCAGAATGTCAAGCATGAAAGCCTAGTCCAAACTTAATTGTTTTTCCTTCAGACTCTGCCAACACACACACACCACACCACAAGCACATGAAAAAGTACAGCATCAACATAAGAACTTGATTCCACTACCCTCATATATACCAGAATACAATAGCGAGGAAATATGAATTAACAACAGTTACAGAGATAAAAAAAGAAAACTTAAGTCACTGGCAGCGACACAGGAATTCTGTAGCTTTGACAAAGTGCAAGGTTTCCTCTGGGGTAATAAACATTCAGCTCTGGCTGGAACAAGTCACCTTCAGTTTTACAGGGTATTAGGCGGATACCCTTAATAAAGGGTCACTTATTTTTTTCAACCACACACCTAGGCAAAATATAATATTGTCCCAGAGAACACACACAATCATGGTAGGGCTTCACTGATTCCGCTGAAGTAGATCTCTCAACATATGTGCAGTTTACATAAAGTGTTAAACTACTTGAAGTAAAAGAGTGACTTCATCTTAAAAATCTACTTCTACAGTAGAGGCAACAATCTTCAGTTAGGAAAAATAATTAAGAGATTCCAAAATATTTATATTGGTATCTAGTTGTACTGTATTCAAGAAATAAACTAGGATAAAAGAACCTTCAAATTTGTATAGTACCTCTTTCTCCCCAAAGTATTCTGAAACATTTTATAAACGTCACAATGCAGCTACCAATGGAGCATAACATGGTAGCTGTTACGAAATGCACAGCTATATTATGGAATTGTTTAAAATAGCAAGGTAAAAAAGATTGTATCCAGTAAGAAAGACTGGAAATTTATATTAAAGCAATCCTGTTTAGCTTGCAAACAGTGACATATTCAGTTAGAAGTCCTATAGCTGCAAAAAAAAAAAATATGCACAAAATTAAATGGATATCAGAAGAATCCAGGCAATATGTACCCCAAGTATTAAGATCTCAGATGATACAAGTTAGAAAAGAAAACCATTTTAAGTATCTATAAAAAAATGCTCTCAGTATATGAACATCTAATACCATCAACAGCACAGAAGTGAAATGGAAACAAGTTCCATAAAAGGAAAAATCAGGGAAAAATAAATACTAAATTGATACCAATTCTGGCATGATGGTTTTAATTGAGAAAGGGGTGAGAAAAGTACATCCCAATCCCCCTCTAAATCATCCTACCAATGGATCGCCAAAAGTACACTATCCAGATCATCTAATTTCTTCCTTAGCTCTTGCCATCTTACTATCTCCTCTTCTCCTGTCCCTCATTCTCTTATTCCCTAATCCTCCAATAAAACTACTTTCCTGTCTCCAGAGTACCTGTTTCAGTTGATCACCTTCAGGTAATGAAATAGGAAGAGAGGGGAAGAAGATAAAACTATGTTAAATTATGTGTGTGCAGAAGGTTTGGGTATCAATCATTCCACCTGTCATTCCCCGCTCCCCCTCCTGATACAAGAATTAGAATCATACACAGCACCAGGAAGTAAAGGGGAGTGTTATGGTGTGATTCAGTGGCGCACGAAAGTGGCATGTATTAAGTGCTAGCAGTATCTTTTTTTCATCAAATATTTTCCAGCTACCCAGCCCTGGTGTGGGATCAGCACCTGGATGAAGCTAAAACCAGGCATGAAAGATGAACACATTCTGAAGAACTAGCCCACATATATCAAATCACCCTCAACAGATACCCTACCCCCAACATCTGTCACAGTATACAGATGTATGATCCTAGACTCACCACTAACACTACATACTCCAACAGAACAGCTGCCAAAAGCATCTTTTATACCCAAGTCTGGCCAGGAGCCTTTGTCCCACATCCCAACAGACAGAGATTTGGTCAGAGTGATTCATGTATATGTGAATTCACACAGGCTTGATTGCTGCTGCTAACTCAGAAGTAGAAACATTGAAAAAACTCTACCTAGTACTAGAGTACTAAGAGCACACATGAAATGAAATAACACAGTTACTATGAGTATGACACCCACCATTCTGAATGCTAGCATAAGTCAAACAACATCAGTGAACCTGGTTACTACCCAGTTGTCTCCAAACAGTTAATCACAGTTCCAATCTGTAGCACAGAACAGAGTAGACTTAATACATGACCAAGTGAAAGTCTTGGAGCCAAGTTTGTAAGCGGGTGTACGGAACTGCATTGTAACGAAGCTCTGTGACATAGCTGTATTTAAAATGTGGCCTTAGTTTAAAAAGGTACTGACCTATCTTGGGGACCACCTCTCTCTCATCCTTGTTGGATGCACTCCTCCGGAACAAATGGATCTTTCTAGGACAAGAGGAAATATTTTGGGAAGCTGTCCCATGGCTCTGGAACCACACCAGCTAAGAATGATTACAAACCTTACTGTCCCTCAAGGAATCTTTACCATAGCTTTCCCACAACAAGAGGAGAATGAGGGGGAGTGAAACATTGACTGTCCTTGAACCTCTCCACTGGCTGCTAGCTTACTTTTCAAACCAATGGGAAGTCCAAGGAGACATTGCTACATATGATCCACACTACAAATTTTAACTGCCTCCAGTGACTGTTTTAGGCTCCAACTATACTTCTACCATCAACTTCTACAGCCTAATTTCCCCATGCTGGACTCCATCTTTCTTAGTCCCCTTCTGACCACACCTACAGGTGCCACTTGATGCTATACTGAGCTGATATTGTTTATATTTACAAAAACTGATATGCTTAGTTGCTTTTGCATCTGCCTATATATTAACATACTGAAATGTTTTGCACTGTGTGGATCTACAGTTTAACTTGAAGCTGACCAGTGACCAGATCAAAAATTTGTAGAAAAAAATCAGACACGTAAAAGGACTAAAAGAATCTGGCCACTACCAACAAATGAGGAAGCATTTGGAACTTGGGGTTATGAGAACCCAGATGCACAGATGAAGGTTAGACACATTTTCTGGCAGTTTTTCTACCAACCCTAACACCCATAGCAATTCTCCATTTTCACAGAAGCATCTGCTAGTGAGACTTGAACTGATTATCTGCCGATCTCTGTAGTGCTCAACTCAGCCAAGAAAACTCCTACCAACATGATCAAGATCTATACTATCACCGGTATATTCAGAAGCAATTTCTGTCCTGTTCAGAGGAACGTAGTTTCATAGACAAATCCTCAGGGGCTTATGGTCTAACAGACATAATGGAAGTTTCTCCACAAATCTGATACTGTAATAGTTTAAAAATAGAAAACTAATTTTAATGAAAAACTAGTGCATCACATTCCTAAGCTCTATTTGCCAACTGAGAATAGAAATTTTGTTTTAATTTTTGTACGAGTTTGAGGAGGATGCCATTAAAGGTTTGATGCAAAACACAAACAGAAGTTGGTAAGTATCTTATTGTTTTTCAAAATGCGTTGATGCACTGATTTGTGTGTTTTTTTCCAACCAGGTGTTGTGGATGCTAAAACACAAACCCTGTGTTAAAATTAAGTAGGCACCTCAGACCCACTAAAACCCAAGGATATCTGGAGTTCAAGGAAGATGGAGAGGTCTATGAGCTGAAGCACATCTTCTATCATCTTCCCTTGGAGGATATCAAAGTGCTATACAAACAAAATCCATCTCCACAGACTCCTGGATGTAGGTCTCATTTTATAGATGGGGAAATTAAGGGCCTCTGGGGTATACTGATCTGCCCAACATCATATGCTGTAGAAAGACTGTGGCAGAGCTGGAGCTTGAAACCAGCTGTCTTAGCACCCACTCCTGTGCTTTAATTACATGGTCACAGGGGTATGCTGCCCTACAAACCAGTTTGAGTGAATTTCAGCCATACAATTCTTTCAGTTCATATTTTTAAAAACCCATGAAGTAAAAAGGCATTTTCCAGACAAGACCCAAGTTCACACTCCAAATCTGAGGCCTAATCTACACTGGTCTTTTGCTCAACAACTGTTAGTGCTGCAGCAGCGGTGTGTGCACTAATAGACCAGCCAAAGTGTCATTTTTGCTATTGTCTCTTCTGTATCTTTTCCAAGTAGGGTTAGATGACATGGTAACAGGATAGGTCTACATAAATGATCCAACCAACAGTGGAGATGCAAAGGTGTTAAGAAAAATTCTAGAGTCTGTGTATCTCCTGCAACAATACTTTACATTACTAGTACATCGCTAAAGGAGAGCTCCTTTACAATGCGTTGGGATGTCTACGTAGTAGAGGGAAGATACTGAACCTTGAGGGGACCTAAAGTTCATGTAAGCTTACAAGGGAAGAGAACATCTGTCATATACATTTTACTTTAAAGTCTGAATTTTCTTCTGATTGTTTATTTCAGTCAAATGTTGTTATGGTACTTAATGTTTTTGCAGTTGAATTTAAGGTGTGCATATTATGGTACAATCTCCACCTGCAGCATCTCTATCTTGCCGCAAAATGGCATTAATCTGCATTCTAGACTAACAGATGGTAAATTTAACTCAGAAAAGGATTACTTCCCTACTCCCCCTTCAGAGATGTGAGTAGCTTTCTGAAACTTCTATTTCTTCTTTTTTTGCTCTCCATGCTTGACTAAGTATATTTTCTTTTAAAAAAAAATCTTGAGTAGAAATGTATATTCCTGTCTGGGGAGGGGGGCGGTATTTTACAAAATGGATCTATTCTTGTGAGTACTTATGAATAATGTTTGCAGGGTCAGGCTCTATGTTCATGCTATGTTATGGTGGAGAGTTTAGATGTACAAAAGACAGGAAGTTCAAAGTTGTCACCCAGCATCAGCAGCTATACATTTGTCCTTTTGCACACAAAATATAGGTAATATTTTGCTTTACTATACAGGCTGTTAAATTTACTGCAATAAGTTACAGTTGCCCTGGTAGCCATATTGTTATGTTTCCTAACTTGTTAATTGTGTGTTTGAGGGCTGCAAAATTTCAACCATAATATCGAACAACTACATTCAATAAACTGAGCAAACCTGACACGTACATAGTGCTGAATATGGAGGGCATACTGCAATAATCAAACTTTTGAAATCAAAACTCCATTTCAGCTCCCAGCACAAGCACATTTGAAAGATTCCTTAAAACCATGAAGAAGGAAGTTCTATGCTTGGGCAATTTGAACAGAAGAAACCTTTCCTAACGAAAATTAACCTTTTGGCATTACATGTTTTAGTCTAAAGGACAGTTTTCCCACAGCAAATTACTGAAGTTTGGAATTTATATGCAAACTGCATCTCCAACCAAGCCTGTAGCACTATAACCCTCACACAATGAGCCCTTGAAAATGAAGACATAACACTGCCTTCATAAAAGATTTACAATATAAAATAAGGGCATCCCTCTGACTGACTCATTACCAATCTTTTGGTGATGAGTCTTGTCTAAATGATGACAGTGAGATTAACAGTGCGGTTTCCCACCCAAGGAGAGCTAGTAGCCGTGCATTCTATTGTCATAGTTTAGAAAACGAACTAAACAGTCTTGCATGTCAAATTAAATGCAGCATTAATGTCACCAGTAAGCCTATGACCATTGTTGAATCATGAAGGTACGAGAAATATAGAAAGCTAAGCAGGTCATCCCATCAAAGGCCTCTAAATCTGCCTCACTCAGATGCTACAAATATGTTTTAAAAATACTTCTTCGTGCCTCTAGGCCATACACAAATTAAAGTACATTTTGAAGTCTGTCTCTTCAGATTCATAAACACAATTACAAAGACTCCAAGGCATGTAAAGCTGCAGCACAGAAATAAAGGTGAGGGGAGAGGAAATCAAATCAAGTGATGTCACCAAATAAATTAGTGACAAATACTCAAAGGCATGAAAATTTCAGAAGCAGGAACAGAAGAAACCACTGTCAGTTATTTTGACAATCTTATGTGACAGGTTTTATTTTGTTTGAAAGGAATGAATACATTTTGGCTTTTGATTCACAAAGAAGCTTCCACACTCTGGGTTAAAATTTATTTAGAAATTGCTGCTAACATATCTGGGAATGTATAGCAAAAAATGGCTCACGTTACTTTGTAGGTAGAGGTACTGTGGGAGCTTAGTGACAAAAAAAGCATATGAGAGCAGAAAACCAGAATTTAAAAAATTACTTATGTTTTAGCAGGTTTGACAGGACATCTGTTCTTAGCACAGAAGGCTCACAGCTTTCAATTTAAGGGACCCTCAGATTACCCTTTCAACTAAGAAATAAAATGCAACAGGTTCGTCATGTAAAAAATAGATTTTTTTTATTTACCTGTCAGCTTTCAGAAGAAGGTTCGATGGGAGCTCAAGGACCTGGTTGTGTTGCACATCCAGGACTTCTAGTTGCGTTCGTTCAAACCTCTCTGGTAGTCTTCCTAATTGATTATGTCCTGCCAGCAGCTTACGCAAACTGCTATTGCAAAACAACCTTAAAAAAAATAAAATGTCAAAAATAAATAAATCTAAATTAGATAAGGACACACTGAAAACTACTACTTATAGGGGACCCAAATCTTGTTTCAAAAACAGCAAAGAATCCTGTGGCACCTTAGAGAATAACAGACGTTTTGGAGCATGAGCTTTCGTGGGTGAATACCCACTTCGTCGGATGCATTTAGTGGAAATTTCCAGGGGCAGGTATATATATGCAAGCAAGCTAGAGATAATGAGGTTAGTTCAATCAGGGAGGATGAGGCCCTGTTCTAACAATTGAGGTGTGAAAACCAAGGGAGGTGAAACTGGTTCTGTAGTTGGCAAGCCATTCACAGTCTTTGTTTAATCCTGAGCTGATGGTGTCAAATTTGCAGATGAACTGAAGCTCAGCAGTTTCTCTTTGAAGTCTGGTCCTGAAGTTTTTTTGCTGCAGGATGGCCACCTTAAGGTCTGCTATAGTGTGGCCAGGGAGGTTGAAGTGTTCTCCTACAGGTTTTTGTATATTGCCATTCCTTATATCTGATTTGTGTCCATTTATCCTTTTCCGTAGAGACTGTCCAGTTTGGCCGATATACATAGCAAAGGGGCATTGCTGGCATATGATGGCGTATATTACATTGGTGGATGTGCAGGTGAATGAACTGGTGATGGTGTGTCTGATCTGGTTAGGTCATGTGATGGTGTCGCTGGTGTAGATAAGGGGGCAGAGTTGGCATCAAGGTTTTTTGCATGGATTGGTTCCTGAGCTAGAGTTACTATGGTGCGGTGTGCAGTTACTGGTGAGAATATGTTTCAGGTTGGCAGGTTGTCTATGGGCGAGGACTGACCTGCCACCCAAGGCCTGTGAAAGTGTGGGATCATTGTCCAGGATGGGTTGTAGATCCCTGATGATGCGTTGGAGGGGTTTTAGCTGGGGACTGTATGTGATGGCCAGTGGAGTCCTGTTGGTTTCTTTCTTGAGTTTGTCTTGGTATAGCACTCCCAGCTATCTCCCAGCTATCTCCGTGACACCACTGATTTCGTGAGGAAACTACAATGCATTGGTGATCTTCCAGAAAACACCATCCTAGCCACCATGGATGTAGAGGCTCTTTACACAAACATCCCCCATACAGATGGAATACAAGCGGTCAGGAACAGTATCCCTGATGATGCCACAGCACAACTGGCTGCTGAGCTCTGTGCCTTTATCCTCACACACAACTATTTCAAATTTGATGACAATATATATCTCCAGATCAGCGGCACTGCTATGGGCACCCGCATGGCCCCACAATATGCCAATATTTTTATGGCTGACCTGAAACAACACTTTCTCAGCTCTCGTCCACTCACGCCCCTTCTCTACCTATGCTACATTGATAACATTTTCATCATCTGGACCCATGGGAAAGAGACTCTGGAAAAATTCCACCACGATTTCAACAGCTTCCACCCCACCATCAACCTCAGCCTGGACCACTCTACGTGGGAGGTCCACTTCCTAGACACCACGGTGCAAATAAGCGATGGTCACATTAACACCACCCTATACCAAAAACCTACCAACCGCTATGCCTACCTTCATGCCTCCAGTTTCCATCCCAGGCACATCACAGGATCCATTGTCTACAGCCAAGCAGTGAGGTACCACCGCATCTGCTCTAACCCCTCAGACAGAGACCAACACCTACAAAATCTCCACCAAGCATTCTCAAAACTACAATACCCGCACAAGGAAATAAGGAAACAGATCAACAGAGCCAGACGTGTACCCAGAAGCCTCCTACTGCAAGACAAACCCAAGAAAGAAACCAACAGGACTCCACTGGCCCCAGCTAAAACCTCTCCAACGCATCATAAGGGATCTACAACCTATCCTGGACAATGATCCCACACTTTCACAGGCCTTGGGTGGCAGACTAGTCCTCACCCACAGACAACCCGCCAACCCGAAACATATTCTCACCAGTAACTGCACACCGCACCATAGTAACTCTAGCTCAGGAACCAATCCATGCAACAAACCTCGATGCCAACTCTGCCTGCTTATCTACACCAGCGACACCATCACAGGACCTAACTAGATCAGACACACCATCGCCGGTTCATTCACCTGCACCTCCACCAATGTAATATACGCCATCATATGCCAGCAATGCCCCTCTGCTATGTATATCGGCCAAACTGGACAGTCTCTACGGAAAAGGATAAATGGACACAAATCAGATATTAGGAATGGCAATATACAAAAACCTGTAGGAGAACACTTCAACCTCCCTGGCCACACTATAGCATACCTTAAGGTGGCCATCCTGCAGCAAAAAAACTTCAGGACCAGACTTCAAAGAGAAACTGCTGAGCTTCAGTTCATCTGCAAATTTGACACCATCAGCTCAGGATTAAACAAAGACTGTGAATGGCTTGCCAACTACAGAACCAGTTTCACCTCCCTTGGTTTTCACACCTCAATTGCTAGAACAGGGCCTCATCCTCCCTGATTGAACTAACCTCATTATCTCTAGCTTGCTTGCATATATACACCTGCCCCTAGAAATTTCCACTGAACGCATCCAACGAAGTGAGTATTCACCCACGAAAGCTCATGCTCCAAAACGTCTGTTAGTCTATAATGTGCCACAGGATTTTTTGCTGCTTTTACAGATCCAGACTAACATGGCTACCCCTCTGATACTTGTTTCAAAAATTGGTTCATAAACAACTGATTAGCAGAAGAGTGGATTTAATAATCCACAAGAATCTTCCCATATCCCACCAACCTCTCAGAAAACGGATGAGTGTTGAGGGATCTGGGGGAGGAGAAGGGACAAGGAATCAAATCACTCCACAGGCTATTCCTACAGTGTGTGTCATTGGTGAAGTGGGTAATTACCAGCAGTGACTTCAGAAAGCTGAACCTGTGGGATCTCTCCAGATAATGAAGGATTAAAAAAGTGAGAGAACACCAACCACCCTGGAAAAGTAGTAGTAGCAGCACTATACTCATCATGTGCTGATTTATAATCCACTGTACTTCCCCTCCTACGTCCATTTTCTTTTTGTTAATACCAGACTAACAAAGCCTCCTTTGTTAGTCTGGTATTATAGGAAATGAAATTTATCGAAACCGCTTTTCTATCTTGAGCTTTACAAGCTGCGGATGGCCCAAAGTTCCCCTCACTGCCTCTTTTTTTTTTTGGGGGGGGGGAGGTGGGAGGGTAAAAGGTTTGTTTTGGTAAACTACAAGTCAAAACCACTAATTGTTCCTACAAAAATTGTTAAAGGAATTTAGATATTGGGCGTAAAAAGCCCGATAACACAAAAAGACGAAGTTTCGATTTTCAACAGGAATAAATCAAAAGAAAAAAGATTATTCTTCATCTGCCCTGTGCTCCAATGACTATACAGTTTTAATTAAAAGATGACTATGCCTCTTTTTGACCTTGCTTTCAAGCAAAGATTCACATATTACTCAGCATTAGTGGAAACCTTCCTCCCCCTCTTCACATGAGACCCATACATCCGCAAAGAATTTTGCCTTTCCTCCCACCCCCAATGCATCAACTATTATTATGCAGTGCCATTGCAGGTCATTGGGCAAGTGTGCCAAAGTAATCAGTTAAGTATGCTGGCTTTTCCCTTGACAGATGTAGTCAGACACTACAAGTGAGCACCAGTATCAACAGTTCAGGAAGATGATGGCTTGCATTATGTAATTATGGATACAAATCAATGTCACCACTTTCTCTAGCCAAGATGACTCAGCAATAAGGGTAAGTATCTCTGAAACTGTTGACCCTATTTATTTTAGTAGTTTTGTTCTGCTTTGCTTTAACTGTCAATTTTGTTCAAAAAGCCTCTTATAAGAGAAAAAAGAAATATGGAATTTTCCTTCTATTTTTTGTTTCGCATAGGCATGGTCAATGTTGTCAACATAAAATGTTTTAGCTAGTAACTAAAGCTGGCCAACAAAACAATGTAGCGGATGTGGAAGAAAACTGGAAATAGTTTCTGTCCCAAATCAGAATGGAATGTCAAAAAATTAAAATTTTCTGTGGAAGCTAAATTAAAAAGCAATATAATCAATTTTGGGAGAACCAAAGCAGAACGTTTTGGCTTGCTCCTCGAGCGACCTGATTACCCAAGGAGCTGGGCAGCCCAGTGTGTTACAGAGGTGGGGGAACATTGACACTACATTTCTTTGTATATTCTGCTCCATTTTGACTGTGTAATCTCCACAGCTTGAAGGACTATATCTCAGTTATAAAAAGGTAAGTGCAACAACAATCTGCTGTAGTTTATTCAAATTAGGTGCAAACCCCAGGCTCCCAGCAAAATCACTAGTCTCTCTCTTTATTCAAACTATGGACACTTATTTTTACAGTATTAAACTTTCTCCAAACAGTGAGCTCTTCATCCACTTAGCATGTCCTGGCACCATTGTACAATATGGAAACAAATCAACCAGGCTTCCTTTGAGAGCGGGAAGGAGTAAAGGGGCAGTAGGGAATACTCCAAATACATATTTATACCGAAGTGCCAGAGGATTTTGTTGATACTGTTGATAAACATTTGAGAATGGGAATCAAAGCTTAAATCCAGGCCCAAACTTGCCTGAAGTTCAGGGATGTTCAGAGCCAATGCTTTGGGGTGGGCCGATCAATAAGTATAATATCACTAAGTCATCTAAGCATATGCTATCAGGAAAAACTATCGAGGTTTAAAACATTTCCTGGTGTTTAATGGGAAGATGGGAGAAGAAGATGCATGTAGATTGTGCCTTGGAGTCATTAGTTTCAGCCAATCACTCATCTCCAAAGATGCTCTGTGTATGCCTTGATAGTTTTTGCTATTATAAAATACAACACAACAACTGAAAGGCAACTGAACTTGTTTTTCTTATGAGTGATGCAGTTTCAGCTGATGTGAACAAGGCATTTCTAGAGAATTAACAGTATGTACGTTAGCCTGATAGGTTGCTCAAGTCATCTTCTCTCATTCCTTTCAGCCTATATATTTCTAAATTCTGCCTTTACTTTCTATTTCTAATGCAAAGTCCTCGATTCACATCACAGTTCTCACCCGGACTAAATTAACCTCCTCTCTGGCTTCCCTAACACTCTTCTTTGCTACAATGGCTCTTTTTCCATATGAAGTTTGAACTTATCCTCACTTTTATGGATCTGCCCCTTACTCTCCATCACTTTGCCCACTCTTCTCACCACATAGCTGCTTCTTGTCTCTCTTCTCCCACGCTCATCATGTCTTTTTCCAGGCTGTTTCCTATGCCAGGAATGACAACCCTTTTCCTGTGAGCCACGTGTTCACACTAATTCCTCTGCAAAACCCACTTTTCACTTTGATTTCCAAACTGACCTCCACTCATGTGCCAGCTAATTCCCGTTGTCTCAAGGTGCTATTTACAAAAAAGATATGAAAATATTAAGATCTTTCTTCTCTTCTCTATGATTTGTGTTTGTCTGTGAAGTTAACTCTTGAGGGGCAGGGCCCATGTTTTTACCTGAGAATACTGCTCACTGTCGTACAAACCTAGAACAGTCCCAGCCTCTGGGTGAGTAATATCCTTAGGGGCCGGGATTGCTCTGTTTCTACCACACTTTGCACCATGGAGCCTTGTCTGGGGCTTCTAGGGGAACAACATTAAGTTGTAATTTCTGAATCTATAAAACATCATGCAAAGTTATGGTTGTAAATATTTAATAAGCTTTCCTCTCTGAAGCGCTGCATAGACGGCTTTAGAACTTCTGTCTGGAATTCAAAGACATTGTTCTCTGCGTGAAAGTAAAGAAGAAAGGCTGTGCTTAAACTTATGGCACGATGACATCCCATGAGGTAAACATAAAATCAATCAAAAGATAAAAAAAGCTTATCAGTCAATGGAACACACTAACATTGAATCAGCAATTATTTTTGAATATGATTATCCTGTCTCAAGTTGCGTAACCTGGTCTGAAGGACTCACCGGGCAGGCAGTTCACATAGCCGATTGTGGCCAACATCCAACACTTCTAGTTTTCTGCTGTCACATACCCACTCAGGCAGGCTTTCCAGGTGGTTTCTATGGGGATGAACACAGGAATCAAATTAAGGTGTAGTCCTTAAAGACTGCTACTAATACAATCAAAAACTTATCTGTACACATGTGCACAAACACACACGAAGCCTACTGCACATACAGGTCCCAATGGGAACTGTAGATCCTCTCACCATTGAGAAAACACTGAGTACAGTACGATTTTGGTTGTAAGAGAAGAGAAAGCAGCCAATTATTTTATAAAACTAAACATTATGGGGAAGGGAGTAAGTTTTTCAAACTCACGCACAAAGGTGAACCTGGGCACAAATACTGTGAATACTTTCCCTCTGCAATGGTAAAGCACCTAGTACAGGAGGAACAGATATACACCCTGACGAGCACTTAACTGAATACTCAGCTACACAACTAGGCATCTAACTTAAGGTAGCTGCACGCAGAATTTAAGTTTAGGGAACAATATTTTTGATTGCATAGAAATCAACACTCCTTTCTCATCAGCGTGCTTGAGTCCCCTTTGGATTTATTCAAAGAATGATCTTTAACTCAAAAAAGCAAATAGTGACCAAGCCCATATTTTCACTGAAATATCAATTACCTTAAAAATATAATCATGAATACCAAAACAAACAAACATATTCCTCTAGGAAAAAAAACAAAGAAACCCCATTGCTTAACTGTATGCCAATTTATTATAACACAAAAATGAAGTCATAAAAAAGTTTCAAAGTCACTGCAAAATCAAATCTTACTCAATATGACTAATGCTTTGTTTCCCACTTCTTACAAACAGCACTTTTCAGTAAATCACACTTACCCATGCACATACATTAAGGTTAGATACCCAATTATGCTGATTTATGTTCTTGCACATCTAAAAATGAATGGCCACAGCCCCAGGCTAGCTCATTTACTGCTATGCTCCCATTTAAAATGTTCAATAGCTTACAAGTGCCTTAAACAGTTTTTATGAAGTTAATGGCACTTAAATGGAGGTTACTTACTGTAACTGGAGGCTCTTCGATATGTGTGGTCCCTATCTGTATTCCACATGTGGGTACACATGCACGCCATGCACCCAAGTCTGTAGACTTTAACAAGCAGCGTCTATTGGCCCAACTAAAATGTCAAAAGAGGCTCCTAGCAGTGGGCTAGGAATGGGTCACAGGTGTGGTGGTAGAGGGGGCCAAAAAGCAGGACCTCATTCTTTTGTTGCTTGTGGGAGGCTTGGCAGGATGCTGGTAGTAAAGCACAGGAGGAGAAGATGGCAGACTCGGCACTAAAGGCAGACCTATAAACTTTCTCTTTGGGGCTGGTGTGTTGATCATCAGGAACCGGAAAATAGGCCTTACATCCTTTAATGAATGGAGAGGGTCAGTCTTTGCGTTAAAGAGGTTGGGCACAAAGGGAAGATCTTTGCTATATTCTGCATCTCTGAGAAAGCCCAAAGATTGCAGCCACAAATCCCTCCTTGTAACAATGCCAGTGGCCAAGTTGCTGGATGCTGCATCAACTGCATCCTGAAGCTCCATTTTCACTACCAGGCTTGCCGCCCTCTAGAAAGGAGAGGAACTGGGCTCTGTCCTCAGAGGAAAGTTTGTCCTGAAAGACTGCCAAACTAGAGTAGTTATTAAAGTCATACCTGGCTAGGAGAGCCTGGTAACTGGAATTGGTAGAACTGCAAGCCCACAGAGAAGACATTTTCCCCAGGAGGTCCAGTCTCTTGGAGCCCTTGTCTGATGGGGTGGTCTAAGTATTGAGACCTATCAGGTTTCATAGCAGCCTCTACCATCAGGCAGCTGACAGCAGGGTGGAGAACAGGAATTTAGCTCGCTTTACCGGAACAAAAAAAGAGCAATTCTCAGCCTTCTTAGATGTAGGGGGCAGGATGCTGGGGTGTGCCAGACGAATCTAGCCACCGGTTCCAATAGCGTTTCGTTAACAGGGTGAACCACCTTACTTGATCCCAGAGGCTGCAGAATGTCCAACAGTCAATGGTGTGGGTCCTGGACTTCCTGGAGAGATATCTGGAGATTACCAGCTGCTCTTCATAGTAAGTTCTGGTATTGCCTATGGTCATCTGGTGGGGAGGGGCAAGAAGGAGAGACTGTCTCATCCGGGAAGAGGAAACTCCCATCAGAAATGTTGGTACCTGCTGTCCTGGTTCAACCTCCTCCTCCTCCTCCACCAATGGAACCAATTGTTGGAGCAAGGGGGAGGGGACTGGAAAGACTCCTGAGTGTGTCCTGGATGTCTGGTATAGGGATCCCATGGTCCCCAATAGGGCAAAAAAGAGGGGCCAACTGTTTGAGGGGGACCCCATGGCATAGGGAAACATTGGTTCCTAGGGAGGCCACGTTCATAACAGTAGCAATCATAAATCCTGGCTCACTTGTCCAGGCTTAGCTCTCTCTCTGTGGAGATGAAGGAGGGATTGCCTCATCATATTTGTCTGAATCTGAAAATTGCTCTTGTAATGGTGAAGCTGTCAGTACTGGGGCAATCCCGCCTGATGGCAGTAAGTAAGATAGTTCCTGGGATACCAAAGTACTGTCATCTTCCAGTGTAGCTATGTCCCTCAGAAGGGCTAGGCCAGAGAAGACGGGAGTTCCGATGGTCAGCACTGATGGTAACAGTACATCTCTGGTCATGCTGTGTTCTTTAGGAGGATGCGTCAGTACTACTGAGTCGAGAGCTGCACTGGTGGATGGAACTGGCCATTAACGTAATATCTACAAGCCCTTATGTGCGGATGATAACGGACATTTGCAGAACTGTAAGTCATCCCTGTTTAGGAAACCACTTGAACACATGCTTTAAATATTGAGCTTAATAGAGAACTAAATTGATACAGAGGAACGCTCAAGAAACCTCCCTGTTACGTATCCAGCCTATCTACATTGGACAGGGAATCTTTTAGCCAATGAAGTTTATACAAAAGTAATTGTAAGTGACTCCAGTAGTATGGTTTATCACAAAATTAAAGAGAAACAGGCAGAATGCCCAGTACAAAGGACCAGAGATAGGGTGCAGTTGAAGAACTAGGAATAAAATTCAAAATTCCTGAAACCTCTCAGGCAACATCACAGCCCTTCCGTAATTCGGTATTTATGTTCAGTAAAACACAGGTGACCCTCACTTACTTCACATGAACTTAACTGATTGATGTAGATGCTACAAATAGCAAGAGAAAACATATCATCCTTCTTACCTAGAAATATCCATAGATGTCAGATGATTTGGGACTGGATACACATCAAGATGAACAAGTTCTGGGAGAAGAAAAAAACTAATTTCATGCAAAGCAAACTTGTCATTTAGTGTATCATGTAGTTTTATTAATTGCCAGAGTGTATTCCATAAGAAGTGTATTTGCTATGTAGAAGACTTAATACAATAATCAAAATGAACCATTTAAGATAGTATTTCGTTAATTTTAAAAAAGGAATCAATGACTAACTGAAATTATTTTATTTTCCCCAACTTCCTCCTACCCAGAGCTCCAATCGTTAGCTTTATTTCCTTTATTCTCTCTCTATTTAATAAGATAGCATAGACAGGCATAAATCTGTGATACTTTTTCACTAATGAATAGAATCATTGTTACTGGGTACCTAGGAGCAGATGGTCTACTCCCAAACAGAATGGGTCATCTCTTAGATGTGCTCTGCTTGACCAGATCACACAGATATGAAGCACATTCTTCAATTTGGCATTCAGTGACAAAGTCAGAGTCATCTGCATTCCTGTGGGATTTTCTTTTTTAAGCAGCCCAACAGGCATTTCATAATTACGTACCACTAACAATATAAGTACTTTTTTTTTTGTTTTAAAAAACTTATTAACACAAAGACCTATGCAATAAATATTAGAATTCTCAATTCAGAGTGAAGGCTGAAACTCACTGAGTAATGCATATTACAATTAAACCTACAGACTGTTCTAAAATAAAGATGTATGTACACAATACATTACCTTCAGTTATAAAACTTAAACAGTAAAATGAGGTAGGAAAAAAGCACAGGGAAGGAGGAGAGATTGCACAGTAATAAGTTATGTTGGCTGGTCCACCCAGAACGGCTTGTGAGGAGTCCCTTCCTTTTATTTCAGAACAGTCCTTCCCGATCACTTTTGACTGAAATAAGCAGTTGTCACAACCACTAGGGTTCTCAACATCTGTCGTTGCACATGGCTGTATTCATGTTAACTTTTAGCAGCTGTGAAAACACATCATCTGACCCTTTCTTGGAGTCTTTCCACATCTCTCAAAACTGACTTCATTAAAATACAGCCTTCTTTCTACAGAAAGTGTGAAGTATCCAGTACCAACTACTTAGAACAATCAAGTCTAATCAGAGTGACTAGTTGAAATTGTGTAGTTTTTAATAAATATAAATAATTCTAAAGACCATTCAATTAATTTTATTCCCTGTTTAATTTGATCAGAGGAGCTATTTAGGTGAAAGATATTGCATACCCTATATGAGGGGAAAAAACCAAAATGTTGACTGACCACAGGATTTGTAACTTTTTAACCAGAACACAGGCAGGGAGATCTGTTCATAAAAATACATACCACTTTACTAGGTCACCCAAAAGGCCAATTGTTAAAACATTGCTTACCTCCAGAAAGGAGAAAATGTCCTTAGCTTGCCTTGGCAATGCAACACACATAGCTTATAAGGTAATTCAGACTTTCAAGACCTCTCTGACATTGTATACTGTGGAGGGTTAAGAATGGAATTTCAACCTTCATTCTAAATTTCTATGATGCTCTGTCCAAGTCAGCTGCTTAGTGTCATTTGAACATAATTTTTGAAACTTAAAATTACCACTGACATGATATTAGGTAAAAGTTCTCATTTTCCCAAAGGCCAAGTCAATAGATCCCTTGATTAAGCCTAATTATGTGTATTCCATTTAATAAGCATTCATTCGGCTGTTTGAAAACCAGGTAACAAAAAGACAGACCTCAACATGATAGCCTTGAAAACAGTCTTACCATTTGAAAAGGCATAAAGAGCTTTGAGAAAATATCCACTGATTTTGAGGGTCACCAGCTGGTTTCGTTCACAGTGCAGCACTTCAGTGTTGTTGAAAACTGTTGCATCTAGTTCACAGAGTTTATTGTCTCGTAGGTCTAATTGTGTCACATGATGCAGGAAGTCTACTTCATCCGGCACCAGCCTCCTAATTACATTCAATCTTGCAAAGGGAGGGAAAAAATAGAAGTTGCTAGACACAATTACTACACACTCCCTTCTGGCAGGGTAGAGGAAAAGAAACTTTGCTCTCCAATTAAGCTATTCCCCAATGGTTGGGTCAAAATGATAAGACTCAGGATCCTGACCTACTTCAATTTTAATTGTTTTATTATTCTCTCTTCTTTGGGATTTTTTTTTTTTAACAGGATGGTTCAGGTCTTTTATCTTATCTACTGTTATACTGGGATAACAACACTGACCCCTTTGGAAGAATCTTTTGAGATCTACCGAGCATGACGTAAGAGCTAGTGCTATTATTATGGTGTCTAAAACAATAAAGGTGATCTTGCTGTGATTTACTCTGAAGTAGCACAGAAGAGTAAAACCTTTACAGTTCTGCTAGCCTTCAAAGAACCATAGTAATTGTCCGCTGGACAGGCTGAGCAGATACCCGTACATACTTCAGGGGTCGAAGTGAGAAGCTGGAAATACTGGGAGTCGGACTTACTGAAAGGCAAGATCCAAAATTCTAAATTCTACACACAGTCACTCACATCTCACTTCACCACCTTCCAAGGCAACCAAATACTGAGTCAGAAGAAAGCATACTGAACTTAAAAGGTAATGAGGGGAGAGGATCTGGAAGTAAGGGCTTATCTAATCCAGTAAATTAGTGTGCAGCAAGTCTGGGTATGAATCTACAGTACACCAGCCTGTCACACACTAACCCACTGTGTAGACAAGAACAGCTCTTACTGGTTTCTTACTGTTTTCAATGTAGCAGTTACTAGATTGAAGCCAGCCAGTTCTATAAAAAGGAGCAACAAGAAGATTTCAGTACACTTCAAAATATTTTGCCTTAGCAGCGAAACCTAACAAAAAAAAAAAGGAAAAAGCTATATTTACTTTTTTTAAAATTGGTGTTTTTAACTAGACAGGAAATGCTTGTCTCTGGCTTCATTGCAGCATTATACATATCATGTAGCAGATACAGTTCATGAACAAATTCAACACAAAACACTCAAGATGTAGGAGTACTACATTCATTATTAAAAAATTGATATTCATCTCTCGGGGTACAAGGAAGCAGCTGACAGAGATGGGTCCTGACCAGCAGACTTCCAAGGTTCAGGATATTCTGACACACTATTTTGGTTCAGGCCTATCTGTACTATAAGGCCACCAAGTAATAATATTCATGTTCAAAAGTGGAGTGTGTTACAGCTATCGTAGATTTCATGATTTTCCTTTCTTACTTTGAGCAGTATATAAACCTGGTTGACTAATAGACAGCAAAAGCTCAATGACATTACATGAATAGGACTGGATCACTGGATGCACAGTGAACACTTACATTTCTCCTAAAGATCAAGAGCTTCCTCCTCCCTCTTCCCATTGCCAAATGACCAATGAGTTAAAAAAAAATAAAATCAGTCATAACAAGAGTTTGTGTATCCAACATTATTCACTGTTACCATAGGATATACAGTCATTGCTATTTAAATCGAATGAAAAAACTAAAAGGGTCGAGTACAAACCAATCTTCAAATTTTTTCCTCCTTACAAAAAAAAATAGCCCTATTATCGGAGGTGTTTAGCACCTCTGAAAATGATACCATATGTTCCATAGAATCATAAAAATGCAGGACTAGAAGGGACCTTGATTGGCTGTTTAGTCCAGTCCCATGCACTAAGGAAGGATTAAGTATCTCTAAACTTCCCCAACAGGTGTTTGTCTAACCTGTTCTTAAAAACCTCCAATGACAAATTCCACAACCTCCCTAAGTAATTTGCTCCAGAGCTTACAGTTAGAAAGTTATCCTTACAGTTAGGAAGTTTTTCCTAATGTCTAACTGAAATCTCCATTGCTGCAGTTTAAGTCCATTACTTCTTGTCCTGCCCTCAGTGCCTAAGGAGAACAAATTATCATCCTCTTTATAACAGTCTTTTACATACTTGAAGACTTATGTCACCCCTCTACTCTAGACTAAACACACCCAGCATTTTCAGTCCTTCCTTGCAGGTCATGTTTTCTAGACCTTTAATCATTTTTGTTGCTCTCTTCCTTTTTCTACAATTTTGTCTGTCCTGAAGCATGGTGCCTAGAATGGATGCAGCACTCCAGTTGAGGCCTCCTTAGTGCTGAGTAGAGTGTGTTTCTAGGACTTGCACCTTTTTCACAATGACCAGTCTGACTTCTCCTAAATGAGCTGCACTTAGTAAAGGGTTCTGATTAAAACTCAAGTTCTAATAATGGATATGAAAAATCAATTTCATAAAGAGAGAAGCCCACATACTATTTTAGAAACTAATTAAAAAAAACAGATTAAGGATCCGTTTGCAGTATCTGAATACTTCCCTCATGGATCCATCATTGCACTGGTGGTTCTTCTTCATTACAAAGAAACAGGGCTATGTGACAATGTGGTGTACAGTACATTTCAGTTATATTAATCTAGTTACCAAAAGCACTCCGAAATCCAGTTTTGTTTGGAACCTTGCACTCCTTTACTCAGTAGCATTGCAACAGTGCTGTGAAGGCTGTCCCTCCCCCAGAACCCGATTGGTTAGGATTGGACAGAGACTGAAGAAACTGGCCTCTCCACTCACACAGAGCCCTGGTTGACTAGAAAACTGGCAGGACATTCCATCCTTACTTAGGTGCTAGCTCTCTTCCAAGTGGTGGAGAGGGAACATGCTACCACTAAAAGAACACGGCAGACCAAAAATCCAAACTTGGGGCTCAGGGATTGGCCTAATGAGCAATCTAAGCATTCGGTAAGAATTGGCTACTATACAAAGGGAAGGAGATGACTTAATCCATGACCGAGGCTGAGACTCCGAGGGGCCCTTAGACTGTTTGTGATGAAGGGAGACTCTCTTTTAGGCATTTCAGATTTATGTCATACTCCTAATGACTGTCTATTTAATTACACTGGGATTTTGCTCATGCTAATAAGGACACTGGGAGAGAGCTGTGCACTGGAGTGATTCCTGGGTGAATTCATGCTTCCCAACGGTTATAAGAATTTGAAACAACCTAGCAGGGAGGGGAGCCCCACCACAGTTTATGAAGATGACTTGGTCAACACATAGCTGAGATCATCAATAAAATATTACACATGGTGAATCTGGCTAGGTACTGTCCAGATAACTAATCTGTGCAGAATCATATTTTTGTTCCTTGGTCTCTCCCCTTTACTGCCCACTTGTTTGTCTAGTCCATCAGTTATTTCATGTCTTAAGTTGTAAGCTCTTTCAGACAGAGGACTATCATTTATTGTATGTTTATACACTACTTGCACAATGAAACCCTGACCTGGCTGAGCCTGTCATGATATTGCAAGATTGTTGTTTTTTTTAAATTTACAATTTCTTTAAAAAACATTAAATCCTTCATTTCCCTAACCCCTACCTTTCCCCAAAAGAATGCTAGTCATCACAAGCAGTGTGAGTTTCTATAGTATGATCTGAAACGTGGGAAGATGAACTAAATATATATATACCTAGACTTTAGTAAGGCATTTGATATGGTCTCGCATGATATTCTTATAGATAAACTAGGAAAGCAAAGGAAGGAATTGGGTTTGTTTAGTTTGGAAAAGAGAAGACTGAGAGGGGACATGATAGCAGTTTTCAGGTATCTAAAAGGGTGTCATCAGGAGGAGGGAGAAAACGTTTTCACCTTCACCTCCAATGATAGAACAAGAAGCAATGGGCTTAAACTGCAGCAAGGGAGATTTAGGTTGGACATTAGGAAAAAGTTCCTACCTGTCAGGGTAGTTAAACACTGGAATAGATTGCCTAGGGAAGTTGTGGAATCTCCATCTCTGGAAATATTTAAGAGTAGGTTAGATAAATGTCTATTAGGGATGGTCTAGACAGTATTTGGTCCTGCCATGAGGGCAGGGGACTGGACTCGATGATCTCTCGAGGTCCCTTCCAGTCCTAGAGTCTATAAAGTACAATTTAGATGGGGCTACTATAAGGTGGGTGCATAACTGGCTGGATAACCGTACTCAGAGAGTAGTTATTAATGGCTCCCAATCCTGCCGGAAAGGTATAACAAGTGGGATTCCGCAGGGGTCTGTTTTGGGACCGACTCTGTTCAATATCTTCATCAACGATTTAGATGTTGGCATAGAAAGTATGCTTATTAAGTTTGCGGACGATACCAAACTGGGAGGGATTGCAACTGCTTTGGAGGACAGGGTCAAAATTCAAAATGATCTGAACAAATTGGAGAAATGGTCTGAGGTGAACAGGATGAAGTTCAATAAAGATAAATGCAAAGTGCTCCACTTAGGAAGGAATAATCAGTTTCACATACTGGGCACCACATTTCAAGAAAGATGTGGAGAAAATGGAGAGGGTCCAGAGAAGAGCAACAAGAATGATTAAAGGTCTTGAGAACATGACCTATGAAGGAAGGCTGAAGGAATTGGGTTTGTTTAGTTTGGAAAAGACAAGACTGAGAGGGGACATGATAGCAGTTTTCAGGTATCTAAAAGGGTGTCATCAGGAGGAGGGAGAAAACTTTTTCACCTTCACCTCCAATGATAGAACAAGAAGCAATGGGCTTAAACTGCAGCAAGGGAGATTTAGGTTGGACATTAGGAAAAAGTTCCTATCTGTCAGGGTAGTTAAACACTGGAATAGATGGCCTAGGGAAGTTGTGGAATCTCCATCTCTGGAAATATTTAAGAGTAGGTTAGATAAATGTCTATTAGGGATGGTCTAGACAGTATTTGGTCCTGCCATGAGGGCAGGGGACTGGACTCTATGACCTCTCGAGGTCCCTTCCAGTCCTAGAGTCTATGAGTCTACGAGTCTATAATATAAACAGCATTACACCCAGGGCCTACTATCACTATGTAAGAAAGTAACTTCTACACCAACAATTCAGGTTTGCTTATTTTCCTCTCAAGTGTTTACCTTAGATCCACATGTTTGATATGAGGCATTCTTCTTAATGTCTGTAGGTTGAGGACCTCCATACAGTTTCCAGACATACAAAGTTTATCCATGGAAGTCAGCTTCTCTAGTACCTCTGGAATGTCAGTGAATTCATTGAAGGAAAGACTCAGATAGCTGAGCTGATGTATACTCTCCAATTCAGCAGGAAGGGACTGGAGAAAGTTACCATCCAGCAAAAACGTCTGCAAACTAGGGGAAAAACGAAATGATTGTTTAAACTACATTTCCTGGTTCTGAACACATATTCAACACAAATCGTGGCAATTAAAGTTGCAGAAAATGGACTAATGAGGAAAAAGTTTAAAGATAACCATAACACAGGTCTGCAAAAAATACAACAAAAATCTTACAAGCCCTGCTAATTCTGCACTGTGGACCATAGATGTGTCACATCTTGGTTTTCAGAATTCTCACTTATCTTGCATGTACTACAGCCTTCTTTATATCTTACACAATTAACTTTGTTTCTACAAGAAATGGATTTTAAATTTGTCTTCCCAATATTAATAAGGTTATTTTTAAAATTATATTGAGAATAGAAAAGCTACAAACATAGATGACCTTCCCCCCCCCACCTACTGTTTCTGATTGCTCAACATGAGCATAAAAGCGAGCCCTCTGTGACAAAACAATCCAGTAAGTGAGAGTGTATACATACATATAGTAAGACATGCATAGGGGGTCACAATCTTCTATTGTGTGTACCAATAGGATCCCACTGAGCATGTACACTAAGTTTAAAAATACGCACTTGTGCATATCGCCTACAGCTGCTGGAACACTTCTGAGGGCATTACAGGACACATTGAGTTCAGTCAGGGTTGGAATACTGCAAACTGCCAACGGGAAGTCTCCTAAATGATTATTGGAAAGGTTAAGGCTCTTCAACTTTGTGAACCTATAATAAGAAACACAGGAAAACACACTTTAAGGAAATGGAATACGAAATGCACCAAGTTACTACAGTTGCCTTGTAGTAACTGAAATATAATGTACGTTTGTGTGACGGGCTGGATCACAGAAACCCCCTTGGGCCTGCCAACTGATGTGCTGGGACTACCTCTAAGTCAGTTTTCGCTGGAAGCCTGGGACTTCAGAACCCTACCTGGTTTGAGCCAGACATGTTAGCCTGCTACAAACACAGACCCAGGTCTGAACCATTTTCATCAACAGCTGCAGGCTTAACTGAAAACACCTTAAAAAGCGTTCCTGTCTCTAACACTCAGATACCGAGCTCCCAATGGGGTCCAAAACCCAAAAAAATCCATTTTACGCTGTATAAAGCGTATACAGGATAAACTCAAAATGTTCGCCCTCTATAATACTGATAGAGAGAGATATGTACAGCTGTTTGCCCCTCCAGGCATTAATACATACTCTGGGTTAAGTAAAAAGTGATTTTATTAAATATGAAAAGAAGGATTTCATAGAACCATAGAATATCGAAGTTGGAAGGAACCTCAGGAGGTCATCTAATCCAAACCCCTGCTCAAAGCAGGACCAATCCCCAACTAAATCATCCCAGCCAGGGCTTTGTCAAATCTGACCTTAAAAACCTCTAAGGAAGGAGATTCCATCACCTTCCTAGGTAACCCATTCCAGTGCTTCACCACTATCCTAGTGAAAAAGTTTTTCCTAATATCCAACCTAAACCTCCCTCACTGCAACTTGAGAGCATTGTTCCTTGTTCTGTCATCTGCTACCACTGAGAACAGTCTAGATCCATCCTCTTTCGAACCCCCTTTCAGCAGCTATCAAATACCCCCTCATTCATCTCTTCTGCAGACTAAACAATCCCAGTTCCTTCAGCCTCTCCGCATAAGTCATGTGCTCCAGCCCCCTAACCATCATTGTTGCCCTCCTCTGGAATCTTTACAAGAAGGATGTGGAAAAATTGGAGTGTGGGGCCCAAAACTGGACAGTACTCCAGATGAGGCCTCACCAATGTCAGATAGAGGGGAATGATCATGTCCCTCAATCTGCTGGCAAAGCTCCTACTTATACAGCCCAAAATTCCGTTAGCCGCCTTGGCAACAAGGGCACACTGTTGACTCGTATCCAGCTTCTTGTCCACTGTAACCCTTATGTCCTTTTCTGCAGCACTGCTGCCTAGCCATTCGGTCCCTAGTCTGTAGCAGTGGATGGGATTCTTCCGTCCTAAGTGAAGGACTTTGCACTTGTCCTTGTTGAACCTCATCAGGTTTCTTTTGGTCCAACTCTCTAATTTGTCTTGGTCCCTCTGTATCCTATCCCTACCCTCCAGAGTATCTACCACTCCTTCCAGTTTAGTGTCATCTGCGAACTTGCTGAGGGTGCAGTCCACACCATCCTCCAGATCATTAATGAAGATACTGAACAAACTGGCCCCAGGACCTACCCTTGGGGCACTCCGCTTGATACCGGCTGCCAACCAGACATGGAGCCATTGATCACTACCCTTTGAGCCCGACGATCTAGCCAGCTTTATATCCACCTTGTAGTCCATTCATCCAGCCCATACTTCTTTAACTTGTCGGCAAGAATACTGTGGGAGACTGAATCAAAAGCCTTGCTAAAGTCAAGGAATAACACATCCACTGCTTTCCCCTCATCCACAGACCCAGTTATCTCCTCATAGAAGGCAATTAGGTTAGTCAGGCATGACTTGCCCTTGGTGAATCCATGCTGACTGTTCCTGATCACTTTCCTCTCCTCTAAGTGCTTCAGAATTGATTCCTTGAGGATCTGCTCCATGATTTTTCCAGGTTTTGAGTTGAGGCTCACTGGCCTGTAGTTCCCCAGATTCTTCTCCTTCCCTTTTTTAAAGCTAACAGTGGACAGTTAACAGAGGGAGTTTGCCTGGGATCTGTCCGAGAGGAGATACGCTAAGTACTGCATTAGGGGGTCTGTGTTGGTGAGTATCTGAGCGTCTGTTGAGGGGACAGTTTGTCAGTTTGACTGTGTGCTTGATTGATTGTTTGAAAAGTGTGAATTGGGAGTGCTTTGTTCCAGGTGTGCCTTGAGTGGACCTGACTGTTATAAAAAGGCAGTCAGCAGTGAACCAGCTGAGTGGCGAACAGCAGAGGCTAACAGAAGGAGTTTGCCTGGGGAGAGTGTACTGAGGCTTTCATCTTGCGAGCTTCTCTGAGCAGTTTCTGCAACAGCTGAGGAAGCTTTTAGAAGGAAGGAAATATAGAAGGTTAGTGTTCAGCTATTGTAACCTGCACAAGTTGTTCCATGTTTGTATTTCTTCCACAGGACAGAAGCGACTTTGTCTGTGTAAAGTGCAAGCTGGTCTCCATATTGGAAGAGAAGGTTTGAGGTCTGGAGAAACAAGTATTGACCCTGTGTTGCATAAGAGAAAATGAAGATTTCCTGGACAGACATCAGGATATGCTTCTACGGGCACAACATTCTGAGGAATCAGAGCAGGCTGCGCAGCAGGGACAGAAGGACAGGGAAGAAAACTGGCAGCATGTGACCTCCAGAAGAAGAAAGAGGAGTGTCCATGTACCAGCAATGGAGATACAGGTGAGCAACCATTTTCATGGTCTCTCCACAGGTACTAATGTGGAGAGTGGACTAGATGATACATCTGAGGGAAGGGAACAGGAGGAGACTCTACCGATTGGAAGGCATGAGATGCACTGTCCTAGGGATGGGTGTTCCACAACCACCGCTCCCAACAGAAGGAGGTCAAGGACTCTCTCCTCAGGGGGACTGAGTCATCTATCTGCTGCCCCGACCGGGAAAACCGAGAGGCCTGCTGCTTGCTAGGAGCTAGGATTCACGATGTGACAGAGAGACTGCCAAGACTCATCAACCCCTTGGATTGTTACCCTTTCTTGCTTCTCCAGGTGGGCACCAATGATACTGCCAAAAATGACCTTGAGTGGATCACTACAGACTACGTGGCTCTGGGAAGAAGGATAAAGGAGTTTGAAGTGCAAGTGGTGTTCTCGTCTATCCTCCCTGTGCAAGGAAAAGGCCCGGGTAGAGACCATCGAATCCTGGAAGTCAACAAATGGCTACGCAGGTGGTGTCAGCGAGAAGGCTTTGGATTCTTTGACCATGGGATGGGTGTTCCAAGAAGGAGGACTGCTAGGCAGAGACGGGCTCCACCTAACGAAGAGAGGAAAGATCATCTTTGTAAGCAGGCTGGCTAACCTAGTGAGGAGGGCTTTAAACTAGGTTCACCGGGGGAAGGAGACCAAAGCCCTGAGGTAAGTGGGGAAATAGGATACCGGGAGGAAGCACGAGCAGGACAGTTCAAGAGGGCAGGACTCCTGTCTCATTCTGAGAAAACGGGAAGATCAGTGTTATTTTAAGTGCCTATACACAAATGCAAGAAGCCTAGGAAACAAACAGGGAGAACTGGAAGTCCTGGCACAGTCAAGGAACTATGATGTGATTGGAATAAGACTTGGTAGGATAACTCACATGACTGGAGTACTGCCGTGGATGGATATAAACTGCTCAGGAAGGATAGGCAGGGCAGAAAAGGTGAGGGAGTTGCATTGTATGTAAGAGAGCAGTATGACTGCTTCAGAGCTCCGGTATGATACTGCAGAAAAACCTGAGAATCTCTGGATTAAGTTTAGAAGTGTAAGCAACAAGGGTGATGGTTGTGATGGGAGTCTGCTATAGACCACCAGACCAGGGGAATGAGGTGGACGAGGCTTTCTTCTGGCAACTAACAGAAGTTACTAGATTGCAGGCCCTAGTTCTCATCGGGGACTTTAATCACCCTGATATCTGCTGTGAGAGCAATACAGTGGTGCACAGACAATCCAGGAAGTTTTTGAAAAGTGTAGGGGACAATTTCCTGGTGCGAGTGCTGGAGGAACCAACTGGGGCAGAGCTTTTCTTGACCTGCTGCTCACAAACTGGGAAGAATTAGTAGGGGAAGCAAATGTGGATGGGAACCTGGGAGGCAGTGACCATGAAATGGTTGAATTCAGGATCCTGACAAAAGGAAGAAAGGAGAGTAGCAGAATACAGACCCTGGACTTCAGAAAAGCAGACTTTGACTCCCTCAGGGAGCTGACTGGGCAGGGTCCCCTGGGAGAATAACATGAGGGGGAAAAGGAGTCCAGGAGAGCTGGATGTATTTTAAAGAATCCTTATTGAGGTTGCAGGAACAAACCATCCCAACATGTAGAAAGAATAGTAAATATGGCAGGCGACCAGTTTGGCTTAACAGTGAAATCCTTGCTGATTTTAAACACAAAAAAGAAGCTTACAAGAAGTGGAAGATTAGACAAATGACCAGGGAGAAGTATAAAAATATTGCTCAGGCATGCAGGAGTGAAATCAAGAAGGCCAAATCACACTTGGAGTTGCAGTTAGCAAGAGATGTTAAGAGTAACAAGAAGAGATTCTTCAGGCATGTTACCAACAAGAAGGAAGTCAAGGAACGTGTGGGCCCATTACTGAATAAAGGAGGCAACCTAGTGACAGAGGATGTGGAAAAAGCTAATGTACTCAATGCTTTTTTGCCTATCTTCACAAACAAGGTCAGCTCCCAGACTGCTGCTCTGGACAGCACAGCATGGGGAGGAGATGACCAGCCCTCTATGGAGAAAGAAGTGGTTCAGGACTATTTAGAAAAGCTGGATGAGCACAAATCCATGGGGCTGGATGTGCTGCATCCGAGGGTGCTAAAGGAGTTAGCGGATGTGATTGCAGAGCCATTGGCCATTATTTTTGAAAACTCATGGTGATTGGGGGAGGTCCTAGATGACTGGGAAAAGGCTAATGTAGTGCCCATCTTAAGTGGTTCCAAGTAATAACAGACAGAACAAAGTGAATTACCAAGCAAAATAAAACAAAACATGCAAGTCTAAACCTAGTACAGTACGAAAAACTGGATACAGATAAGAATCTCACCCTCAGATGGTTCAATAAGCTTCTATCACAGACTGGACGCCTTCCTAGTCTGGGCACAATTCTTTCCCCCTGGTACAGCCCTTCTTCCAGCTCAGATGGTAGCTAGGGGATTTCTCATGATTGCAGCCCTCTTTCTTCTGTTCCACCCCTTTATATATATTTTTTGCACAAGGCAGGAATCCTCTGTCCCTCTCTGGGTTCCCATCCCTCCTTCTAAATGGAAAAGCACCAGGTTGAAGATGGATTCCAGTGCAGGTGACATGATCACGTCACTGTAAAACTCCAAGCCCTCATTCCTCCCAGCCTGATTCACAGGAAGGCCTGTAAGCAAACAGAGCCATCCACAGTCAATTGTCCTGGTTGATGGGAGCCATCAAGATTCCAAACCACCATTAATAGCCCACACTGTGCATAAATACAATAGGACCTCAGAGTTATATTTCATATTTCTAGTTTCAGATACAAGAGTTACATATTTATACAAATAGGATGACCACAACTCAGTAAATTATAAACTTCGTAACGGATACCTTACAAGAGATTTTCTGCATGAAGCATATTCCAGTTATGCTAGAGAGTGAATATAATGTATGTTCATAAAATCATACAGAGTGCAACCTCACAGTTTGATTATTTGAATGCTGCTGGTGTGCATTTCAAGTCTGTACTTTCTGAGTGTCATACACAGATTTGTAAGCTCAGTTAAAGACACTTCAGTGGGCCATTGAAGGTTTGTTGGTTCCCTTGATGTCAACGCACCATTTGGTATAGGCATAAGAGGGAAACCAGAGTGAAACACTAAATACATTTTCTACAAGTACACCAGAATGCAGTAGATTCACCCCAACTGTCAGAATTGTATGGTAGATTTTACTTTTAACAAGGTCTTCTGCGGCATTTGATCTTGCACTGAAGTACTACTGTATTCTAACATGCTTCATGCTAGAGAACCGCCCATATAGTTAGCAGCATCAATTATCAGGTGCATGATTCCCTCTGTGTAAGCCCTTTGAACTGAAAAACCTGTGCTGCATGGCTCAGTTTTGTTCATCTGTGCAGACTTCATCTCTCAACTGGAAAATTCTTAAGATTTTTATGTTAATTTGAACTGAATAGGAACATCCATTACAGTAAACTGAAATTTAGTAACACTTTTGGTAATGGAAGAAGCACTTCCTTAAAATCTCAATTCTGCATATCTACAAGAGTGTCTGCAATTATACTGATTTCATAATTTTATCCTCCTGACGCGTGTCATGGGATTCCTAAAATCTTAGGTTTCTCATATCTCCTGAAAGTAACACTTGCATATGCAGCCTATATTCATCTTGTTTAAAAAGTTAAAAATGCAAAAAAAAATTTGGTTAAAAAAAAGGTAGAGGACAATCCAATCACACAGCCTGCATGTGCAGCAACATTGTTATGGCTGCCTAACAACCACTGGGAGGAGTGCCTAAAGGCAACTAACTGGATGAATGAAAAGATCTGCGTCAGAGACAACGGATGAGAGGAAGCTCTTTTCTGGCATGGCTAACTAATGCATTTTATTCAGACTTCATTTTCCCGTCACTAAATCTCAGCTCCTTTGTGTTCTTATATAAAGTCAGTGAAAATGATACCACACATACTGACACTAACGGTATAGACAAAAAAGAGCTCTAAAAGCATGCCTTTAAAAGTCTCAAAAAGTCCTGTGGCACCTTATAGACTAACAGAAGTTTTGGAGCATGAGTTTTTGTGGGTGAATACCCACTTTGTCGGATGCATGTAGTGGAAATTTCCAGGGGTAGGTATATATATGTGCAGGCAAGAACCAGGCTGGAGATAACGAGGTTAGTTCAATCAGGGAGGATGAGGCCCTCTTCTAGCAGCTGAGGTGTGAAAACTAAGGCAAGCCATTCACAGTCTTTGTTTAATCAAATGGCTTGCCAGTTTCTCCTCCCTTGGTTTTCACACCTCAGCTGCTAGAAGAGGGCCTCATCCTCCCTGATTGAACTAACCTCATTATCTCTTGCCTGCTTCTTGCTTGCATATATATACCTGCCCCTGGAAATTTCCACTACATGCATCCGATGAAGTGGGTATTCACCCACGAAAGCTCATGCTCCAAAACTTCTGTTAGTCTATAAGGTGCCACAGGACTCTCTGCTGCTTTTACAGATCCAGACTAACATGGCTACCCCTCTGACACTTCAAAAGTCTGCAGCCCAGGGGCCTCCCCAGATTAATATCCTAAAATGATTTGTTCTCCAATTATAAAGTTAGTACAAGCAAAGCAATCAAAAGAGTGTTAAAAAATAAAAACTACAAAAAAATTTAAAAAAAAGACAGGGAGCAATCCAATTAGCCAGCTTGCAATGATGTTATTGTTGACTAACACAGAATATGCGGCCAATGATGAAAACTTCTCCCCTACCAAGATATAAATAATGCCTTCAGACTGTAGTTAGATTGTAGATATATCCAAGGCGGGGTCCTATGTCACTGGAAGCTGAGACAGTGAAGATCTGTAATATTTACAGAGACTTCAATGACGATGGCAATACTGGGTCAGACCAATGGTACCTCTGGCACTATATCCTATCTTCCGAAAGTGGACAGTTCCAGATGCTTCAAAGGGAATGAACAGAACAGGGCAATTATCAAGTGATCCATCCCCATCATCCAGTCCCAGCTTCAGGCAGGGAGAGACTTAGGGATACCCAGAGCATGAGGTTGTGTTCCTGATCATCTGGCTAATAGCCATTGATGGACCTATCCTCCAGGAACGTGGCTAATTCTTTGTTGAATCCAGGTATACTTCTGGTCTTCACAACATCCACTGACAATGAGATTCACAGATTGACTGTGGTTTGTGTGAAGCACTCTCTCATGTTTATTTTAAAACTGCTTCCTACTAATTTTAATAGGTGACCCCTGGTACTTGTGTTATGGGAAGGAGTAAATAACACCTCCTTATTTACTTTCTCTACCCCATTCATGATTATATAAACCTCTATCATTAAGGTATCAGAGGGGTAGCCATGTCAGTCTGGATCTGTAAAAGCGGCAGAGTCCTGTGGCCTTATATCATTAAGGTGTGGGCATTCCATGGATTTATAGTGTCATGGTATTTTCTCTCATTATCTACCCCTTTCCTAATGGTTCCTAACAGCGTTAGCTTGGACTGCCGCTGCACATTGAGTGAGGTTTCCAGAGAACTATCCATGACTCCTTCAAGATCTCTTTTGAGTGGTAACAACTAATTTAGACTTCATCGCTTTGTATGTATCGTTGGGATTATGGTTTTTAACTTGCATTACTTTGCACTTATCAACATTGAATTTCATTTGCTTAGTTGCCCAGTTTTCTGAGAAATAGGTGGTTGAGGTCCTTTGTTCACCAAGATAAGCTTTCCACTTGTCAGCTTCACTTCGCACCTCTCGCCAATCAATAGGAAAGTGTTATGATGTAAGGAAGAAAATCAGTTAACAGATTACATCTTAGTGATCCAGTGATAAAACTTCATCATTACTTCCCCCTCTGACTGGATTACAGCAAACATTAACATGAGTGGAATGCATAATGGACCCAGACTTATACAGAAATAATATTTCAATGTAACCTCCATTTGCAATACTTAATGCAAGTAAGTAAAAAAGAGGGAAGATGGAGGGCAGAAGAGATAAAGTGACAGTCCAATGCATCATCAAGGATCTACAACCCATCCTGGACAATGATCCCACACTTTCACAGGCCTTGGGTGGCAGGCCAGTCCTTGCCCACAGACAACCTGACAACCTGAAACATATTCTCACCAGTAACTGCACATCGCACCATAATAACTCTAGCTCAGGAACCAATCCATGCAACAAACCTTGATGCCAACTCTGCCCACATATCTACACCAGCGACACCATCACAGGACCTAACCAGATCAGCCACACCATCACTGGTTCATTCACCTGCACATCCACCAATGTAATATATGCCATCATATGCCAGCAATGCCCCTCTGCTATGTACATCGGCCAAACTGGACAGTCTCTACGGAAAAGGATAAATGGACACAAATCAGACATTAGGAATGGCAATATACAAAAACCTGTAGAAGAACACTTCAACCTCCCTGGCCACACTATAGCAGACCTTAAGGTGGCCTCCTGCAGCAAAAAAACTTCAGGACCAGACTTCAAAGAGAAACTGCTGAGCTTCAGTTCATCTGCAAATTTGACAACATCAGGTCAGGATTGAACAAAGACTGTGAATGGCTTGCCAACTACAGAACCAGTTTCTCCTCTCTTGGTTTTCACACCTCAACTGCTAGAACAGGGCCTCATCCTCCCTGATTGAACTGACCTCGTTATCTCTAGCTTGCTTGCTAGCATATGTATACCGGCCCCTGGATATTTCCACTACATGCATCTGAGGAAGTGGGTATTCACCCACGAAAGCTCATGCTCTAAAACGTCTGTTAGTCTATAAGGTGCCACAGGATTCTTTGCTAGTCCAATACAGCTACATCCATGGATAAGCTTGAAAATAAACATTACATTTTTTTAATCAGCCGTAAGAAAATTAGCCAGTTTAATAATCAGCACATAGGTTATAGCCTCAGAGGGCTTCAGAGTATGTTTCAAACATTACAAAGAAGATGATTGCTAAATTACATTTGAAGAAAAGTTGGAAGGAAGGACTGTATACTTGGAATTATCCCCCACATTAGAGGGTAATTTAAGATGAGCAGAGGGTGTTGTTTATTTCCTTCTCTGTGTGTTCTCTCAGTTCCAAGTAAAGCTACGTTCTTCATACAGCAGTGTAAATTATCCAGCAGATATATTAGTAATGAAGGCTGGTGGGCAGTTGCTCAGAGAATTAAGATAGTAAGTCAAACTCACATCTTAATCACCTGCTTCACATTAATTATTAACAGCATGAATCCCTAATGGTTGTTTGTTATTATGGACCATTGCCAAAAATGAACTGATCTGAAATACTGACTTTGTGTCCAATGTTTTTTATATTTAGAGAGTTATGCCATTAATCTACATTGTCACTGATGCAAGTAGGATACCATGAAGGTATGTAACTGACTACAATTCTCTGCTGATGAGTTTGTACAAGGAATCAGGCTTTAAAGAATTAAATATCCATGGTTTCCCTTTCTCCTAAATCGTTACATTGTGCTGACAGCAGTAACTAGAAAAGTGGTGACAAGCGACACTGATGCCTTTGCAGCATTCCTTGGTAGGAGGAAAACTCCACAACATACATAATTTGTTAACTACTTGATGATACACTGACTCCATAATTCAAGATATGTCATTTCCTCCCTCCTATCTGTAGACCTTTGCCATTCTTCAAAAAAAAAAAAAAAAAAAAAAAGAAAAAAAGAAAAAAAAGAAAAAAAAGACACTTGTAGAATTGTACTTCCTTCCTCTCCTGAACACACCAACATCAGAAAACTTAATTCTGAGCCTTCTATAATTTAAGCTAGAGCAAAATGCTGACATGTCAACCCTGGTCTTTGAACATGCAATATGACTGAACACCAACTGTTATAATTGAGCGAAATAGCGTCCACATTATTTGTTCTTGAAGTTACCAATTTAGGAGAGACTAGTTTGACATATATGAAGGTGGGCGGGGTATTAATAAGCTAAGTTCTCTATCACAGTAATATGTGCACGTTTATCATGGTTTCTAAATTTAGGATTCTGATCCACTTGAAGTGCACAAAAGGGAATATTGATTATACTGCATAGTACTTGTGTTCCAATATGTTTGAAATAAGAGTTACAGTAAAGCTGGCTATTTGCTTTAGTCAAGTAAAGCTACAGAAGTTGGCCTGACATAATCGGTTTGTCTGATTCTTATCAGAAGTGTTTATACAGAAGGTGATTTTTACTATATCCGACCAGGATATCTAGTATAATAAGGTAACAAATCTGAAAGAAAACAATATTCCCACTGATCTCTTTGGTCTTTCATGGATCTATTTTTATGGTTACAATGGAACATCATTTCAGACAGGAAAAAAAAAACCGCATTCTCCCTCAACTCCAGCAGAACGTTGAGAGCACTAGCTAGCAGTCAAGCAGGATGTGGCAATTAAGTATTGGAATTGGCTGGAAATCTCATTACACGAATTTGCCAAATTACATTGTTAAATTTCTTTCTTACTACTAATAATCCAAGTTATTGTCTTTTAGCTGTCATTTGAGATCCTCCTGGACTATAGTGTTAATGCCTTCCCATGGAATTAGTTACCCTGGAGCCAGAAAAACAAGACAGACAGACAGCATTTCTTTTCCCTTTAAGGTATAGCCATTAAGACTTTAAAGTAGCCACGCAATTGTCAGGATCAAAGCTTTATGAAGGCTCCTGCTACTCTAGTGCTCTCCAAGTGGGAAAACCCTTCCCTGCAGCTAGATGGCTCAAAGATTGTGCTTAGCAATAATCCAGATGCAGAGGGATATCTTGGCCCCGCTGAAGTCAATGAAAACATTCCCACTGGGTTAATACAGCCAGGATTTCACTCCAGATGCCTAAGAAGAAGAGAAGTGCTTCAGATCTCTTCCTCTCCACTTTGAAGATAAAGTTATTTTAGTAGCTCCAATGCATCTGAGATGACAACATACAAAAGCAGACAGGGAAAATAATCCCAAAACAAGCAACAGACACAGATAATTGGTTAATTTTAGGGTAAGGATCGTATTTGAGTTTGTTTTGACTACCAAACCAATTAACAATCATACTTAATTGAATAACTAAAATTCAGATATAACCCTACCTCCTAAAAAATGTTTTCAAATCCCCATGCAAACAAAAGTTAAGTCCCAGTCCTTGTTAGTTTTACAGCATTCATATTAACACTACAGGGATCCTGCCATTTTTTTCTCTATCCAACACAGTAAAGGGTCCCTGGGTTCGTGAAGACAAACTTCAAAGTCTCTATATGCAGAGAAAAGTTAATAATCATGTCTTTCACTGAAGAATATATAAAGAAACTGTAGCACATTGCACAAAGAGCAACTTCAAACCTTAGTGGCTCACTTTTCAAAACATACAAATAGCCACAGATGCTAAATCAAACTAGGATTACATCCAAGTCATAAGCAGCTTTTATTCTAGTACAAAAATCAGTAAGACCATAAAAAGATAAATATGTTGTTAATGGAAACAACCTGAAGTTATATGGTGCTTTACACTTTACAAGGAAGCAGGATTTTACAATGCTCAATTTCTGCAATAGCCTATTGCAAACTACTTCCTTGGGGAAAGACTATTACCTGCAAAAAGAAGGAAATCCTAAAGGATGAAAGTGAAAATCTATACTCATCTCCACCTTGGAAGTCTATTTTCAAAACACAGGAGCTAGCAACAGCTAATCACAGCCCTGCTGGCCCAAATAAAGGAGCTGCCTGGCCTTAGCAGGTCAGTTACTCGCTGGGACCAGAGGAATGATGAAAGGGGCTCCTTTCTGGCCTGGAGATAGAAAAAAACCTGGGCCTGAAACGGGCTGGAAATAAAAAGGTTCAGCAGGATGAGGCCCACGGAAATAGCAGCAATGGATTCACGCAAGCAGTATGTAGCTGCGGTGTACAGGGGTCCCTGGGTTGGAATCTGGAGTAGTGGGCAGTCCGGGTTCCCCTACCGGCCACAGGTGAAGTGTTATAAACCCCAACAAGGGGACATACTTCATCAGGGAGCATGAAAAAAAGGGCTGAATTTAAAAAGCCGAGAGCCGAGGGTGAAAACCCTAGCCCAGAGAAACAGACTGCTTATTTGTTGGACTCCTTAATATCCTGGAAGGCGTTCATTTGGACTTTGTGACTCAGCCAGAAGGCCAAGCAATTGAAGACCCACCAAGGTCAGTCGGTAGCCTGCAGAAGGCACCGGGGCAAAAAGGACTGCAGTTCCTTACCCAGCTGATTGGAGGCACTCAAGAGGTGAGTGCCCCTTTGCAGATGGGTACTGCCAACCTGAAAATTATGAAACCACTGTGTTTTAAACTGCAAGCAGACTGCTTGGAGAGAGACTCTTCTCTTTCAGGAATCTCTTCTTAAATAACGAGAGTGCCAAAAATACTAGGAAAGCTTTTCAAATTACTATGATTACACACAAAGCTCCTTGCACAAGACGCTCTTTCAACAATCTCCAACTCTTCCTTGCTATGGCAAATTTTCTTGACATCCAGTTTCTGCTGCTAACAAGCAAATAATCCAGGTATTACTGTAACCAAAATAAAATTGTATTCAATTAAGCGTATATAACTACCATATGCAGAATTTCAATAAGATGGAGAGCAAAAACTCCACTACTCTATTCCAGAATGCAGTATGATTTAAAAAAATATATGATCAGGAAAAAAGTTTACCGTATGATTTAAACTAGATTTGACCAGAATCCCAGCCTGCCAAGTATATGTAAATTAGAAAGGGTGTCCAATTAAGTTAGGGGTTGAGCACACCAATGTGTTTTCATACTAACTATATGTGATTACAAGATAAAAGGGAATATTAGTGCAAATAAACTAGTGAAGATTTTAATCTCCTACTTTTTTCCTATCTACCAGCAAGTAGCATAATATTTTATTCTCAGGAAATTCAGCTGTAATTTTTCAATATACTGCTACGACAATTACTGAAGGCAATATGCCTCTGCTATTTAAACTTACTGGCCCAGATATTACATTTATAACAAGCTTAGCAGCAGAAGAAAAAAATAGAGCTGAGCATCCAAATTAATTTTACTAGGTATCTGATGCTGAAAGAGAAAAATGCTTTAACAAAGAGACAAGCAAAAATAAAAATAAGTCCATATAAATTTAGAACTAGCTCTTGAATAACTGAAAAAATCTTATTCAATTGAAAGTACAGGGGGAATTTCAGATGGGCAGAATATAAATACTCACCCTGGAAACGAGCCAAGACATCTAGAACAACATCTCTGCTCTTGTGAGAAGTACCGGGGGATCTTTTATTGATCACAAGTGGTCAGAGCATCATCATTTTTCTAAAACTCCTATTCCTGAATAGTCATATCATGAGGACACAGACCAGGGCAAGCAGCGGATGTGATGTGAGATCACTAGCAGATTAACAAAGACTACAAATAGTATTAAAAAAGGGACACATTCCTCTTCAAATAACCGTTCAGAAAGGGAGAGTGACAGATAATATGAAATGGTAAACTAACTTGTATTAGACATGAAGAGCTAGAAAGGAAGATCTAAGGGTTCCAGACATACTCCAGAAACCCTGGAATGCCTAGCATGCTTTCTCTCAATTAGTTGTTAACCACCTTTTAAAGTAAGCCTCATGCTATACTTACGTATTTATTTGATCATTCTCTCCCATCTTCGAGAAGTTAAAAAAATGAGTATGTTAAACTTAACTCAAGAGAAATGTAGTTCACTGTAATTATAAATTCACATCCTGAGACTGAATTAACACATTTGCCACCTCTATTTCCACTTCATCTCAATCTCTATAAAATGTCATTGACAACAGAATTATAAATAAAGTAGTTTTATTGTAATGACACATGCAAACACCACTTAGTTGAAGGACAGTCACCATTTCTATTACTATTACAAACTATTCTTCTCCAAAAGCAGTACTAAAATGGTAATAAAAATGTCCTTGAAGTTAGATGCTAGCACAAAGTACAAAATCTCAGCTTTTCATTTTGGAGGTTAGGATGGGAAAAAATGGATGAAAGACAAAAGCTTACCAAAAGAATTCACATCAGCAGCTTTAAAGCTGCATCAAAAAGGAATAGTCAGAAGTAGACCAATACATAATCTCTATTATTTATTTCAATATGTTTTAAAAGTCCACCCATGCCAAAACAAGCATTTCCAGCAGCAGAGTCCTGTTTAGTAATGCAGATTCATTAAAATTCCACAAGAATCCAAGTCACCAGATGCACCGTAAGTGCTGCACGTAAACTACACTAGCCTAACACTTTTTACTTTGTAGCATACTTCATAGCAGCCAGTATTTAGTCTTCATTTTTTAACTATACAGAAATGAGATGCTATACAGTTTCTGCTTTCAGGCGGTTCTGCTTACAAAACAGAGCTTTTTCAAACATAAAAGTTTTTGCATTCTATCAGATTTAGTTAATTATAGTTGTTTGGTGTTTTGACAGCATTTTTGTCCAGAATTTTATAATTTATTGTGTTTAGGTATTTTGGTTTTTTTACATTAGGTATAGGTTTTTCCAAAGAAAAAACTAAACAGTAACTACAAGTAGACAAAATGATGGATATGAAAGCCCTGAAACAGTTATCAAAAATAGACAGTAACAATTCTAAGTAGTATTTATAGGCCAAATAAAACTAAAGAAGCCAAATTCTGCACAGAACATTTTCTAGCTAAGTGCTTTGTTTGATGTTTTAAATTTCAACTCAGTGTTGCCAGCTCACATAAACATGAGCAGCCAGTGGCTGGAAGCTAGCTTTTGTGACCAACTCTGGCAATCAAAGAGAATCCTCAAAGGCTTATAATGAACGTGCACTTTTGGGATGCCATGGTCATGACGACACTTCTGTCCTAATCTTGCTTAGGTGGTCAGATTTCAAATACAAAACTCACAGAAATAGGGCACTCCTGCCTCCAAAGTGCAGGGAATCTCCACAATCTTCCTGCCTCGCACAGCATTCCTTTCCTCCTCACAACACACCCCACCTTTAACTTAAAGAGCAAATGAAGATTGATTTGTGTTTATAAAATCTCCCTGAAAAAAAAAAAAACAGAGTTCACAGAACCTGTAAAGCATAGGGCCCAAGAGCCACTGCTTCATTTGTCCTTCTCTACTGCACTCATCAAGTCTTTGAGGGTTTGGCGAGGGGAAAAGCTAACAGCTCTTAAATTGGTTCTTGGTAGCCATTTGCATCTGGCCAGCAAAGGGTGCTGTAACAGGTATTAGCAGGCTACAGGGCTTCCCGCAACAAATCCCTTTCTCTCCTGGAGAAAGGAGGCAACCTGAGGAAGCCACTTCAGCTTGCTCCAGTTCTGGTGGAGGAGAGAGCCATACGGGACAAGTCTGAAGAAGAGGAGACATTGCCTCCCCTACAATGCGGAAGGAAGGCGAAGCAAGAAGCTAGAGGGAAAGGAAATAGTGGGATGAACTGGAAGATAGAAGAGGGAGGTATGATCTACGAAGATGACAGAAGATAGTAAGTCTGCTGGTTGCCCCTCAAACCCTTGTAGAGGAGTAACATGTCATTATGCTACTTCCTTCTCCCCAACTTCCTTCTCCAGCAAGAATGGTAACAAGCCAGAGGTGCAAATGCCTAGTAGGCGCCTCCATAATTTCAGAAAAAACAGTTACTAACCTTTCTGTATCTGTTGTTCTTTGAGATGTGTTGGATATGTCCATTGCACTGTGGATGTGTGCATGCCCCGAGCACAGTTGCCAGAAATTTTTCCCTCTGATACCCATCAGGGTGACTCAGGCACCTTCTGTTGCTGCGTGCACATAGCGCCAGTATAAAGGGTCCAGCTTCCAGCTCACTCCATGCCCTCTCAGTTCCTTCTTTCTCTGCTAATCTCCGATGTAGAGCGGTAGGATGGCAGGTTGTGGAATGGACATGTGCAACAACAGTAGTTGTTAGTAACTGAAAGGTTAGTAGTTGAAAGGTCAGTAACTGTTTCTTCTTCTTTGAGTGTCCATTCACTGTAAATGACTCCCAAACAGTTGCCTAGGAGGTGGGATCGGAGTTCACGGGTATGCTGACTGCAAAACTGCTCAGTCGAAACTGGCATCGTCCCTAGCCTGTTAAGTAATGGCGTAAAGAACAGAAAACGTATGCGCTGACAACTAAGTTGCTGCTCTGCAAATGTCCTGAATAGGGACTTGTGGTAGGAATGTTTCTGAGGATGCCTGTGCCTTTGGAGAGTGCGTGGTCAGGCTGGCTGGTGGTGGAACAATCGCCTGGACGCAACACATGTGGTATAAATATGATATGATCCAAGACGAGATTCTCTGAGTAGAGATGGGGAGACCTTTCATCCTGTTAGCTACCGCTGTGATGAGTTGGGTGGATTTACAGAATGGTTTGATTCTTTCTATGTAGAACGTTACGGCATGTCTAACATCCAGAGCGTGAAGACATTGCTCCTCCCTCGTTGTGAATGGCTTCGGGTAGGAAGCTGGTAAGAAGATTGCTTGATTGCTATGGAACTGGGAAACCATCTTTATGAGGAGCTAGGGTGAGGATGTAGCTGCACCTTATCCTTAAAGGAGACCATATATCGAGTTTCTGACGTGACAGTGGGGACCTCCAAGACCCTTCAGACTGAAGTAACGGCCACTAAGAAAGCCATCTTCCATGAGAGATATGATAAGGGGGATGTTGCCAATGGCTCAAACAGGAGACCCATAAGTTTTGACAGGATCAGGTTTAGGTCCCATGAAGGGAAAGGTTCTTGTATTCAGGAGTATAGTCTTTCCATGCCCTTGAGGAAATGGATAGACATATCTGGTGAAAAAAGACCGGTTATCCACTCAGGGTGGAATGCCAAAATTGCTAAAGGGTGAACCTTAAGTCAGGAGATAGCTTGGTGCTTCAGGTGTAATAAATACTCAAGAATCTTCTGCAGAGATGACTACAGGGTGGGAAGCCCATATGGAGACCTATTTCCATTTTGAGACAAATAGCCCTGGTGGAAGGCTTCCTGCTATTCAATAGGACTTGGCAGACCTGCTCCAAGCAAGTCAGCTCACCAAGATTTAGCCATGGAGCTTTTAGGTTGTCAATTTGTGGGGAGTTCAGGTGTGGGTGGAGCAGTCAACCGTGGTCCTGGGAGATCAGCTCCAGATGTTGAGGGAGCAGAATTAGAGAGACGCCACTGTGAAACCTAGCAGTATGGTAACTAGCTCTGAGGGGGACAAAATGGGGCTATAAGAATGACCCAGGCTTGATTTTTAGCAGAACCTTGTGCATGAACAGGATGGATGGGGAAAGTGTAGTACAGGTGACCTGTCCATGGGAGTAAGAAGGTGTCTGAGTGAATCCATGCTGTGGCCTCACAGGGAGCAAAACTAGTGACATTTTCTACTGTGCTCAGTTGCAAACAGATCTACTTGGGGAGTCCCCTACCACTGCAAAACATCCCTCACAATGTCACCAGTCATGGTAACAGAAGAAAGACCTGCTAATGCAATCTGCCAGCTCATTCTGCGCTTCTGGAAGGTGAGAAGCCTCAAAGTGGATTATGTAGGTTATGCAGAACTCCCACAGCTGAATTGCTTTGTGACACAGAGGAAAGCGAGTCCCTCCTTGACTGCTGAAATATAACATAGAGCCAACATGCTCTTGCAGAAATGCATGTAACGTGAGGCAGAAATGCATGACAGGCCAGGTGAACTGCCCTGATCTCTCTGACACTGATGTCTAGCAAGGGCTCTTCCAGAGACCAGAGGCCTTGAGTCCTCAGGGGCCCCAGATGAGCTCCGCAGTCTAGCGCTGATGACCAGGGATGTTCCACAGTTGCGACTGTGAGAAGGGAATGCCTGTGCAAATTGTCTACAGGTCCAGCCACCAGTTGAGGGAGGCAAGGACCCTCGGGCAGGTACTCTATTTGGATAGTACACCAAAGCCTGTCATGTCTGAAGGTGTCTGAGGTGCAGTCTTGTGTGCTGCAGCACATACATACATGAGGCCATGTGACTCAGGGGCGGCTCCAGGCACCAGCGCAGCAAGTGCGTGCCTGAGGTGGCAAGCCGTGGGCGGGGCAGCCTGCCGGTTGTTGTGAGGGCAGTAGTCAGGGCACCCTCAGCAGCATTTCTGCGGGAGGTCCGCCGGTCCTGCGGCGTTTCTGCTGGAGGTCCACCGGTCACATGGATTTGGCGGCGTTTCTGCGGGCGGTGCGCTGGTCACACGCCTTCGGCATACCCACCGCCGAATTGCCGCCGGGTATGCCGAAGGCGTGTGACCAGCGCACCTCCCGCAGAAACGCCGCCAAATCCATGTGACCGGTGGACCTCCAGCAGAAACGCCGCCGAAGGTGCACTGACTGCTGTGCTTGGGGCAACAAAAAACACAGACACGCTCCTGATGTGACCCAAAAGCCTCAGACAAAACCAGGCTGTTGTAATGGGGTGGCCCTTAAAATTTATTATCGGGGATGTGATAGACTCTGGCCTAGGAGTTGAGCACTGCTCCAGTAAACTATCTGCTGCAGCAGAGGAAGGGTAAACGTCTTTACATTTATTAGCAAGCCTCTGGCCTGCAACGTCAACTGGATGAGGTGCAGGTCCGACTAGCTGAGCTCTGACTATCCAGTCATTCCAGACAAATATGGGTAGACTTGCACCCTGTTGCCTTCAGAAAGGTCACCACTACCACCATGCATTCTGTAAACACTTCTGCGGCTGCCAACAGACTGAACGGAATACTGCAGATTGATAACGCATTTGGTTCACAGCAAACCTGAGGAATCTTCTGTGGCCTTGGAAGATCGATATGTGAAAGCAGGCGTCTCTTAAATGAAAGGCAGCATACCAGTCCCTGGGATCCAGGGAGGAATTAAGGGAAGACAGAGAAATCATAAGGAACATTAGTTTCTTGAGGTAGCCATTCAACTGGCAGAGATCTAAAATAGGTCTGAGACCTCCTTTGGCTTTCAGGATGATCAAATAGCAGGAGTAAGACACCTTCCCTTTTAAATCCTCTAGAACCTATTCCACACCTCCCATCTGGAGGAGAATGCACCTCCTGTACTAGAAGTTGCGTGTGAGAGGGGTCTCTGAAGAGGTACAGGGAGGGAGCATGGGGGAGAGAGAAACAAATTGAAGGGTATATCCCACTTCCACCATGCTCAGCACCCAACTGTTCATGGTGATACAAGATCACACACTGGTGAAGTGGTACAGATGGTCTGCTAATAGAGGGGAAACAGGAACCTGGAATATGGAAGCTGGTACGACATCCTTGAGCATCTCTTCAGAAGTTCTGCTTAGCGCCTCCTGGGTGTCTGGAAGGGGCACACATTGACACCATGGCAGTAAAGCAGGAGTCAGCAACCTTTCAGAAGTGGTGTGCCAAGTCTTCCTTCATTCACTGTAATTTATGGTTTTGCGTGCCAGTAATATGTTTTAATATTTTTAGAAAGTCTCTTTCTATAAGTCTATAATATATAACTAAACTATTGTTGTCCGTAAAGTAAATAAGGTTTTTAAAAGGTTTAAGAAGCTTCATTTAAAAATTAAATTAAAATGCAGAGCCCCCTGGACCAGCGGCCAGGACCCAGGCAGTGTGAGTGCCACTGAAAATCAGCTTGCTTGCATCCTTCGGCACCCATGCCCATAGGTTGCCTATCCCTGCAGTAGGGAGTGGCAATCTGCATCTAAAACCCCTGCTAGGGTTCCACAGTCCCTAGGTTATACAATCATAGAGCTTCACATCAGTCTGCTCAGAAAAAAGGGAAGCTTCCTTGAAGGGAAGGTCCTGAAGGGTTTGCTGGACCTCATGCGGGAGACCTGACGACAGTAGCCATGAAATCCTTCGCAAGGCCTCTGTGCAGGCCGTGAATCTAGCTGCTGAATCCATCACATCCAGGGCAGCTTGCAAGGAAGCCCTGACTATCAACTTCCCTTTGTTCACCAGTGAGAAATTCTGCCTGACCTTTTGGGGAAGCAAGTCCTTGAACTTTAACATGGAGTCCCATATGCTGAAGTCACATCTGTCCAGCAGTGACTGCTGGTTAGTGATCCCAAGCTGCAGCCTCCCGGTAGAGTTCCCCTTGCTACCGAAAAGGTACAATTTCCTGGAGATTTTCGCCTTATGAGTTACCCCCTGCAGTCCCTGCCTTTTCCTCTTGGCAGCCACAGACAGCACCAGGGATTGGGGGTAAGGGCCAGGGACAAAGTATTTCCTCTCAATTCTTTTCAAGGTGGGGGGAAGGAAAGCCACAAGGCTTTCACCGGGTCCATAATGGCCTCACTGAGGGGCAATAGTGCTGGTACTATGCTGTCCCTCTTGTGTAGCCAGTTCGTCTGGTACCAGACTCAGTGCCTGAGTCAAAGCCAGAGTCAATGGTGCTGACTGCGATTCTGAAGCAGAGAAGCAGCCTGATCTAGGTCACACTCCACTCTGCTCCCCATGCCTGGCTATCTTTGGTGTGGGGGAATATCCCCTTTCAGCCAGCTTCTTTCTGTGCTGCTTCTTCGGCATTCGGGATGCTGAACGGTGCCAGGATTCCTGTAGGGTGAGATGAGAATTCCCCTCCGATGCTGAGGTGCTTGGTACCAAGTCAGACCAGCTTGGCTCAGAGGAACGTCTCAGCGCTGCCTCTCTTAGTAGGCGCTTTAACCTGGACTTCCTGTCCTCCTTCATGTGAGGTTGAATTCAAGGCAGATAATGATCCCCGACGTGAGCCTCACCCAAGCACTTTAGGCAACTAGAGTGCAGGTTGCTCAGAGGCACAACCTTGTCGCAGGAGACACAGGGCTAGAAGGCATGCCTCAGCGCCGGGAATGGACAAAACTCCGCTATCTAATGGAGAAAACCAACTATACTAACATACTAAGGTTAAAAAAAAAAACTATATACAACTATGGTAAAAACAAAAAACAAACCACAAACCAGACCACTGAGAAAAGCTTGCCATAGCAAGGAGAGCAGGGCCAGCAATCACAGGCAGTAAAAAGGGGTGTGGGGTCAGCTGGGCCCTTTATACCAGCATTATGTGCACATGGCACTACAGGGCATCCAAGCTGCCTCAAAGGGTGCCACTGAGGGGAAATTTTCCAGTGACTGTGCTCAGAAAACCTACAGTGCAATGGACATGTGCAAGCACTCGAAGAAGAAATGAGTATGTTGTAAAAGTCATGAAAGATCCAGAAACCCATGGGACTGTTAAAAATCATGAGATCCTAACTGAGTGAATTGTATGGTTTGGGTCTGACTCCTGATTTTGTAACTGTCTGTGGAAAACCCTCCTGACACCTATGTGTGCATATTTTCAGGATGAAAATTCAAATCAAAATGAACACAAAGCATGTACATAAAAAATTAGGACATACCATTCCCATCCTTGTCCCCTCTCCTCCTGAGAGCTCTTGGCATGACATACTTTTCCTCAGTCACCACTTCTTGGCAACCCCACTCTCCTCTCCTACAAGCAGTCTCTACAGCATCTTTCCACAGACTTTCACCCACCCTCTCCAGCCACTCCTAACCTCAGCAGACATCACTTGTTTCAGTTCTCTTCCTCACTTCACATGGCACAAAGCTGCCTCTGCCCTCCAGTACTAATTCAACTTCAGCAGTCTGCACCAGAACCCAGTCTGTTGCCCCATAATCCAGTAGGTTAATTCCCCTCTCTCAAGTCCTTCAACCCCGTGGATTCAGCCTCAACCCAGTTTCCAACAAATGTGGTCAACTTCTCTGCCAATAGAAGGCTACGCTGTTGCCTCCTCCCCCTTATTTCCTGCACTATTACCCAAACAATATGACCGTTGTCCACAGTTCCTGCACTGCAAGTGGAAGAAGGCCCATCTATAGCCTCTACTGCCTCATTTTGAGGGGTGGGGGTGGCTCCCTGATGCTTCCATGCAGGACACTGAGGGGTACACAAGAACTAGAGGCAGCAGTCCCCTCAGCAGATGGAAGGGGTCTCTCATGGCCACAGGTGGAACAGGTAACTGAGCTCAGATTCCTGAGCCACCTGCAGCTGCTCACATGATCAGAGCTCTAAATGACCTCACAATTAAGGAGTGCTGGCAAACAGGGTATCAACCACATTTTATTCTGCTTAGGAAGACCTTTGAGGGGTTCACATATCACTGGTTTTATGTATTTTTGTAATAATGCGTTTTATAGCACATCTTGTAGCACAGTATGATTAAGCGATCTGTCACAATGATGCAATGTTACAATACAGCCTTTTATTATTTTGGCATTTCTTACCATGCTCACCACTGTAATCTTGTGGGGCAGAGAACATAGGATTTAGTAGATTGTCAGTTTGGCAAATAAACAGGTCTTTAAGAAAGGTCTGGAAACTTGTTTTCAAGCCTTATTAACTAAGGCATTTGTATATAAATAATGTATTTTTAAACCAAAATGCAGAGAGTCTCGAGACTTAGTGCTCTTGCCATCTTATTTGGCAAGTGTTTTCAGGGACAGCTTTTACAAATTTGGCAGCTATAGATGATCATCCCTGTTCTATACGAAGCAGCTCATCTAGGGTTTTTTCTAGGGCTGTCAAGCGATTAAAATAATTAATTGCAATTAATCATGATTAATTGCACCACTAAACAGAATACAATTTATTTAAATTTAAATGTATTTAAAGAGATCGCACAGAGGTGTACTTAAAAATACTGTTTCTTTTGTTTATTATTTTTACAATGCAAATATTGTAATAAAAAATATGAAGTGAGCACTGTACACTTTTTGTATTGTGTTGTAATTGAAATCAATATATTTGAAAATGTAGAAAAATATCCAAAATTTCAATTGGTATACTATTGTTTAACAGTGCAATTAATCATGATTAATTTTTTTTTGAGTTAATCGTGTGAGTTAACTGCAATTCATTGACAGCCCTAGTTCTTTCACAAGAATCATCATGGCAGCATAGGGTCTTTGAAGTTATGTGGTGGTAAGTCCCAGAGAACTTTGAGGGAGAAAGCCAAGGAGTATTATTGTAAAGACCACTACTAAAGGCTGGTAAACTAGAGAAAAGATGAAGATGCAGCTAAAGACTCAGAAGGGAACAAAATACTGGAGAAAATGGAAGGAGAGATTAGAGTGGAAAATACAAGGAAATAAAGATTACATACAAGAAACAGAATATCCCTTTCACATAACATCTTCTGCTCTGCTTTCCTGCATTACAGTCATTTCAAATGTGGCCACAAAATTCTGTTTTAAACACCAAAAAGTTAACAAGCACTTTTATATTATTTTTTAAACTCCAAATGGTAACTTTTAAATCAACCCTTTATAGTGTTTGCAACTCAAACATTGCAATACTTTGCAAAACAAAACAAAGGCAAAACGGACTAGAAAGTGATGCTGTTGTCGTGTAATTTAAAAAGTTCAATTTTAAAAAACTTTCAGTTTTAATGAACTGCTATTTGTAAAATAAGATTTTATTTAAAATGGTTTATTTTTCCTCACTCACCAGTAATGCAGTGAATTGTTTGTAAAAGTAAGTTCCTTCCCAGCATCTGCACCTACGAAAATAAAATACCTCAGCATTTTAAGCCTTGATCCAAAGCCCACTGAAGTCAAACAATCTCTTTCCATAGACTTCAGTGGATTTTGGATTGGGTCCTTATAGAGAGATTATTTTCCTATGACTGAGCTATTAAATGCCTTATCCCCTTCCTCTTCTTGCGTACATTTGTAACCCCAGAATATACCATTAGCAGGTTATAATTTCTCTGGAAAGCATGACGTTCTTTTCCTGTCCTTTGGGTATTTGATTATTTTTGAATTCCTGTGCTTCTTTCAAACAAACACTTTCACTGCTAGCATCCATAATCTATAAACCCTTTGCTTTGTCATATCCTGTGAAAGCTCGAAGATTTAAAGCTGTGTTACCTGTCTAAAGCAATTTCAAGTAACGGATGCTTGAGAGATTAGATTTCTGAGAGAGGCCCCTAGGAAACCACTAATGACTGCATGTACATATTTGCAAAAGAAAATCTATAGTGTCACTATTAATTATTAAACCTTAATTACAATGTAAGGGGTGGGGAAAAAAGCTAGTTCCTTGGCGTCACAAGAAGAATTGCTAGAAAATGCTGACGAAAATGGTGTTTGCCAATACTATTTACTCTAAGTTCAGTTGCATGCTTTCACTAAAACATTGTTTAATGACAAACGTTTGACTGAATCATTTCCCATCATTTAACAAGCAAACAATGTTCTTAGTGTATCTCGTATCAGTATTTAATCTAAATGAGATGTATTCAATCTAAACATATTGCCACAGCGAAACAGATCAGCAGCAAACAACAAATTTTAATCATGAGTTTGCCTCAAACCTCAGAACTGAAGTCACTGGACTAACTAATGTACCTGAATTATCTTTTACATTTCAGTAAAGGAGCTGAGGAGTTTAATTGTAAATAAAGGGAAAACAGCAGTTGCAGCTCCAAGTGTAATGTTTTTGATGTAGCTCCTCAAATTGCTGATCCAAATGCAAGCTCCTTTAGAACATTATCAGAGGATGAACACCAGTGCAAGTGTAAACCCTAACACTTTTGTTAAACTGAAAAATTAAGCTTTAATGCTAAAAATGAAGAGAAAAGCTGTGGCACTTTAATACTTTTGAACGTGTGTCCAACAACAGCTCAGGTATATTTGTAGTATAGTGCTTATAGACTGAAGGGACTCCAACCCACCCACTGCTCTGATACAAGCCTTGTGAGTATCTCATTAGCTTCCATTATTGCAACAACTGGGGAATATTTTCCTGAAAGGCACCACCATGTTATAACTTTAAAGAAGCCACTGTGAACTGGAGCCAAGTCAAGTCAACTCATTCAATAGGCCATTTATCTTTTACTGTACTTGAATTTTCACACCACCTACCTTTGAAGGTTAGATTCAAATATTTGTTCCCTATTTTCTAGCATGCCCCAAAAAGGAAAAATATAGGTGTTGGTACAAAACTACCCAGTAGTCCAAGTTCTGTTTACAATTTTGGACCATCAGAAACACACTACAAAGTGGATTTAACAAGTTTAAGTGAACAATAAAAGAAGTGTACATGAACGGTCTCACAAAGTAATGTTTACTTCTCATGCCCCAAGCAAATATGTTCTTTCCCACTCCTCTCCCTTCCAAAAGAGATGCATGAAGCTGTCAAACTAACAATTAACTCATCTTGATTCTTCCTTTTACAATACTTGGAAAGTATCAAATGCACAGTTACTATAAAACTTCTTTCTACAGCATGCAGCAATGAACATCTATATTTGAGGGCAAAACTGAATCTCAGGATTATTATTTATCTACTCTGTCCTGTCCCTTCACTGGAAGATCAGACCTGGCATCTTATTTTAATGTGAATAAGATGCTGAGGAAGGCAGACCAACGATGCTAACAATTCATCACCATATCAGGCTTCGTTTATCTACATGACCTACTGAACAAGAGTTATGACTATGTATTGTTCAGCCCCACAAGGTACATGATCTTGAAAATACAAACAAAAACAAACAAACTACAATAACTTTACAGTACTTTAATCTTCAAGCAGCCAGTTCTAAACAGATTTCTTTCAGAAGCTGTTGAACATACATAAACTCCTGGCTAAAACAATATTATCCAAAATGTATACCAGGTGGCTATTGACTGATAGGGATGCCATCCAGCCAGCATTTCATTACCATGACCAAGTTACCTGTAGTTAATTGGTAATGGAAAAGCTGGTATTTTCTCCTTCCTGTGAGGTGCCTCTTCTTGTAAGAAGTTTAACATACATGAAGTAAGTGTTCGTGAGGGGTGCTGGAGTTAGTGTCTGGGACAGGTGAAGTGCTTTATTATTTATCCACAGGACCAGTACCACCACAAGCTGTAGCAGCAGTGTGAGCTTTCCCAGACTGCCCTACCAACTGTATTTGATGCAAAATTAAACCAAGGAGGCTTGATCTAGGGGTGAGAGCATTTCCATCAATATGCCCTTTCAAATCATTGTCCTTGCTGACTAAAGAGTTTCTGAGGCAGATTCACTAAGGCCCTGCCCCTTGTGTAGTCATACACCAGAGCAAAGTGGGCCTTAACACGGCACCCAATCAGTATGGCAATGGTTTTGCGCTCGCTTTGCGCTGGTATAAATGATTACACAATGGTGAATCATGCCCCTGGGTCTTTTTCTAGTCAAATTCTTGTTCATTTTAATAAAAATTAGTTTACAATCTTATTTAAATACTATTTTTCTTGACTTCAATGACATTTACTACAGTTTAATGACCTATGCTTTCAAGAATGAGTTCCTTGTAAAGCACAGAAGGATTGTTTCCTTTGTGCTTCTATGCTACATTTCAGTGAAGGACTTCAAACCACTTTATATATAATAAATTAAGATTTAATACACTTGTAAACTAGGGAAGTAGTATCCCCATTTTACAAGGGGGAAAATGAGAGAGGGATTAAGTTATCTATACTCTGCCTTTCACAGGAATGCATGTTCCCTGCTTGTTGAACAATTATGAAATTCGATGTCACTGAACTAGATCTATATTGGCAACTATTAAAGTTCTCAGAGTGTCAGTAACTCTGCCAGTAACTCAAACGTATAATCTGACTCCTAAGGTGAAGATCCACTGTTAAGGAACTGTTGAGCTCCCTAAGATGGGCAAAAGAAACATTCAGTTGAGTATAGATGAACATTCCTATTTCCCTTTCTGCCTTCTCTCACAATCTCGCTTCCTCTTTGGGAGGCTTACCCCTCTCAGAAAACTGAAAGCAGTATGGCCAGATTGCCCACACCCTGGGATGCCTATGAAATTTAAGATGAACAATGAAATGGTGACAACAAATGGGTGTGGGAAACAGAAGATGGATTAAGTGTCAGTGCCGCGATGGCTGCAGGGGATTGGCTCCAGTGTGATGTCAGTAAGCCATGAGATGCCAATGACATTTGCCAAGCTGGTGCTCACTTAAGAGAAGCTACTGCTGAGGCTCAGTGGTGCAGCCTTCACAAAATTTCTGTTGTGCAGGCTCAGAGAGAAGCTACTCCCCACATTTGGCACTAAGGGGCCAGCCAACGAGGAGTTTGACTGCCACCTCAAGGAGTTACCAAAGAAGTGCAAGCCCCCTTGACAAATACTACCAGAAAGATATCTGTGCCCAGCTGATACCAAACCTACTAGATAACCATCAGAAAGGCCACTATACACTAGTGACCAATGAGTGCTATGAGAATTAATTTATTCATGTATCTGGTGTCTTAATTTCTGTAGAAAACAGGTTAACTATATTGCAGAACTAGAGTCACTACAGATTTAGGGTGAATGCTTCCTAAGGGTCCCCATTACTGCTCCTGTCAGCACTGAAGAGGCATAGAATTCCTTTGCCAGGGACCTTCACAGGCATTAAGGGTCCTGACTTAGCTCCAGCTGTCTTCCAGGTGCCTCAAAGATCTTGCCCTCAGGAGGTTACAATCTAGGTAGACATGCGAGACAGAAAAAAGGGAACTGTAGAGCCAAGAGGCAGGAGGTTGATAGGGCAGAGTTCCCATCCACAGAGCACTACTGTTTTGCCTAGTAATTCATTCTGCTTTGAAAAGGTCCAGACACCGTTAGAGTTCATCTTCAGTCAACTCTGAGCCTCGGATGCACTGTCATTCGTTGGCAGAGTAGGAGTGGCTTCCTTCCTGAGGAGCAAGGCAAATTTTCTGTTCTGTGTCTTAAGGTGCAGGTGGCTTTCCTAGACCTCCCTGCCATGAAGCAGAAACTGAGACCAGAGGAGGAGTGCAAGGGAAGGAGAAGTTTTATTTGATCAAATGAGCTGTCTCTCAGCTGTATGGTTAGACCGCAGGTTTGTCTGAGGGCATTTTTTGGCTCTTGTTGCTGTCTTTCACTGAGGCACTATAGCAGTTCCTGCTACTGCAGAGCACAAACATAGCAGACAATGAGAGTAGCCTGCCATGTTATTTGAACACTTCCCTTTTCAACAGCAGTTGGAACCAAGCCACTCTGTTCACAAAAAAGGACTTCTGTACCTTTTCTAACATTAAAAATGACAGCAAAACTGTTTCATGCTGAAGATGCAAGTTGGTTCTTATGTTCACCAATTTGTTTCTCTCTAACTGGCAACATAAGGCAGTACAACATTGCTGATATGGTTTTAGAGGGTATCAAATCAACTATTCCACTACAGTTTACTTCTGGCTGTGCTCATATGTTCCTGGAAATGCTGTCTGTTTTGTTTGTGAATCAGACTTATTGGGTTTGTTCATCCCTACAGTGCCAAATTTTTTGTTTTTCTAAGTCAATTGGAGATTATGTAAAAATGCAGCAGCCTGCATAATCCATTTCGTAATTTTTCAAAAAGAAAAGGATTAGAAGTGCTGGCTATAATATACACCTCTACCCCGATATAACACAGTAAAGCAGCGCTCCGGGTGGCAGGGCTGTGCGCTCCGGCAGATCAAATCAAGTTCGATATAACGCGGTTTCACCTATAACGCGGTAAGATTTTTTGGCTCCCGAGGACAGTGTTATATCGAGGTAGAGGTGTATTACAATACAGTTAAATAAGATCATTCACAAATAATCCCAGCTCACTTTGCAATTCAGGCTCCACTGAAATTGCAAAAATTCTTAACTTGCGATATAGAAACATCCATCTTTCTGAACAGCTAGTCTGTTCTGTAATTCTAAGGGATGTAGCAGATACAGTGTTCATGCCCCATCTACGCAGTGACACTGTTTACTATCAATTTGTTCCTTCTTGCTCTATGCCCATCAGAAAACAGTCACATATATTAGTGGTCAAATCCAGACAGAATCATTACGGTCACAGCTGCCAGAGGAGTGGGTAGTAGGGAAAAGGGGCAGATGTCACATTTAATTTACTAGTTTGTTTTCCTGACACCTATATAAAATCCTACACAGTTTCTACTTCAGCAAAGAATCCTGTGGCACCTTATAGACTAACAGACGTTTTGGAGCATGAGCTTTCGTGGGTGAATACCCACTTCCTCAGATGCATGTCATCTGAGGAAGTGGGTATTCACGCACGAAAGGACATGCTCCAAAACGTCTGTTAGTCTATAAGGTGCCACAGGATTCTTTGCTGCTTTTACAGATCCAGACTAACACGGCTACCCTCTGATAGTTTCTACTTCATAGCTCAAGAACAGAACCCATCTGATCTGCAATTCATAAAAGTATACCGATCAAACATGTGAAAGATCAATGGATTTAAATTGGGCTCAGGTGTGCAAGGAAAAACAGTGAATGTGGGAAACTATTTTGGATTTTAAAAGCTTGCTTAATTCAGAGAACAACATTCAAATACTTTATGGAATTTGATCAGCTCCCTGTACACACATTTTCCAAATTCATTATCTATAAAAAAAGACCAGAATCTATTGCTCCATAGCATGTTTCCACACAAAATACACACATTTTTGTCTTTTTGTAGATATGCGTTTAGGGAAGTTCCTGCAAATGAAGTATCACTAAACTTACACACAGTGAGTAAAAACAGAATGGAGGACGTGGCTAGAAGCATGTGGTGTTTTTTTTTTTTTTATTTACCTCTGTAGTTCACTAAGCCCTCTAGTTGTTGACAGGCTGGGGTTTAGCCTCAGGAAGTTCTGTTTTAAATTGAGATGAGTGAGGTCCTGGCTGTAGAAGAGGTTGGCAGGCAGATGCTCCAGACTGCAGCATGAGAGATCCACCGAGCTTATGCGCTGCGATGCAACCTAGAAAACAAGATGACCGAACACATTAACACTCCTAAAATATAGGAATGTCACCCTTTACACCTACAAGTGCAAGGTAAGATTTTATACACAGCAGAAATCATTGGTCAATATTGTCATTACACATGCCCACGTATGGATAACTTTCAAAAAATAGAGTCGGAATAATTAGCGAGACTCTCCCTTACTTTGTTGTAATGCCACTTCAGCTCCACTGGTGACCAGTCCATATGGACATGTACAATAAGACATTCTAATACAAGACTTGACACATTTGTAATCCTCACAAATAGACACCTAAAAAATGAAAGCAATACTTTAAGACCTGAGGGAAAGAGCAGAGATTGGTTTGACAGCAATTTATCTGCAGGTGGATAACAGTAGCAAAATGAGACAGAGCAGATGTCTTTATTGCTGCATAGGTAGAGAATATACCAGAATGATGAACAAAGCACAATTGCACAAAAAGGGTGCCATATCCATCTGCCCTATCTCAAGCACTTAAATGCAGTACTAATGATGGGATATTGAGAGAAAAATCACCATGTCGTATTAAAAAACCAACATAAAAACATGTTACTCATTTATAGAAACTCCTACTGCTGCTCATATTGCAAATCAACCCAGGTCACAACAATTCAGGGGATAAAAATGGCCAAGAGTAACCAACAGTGGTCTGAAAAAGGAGATGCTGAGATTTGGGGGTTTTAAACACTCTTCTCAGAAGAAAAAAAAAGAAGATCAAAGAAACATCACCAGCCACCAGCTGTTGCTACCATGGTTTCAGACATGATATGCTGAGTAGCAACAAGTCTCTGCCTTATCCATGCTTCATTATACACCAATAAGGCTGCTGTGGCAAAAAGGTTTCAAAAAGAAGGTATCCTATCCCTGCCTCCCCCCAACGCAGCTTCTGCAAAAACTATTAAAAAATCCTTTTCACTTGGTCATGCAGAAAGGGGCATGGGGACAGGGAAACAGCCCTAGAAAATCAGCTCAACGTTAGAAAACAACTGTAAGGAGCTATATAAACAGGCAGAATGTTGGATAGGACATTAAAGCCAGTGGATGCTGTGTCTGACACACAGTTATGAGTAAACTCTATTGGAACCATAAGGTTAATTTTTTAGTGAAGATGAGCCAGAGACAATGAATTAAGAAATAAGGGGAAGTCTACCACTGGGCAGGTCCACTAGTTGTATAGGGAGAAGGGGCTTTGTGTGGGGACCTCGTTAAAGAAATAATCAAAAGAAGAGGTACATCTCACCATATTAAGATGCCCTAGTAGCACAAATGATGCTCAAACGGTTATATATTGTGTCAGCTATTCATTCCAACAGCAACATTATTTCATTTGGTCAGTGGCATTTTTATTGCCCTTTTACTCTTAAGAGCCATTAAAAATACAAACACAACATCTAATGGAAAAAATGTTTTAAAAGTTCGTAAACACCACATAGGGAGATTTGATAAGAGCTCAATAAGCTCCAAAGTTAAAATATGTAATTTTTGTGCAAAATCATGACCCTTTTCACAACATGCCCTGAATGCGGACACAAGTCAGGCTTAGCCAGCACAGCCCAATTGCATTCTGAGGCTGAAGGCTGGTGTCAGGAACAAGTAGAAGTGTTCATTAATTTTATTTTAAATGCAAAGCAGGGGGAACTGTAGGATAGAGCAACTCCATTGTAAGCTTCAAGGGGAAAATATCAGTTTTGCAGTTTCTCCCATGTTTTTTCATTCAAAATGCTCATTTTGTCTACTCATCAATTACCCATCCATTTCGTATTTAGGTCCATAAAGGATCGAGAATCCTTTCTTCTATACTAACCAAAATGTTATTTGTATGCCATTCTAACCAAGCACAAGAACACAATGATAATTCCATTTTAGTGTCAGAATATGGCTGGTAAAGTACGAACCACCGGCAATTGCCACCACAAGGGTTCCCCCACACAGCTTGTCTGGATTGAGAAGATAATTTGGATTAAGGTAGGGTGTGAATTTAAAGTAGACTAGCTGTTCCTGATTAACTCTGTGTGGATGCTCTTGTTCTAGAATAAGAGTGCTCTATTTCCAATTAGCGTAATCTACTTCCCAAAGTAGATTTCTTTGAAGATGCTTCTAATACAAGTGTATGCAAAAATACATATCAAAAAAGTTTTAGTCCACACAGCTGTCAATTTTATTGAATTTTATCACAATCTTTATATGGCTTATAAACAAAGCAATATTCTGCGAACAATGAATTTTAGTATCCCAATGGAGAATATTAATATTCAGCTAACAGCTCATTTCCATAGCTCTCTCTGAACCATAAACAGATAAAGTGTTTTTGCTTCCAGTTATTTCACTTTTTGCTACCACAAAGTGGTAGGCAACACAAGGGCAGATTTCCTGGATCACATTTACACTGAGATAGATATGGAAAAAAAAAACTCAAGCAATATACTCTCTCAGCTTTCAAGTGTAAGCTTTTTAAAAATATGTCACATTCATCTTCAAAACTGGTTAAACACTGAAGTGATGTCTTGCCTTCCAAATTAAACAGTAAAGGAGATTTAAATCTTGTGTTTCCATCAACCCAGATTTAAAGAGACTTTGTGCATGACTTTTTTACTTTCTATTGGATTATTAAAATCAGAGCATTCTTCTAAAACCTATTGCAGTGGGTTGCTAAAAATCACAGCAATGGATTTATAGCACACTTAAAAACAAATCAAGCAACAAGAGCAATCTTCACACAAAAGAGTAAGAAAAAGAAGCCTTGTAACTAGGGACAATCAAATCTGCAGAAAGAACAAGAAAGATTTACTTAGATTTCCTCCCCAACCTAGCCCCTCTAGAGAAAAGATAAATTACAGCAAAAGTAAGCTCCTCCTCCAAAAGATACTTTGTGCAGAATGAGGATACACTCCAGCAGCATTATCTTAAAAATAACTAAAACTAGATTTAACTAAAATTACTACGATGATAAAAACTTGGTATGTTGGGTTTTCTTCTGTTTGTTCTTGCTCAAGTTGACAGAAAGGGCATAAGATTTGTTCTGTCTAGGGAGCTCAATGCTTCTCAACCTCATCTATATTGGCAAACACCCTCTTTTAACAATACAAAAAGTAGGATGATCGTAATCTCCAACATGAAAGAACCCATGGCCCAGCTGCATCTCTCCCTGAATTTTCTTCAGTTATTCTACCCTAAGCCAGACCTAGGTGCAATGCCTACTGTTCACATAAAATAGACTAGCAATAACCATGTAAGAAAAATGGTAGGTTGCAGTGGTGGGTAGAGGATCACTAAGGATAGTGGTTAACAATTCTGGTGCCACTTCAGTCACTCTAGCCACAGAATAAAAGAACAATGCAATTGCATACAGAGTGGAAGCCAGTTTCCCCCAAATAGGAATGTTAGTAGCTTATATTTCTTTTAATGAAGTTACAGACTCAAGGATATAGCCAAATCTGTACTCCATAAGCCCTAATTTTCAGCTGTTATTTATTAATAACAATAAAAATACATGGGTGCAAACAAAACACTTAGCTATACTCTATTCAAAGATAAATGGCTAAATAGATTTTATGGAAATTTAATTTGCCCCGTTAATATTTAAAAAGGAGACTTAAAGGAACAGTAACATGGCAGTCCAGATACAATTTATACATTAAAAAGCAACATCAATTTGACTGAAGATCCTTTAAGTCCATAGTCCAACCCTGGTTATGCAAATCAGACCTACAGTATTTTAAATGCTACCTTTGCCTACTGTGAGTCAAGGAAGGCAATGTAAAAGTCTTTATTCTAGGTCCTATTCCACTTATTTAATGTGCCAATACAACTAGCATGTGTCCCTCTCTAGCAATGAGTTCTCAACTTGCTTTTTACTCCCAGTTTTACAGCAATTAAAGTGCAGCTTCTACTCCAGCATCATTATTCATAATTGTATTGGCGGAGTACTCTCTCTCATCAGGCAATGAAAGCCAGTAAATGTTCTCTTATTCTCCACCAAGAATCAGTTTACTTAGAAAAGAACTATGACTATCAGAATATGAAGACCCTCAGGGAATGCAAGCATTTTTAAACTATCATCTGTTTATCCGTGCAGTCGTAAGGCTTACAAATGTAAACAAGAGTTCATAAAAACCAGTGGTGTCCTTGAAAGGAAACTGAGTATTTTGAGAAAGTCAAAAGATGATTTAGTTTAATTACAAATTGCTGTTTGCAGCAGAAACTATCGTAACAAACCCCTCTGTGAATCAACAGATATCCTTGCCTATAAAGAACGGTATTTAAAGAAAGCTTTCCTTTGTCCAACAGTAAAATGCCACCTCTGTCAAAGCTTGCCAGGACTGATCACTGGCGCTGTTTATTCTAAAGCGTTGGCTACATTACAAAAAATACCTGTTGCCGACTATGGGTGTCTACTGAACCAGCTGTATGGACAAAGTTATAGGTCTTGTCTATGCAGGAATTTTTTTTTTTTTAAACCTTAAGGTGTGAATTTTAATAACTTCCTCCTGTCCCCTCTCCTGAAAGCTGTATTCAGAGAGTTAAAGGATGCACATTTTTAAAAAGAGCCTTCAACAGAAGAAAACTCAGTTAACAGACTGCATTGTAAAGTGATCCAGGATTCTGACTCAAAAACAAGTTACTTACCTTGTGCAGTAATGGTGGTTAAGGCGACATTTTAGTCACAGGTATTTTTAGTAAAAGTCACGGACAGGTCATGGGCAGTAAACAAAAATTCACGGCCTGTGATCTGTCCATGACTTGTACTATATACTCCTAACTAAAACTTGAGCCAGGAGGCCACGGGTGCTCTGGGGGGGCAGCTGCCAGGAGTGCGGGGGGGGGGAGGTACCATATAGACTGGGACCCCCACTGGTGCTGGAGGGAGCAGGCAGCAGGGCTGGCAGGCTCCCTACCCAGTTTTCTGGAAGCAACTGACATGTCCTGGCAGCTCCTAAGGGGGGAAGAAGGGACGCCGTGAGCCACCCTCATCACGAGCGCCAGGTCTGCAGCTCCCATTGGCCGGAAACCACAACCAATGGGAGCTGCAGGGTGGTGCCTGAAGGCAGTGGCAGCACACTGCCCCCTGGCCTCTAAGCCTAGGAGCTGTAGGGACATGCTGTCTGCTTCCAGGGAGCGCCCCCCCAAGGTAAGTGCTGTCCCACATCCCAACCCCCTGCCCTGAGCCCCCGCCCACACCCAAACTGCTACTTCTGCTGCTGGGGGAGGGGAGGAGGAGAGGAGAACGGTGGCCTGAGACTGCCCCAGAAGTGGCTGGTGTGGCTGGCCCAGGGGCGGTCCAGCCTTTGCAGAAGTTACAGAGAGTCATGGAATCCATGACTTCTGTGACAAACCCAGTCTTAATGATGGTTCTTCAAGATGTGCCCCTTTATGGGTACTCCATTGTAGATGTGTCAATGTCGTTGTGCTGCTGATTGGAGAACTTTGGTAGCTGTCTTCCTCCTGGGCATAGACTGCTCCCTGCCTGCCACGAGACTAGCCAGCATGCGCGACCAATCCTCCTCAGTTCCTTCTCTACTGCAGAGTCAATGACAAGAACTCCAAAGTAGAGGGGAGGACGACAGTCCATGGAGCACCCACAAGGGGACACATCTCGAACAACCATCATTACTGCACAAGGTAACTTCCTTAAGTAGTGTCCCTTTGGGTGCTCCACTGTAGGCGACTCCCAAGCAGTGCGCACGCTTGGAGGTTGGAACTTTGGAGTAGAGTGTCTTATATGGACGATAGTACCGTGGCTTCTGTAGCCGAATCCCCAGGATGACACATTGTTCTGCAAAGGTATGTACCGATGCCCAGGTAGCTATTCTGCAGATTTCTGCTACTGGGATACCTCTGGAGAAGACGATGGACAAGTAGACTGACCTTGTAGAATGTGTGCATACTGAAGATGGAGGTATGATGTTACACAATTGGTAACAGAGTTTAATACAGCCAGAGACCCACTCAGTTTCTGAGCTGAAATTGCTGTACCTTTCGCCCCCTCTGCAATAGAGAGGAAGAGTCTCAGAGTATCAGAAAGTAACAAGAGTAGAAGCCTCTACCCCTTAGATGTGCAGGCACTGGCTCTATGGCTCCTACGCTGAGCAGGTGACTTATCTCCTGATGTAGCAGGCTTTCTGAAGAGGGACGGGAAAGAGGTTTTGGTAGTGGGGAGAGGAGAAATGGAGGGAGTATCTCTCAGATAATCTCCAACACCCATTTCTTGAAGGTTATCCATACCCAGGTGCTGCAGAACAAGGTGAGACAATCTCTGAAGGGATGCTTGGGTTTTCCAGTGTGAAATGAGGAGTGCGTGCTATGGGCCCATCAACAAACCTGTCAAAACTGTCTCTTCAAGGTGAAGGGCTGAGAGGAAGTTTGCTGAGATCCCAACATCTTTTGTCTGGCAAACCCAGGCTTCTTCCTGAGGTTCATACAATCTCTGCCTATACTGAGATGGATACTGGGATGAGTATTGAGATTAGCATTGTGAGTGAAGCTTGAATGGTGGCCGAGGGCTCTACTTTCTTTTGTGCCCAGGTGTACAGTTCCTGAGCAATCAAAGAGGTGGCCCCTGAATCTTTTAAAGTCTGGGGAGTCATCAGTCTTTTCAGCAAATTCGTTCCCTCAAAAGATAGGTCCTTCACTGTTTGGACCTCCTTGAGGAAGCCATAGAGATGAAGCCATGAGGCCAGTCTCATCACAATGGCAGCTGAAATAGAATGTGCTGCCCTGAAAGCTGCATCAAGAGTAGACTGGAGAGACTTTTTGCCACCAGCTGGCCCTTGTTAATCAAGGCTTTAAATTGGTCCTTGAGAATCAGGGAGCCGTTCAATAAAAGAACTAAGCTTCATGTAGTTCTGATAGTCATATTTAGCCCACAAGGCTTGATAGTTCGCAACTCTGAATTGAAGAGTGGCCGAGGAGTAGGCCTTCCTGCCAAACAAGTCCAGGTGCTTCCAGTCCTGGTCATGAGGGGTGGACTTAAAGTGGTGTTGGCAGCCTTTAGTGTTAACTGCATCCACAGTGATCAAACTGGGAGGCAGATGTGAGAAAAGAAATTCCATGTCCTTTTCTGGCACATAATACTTCTTGTTCACTCTCTTACAAGTTGGTGGGACAGACGCGGGGAGTCTGCCATATCACCTTGGTGGGGTCCAGTAGAGCCTCATTAATAGGAAGGGCAACTCTGGAGCATGTGGAAGAATGGAGAATGTCCACCAGCTTGTGATGTGACCCAGACACCTCTTGTACAGGTATTTGGAGTGCCTCTGCCACCCTTGGTGCCAAGTCCTGGAACAGTTTAAAGTCATCCAACATAGATGGCAAAGGGGACATTCACCATTTTGTCTAGTGATGATGATGAGAAGTGGGCTGGAGGAGTAATTTCCTCCTCAACTTCCACCTCCAGTTCCTCCCTAGCCTGCTCAGGGTGTTCAGAGGCCCTCGAGGCAATGGCTGAAGGAGGGCACTTCCTCGGCTGTTGGTAGGCCACACTAGCGGTGATAACGGCCTATTGCCTTTGGCCCTGCCAGGGCCCCAGTATGGCCATTGTGATGGGAAGAGGCCCAGTGGTTGGTTCCACAGCTGCTCAAACTAGGGAGGACTGCAGGTCAGAGGGGTGGTACGCCCAGTGTCCATAGTGAAGCTGGGGCTCTGTATGGGTGAGTGAGAAGAGCACTGGGAAACTAAGTCCTTCTGCTCACTTTCTGATTCCCATGATGAAAAGGGCAGTGCATGGCAGGAGGTCGATGAATCAAAGGCTCTGGGTGAACACGGTACCAGGGTGCCAGTACTGACAGAGGAGAGTCCAGTGTGTTGGACACCAAAATATCCATCACGCACTGGAATTCTGACGGTGGGGAGGGCACTGGTACTGGTAGAGGCTGTCGGTGCCAAGAAGCTTGTATTGATGGTGTCGCAGAAGTGGACCTTTAAAGTAGGATGCATCAGGTGCCTGGTGTATCATCAGCAGTACTTACGTTGATGACTGCACCGACAGAGCCTTATCCACGGTGGATCTTCTACATTTCTTACTCCCACACAGTACTGATGCTTCTTTGCCTGCGCCCATTAAGTGTTCAGGCATTTTGACTTGTCTCCTGTTGGTTCGTACCGCGTGTGCCCTGGATATCAGATTTAGACAGCTTCGATGTCATCGGTACTGATGGTACTGACCGAGCCAGGGATTGTTTTCGGCTCAATCAGGGTTCATTATGAGGAATCTCAGACCTTTTCTTAGAGGTCTTACATGAGTAGCTCGCAGGTGTGCCTCTGAATTCACCTCTCTTCGAAGTAGCAGGTTCCAGTGAGGGCTCCCGTCTGGACTTCGGAGGTTGAAGGGCTGACTCCATGAATAAGGAGTTCTGACTTTTCTGGCTCTGTGCTTCAGTTGTCAACACAAGCTACACTTCTGTGGAATGTTTTCCCCCTCCCAGGCACCGAATGCATTGTGAGGTTCTGTCAGTCACTGGGATAGATTCCTTGCAACTGAGGCCATGTCTACATCTAAAATTTTGCAGCGCTGGTTGTTACAGCTGTATTAGTACAGCTGTATAGGGCCAGCGCTGCAGAGTGGCCACACTTACAGCAACCAGCGCTGCAAGTGGTGTTAGATGTGGCCACACTGCAGCGCTGTTGGGCGGCTTCAAGGGGGGTTCCGGGAACGCGAGAGCAAACCGGGAAAGGAGACCAGCTTCGCCGCGATTTGCTCTCGCGTTCCCGGAGCCACCCAGCAAACCGCAGGGAAGGAGACCTGCTTGCTCGGCGGTTCGGGGAACGAGAGAGCAAACCGGGAAAGGAGACCAGCTTCGCCGCGATTTGCTCTCGCGTTCCCCGAACCACCCTGCAAACCGCAGGGAAGGAGACCTGCTTGCTCGGGGTTCTGGGAACGCGAGAGCAAACCGGGAAAGGAGACCAGCTTCGCCGCGGTTTGCTCTCGCGTTCCCGGAGCCACCCAGCAAACCGCAGGGAAGGAGACCTGCTTGCTCGGGGTTCCGGGAACGAGAGAGCAAACCGGGAAAGGAGACCAGCTTGATTACCAGAGGCTTCCTCCTTCCACGGAGGTCAAGAAAAGCGCTGGTAAGTGTCTACATTGGATTACCAGCGCTGGATCACCAGCGCTGGATCCTCTACACCCGAGACAAAACGGGAGTATGGCCAGCGCTGCAAACAGGGAGTTGCAGCGCTGGTGATGCCCTGCAGATGTGTACATCTTCAAAGTTGCAGCGCTGTAACTCCCTCACCAGCGCTGCAACTTTCTGATGTAGACAAGCCCTGAGACACTTCTTGAAGCCCAGAGAGCTGGGCATACTCTTGCCCTGGGGGCTCCCCACAAAGGGGGTTGATAGGAGAAAACATTCTCTCTCCCCCGGCTGTTTTTTTTTTTCTTTTAAAGTCAAAGGCCAAAATAAAATGCAAACAAAGCAAAGAAAGGAAAAGGGCTTCAAAACAAGTTAAAATTAGCAATTCTAAGAGAGTTAGCAATCTGAGAACTGACAGCTCTAGCTCTGTCCCTAGCCAGGGGTGATTGAGAAGGAACTGAGGAGTGCCCTCGCACACTGGCTAGCCTCACATCAGGCGGGCAGCAATGCATGCATGAGCAGGAGAACTTTGGTAGCAGTCCATCCTATCAACAGCATCAGTGGAGCACCCACAGGGATGCTACTCAAAGAAGAAATAAGGTTTTAACAAAGTTGGTTTGTTCTAAGGTGACTTTTGTTAAGTTAAACTTGTTATATTGGCCTTTTTATGTAAGCATTTTAATCCTCTCCCGCTTTAGATTTTTTCTTTTTTTAAACATTCTGTTAGTCATTACATACTTCACTTTATCATTAATTCTGACTCTTGCTCCAGAAACAGTGATACAGACCTATAGGAAACTAAGATAACAGTGAACACTACTGCACTGGAAACCTTCCACGCCAGCTAGTCAAAGCAAAGAAGCAATCAAAGCCAACCCTATCTCACAGCCAAAGCATCTTTTATATGTAAGCATGGAACTGCAAGAGAATCCAAGCATGGAACCTAATACAAGAACACACACCAAATTTAGTGTTTGGTACAAAAAATGTCTTGCTCCATTCTCATCTTACCTAAAAAAGTTGGCTTTTTTATATTTGAACTTCAGATAAGGGTGTAACAAAAAGTTTGTTACTGTAGAAACAGACCAATGAAAAAAATAGTTACCTACATACAAACACCCCCAGTTGTTCAAGTCATCTTCTTGGAACTTTCTTCTTGAACACTTAAGATGAAATCCTGGGATTCTTCCAGATTTTGCAGGCAAGACCTGTCTCTGGGAGGGCATATTTACCAGTCTAACTACACCATTGTATTTATACTGCTATATGGCAGTAAGTTTCCCAGCAGAGACAATCGCCAAGCATGCAATCTTGTTAGGCAATCTTCAGATACACTGGGTACAGCAGAATATACTTAATACCATCACTTTAAGTAATTTTCAGTTGGCATTGATTTCAGTACTTGTGTGACAATTCTAACAGCAGGGCTCAACTGCACATAGACAAGTTGTGTATGTACGCTACCTGCCCACACCAGTACACAATAATCAGTTACAGAGAAGATTAAGGTTATGGCTGTCCACAAAGGGTGAACATCTGTACCCCCTACTGGCCCCAGCTGGTTTGTGGATAATATCGTTCCCAGCCTTTATCTGGACAGAGGTCTCTATCAGTTGTTTTGGGAAATCCTCGTTCCTGTGTTTGATGTTGTAGAAGGTGACATTCAGGTGCTTCTTTCCATGGTGGTTGTAGAGGTGGAACACGAAGACATTATTTCTCCATCCATCTTACCACTCTCCCTCCAAAGCACCAGCAATAATACAAGAACACAACCCGGCAATAACCCACCCAGACTTGCCCACCTACAAATCTCAAAACACTTAAGATGCTGCTTTTAGTACAGGAACCCGTTCTGGTTAGTGACCAAGGGTTTCAAAACCTCAGGAATATCACCAAAACACAGATGGTGGCGGCTAGGGGAGAACAGTGGGATCAAGAATCAAGACCTAATCACGGGTCCTACAGACCAACTACCTGGCTTCACCATGCCATGCAGTATATGGATCACAGCAAACTGCATCAGATCCACAAAAGGCGTTGCTATTACCTACTGCACAAATGGAAAATGAAGGACAGCCAATATTCAAATGTGAAGACAGTCGAGCCATGGAACATCGTGAACCACTGCCCTCTAAGATCTGTCTTCAGAGGGACAGCCATGATTCATTCCATGCCACCGGAAGCCACAGATGACAAACTCAGATGTTGACCTTTAATGTTGTTTTTTAAGCTGCCAAATGAAAAAGTAATTTTCTGATTGAAATGAAGACCATTTCCCTGCAACTCAGTCCAAGGAGTATGGACAGATAGAAAAACAGACAAAAGAAAAAATGCTATTGGTAGTCTCAAAAATTTTTAACCTTATGAAAAACACTTAGCTTGGGAAATATTAGCAGTTACACTTTTAAATAAAGTTCACTGTTGTGCACCTGTTCTGTTTCAAAATGGTAATCCCTTATGCTCCATAGCAGCTTGGGCAATTATTTGCAAGACTCAGAACAGCTACTGTCTACACCAGGAGTGGACAAACTATGGCCCGGAGGTTGCATATGGCCCTTCACACATTTCAATCCGGTCCTCAAGCACCCGCTGGGGTCCAGGGCTTGCCCTGATCCATACGTGCCATGACTCTGCACAGCTCCTGGAAGCAGCAGCATATCCTGCCTCTGGCACCTATGCATAGGGGCAGATAGGGTGCTCTGCATGCTGCTCCCACCCCAAGCACCGCCCCCACAGCTCCTATTGGCTGGGAACCGTGGTCAATGTGAGCTGCAGGGGCGGCACCTGCGGACATGGCAGCATACAGAGCTGCCTGGCCATGCCTCTGTGTAGGAGGTTGGGGGGGAACATGCTGCATCTTCCGGGTGCCACTTGAGGTAAGTGCCACCCAGATCCTGCACCCCGATCCCCTTCTGTGCCCCAACCCTCTGCCCCAGCCCTGATCCCCCTCCTGCCCTCTGAATCCCTCAATCCCAGCCTGAAGCACCCTCCTGCACCCCCAACCCCTCATCCCGAGCCCCATCCAAGAGCCTGCACTCCCAGCCAGAGCCCCCACCTCCTCCTGCACCCCAACCCCCAATTTTGTAAGCATTCATAGCCTGCCTGTCATAACTGTCCTACTCAGATCTGAACCTTAGAGTTCAGAACATGAGAAGCTAGCATGAAACCTCCAAACTTAATTACCAGCTTGGATCTGATATCGCTGCCACCAGCCAGAAGATTCCAGTGTCTGGCTCACTCTGGTCTCCCCAAAGCCTTCCCTGGGGGACCCCAAGACTCAGATTCCTTGAGTCTCACAACAAAAGGGAATAAACCATTTCCCTTCCCCCTCCTCCCCTCCAAGTGTTCCCTCCCTGGGTTCCTGGAGAGATATACAGATTCAAGCTCCATGAATCTAAACAAAGGGATTCCACCCTCTTTACCTCCTCCCAGATTTCCCCGCCCTGGGGACCCTAGGATACTCCCTGCTTCCAGTCCTTGAAACACAAGTACCAAGAGATCAAATCTCTCTCTCCCCTCACCCAGAGGATATGCAAACTCAGGCTTAGTAAATCTATCACAAAGAGATTTTCCCTTTCCCCCTGTCTTCTTCCTCCCACCAATTCCCTGGTGAGCTGCAGACTCAATCCTCTTGAGACCCCACTAAAAAAAAAATCCAACAGGTCTTAAAAAGAAAGCTTTATATAAAAAGAAAGAAAAAGACATACAATGGTCTCTGTATCAAGGTGACAATATACAGGGTCAATTGCTTAAAAGAAAAAATGAATAAACAGCCTTATCCAAAAAGAATACAATTTAACACATTCCAGCAACTACACATATGTAAATACAAAAGAAAACAATATAAACCTATTGTCTTACTATCCTTGTACTTACAACTTGTAAACAGAAGATTAGAAAGCCTGGAGATTCCAGTGGTCACTCTCAGAGCCCAGAAAGAGAACAGACCAAGAACAAAGGACTCACACCCAAAACTTCCCTCCACCCAGATTTGAAAAAGTCTTGTTTCCTCATTGGTCCTCTGGTCAGGTGTTTGGTTCCCTTTGTTAACCCTTTACAGGTAAAAGAACATTAACCCTTAGCTATCTGTTTATGACACTGCCATATAATTTCCATACCTAGATGTGGCCCCCAGGCCAAAAAGTTTGCCCACCCCTGATCTACGCCTTCTGACAGATGTAGTATTCTGACATCAGGAGTAGTTATATTCTTAATAGTTTAATTCATTTTAGCAAGAACATGTTTTTGCAATTTATTTTGTGTTGGCAGAATCCTCCAACACCAAAAATTTGGTTCAGTTGGGGTCATTTTGCTGCAGTAATTACTGGGAAGTCTTTCAGCTTCTTGTTGAGGAGATTACTAGTGAGTCCAACAATTTTTATTTGCTTGGGTCCTACCCTCCCAACAAGGGACATCTTTAGAAAAGACGTTAGCTGAAAAGGCTAGGTCACTATTTGCTGACTTATTCCATTTAGGAGAAGTCAAACAATGGTCTCTTTCTCTCAAGTAGAATTTAAGACTTTAGTTTGAATTTTTACTTCAGAATTTTTTTTTCTAGCCATGCTCTCTATTAGATATTGAGAGAAACGTCAAATCCGTTACCCAGATAAGCCACTTATCAGTGGTGGAACACTTCCACACAGCTGTGCACTCAGTCTTGATCAGAGTCCTGTACTAACTTAAACTTATTTTGATGAAATGTCTGCAGTGGTAAATTCATATAACATTTTGTGATACAAGTGACAGTCTTTTCCCCCTCCTTCTGCGGGTTTGGCTTTTTAAAGAGGCTCTCTGATTTTGGCTCTGTTTAGGCTTCTTGAACTAAGACCCTCAGTTTTGTTCTAAGATAGTACATCAAACTGCTACCTGTTCCGATCACAGTAGATTATCAGATGTTTCTATTTGTAGAAGAGGTTACTGTTTAGCAAGTTGTTTCAAAGTTACTTGCAAGATTTTGGGTAAGTTAATTCACACGTCTACCTATTTTATTTAGATTTAAAAGAATAAAAAGGTTTCATCTGAAGCTCTAGGCATCCTAACCCACCATTAATAAAATAAAATTTATGACTGAACATTGCAGTCTCAGTAAGTGAGGATGTCCAAGGTTCTATTTTACTTTCCCTGTGTAAGCCATTAACCTGATTTTTAAAGGTCTGCTCTTATAAAAGATTCCCTCAGGCTTCCATGGTTTTTGTCATTCCCAGAAAACAACCCTTAGATGAGAAGTAAAGCAGTGGAGAGAGTGAGACATTTACCTTCCCATGCCTTCACCATCCAAATACCCCAAATGAAAAACTACTCAACAATTCCTCATGTTGTGCAAATACCCTGCGCAGATCCAAAATTTGGATCTGCATCCATTCTCTTTCTTATGACCACCCCCCACTACACACACACACACCAAAGCCACATACATACAGGTTTATCTGGAACTCTCTAAAATGACTGCATTTCAGAAATAGGTGTGTATTTTGCAATACACTTTGGGATCTTTCTGTATTCAAAGGTGCCGCACATTAAATCGGTGTACACAGCACCTCACGCAATTTCTAACTCAGCAGAAAAATCTGCAAGCCTTGTATATCTAAATATACAAAAGTATGCTGTAGAATCACATTTATTATTAGGACTAGAGATGCCACATGTCCAGTTTTGGGGCAGAAGTCCAGTCAAAAAGGAGACTAGACAGTGTCCGGTTAGATCATCTTACCAGATACTCCAAGTCCAGTTACTATGGGCGAGGGAGACACCGGGTCACCCGCATGAGCCCCTACTCGGCCAGGACCACCTCTTACCTGCATCGGGCAGCTGCAACTCCAGCCCTGGCTCTGCAAGTGAGCCCCTCCTGACCTGGTGGCGAAGCAGCAAGTGACTGCTCTTGCCCCTTCTCCCCCAAACAGAGGCAGGGCCTCAAGGGAAGAGGCAGAGTGGGAGAAGTTCTGGCACTTCTGTTGGAGTATCTGGTTTTTAACTATTACAAAGTTGGCAACCCTAATTAGGACTGATTTAATAGTAATGTATGATTGGCACTTGAAAATTATTGTGTGTGTACAATGACCACTTTTCAAGTTCTCACTCTTGGCTGCAACATTTTGCACGTACACCTCTACCCCAACATAATGTGACCCGATATAACACGAATTCGGATATAACGTGGTAAAGCAGCGCTTGGGGGAGGGGGGGCGCTGCGTGCTCCAGCATATCAAAGCAAGTTCAATATAACGCAGTTTCACCTATAACGTGGTAAGATTTTTTGGCTCCCGAGGACAGCGTTATATCGGGGTAGAGGTGCATTATTAACTAAAGGCAGTGGTCTAGAAAGGGGATCACAGGGTTGCTAAGTTTTGTTTTGTTTTCCCCTCCACTGGAAAAGCCACAGCTTAATTGAAACAAGGAAATTAAAAGCTTCAAATCACTAAACATGTCACGTACTTTGGAGTCCTATTCGTAAAGATCTCAATTATTGTAACAGGTGGGGAAAACTTGTCGTCTGTCAGCCGGAATACAAAGCTTCAGTCCCATCCTGGTATCAGGCATGTTATAAACCCTGGAAAACTGAGGTTCATAATTGAAATGGCAACTAACCTTTAACAACTTTGAGGGCACAGAAAACAGCAATAGATATTAGAAGAAGAGAATCACTTCTAAGTGCTTTACGATTACAATAAAACCTAGTCTATTCTTATTTCACACAGCAATTTTCAAACCTGTTTTGATCATTCTTTTGTTCTTCCAGGGACACAAATATGGTATGGGATCCACAAAGTTATTTTTCTTGCTTCAACAGACAAAAAGTATAAATCCTGTTAGAGAGGCTGGAACAATTTGTATAGTGCAGGGGTCAGCAACCTTTCAGAAGCAGTGTGCCGAGTCTTCATTTATTCACTCTAATTTAAGGTTTCGCGTGCCAGTAATACATTTTAACGTTTTTAAGAAGGTCTCTTTCTATGAGTCTATAATATATAACTAAACTATTGTTGTATGTAAAGTAAATAAGGTTTTTAAAATGTTTAAGAAGCTTCCTTTAAAATTAAAATGCAGAGCCCCCCAGACCAATGGCCAGGACCCAGGCAGTGTAAGTGCTACTGAAAATCAGCTCGCGTGCCACCTTTGGCATGTCTGCCATAGGTTGCCTACCCCTGGTATTGGGGGGTGGGGGGGGAAGAGGAGAAGGAAGGGGGCCTGAGAGCCATTGAACCAAACTGTAAACCTTGTAATACAACAGAAAACACTAAGCCGGGGGCGCAACAGCACACCCCCACCCTCTTCGTTACAGTACCTATGAATCTTGTTGGGAAAACGGAATAGTACCTTGAAGGCAATTGCGGGTTTTTCACTTGCATTATTTCAGGGGACAATGCCAGAACAAAAGCTAGGCCCATTGCCTGCATTGCACTCAAAGAGTTGAACTGCACATTTTTTCAGGAAGTGTCATCAATGAATAAACATACTAAAAACCATCAAAGACAGGAACTCTTAGATATTATTAGAGACCAAAGGTCTTAATATTCAAGGTTTCATACATACACAAAAAAGGAAGTTAAGATCCGGTGTGGAAACCGGAGGTTTTGTTTATGTTTCAGTACTTGAAATCACCACTAAAAGGAAACTGTGGGTTTATTTTTAGACCTCTACTTCCAGAGAAGCATTATCTGAACACTATGCCTATGTGTGGAGGAGACTGGTTTACTTAAAGCAATCTAAAAAAAACACCAAGAAACGCAATTGTCAAAATTAGACTAGATGCTTTAAAATCAAAGAAACTATCAATCAATCTGAATGTGAAGAAACAGTCTGTGTTTTGCTGTTGTAAAAAGTATCTTATCCCTGATGCTGTTCAACATGGTATTGATCTGTTTCTATGAAATTTGTAATGGAGAGAAAATCTCATGGGGGTAAAACAGGCTTGTATTTCTTACTTAATGAAAACAATGATGCTATTCTGTGATCAGTGAGCAAACACTGTCTCAACCAGGGAAGGGCAAAGCATGAGGAAGAGTGAAAATTGGGTCCAATTACTCAGAAGTGATCATCTCATGATCACCATATTAAGTGCAAGGAAATGTAGTCCAGTGAAAAATAAAAGCCCTGAAAGATAAATAAAAAGCTATAACTTCAATGTTAAACAAAAGTACTGTAACAAACAATTTTCTAAGTTATATGGGATTTTTCTTTTTGCATGTTTTGGATGTGCTGTGCTGCTGTTTTCTCTGACTTATCTGAGATGAGGCCAAGGGTTTAAAGCAATAATTTTCAGGGTTGGCTCTGAACAGTAGCTACTAGAGAGCAGCTTGTATGCAATACACACAGACACCTCAAAAAACCCAAACTGATCATAAAAGTTTCTGAAGTCTTGAATTATGTAGGAACAGTAACACTCACTGTAGCTTCTGCAGATACAAATAGGAGAGTGGAGATGCCTCAAAGAATGGGCAGAACTAGCTAAATATAACTAGAAAGAGATGCCAACCTGAAAACTTTGGAGTGGTTTCAGTTTATTCAGCCACAAGCTTAATTGGTCCTAGCCTCCTCTACATTCTGGATTGGGACTGCTAATTTTTATTTAGAAAGCTCTGTGAAACCCAAGCTTCTGATATTAGTTTAAACTGGAATCAAATTTTAAACTTCCTTATATTTGGCCATGCCTAGTATCACAAGTTTTAAAATCATATGTTAGTGATATCTGCTCAGTCTATAAAATGGAGCCTCTGGACACAATTTGAGTTTAATTACATGCAACTTTTAATTTTAATGAGCAAATAGCCCAAAGGAAAAATGTTCACCTACTAGATTATCTTTAGCTACCTCAAAAATAAACAAAACACAACTGACAATCAAAGCTACTTTACTAATCAGCAACGCATTCGATTTGAGTTCTTCAGCACTATCCCTGTAATTGGCACATCATGGGGATACACAGATTACATTTCTGTCACTTATTTTGGAATATACTTATATGAATGTAACCAAGATGAAAGATTTTTTTTAGGATATGAATAATTTAATAGTTTATTTCCATATAAATGCTTGAAATCTCCCCACAGTCCTCAAAGCAGCATACAGCTAGTACCCTGCACATTTCCTTCTGTGCATGTTCTAGAACAAAAGCCACTACACCTATGCTACAAGTAATGATGCAACCACTTCCTCTCCATGCTATTTAAACTGACACTGCGAAGCATGGTTAGACAGGACACACTAATATCTCCAAATTTATCTTAAAATCAACTGCCTTATTAAAAAGGAATTAAAATAAAGCAGGAAGGCCAACTGCCCAGCTAGCACATCCTAGAAAAAAAGTCTTAAATATGTTTTAAAACTATTTTATAAGAGTTTCCTAAAGCTGCCACCAGAGGATCTTAAGAGGTAGAACATTAAATGCTACTGCAGTGTGCCCATCTTCCCTTATCCGGTGGATGGGTGTGCTACTTAATTGGAGGACAAAAAATATTAACAAAAAATAATAATTAAAAAAAAAAAATCAAACCTACAGGTTTACTTTGCTTTCACAAATTATGAATAAGTTCATCACCAGTGTGTAGTCAAGAAAATGCCAAAAGGATGAGAGATCAAAACAGCCAATCTCAACCACTTTTAGAAAATGCCCAGCTAATACAAATACCTTTACCTCTAGACTTAAAAAAAAAAATCAGACTAAAACATTTGCGTCAAACATACCTTTTATGGTTCTGGGTCCCTATTAGCAAATAGAAACAAGACTGACAACTGCTCCTTAGCACATGTGCACACAGTGAGAATTAACCTTTTAGTTACTGGACTAAACTAGAGCTGCGCAAAGCACTTTTCTAATGTTTATTGCCTCTTTAAAAAGGAACCACTAAACCATCATGAAGTTCCTCCAACCACAATTTGACCCCTCCCCACACCCACCCACCCACGGACCAACTCAGTTTATCAGGTCTAGGAAAATTTTAATAGTCTGTGTAGACTTGTGTACTCTATTTATTTAGGAAGGTTTGCCCCCAAGCGTACCTCTCTCTCTTGCTCAGAGCTTTTCCTGGGAACTGAGAGTACTGTAGAAACTCAGAGCTACAAACATCTCGGGAATGGAGGTTGTTCGTAACTCTGAAAAAAGCATTATGGTTGTTCTTTTAAAAGTTTACAACTGAATCTTGACTGAATACAGCTCTGAAACTTTACTATGGCTTTTAGCCATCTTAGCTCACATGAAACAAGCACAGAAACAGTTTCCTTGTCAAATCTTTTTTTAAACTTCCCCCTTTTTTAGTAGTTTACATTTAGTTGTAAAGTATTTGCTTTTTTGGGGTCTCTGCTGCCTGACTACATACTTTCAGTTCAAAATGAGGCGTGTGAGTGACCGGTCAGTTTGTAACTCTGGTGTTCATATTTCTGAGCTTCTACTGTATTAGGTAGAACTAAACTTCTCCAGCCGTAAGCACATGAAATTATAGCAAATCAAGGCCAGATTAAGCATTAGGTCCATTAGGCCCATGCATAGGGCCTCTGATTCTGGACGCCACATGGTGCTCCAGAATTTAAAGATTCCATTTAATTCAGAAACAAAAGCTGTATTAAGATGTAGTTAAGATTGAGAATTTACAGTAAAATTACAATATCTTGTAATGTATTTTACCCTATGTTACAGCGTACTATCAACCTTAAGTCCATCTTAATGTAGCTTGAGTCTGGGAATTTCACTTTTTCAAATTAAAAATTTCATATATGAAAGGTAAACAAACCCAAGGAAAAGGTTACCACATAACATTTCCAGTTACTGGACGTTATGGAATATTAAATCTTTTATTTAACTTCTATGGCCATATTCATTGTATATCCTGGCTGCTTAGTGCCATTCGAACAATGCAAAGCAGCTAGAATTGCCCAAAGCCGTCCTCCGCCTTTATTCTAGTGTTACTGGAAAGGAGGAGGATGGCTCAATTAAACTAAACAGCCAACACATTGAAGATATCTTAATGGAAATACTTTTGTATGTAATGTACAATAAATCCATGGAAGTCATTGCCACAGAGCAATTCATTTTCTTTTTTTTTTTAAAAAAAAGCAGCTTGGGCATTTGTAATAGTCATATTTGTAAAACAGCTTGAAGACATGAAAGTGCTGTACAAGTACTAAGTACTACGTGACTAATGATATCTACAATGTAGCTAGCATAAAAAGGAGTTATGAATCCTCATGCTCCAGGGCATATTACTATTGGAGAAGAACATCCATTTCTCTCTAAGGCATAGTATTGTACAATTTAAATAAGGGCACACTACATGGTTTTTTCTTCCTTGGAAAAGCATCTGTCGCTAGGTACTTTGAGAGAGGGTATCTGATAGAGATGTACTGCTGGTGTCCTTGTTTGGAAGAGAGAACCGTATTGACATCTTGTTGCAGTAATAGTATCCTGGTTAGGGCTGTGACTTGAACAGGTGTAACAAGAGTGTGGGACAAGTTAGCTTTTCCTAAGCATAGTCTCACAAACGTGTCACAAACTTTTTTGATCTAGGTCAGTGTTCTCTTCAGGAGGTGGAATGGCACCCACATGCACAGTGGGTAATAAATTGGTCTGTGTGGCAGAGGTATTAATATTTTCCCTTGGTAACTTCAAACAGCTAAGGAAAGTCCCACACAAAATGTGAAAAGGAATGTTTAAGTTCCAATGTCTTGTGAAAAGCCATTAAATACCTCCCCACCCAGTTCAGTCTTTTCTGCCTACAGATTAATGCTGTAAGGTATAAGGTGTTCAAAACTGTCAAAATTCTGGTATTCTAATTTAATGTTTGCTTCTTTTTGCTGTTTAGTATTACTACATTCTCTCTCCTCTTATTCCCGTAGAAAATGTGTACAGCGATAGTCCAGAATCAACTGCTTAATCTGAACCACTTGCACTAAGGAACTGTACTAGTATCAGCATCTTGATTTCAAGTTAATGTAGACAACAAAATACTGTTAATATCAGAGTAGGAAAACAAGTTCACACACACACACACACACAATCACACACACACACACACACACACACACACACACACACACACACACAATCACCTATTTGTTTTCAGCCTGACAATAGGGTAAATATAGTAGATTAATAAAACTGAATCCTCTTTATAAACCTTTTGAACAACCTACAAACTATAATTACAATATTTAGAAATTAAAACTAAAGTTATGATACAGTGTAGAAAAAGGCTATCAATAATGAAGAGCATGCACATTTACAGCTTTTAAAAGCATTCCATTTGAGGCTAAATCACTATATTTAAAACTGACTTATTTGGAGCAAGTGTGTCACCAAGTTCCATATCTAGGTCAGCCTTTCTGCAGTGACCCCAGTGAACCTCAGTCTTGAGCAGAACACACTGTAATCGCCTCCATTTCTACCTCCCCCCCCATGACAGAGTCTTATCTGTGTACAAGTCTACACACAATCAGCCCCCCCACTGTTTAAATGTGTGCGTACAAAGGACATATGAAAACCTATCCAAAAGCCATTAACAATAAACAGAAAATATTGGGGCTGGGGGTGGAAGCAAAGGGCAGTCTTGGCTAACGCACACTTTGAATCACCTTGTTTTTATTTTGAGCATTAGTTAACATTAAACTTTTTAAATTAAAGAAGCAACAGCATGCGCATGTTTCTCATTATGTTTTCCACAATCTTAACTCTCAGCCTTTCACTGATAACTAGCGACAGGCAGAATTAGAAAGATGTGGAATTCATTCTGGTCTCCACAATAAAAGAAGAAATGGAAATTAACTCAATTATTGGATGCAAACAATTCACCCATTAATTGTTTTGAAGCTTGAATGAAATCCGTTTCCTTATCAATGTTTTCCTGTTGCATATGTGATTTGTTAGGGATTTTTTTCTTTGACATGCTATTAAAATAGTCACTCGTCACCCTCCGTACAAAAAAGCTGTCAAAGCAAGCAATCCTTTGCAAAGTCAAATTTTCAAGATTAAACTATGTGAGTTATATAAAAGTGCATAAGACCATCTGAGAATTTTTCCTGAAGCATGTATAAACAATACTACCTAATGTTTTTTCAATTGAAGATTTTTGTAATTGAAAACTAAAATGAAATTTTTCATAAATAAATATCTAGTGCTGTGACTTCCTGTGTTTATTAAATTTATGATGCATTTTATTTTTTGAATATACTAGTAAGTGGAAGTTTTTACTCTAATTTGTCAGAACATATCAGACAGATACTATTTAGGGACAACACAATTCTACTTTCAGACTATCCTTCACAGATGCTGAAGTGCTTTTGAATACTAGTGAATTTAATAATGTTGAGTGTTGTTAAAAATCCAAATAGATGCCACTAAGTAATGAATGCATTTTAAAAAACAATTTCAATTAGTATGAATATTCATTACTACAAATTTCATACATCCCCTGCTCCAAAAACATTTAAAAGTGGATAGCATTTTAAATAGATCACTTCTATATAAAAAACATTTAACCTGTTACAAAGTTACACCTAAAAGCTAACAATGAAAGATTAGAGAAAATTCCCCCACCCCTCCCCCCAGATGGTTTACTTTGTACATTTAAACAGCACATTTGTATTTCTCTCGCCTCCTCCCCCATTTCCAAGGGTGTTTTGAGTGCCTGAAACCAGTTTTAACTGAACTAGCTTTCAAATAGGTAGCATCCTTTAAGATAAATACAGAAATGGAAATACAGGGCTAGGGTTTATTTTGCTACAAAAGGACTCCATTTGGCTAAGCCACATTGGAAGATTCCTTCCACCCTTCCCCTTTGTACATGCAACTCAGGAACTATTTGTTTCATCTTCTAAATTGAATTCTACAGGTACTAGTATCAGTACCCAAAATATTTAAATTTGTGGTTATTGCTAGTTTTACTATTTCAGTAACATACTATTCTGTTATTGAATGATGCTTCTCACACTAATGCATTTAGCTGAGCTGGTATCACTTGTTTTCCATATTTATCTTAAATAACAGTTTAGAGAAACTTCATTCTAACACATATTAAGTCCTGTCTGAAAGATGTGAATCTACAAAGCAGCTATACTACTGGAACAGAATGATCGAGTTAGATGAACGTGTAAACTATGAAACAAAGATTTTCTCATTCTCTCTCTTGCTATGTGCTGCTGTCAACATACTTAAGTGTTGAACTGCCAATATTAGTGGCTTTCCTCAGTTCTGGCACTTAAAGCCTTCTATGAGCTCTGGGCTTGGAGTTCCTCCCCCTACATTTAAAAAAGGGAAGATGTCCTCAGGTTGGCTACCTTCCCAATACTGTTAGTCATATGGGCGAGACAGAGCAAGAGAGAAAGCACAGCATGGTACAGAACAAGCCTATGCTGTCAGTAATTCAGTGGGACTTTCTGGCCATTTATTTCTACTTCTGAAGTTCATTGTTTTACACTGTTTATCCTCACTCATGAGATCTGCGCTTTATTCACCCCATGTCAGAGCCACTGGAGATGAAAGAACTCTTGTCTTGCATAAAGATCAACTGAACAACAAGAACAAGCTCAAAACTGGATCAGATCAGACCCCAAACCATGTATACCTTGGTTTCAAAACAAGAAGTCAGGGAGTTTTAGGTTAGCGTTCCAATACAAAAGCCTAAAATAGATGAACTACTAGAACAGGGGTCGGCAACCTTTCAGAAGTGGTGTGCCAAGTCTCCATTTAGTCACTTTAATTTAAGGTGTCGCGTGCCAGTAACATATTCTAACATTTTTAGAAGGTCTCTTTCTATAAGTCTAATATATATATATCTAAACTACTGTTGTATGTAAAGTAAATAATGTTTTTAAAATGTTTAAGAAGCTTCATTTAAAATTAAATTAAAATGCAGAGCAGCCCTGGACCGGTGGCCAGGACCTGGGCAATGCGAGTGCCACTGAAAACTAGCTAATGTGCTGCCTTCGGCACCCATGACACAGGTTCCCTACCCCTGTACTAGAACATGCACAAAGGGCATTCTGTTCCAGAAAAAATCCCAAACATTTATTGCCCAAAGAAAGCTACAACATAATTCAACCCAATTTACTATAGAAGCATAAAATTAACAATCCTCTTTAAAAACCAATACTTCAAACATTCACTAGATAAAGTATGGTTTCAGAGTATACTGCCTTTTGAAAAAGCCAAAGACTGAAAATGATCTAAAGTGCCATAAAATCTATAAATCTCTTCAAAAAAAATCACACAAACTACCTTAATACAATCAAGAACATAAAAACCAGTAGTCTCTTACTAAATATGGAATTAATCAACATTAAAAATACAGTGGAAAATCAAAGAGAAAAATATTTAACCAGTGTGTCAAAAGAACTGAAACATTTACCCTTCAGCGTGCAAGATACAGGAATATGAGCTATTATCAGACACCGCAAAGAACCTGACTAAAGGAGTAGATGGGAAATAATGAGTATAATAGAGAAAGACAATTGCAGAAACAATCTCTCAAGACAAGATAATATGGCAACAAATAGTAAGAGGTTAATAATGCAAATGGTGGAAAAAAACAACACCTAAATTCTGTTGGCAAAGCCTGCTCTAACACACATGATGCATTTTTAAGTCCGGAACTCTACTTTTAACATGCTCAGAGCTTTAATTTTTAAACATGAGTGGCTTCCCCATCACACACATGGTAAGGTATAGACAGGAATCTAAACATTTTTGGACTGATGTTGAAAGTGTTTTAGTGTCAGCTTAGTTAGCTCTCCCTTATTGCCTCACCCTGCCCATTGCATTATGGGATTTCTGTTCAATTATTGATTTACTTCTCTTTTATTCTGAGGTTCCCTTGTATCCTCAGCACCTCCAGTCCCCTTGCCTGGCTTTTCCTACTGCACCACCTTATGCTGCTTTGCTATCAGAATGACAGGAGAAAGAGCAGGGCTGTTCTGAGCTCTGCCACAACTGCTGTTCAGAGCTATTCCACTGAGGGAAGTGGGGAGAACAGATCATGCTGAACAGGCTCCTCACCATGCTCAGTCTTTCCAGCAGAAGGCAAATGCAAAGGAGCTTTGAAATAGAAATTCATCAGCTCAGCTAGAAGATGGATTGCTCTATTTGTGGAGAGACTAGCACTGGTAGATGTATAATCTGACTGCAATGATGTTGAACAGGTACCAAAATACAGTATATTGGAGAACACTAATTGATCAGCAATAGGAAATATGTTGATACCTTGCCAGTCACTAAAACTTTACCTATTTTAAGACCGAAGTGAAGCACAACATTCTCAACAGAAGAACTCCTCCAACTGGTTCTTAAAGTTTCTAGCAGTGTCTTTGGGTTCTCTACATGTCTTACATTACCACAGCTTTTATTACTTCTGAAACACAACTTTTCATATTGAAAGCTTGGAAAGAGATGTTACTGACCTGCTCTATTCTAATGGCCTTATTCCCTACATTAGTGAGCAGCACCAAGATGAGGAAAAGAGGTAAATCTGGCTAGTATTCTTTATTTAGGCAGGCAAATGGATTTTAACAGCACACACACCTCACTCCAGCCACAGACCCACAACCGTTTATGCCATTATGGTGAAAATGACCAACATTTTTCTTAAGTAGAAAAGGAAGGAGAACTCTAGTTGCTAGAGGTGTTCTTACCTTGGATGCTTGTCGAAGACATCGTAAATACTCCGTGAAGGTATCAAAACAAATGTAATAGGTCTGGCTCTGAGGTCCAGAGGAACTAAATGCTAAACAGTGCTGGTGCTTTTTCACTTCTTCCACCTGTATTTAAAAAAGATAAAATAATTACTGCTTAAAATTTGGAAAGAAAGTCAGTGTGCAAAGGCAAAGTGAAGCTGTGAAACGGAGGAGCAGCACAAAAACCTCATTAAGTATTGTTATGCCTGCAATCTAATTAATCTAGTGTCAAGGAGCCACAAAACCCATGCAAGCAACAGATTAAGAAACCTGAACTGTTTAACAGGACTCTTGAATTAAGTAATATAAATGTACAGTTACAGTTGAAGATAAAGATCTGGATAATTCTTAAGACTTGAATATCATAAGACTTCTCAAAATTAAACTGCCATAAAGCCAATTATTTTCTGGCATTTAAAAAAATGTGTATTAATCACATGCTGTTTCTGACTGTGAAAGGGAGTGGGAGATATGTAAATCTGACGGGCTGTGGGTAGGGCAGGGAAAGGAGAGGAGTTTGGCAATAACTCTTCTCTAGTTTAAACAAGTATTTGCTGATAAGCCTTTAACAGTGGAATGTGAAACAAAAAATATTTTGTGCCCTTTGCTGCTCCTTTTATATAAAAACCGGCATCAAATGTTTAGTTTTGTCTGGATATTCCAAACACATGAAAACATGAAGTCCTTATCTCTGTTTTTGCCCTGTTCTTCAGCAAGGTATATGGATGACCTGAAAAGAACTCTACAGAAAAAAGACTTTCCTTATGAAAGACTTTTATACTGCTTTTATACATTCAATAGGAGCTGCAAAGAATATAAAATTTAGTTTTGTTCTTCACTAGTAAAAATTTACCTTTAAAAAGGAAACTGGTACAATATCTCCAAAATGTTTCTGTGATGTTTCACAACGCTATGTTCTGGAATGCCTTTTGTAAAGCAGGAAGTGGGTGAGGGAGAATTTTTTATTTAAAAAAAAGTAATTAAAAAAAATACTTATTCTGCTCCAACTGTCCCCCACCCAAGCCTCAATAGTGTAGGCTTTCAGCAAATATTTTTGGGCTTGACTCAGTTTTCATTTTATGTTTGCATTCTAAATTCAGCTTGACCCCTTGCACATAAGCAATTCCTACAACATGCAGGAGACATAAGCAAAGACATACTTTTTGCCAATTCCATGAACAAAACCCTTTAAAGGCTCAGGATCCATTTGGTTAGCTCTCTATTTTTGATGCTAGAATTTTACCCTAATCCTCCCTTGTGGCTTAATTTGAGGTAACAGCAGGCTAGGAACACTTGAATCTTGCACTTCCTAGTGTGCAGCAATGACTAATGCCATCTGCTGCTGGGGAGAGGGTTGTGGACTATCTCTTTGTATTTCTTCTGGCAGAGGGAAAGGACACACTCTATGGAAAAGGCAGGAACATTCTTGTACGGAGAAGACAGAGAAAAGAGTTGCTAGAACAGGGGAAGCTCCACACAACTAGATTTGGCATATAAAATGCCCTAATACAGAATATTAAGTGGAACTCTGAAAACTGACTTTGTAAATATGATATCATGTACTTCCATGTTTAGCGTCTCTTAGTCGATTTCAATATCATGTGCTAGTACACAAGGTTCAAAAAAGATTCAGCTGCCAGCCCTGCAAAAATCAGCTTGAGGTCCAAGAATCAAGAAGGATTCTTCTCATCTTGTGCATCACAACTAGTGATGAAGATTATGCAGGCCATATTGGGTCTCCAGTTGCTCCTATGTAGCCCCATTGTCATCAGTGCTGTTTCATAGGCATATCCGATTGGAATACATTCTGTTGATGCACAAGATGGAACAGAATCCAGCTCACTTTCTTACCAAACAGGTAGCATGAGCAAACAGCAATAAACACTAAGCCCCGGTCTACACTTGAGGGGGGGGTTGACCTAAGATAGACAACTTCAGCTACGCGAATAGCATAGCTGAAGTTGGCGCATCTTAGGTCGACTTACCTGGCTGTGAGGACGTCAGCGAGTCGACCGCTGCTGCTCCTCCGTCGACTCTGCTTCCGCCTCTCATGAGCTGGAGTTCTGAGTTGACGGGGAGCGCATTCAAGGATCAAGACAAGACTCGATAAATTGATTCTCGATAGATCGATCTCTACCTGCCAATCCAGCAGGAAGTAAAGACCTGCCCTAAGGCTATGACTACACTTGCAGATGTAGAGCGTTGTGAGTTAAACTAGCCCTTGGAGAGCACAGTAGGGAAAGTGCTGCAGTGTGTCCACACTGTCAGATTCGAGCACACTGGTATGGCCACATTAGCAGCTCTTGTAACGCCAGTGCACTGTGGTAGCTATCCCAGTGTGCAAGTGGCTGCAGTGTGCTATTCAAATGGAGGCGTGGGTGGAGTGCGACAGGGAGTGTGTTGTGTGTATGGGGAAAGAGACTGTTTTGGGGGGCAGAGAGTAAGTTCAGACAGCAGCAGGGGAAAACCCTGACATCAGCCCCCCCCACACACAGCAGCATTCCACAGTAATGGTTTACTTTGTGTCCCAGAGCAGATAAGCATGCTGCTGTCAGAAACGGAGCTTTGAAAGGGGATAGCCACGTGGCTGCCAGCCGAGTTCAAAACAATGACGAGAGTGGCCATTTGACTTCAAGGGATTATGAGAAGTTTCCAGAGGCCAATCACAGTGCAGTAATGCAACATGTCATCCACAATGACACTCACGCATTTCAGTCAGGGGGCAGCAAGCTCTATGCTTCTCATGGAGGTGGATTACCAGGGGCGCTCCAGCCACAGAGTCCAGGCGCTCTAAGTGCCTTGCCAGTGTGGACACCTCAGGAGTTAGGATTTAATGCGCTCTAACTTTCTAGTGACTTAGGGCTTGGCTACACTTGCAAGATACAACTCTGAATATACAAAACAGATTTGTTGATTAAGATGGTGCCATTTTACAGTTATGCTGTGGAACTGCTCTAAAATTTAGTGCATATATTTACACATGCAACCTAATGAAAACTAAACTCAGCCAATGGGCAAAGTAATGTACTACTCAGCAAATGCAATAAAAACACGTCTTGCCATATACAAGGAGTGGCTAAATTGCTCCTGAGCCGCATGCGGCTCTTCTACAGCTAAAATGCAGTATAGGGGGTTGGGGGGAAGAAGAGCTCAGGGATTCTGCCAGAGATGACTAGTTCCTGCTGAGAGTGGGGGGGAAGGGGCACAATTTAGAGGTTTGGCCCTCACAACCGCTTGAGTCATGCCCCTCAAGGGACGCCACCCCTTCTTACCCCAAGCAGCTTCTCCCTGCAGCTCTCAGAAGCAGCAGCAAACAGCTGGGAGCTCCAGGAAGGGGCCACTGCTTTAGCTCCACAGGGAGAGTCAGCAGCAAAAGTGGCAGCTCTCCCTGCATCTCCCAGCTGATTGCTGCTGCCTCTCCCCACGGCCACAGCTCCCAACTCACCAGCAACAGTAGTTGCTGTGCAGGGAGGGGGCCTGGTGGAACCATGCGACTGAGCAGGGTCAGTCAACTCTGGCAAAAATCTGTGGAGACATGTGATCCCATATGCCCCCCTCATATGTTGTTTCTGGCTTCTGCCGAGCAAGGAGGGAGGTCTCAGGGCTTCAGCCCCGCGGGGTGTGCCTGCAGGTGCTCGGGACTTCAGCAAAAGTGGAGCTGAAGCCCTGAGCCTCGGCAGGCGCACCCTGGCTCTCGAATTTCTGAAGCTTGTTGTATGCGCCTTGGAGGGTCAATAAATTTGGCCACCCCTGCCATACACACATACATACACAGAACAATACTATGTGAAATGAGATAATGATCTCACACACAAAATTTAATTGCTATTCCCTGATTTTTGCCATTTTTAAGCTCTCAATGCAAGAACTTTGCAAGAAGACAAAAATGAAGCAGATACAGGTAGTAAGTGTTATGTCCAGTAATAATTGTTATCATCAGATTCCACAGAGCACAAGCTCCTTGGGGCAGGAACTTGTGTCTGAAAATCACCATGTACACCTACAGTAGTGAAAAATAGGATTAAGTGAGCAGCCTCAAGCATTACCAAAAACCACTTACTTTTCCACCAATTAGAGGGAGAACATGCATCTTTCCAATTTGGCTTTCTTTCACTGATGATATGATTAGGCACGTCCCACAAAGGATAACTTGGCGCCTTGTCCATCTGTTGACTGGCAAATGCATTTTCCCTTTTCGTACATTGTACATTCCTGACAGCTGAATCCGTTCAGAGTTGCCAGTGCTGTGGGGCTTTCCTGAAATTGAAACAAAAGCAGGCACTTTATCATTAAGGATGTTCCTTTTCCAATCACTCTTAATAATGTTGAGCACAATCAGAAAAACCACCACCAACTCTGGAGCCAAACAAACAAATAAAGGATTTGAGCACTGCAGTACCAATACATGGATACTGAAGAAAGGAAATTGTACCAGTCAATATTAGTCTTGCAGTTTTGGTACATTTAAATACACCTCTACCCCGATATAACGCAGTCCTTGGGAGACAAAAAAAATCTCACCATATTATAGGGGAGACCGCGTTATATCAAACTCGCTTTGCCCCCCCCAGTTCCTTGTTCCCTGACCGCCCCCCTCCAGAGAACTCCATCCCTAAACACTTCCAGGATACCACCCCCTGCCCAACCCCTGACTGCTCCGATCCCTATCCACCCCTCCCTGCCCCCTGACAGGCACTCACCGGCAGCGGCAGGAAGTGGAGCAGCCCGGCCCCAGTCCACTCCACCCTGCTAGCTCCCAGTTGCGGTGCTCTGCTTCCCGCCGTTGGTGAGCACGGAGAGGTTGGGGAAAGGATGCCCCCTCGCAGTCACCTGTGGTGGAAAGAGGAGCGACGTGGCCCCAGCCTGCTCCGCTTTCCTTGCCCCGGCCCCAGCCGTGTCGCCGTGAAGGTGGCTTAGGAAAGGTCCTGCACTCACCTGCGGTGGGAACTGGAGCGCCACGCAGGTGAGTGCAGAGAGGATGGGGAAAGGATGCTCCCCGTACTCACCTGTGGCAGGAAGTGGAGCGCTGCAGCTGGGAGCTGGCAGAGTGGAGCGGGATGGGGCCGGGCTGCTCCGCTTCCGCCACTGTTGGTGAGTGGGGGGGGGAGGGGTGAAGACAGTTTCTTCCCCCAAGCCCCCTCCCGAGTGACATGGCTGGGGATGGGGCAAGGGAAGCAGAGCGGGCTGCTCCCAGTCCCCCGCAAATCCCCTGGGCCACTCTGGGACTGAGGGGCCCCCAAAAGTGCCCTCCCACCACTCCTGCCCCCCAGACCCTGGGGGGGAGCCCCTGACCACTCCCGAGACCCTCTGCCCTTATCAAATCCCTCGGCCCCAGCCTGGCCTAAACACCCTTAACACACTGTTCAGAGCAGCGTGTCAGAGCTTTACTGTGTTGTATGTGAACCCGTGTTCTATCAAGTTGCATTATATTGGGGTAGAGGTGTATTTGCCTAGAAAATTTCGAAAATAATTTTTGCATCTTCTGCTTTACAACTATGTACAATACCTTTTCTTGCCTCTCTTCTGAAACAGTGCTAAAACCACACTAACCCATCCCTAGTAATTATATTTCAAAGACTGTGTAATATGCATTTTGAATACTTGTTTAATAGTACGGAAGTGTTCACAGACTTGGAATGTCCTCTATTCATTAGAGCTTGGAATTCATTTCAAACATCTCTAGATGTTACTGTTTCAGTCTCACTAGACCCTCAAAATTGCCCACAGCACTTTTACGTACAGTACAACAGAGAAATTGCAGACGGGGTAACAAATGAGCAGTGACCAAACCAATGATCAGGCTGGTCATTTAAAGGAGAACTCTCTGTAATACAAAGCTTTCTTCCCAAAGAGGCCACCATTGACAGACATTCAGCGGCCACATGGTGCAGCAGATTACGGAGCTCTATGCTTAAATTCTTAGGCCTCGGGGGAAAGGATTATCATTGTCTCACTATAATCTGAAGCATTTATCCATATTAAATTACCACCACCTCCAAATCTGGCATTACGCCGCTAAAGACAAGCCGAGGACTAAAGTAGCAAGGCTGCTGCGAGTCAGGACAGAGGTGCAATGACAGATGTGTGATACATTGGCTAAGTTTGTTAATACTGTGCTTGGTTTTAGTGCAACTTTTCTGACAGCATATTTAAAGAAAGGTTTTGCTGTTGGTGAAACAGCAGAAGCAGTAACTCCAATAAATTTCCTGATGCCTAGACACAAGACTGGTAAAATGAAGATTGATCCATTTTCTAAATTAAACCATAAAGCATGAGATCAAGAGAAATCTTAAGATATAATTTCTTTAAAGAAATGAAAACCTGAAATCCCACAATTCTAGGAGATTATTACAACAGCTGCTGCAGATTAGGATCACTCCAGTCAGGGCCCACTATTTGAAAAAGATAAGTCACGGTGCAGAACCACCCTTTTCTAAGGGTCGATGTCTCTCACCAAATCAGCTCTTTTAAATTAGCCTTGGAGGACAAAGCAATTTAAGTCACCTACCCCAAAGTAATTTTCCCCCATGCCAACTGCAACTATCACTTCCCTTTTAAAATCTGTTTATTAAACCCAAACTTGGCACGGTTAGTCCCAGTTTTGCTATGCTCTAATTAACTCTGGCATTTAGGCTACTGTCTGCCTGTTTAGAACTCCAAGAATGCTGCTGTAACTTAAAAAAGGATACTTCATTGCCTACAGGTTTCTGGCATTTATTAATAATTGATACTCTGACATGGCACTACCAAGTATCAAACTCAAATCCATCAGAAGATGAAGGCATTCCTATTATGTCCAACAGCACTTCGAAGATGGGGGCACACAGGGTAATCAGTTGCAATCTAATCAGATGATCAGGCTATGGCTGGAACTTTATTATTGTATGAACCTGCTATCAAATGCAATGAACCTAGTACAGTACCGAGAACCAAACCTTTAGGAGAAGAAATCTCCATGAGGCAAATCAAAAAGTTATTTTGAGAGCTTACATGGCAAAAGAAGTTGGAACAACATCTTGTTATTGTTCATATGTATGGCTACCGTAGTGCTAGGAATGTGAATCAGTGTTGTGCCATGCTAGGTGTTATACAGAAGTAGGACCGCTGTTTGCTATGAAAAGGTTTACAAAATTTGTGACCAAACTCAGAACTCCTTTAGAAAAGTCATAAAGTAGACCACCAGGGCTGATGCTGTTTGGAGATAATATTCCTGTGGATAAGCTCTATAAGATGTCTGGAGAGGCCATGTTGCTGCTACATGGCAGAAAAGTCAGACATGTCCAGAGCCAAGATATGAAGAGCAATGATCTTCAGGCAGACTGGGGGCTATATCAGACCAGAGCGTACCTTCACTTATACTTTAATAAACAATAATTAACTAAAGGCAGTTTTGTTGTTTAACGAGGTAAACACAGGCTCATCCTCCAAAGCTAACTACATGCAAAAAGAGTTTAGAAAGAATTAACTAGAGAATGAACACAGTTAACATCCACCAATACCATGTCTCTCTCACAACTACCTTTGGGAGAGAGAGTTTAAGTAATGCTTCTCTTCATTTTATACTATGGATCATACCTCTCAATAGATCAAGAATAATTCCCAATCTTGCAACTGATTCTACAACTTAAAACATTAAACAAAGTTTAGAAGTTTAAAATCTGCAGGAACTGATAACTTGCACCTAGGAGTTTTAGAAGAACTGGAGGAGGAATTCTGAAATTTTTTAACAAATGTTGGAATACTGGGAAGTTCCAGAAGGCTGTTAAAAGATGAAAATGTCAATAAATTAGAAAGGATAAGTGGAATGATCATGGTAACTACAGGCCAACTAGCCAAAACTTGATCCAAGGCAAAGTCGTGGAGATGCTAGTAGAGTGAAGTCAGTAAGAAAAATTAAAGGAGGGCAATAGAATTAGTACGAAACAACAAACTTGATATTTTCGATATTACAAGTACGGGTAATTTGACATTTGCGAAGTGTTTGGTTTAATACCATATAATATTCAGATTAATAAAGTTAGAAAAGATCAATATAGCACATTATATGGATTTAAAACTGGTGAACTGTAACTCAAACTCAAACTCAAAAGGCAACTGTATCATTTAGGTGAATCATCATCCTAGAAGGGATGTTTCTAAAGGGGTTCTTTAGGTATCTTGGCTCAATGCCATTCAGTGTCTTTGGGCATGCCTACACTACAAAATTAAGTCAGTTTAAGTCAACCTACAGCCATTGCAGTAATTAAAGCAGGGGTTCACATCCACACTAAGATCCTCGTCCTAGCAGTGGTACACGCCCTCACCAGGAGCGCTTCTACCAACTTAACTGTGTGGGGCACTGACAGCAGGAGTCCCCTTTTCCCCCTACTCTGGGGCTGATAACCCAAGCTGTCTGCCCCAGGGGCCATTCCATCTGTCAGCCCTGGGGTGGGGGGATAACTCCAGCTGTGAGCCCCACATGGAGCTGACAGGCAAAAAGTGATGTCCTAACTACATCAACCAAAGCACGCCTCTCGCGGAGATGCAGTTAAGTCGATGTAGTCGGCGACTTACGTCAGTGGGGGCAGGGGTGAAAGTAACTTAAAGGACTTGCTGGTACTCCAGAGTCCTGTGGAGGGAGAGGGGCCTCAACCGGAAGAGGTGGGGCCTTTAAAACCTAGGGCTTTTAAATCAGGATTTAAAGGGCTTGGGGATTCAGCTGAAGCTAGGCCCTTTAAATCACCCCCATGCTACCAGCTGCAGAGGCGGCTGGGAGCCCTGGGGTGGGCAGGGGTGAAAGTAATTTACATTTCTTACCCATATGGTCCAATCGAAGCAACCCACCTCTCCTACATACTTCATGGATCCCTCCCATTGCATGACAGATAGAGAAAATAAAACTACTATTACTATTACCAGTACTGTCTGTAATAAAACTTTACTATTGGAATACGCCTGAAAAAGTGAAAACTCACTGTCACATTTTTCTCTGCATCTTCCCTCCTCCTCCAGCCAGGCTGCAGACACTAGGCTCCATGCTTTCTCCCTGCCTGGCACTGAGCAGCAGCTGCAGGGGTTTCCCTCTAGCTTGCAACAGGGAGCAGGGAGCCTGGCTGAGGGACGGAGAAGACTGCCTCCTGCATAAGAATAGTTTAAACTCAGCTGTTCCCTGCGCAGTTCAGTAACATTTCAAAGAGGATCTGCAAGCAGTTTGGACATCACAACCATGATCCTCCGCTGGGAAGGGAATGGGATAGATTTGAACTTGGAAATGGTTCCTGATTTTGATTGTGTTTTGTGTGCATAGGAGATCCCCTCATCCCGGGGGCAGAAAAGAACTGCTCCTGCCATGGTCACACACACCCTTCCCTCCCTCCCCACAACAACAACAACAACAGAGAGTGAAATTAACAAGGATGCTAGAAACGGCTTCTAACCCTAGGGGTTGAACTGTGCAGGGAACAGCTGAGTTTAAACTGTTCTTATGCAGGCAGCAGCACCGGGCATCTCAGCCAGTGTCCCGACTGCAAGCTAGAGCCTAGAGGAGAACCCCTGCTGGGGGGTGTGGGGGAGGAATACAGAGCCTTGTCTGCAGCCTGGCTGGAGGAGGGGGAGGGAGGAGACGAGAAACCAGTGTGACAGTGAGTTTTCCCCTTCCACCTGCTTTTATTAGCTCTGGATTTAAGCTGTGCAGCCAAATGCTTGTATTTGTTATGTATATTAGTATTGGAGACAAGATCCCTCATCCCGGGGGCAAACAAGGACTGCCCCTGCCATGGTCAAACACACCCTCCCCCCTCCTCCCAGCTACTGTGAGTGAAATTAACACGGATGCCAGAAACCCCTCCTAACCTCGAGGGCTGAACCACTCAGGGAACAGCTGAGTTTAAACTATTCTTATGCAGGGGGCAGGCTTCTCCCTCCCTCAGCCAGTGTCCTTTTTTTAAACCGGTCCTCCGTACCGGCTTACTTTCACCTCTGAATGGGGGCTATATTTTAGTGTAGCTGCTTACAGAGTAAGATCAACGTAAGGTGCCTTACGTCAACCAAATTCTGTAGCCCAGGCCTTTATTAGTTATTTGGAAGAATAAAACCACTACTAACAGAGTTGCCAATGACAAAACTTGGTAGAATGGTAAATAACGTGAAGGCCAGGTGAATTGTACAGAACAATTGGGATTGCTTGGTAAGCTGAGTTCATTTGAACATCATGTGTTTTAATATAACACAATGCAATGTCATACATATAGAGACAAAGAATGTTGGTCATACTTAGTGGATAGGGAATTGTATTTTGGAAAGCAGTGACTCTGAAAAGGATTTAGGGATTACTGTGGATAACCAACTCAACATGAGCTTCTAGTGCAATGCTCTGTCTAAGAGGGCTGGTGTGAAATACTGAATAGCAATAGGGAAGTGATATTGCCTTGTGTAAAAATGGTTTCCCATTCCAGGGTCCCCACTTGGAAAAAAATGTTGAAAAACTGGAAAGGGTTCAGAAAAGAGATACAAGAATGATGGGATGTCTGGAAAAAACTGCCTTATAGCATGAGACTAAAGATGATCAGTATACGAAAGCTTATGCCCAAATAAATAAATCTGTTAGTCTCTAAGGTGCCACAAGGAGGCTTTTTTTTTTCTGATACAGACTAACACGACCACCACTGAAACTTGTCAGTATACTTAGTTAATCCAAGAAAGAATTAAGAGGTAATTTGGCCATTTTATGAAACTACGTGAGTAGAATTGTCAGACACCTCTGATTTTGCAGACAAAGCTAGATACATTCAGACTAGAGATACAGGGAAAATATTTAACAGTTAGGCTGATTAAACTTTGGAACCAAATGATGTGGTAGATTCTCCATCACTTGAAGGTCTTTAAATCAAGACTGGCTATCTTTTAAAAACCTGTTCTCAACCAAAACACCAGATTTGATTCAAGAATTACTGGGCAAAGTTCTGTGGTTTGTGTTATAGATGAATACAGACTAGATTGTTATATGATCCCTTCTGGTCTTAAAAAGCTAACCAACTTTCCAGTAACTACAGTACTTTGTTATACAAAAAATTACAACAGTATATGGAGAAAAAATAAATTTAGCTTTACTGAAATAGGAGTAACTGCTTGCTTATGTCCTTTCCCTTCTTCATTTGGTATCTTCACTATGCGTATTTTTTTTTTGAGTGCAAGACTTGATACTAATACTTCCCCTTTATTTCCTGCTGCCCAAAGTGCTCTAATATTCTAGTCACTCATTTGGTTCACTCCTACAGGATTGCAATTCCTCAATATTTAATGTCATCTGGAAGTTTGATCATAGTTCAATTTACAGTGCAAAAGAAAAACATGAGGCAGTTCTACATGATTCTGAGAGGTGCTAAACTATTCTGAGCTTACTTGAATCCATCTGAGCACCACCGAGTTAATGTGTCACTAGTTCAGAGTTACCTGATAGCTGAATTCCCACCCAGGGAGCACATGGCTCAAAGGAGAAACTATTTAACAGGAAGCAATCTTGTCTGCTGACAGATTAGCTTGAACAGCTTGTAAGTTTAAAAAGATCAAGACTATTAGTTGCCAAAGAGTGCACCAGGCAGGAAAGCCTCAGCAATGGTGAGTTATAGAGTTAGACAACAAAAGAACAAAGATTTTTTGACAGAGTAAAGGAACTCATATCTGCTGCTTCCCACTGCACCATCATCAAGGCAGCAGGTGGCAGAATATGGCATCAACAACAGATCCATTACTATAAGCAAGAATACAGAATAGCTAAATGAAGTAGAGGGAGAGGAGGAGAGCAGCCAAGACCAAAGAATTCATCCAAACTTTATATGGCCCAAAAAAACCAAACAAGCCATGCACGGGAAGCAGAAGTTAGTCTCTGATCTATTATAAGGCGGCACAAGCTCTTTTTATGGTTAATTGTCCCATCCCTTTCATGAATGTGAACTCTGAACAAAACTTTAAACACCTTCCATTTGGGTTACAGATCAAGGTTCTGAAGGCAAACAACTTGTAGTATACCAGACTATAACCACAAGTATTAACAATCTCTGCTGGGAGGCTGTTAGTTAATGGGTTAAATTATCCACAGCTGGAAGCAATACATTCTCACTGGAGACCAACATTTAGAATCTGCTTCCTCAAGCCGCCTGACAACACTCCAATTTGGTGAATTTCAGAGAACAGTGTATGTCATATTTTCTCCAATATATGAAAAGTACCTAAGGATGCTTCATGATTGCACCAATAAAAAATTCAACAATCAATCAAATATTTTTGCAGGAATTATCATCTTGATGTAAAAGAGCGAAGACCAGAATGTCCAAAGCAAATCCCAAACACATAATAGAAAAAAGAGTGGGTTGAGCATTTGAAAAAACACAAAGAAATCAAAATAGGTTGGGTAAATTGGCAAGAAAAAGATTTTTCTTTCCTATTAAGATTCCAAAAGTACAACCCTGTACACACCCAGAACAAGACAAGACATTTATAATACAACATTCTATGCAATGCTTCAAAGAGATGTCAAAGATCGAGCAACAGACCACTCAGTTAACCTGCCATTCAGGTTAACTTTAGTTTTAAATTTGTCCCAAGACCTAGAGAGGAATTGGTGGCATTTAAAATAAGAGTATAAAAACCTAGGGTTTTGATTTTAACTTCAGACTTGTCATACAAAAACCAGCAGCATAGCCATGGCTGGCCCAGATCAGCTAACTCAGGATCGCGGACCTTGGGCTGCAGGGTGAAAAACAGTGATGTAGACTTCAGGCTTAGCGCCTGGATTCTAGTCTTAGACCCAATCCCATTGGGCTCCGAGATCTCACTCTCCTGGGGGACTCAGAGCCAAGGCTCCAGCCCTGAGTGTCTGCACTACACTTTTAAAGCCCCACAGCCGGAGTCCCACGAGCCCAAGTCAGGTGACCAGGAGCCGGCTGCAGCTGTGCTGCAAGTCTGTTGTGGCAATGTAGACGTGCCTTCAGATGGAAGAGGCCAGGAGAAGCACTGCTCTCCCACATGAAGCACAGTTGGGTAATAGTTATCTTCTGGAGGTTTCCCAGCTATATTACTTTCTTCAACAGATTTCCAAATACTAAAAAAAACAGATTCCGATTTATTAACAATGGAAATTAAAAACCACACAAGAAAAGTTTGAATATCCTGGGGGAGCTGTAATATTTACTCTACAGAAAGTCAGTGTTTGTTTTTATTCACACTGCAACCAACACTAATGCCAGCAGCTGTTCCCTGCAAACAGATTATTTGGATGAAATAATGTATGATGATACTGAACTATACAAGTCACACCCTTAGGCAATTTATAAAACTGCTCGATTTCCGGTGTCCACATTTTGACGTTAATAAAAAAAAATATTTTATCCCCGCTGATTATAGAATTCTGCACTAACAAAGTGGAGACCCCTAGAGATTGTCCCTGACTGAGCTGGAAGAAGCTATGAGTACTGTGAAGTTACTCTACATCTATTAGGGGATTGCAAAAGATTTCAGACCATTCTGAGAACCCACAACAGCTGACTTTGGAATCTGGAAAATAGCTATTTGTCCTAGTCACAAAACTTGAGAGATATTTATGATTTGCAACGCATTGCTGAGAGAAGTTATAAAATAGCTGTTTATCATGGGATAAAGCATTTCCAGAAAATACAGGGAAACTAGAAAGAATTAAATTTAGAGTGTCTGAATTTGTACGATATTAAAGCTATAGTTAAGTTAACTTTAAAGCTCTATGCACAAGTTAACAAAACAAAAGAGAGGGAAAAAATGTAGTCAGCACTGATGTATTGGACTTGCTAACTCATCTGACTTTGTAGTAAGTTTTCTTTTGTCAAAGGTAGGTGCTAAAGAACCTCCCCAACTGCAAAACATTTATACAGCATTGACTGGGATTTGTCCAGCTTTACATGTTAGCACAGGCTCTCCTAGTATATTCTTGATCTTCTCAAAAAGTCTCAGATTTTTGCTAGCCAATAAGAATATAAACTTTTCATACTTACAACGCATATCTTGCTTTAGCTGTCAGTCTGCTTGAATAGGCTGAAGGTTCAAGAATGACTGCTGATTGGGCATCCAAAAATTGTCACTCAATTTCAGATACCTCAAAAGGATCAATCGAACATTCAGAAAAAGGGTGCTCAGAGAGCACTATATTACCTAGCACTCATTTTCAGAAAATCAGATCCCTTTAAGGTATCTCAAGTTGGCTCCCAAAAATTAAAGTATCCCAAATCACTAGTCACTTCTGAAAAATTAGGCCACCATCCATTATGAAAGGCTTAGAATTTCCTCTCTCTCTCTCCCCCATATTTCTTAATTGCCCCATTGACAGACAGACTGACCGACCTTACCCCCTTGATTTACTTTTTGTGCTTCCTTACCAGGTGAATGAGTCTGAATGGAAGATCAGAGTTCTCCAGAATGGATCATGTGGAATAATCATTTTAACTCAGCCACTGGTGGTCGCAAGCTATACTGAGCCCTAAACATAGAAGCAAGCTAAGGTTTTGAACTGATTTGGCTAATCAAGCTTTTGCCCAATTATAAATATGGGTAAACCTTGATTAACTGAAATAGTCCTGACTCCTGCATGTCCTTGTCTATATTTAATTATGTCTACACAGACAAGAAAATCCCACAGCGCTGAGTCTCAGAGCCCGAGTCAATTGACAGGTTCACTGGGCTCAGGCTGCAAGACTAGAAATAGCAATATAGACATTTCCCTCAGGCTGGAGCCTCATTGTTTCAGAACCTAGATTCCAACCTGAGTGGAAATGTCTACACTGCTATTTTTAGCACCAAAGCCAGATGCCGAGTTAACTGGCCTAAACTCAGGCTTAGTGGCGAGGATTTTTTTTTTTTTTTTTTTTTTTTTTTTTGCAGCGTAGACATACCCTCAGTGCTCAGCAACTGCTATACCAATGCTATCCCAACCACTGAATGGTCAGAAGTGTGGTATTTTTGGTTTTGTTTTAAATATTGCTGCTCTTTTCCCCTTGGCTACACAAGGCTTCAAAAAAAGCTAGTGATATGGTTTTCTTAAGCTTTTTGAGTATTTAAAACTCCTTTTGACATGTGAAGGATTAAGATGACAATAATGCAGAAAACTGCAGGCAAAGTCGTAGAGTAAAGACAGACAGATGCAAATAGGACGGCAAGGGGATAAAGGACTAGGGAGGGACAAGAGAAGCAGCAGAATATTAGACATACAAGGGAGGCTGAAAGAGGAATACTGCAATACATCTTGTATGGACAGAAATGGGAAGAATAAATAGCTTTGATTATTATGTACTTCACTAGTCAGAGAAGCATAATCAAGTAGCTATGTGCAGGAACCTACTTGTAATTAAAGTCATATGCAGCAAGTGGATTTTCCTTCCTGAAGAAAACAACAGGGTTCTTAATCTGTTCCAAGTCTTCTTTAAAAATTGTAATGAGATTTACATGTGGTTGTTGAAAGATTGATCCCTTTTCTCTGCCTCTCCCCATCTTCTACTACAAACTAAGGACTTGATCACATTCTTAAGATAGATGAGTGAGCCTTCTTGTATTGCTACATACATGCAGCGTTATATCTGGAAAAATCCAGGTTGATCTTTGCCTATGAAAAGACAGTTACCTTGTAACTGGTGTTCTTCGAGTTGTGTTGCTCATATCCATTCCAGGTAGGTGTGCGCGCCGCGCGTGCACGTTTGCCGGGAACTTTTTTACCCTAGCAACTCCAGTGGGCCGGCAGGTCGCCCCATAGAGTGGCGCCACTATGGCACTTGATATATACCCCTGCCGGCCCGCCCGCTCCTCAGTTCCTTCTTGCCGGCTACTCCGACAGTGGGGAAGGAGGGCGGGTGTGGAATGGATATGAGCAACACATCTCGAAGAACACCAGTTACAAGGTGAGTAACCGTCTTTTCTTCTTCGAGTGATTGCTCATATCCATTCCAGGTAGGTGAATCCCAAGCCTTTGCTAGGCGGTGGGGTCGGAATGAGAAGTCGCAGCCTGGAGCACTGCAGAGCCAAAGGCCCCGTCATCTCTGGACTGCTGACCCAGGGCGTAATGGGAAGCGAATGTGTGGACCGATGACCAGGTCGCCGCCCTACAAATCTCTTGGATCGGCACGCGGGGCAAGGAAAGCCAGCGATGACGCCTGTGCTCTGGTGGAGTGAGCAGTCACACGGCCCGTCGGAACGTGGGCCAGGTCATAACAGGTCCTGATACAGGAGGTAACCCAGGAAGATATCCTCTGCGAGGAAATCGGTAGCCCCTTGACCTGGTCCGCTACCGCCACGAATAACTGGGGAGACTTGCGGAATGGTTTGGTCCTGTCCACATAAAATGCTAGCGTCCGACGGACATCTAGCGAGTGGAGCTGTTGCTCCCTGCGGGACGAATGGGGCTTTGGGAAAAAGACGGGGAGGAAGATCTCCTGGTTAATGCGGAAAGCTGAGACCACCTTGGGAAGAAAGGCAGGGTGTGGTCTCAGCTGCATCTTGTCTTTATGGAAGACCGTATACAGGGGATCTACCGTGAGGGCCCGTAGTTCTGACACCCGTCTAGCTGAGGTGATGGCCACTAGGAAGGCAGTCTTCCATGAGAGATAGAGCAGGGAGCAAGTAGCTAACGGCTCAAATGGAGGACCCATGAGCCAAGTTAGGACCAGGCTGAGATCCCATGAAGGGGCAGGAGGGCGGATCTGTGGATAGAGACGTTCCAGTCCCTTCAGGAATCTCGCCACCATAGGGTGGGAGAAGACGGAACATCCGTCCCCTCCAGGTTGAAACGCGGAGATAGCCACTAGGTGGACCCGTAGGGACGACAACGCCAGACCCTGGGCCTTGAGGGACCAGATGTAGTCTAGAATAGTGGTGATGGGAATCTCCATAGGGAGAAGACCTTTCTTCGAACACCAACAGGAGAAACGCTTCCACTTAGCCGAGTAAGTAGCCCTGGTGGAAGGCTTTCTACTGCCCAGGAGAACCTCCTGAACCGGGGTAGAGCAGCGTAACTTGGAGCCTGTCAACCACGCAGGAGCCATGCCGTAAGGTGCAGAGATGGAAGGTCTGGGTGACAGAGCCTGCCGTGGTCCTGGGTGATCAGGTCTGGATGTAGGGGCAGGGCAACTGGGTTGGCTACTGAGAGGTCCAGCAACATGGGGTACCAATGTTGTCTGGCCCACGCTGGAGCTATGAGAATCACACGAGCTCTGTCTCTGCACACCTTGAGGAGGACCCTGTGTATCAGCGGAACGGGAGGGAACGCGTAAAACAGGTGGGTCGCCCATGGGATCAGGAAGGCATCCGCTACAGACCCGGGCTCCCGACCCTGAAAGGAGCAGAATGTTCGACATTTCCTGTTCTCCCTGGACGCGAAGAGGTCCATCCGGGGACGACCCCACCTCTGGAAGAGTGAGAGGGCGACGTCTGGACGGAGGGACCACTCGTGCGAGCAGAAGGACCTGCTCAGTCGATCCACTAGAGTGTTTCGTACTCCCGGGAGATAGGAGGCGGAAAGGTGAACGGCATGGGCTATACAAAACTCCCAGAGACACATCGCCTCGAGACATAGGGGAAGAGGACCTGGTGCCGCCCTGCTTGTTGATGTAGAACATGGTCGTCATGTTGTCGGTGAACACCGCGACACAACGACCTTGAAGGTGATGGACGAACGCTTGACAAGCAAGACGGACCGCTCTCAACTCCCATATGTTGATGTGGAGGTCCAGCTCCTGAGGGGTCCACAGGCCCTGAGTTCTTCGGGCGCTGCAGTGTGCCCCCCAGCCCAGATCTGAGGCGTCCGTAGTCAGGGATGCCGAGGGCTGGGGCGGATGAAAAGGGAGCCCCGCACAGACTACGGACTGGTCCAGCCACCACCGAAGGGAGTCCAGTACCCTTTGGGGAACGGTGACAACTGTGTCCAACGAATGTCTGGCCGGCTGGTACTGTGCGATGAGCCAAGATTGAAGAGGCCTCATGCGGAGTCGGGCATACACTGTCACGAACGTACAGGCCACCCTATGTCCCAGGAGGGCCAGACATGTTCTTAGAGAGGTCAGCGGGGCCGCCTGCAAGCGCAGAATGATGGTCGACAGCGACTGGAACCTGGGCAAGGGTAGCAAGGCCCTGGCTAGGGTAGAGTCCAGAACGGCCCCGATGAACTCTATCCTCTGCGTGGGGAGCAGAGTAGACTTGTCCACGTTGATCACGAGGCCTAGGGCAGCAAAGAGGCTGCTGATCCTGCGGACGTGGTTGCGGACCTGCAGCTCCGATGTGCCCCGGATCAGCCAGTCGTCGAGATAGGGGAACACATGAATGCGGCTGCGCCGAAGGTGTGCGACGACGACTGCCATGGATTTCGTGAACACCCTCGGGGCCGTAGAGAGGCCAAATGGGAGGACTGCAAATTGATAATGTTGGCGGTCGATCACAAAGCGGAGGAAACGCCTGTGCTGGGGGAATATGGCGATATGGAAGTAAGTGTCCTGCATGTCGAGGGCGGCGTACCAGTCTCCGGGATCCAGGGATGGGATGATGGTTCCAAGGGATACCATATGGAACTTCAACTTTACCATATACTTGTTGAGTTCCCGCAGGTCGAGGATAGGCCTGAGGCCCCCCCTTAGACTTGGGGATTAGAAAGTAGCGGGAATAAAACCCCTTGCCCTTCTCGCTCTCTGGAACCTCCTCTAAGGCTCCCTTGACGAGGAGCGTCTGCACCTCCTGACGGAGGAATTGCTCGTGAGAGGGGTCCCTGAAGAGGGACGAGGATGGTGGGGGGGGGGCGATGAAAACTGCAGGCGATAACCGGCCTGCACAGTACGCAAGACCCAACGGTCCGATGTTATTTGGGTCCACACCGGGAGGAAAAATGAAAGACGGTTGGAAAACTGCGGGGAAGGATCCGGAGGGGAAACTGGTACTGCACCCTCAGGCGCACCTTCAAAATGAAGGCTTGGGTCCAGGAGGGGCCTTGGCGGAGCCTTGGTTTTGCCCCGTTTGGCCACCCGACTGTCTGCGTCAGTTGTTCCTGCCGCGGCGCCTAGTGAGGTCCTGCCACGGATGGAACTGAGGATACGGCCGACGCTGCTGTTATTGGTTCTGCTGCCGGAATGGCCTGCGCTGTGTCGCAGGCGTATGCATCCCCAAAGACCGTATTATGACCCTATTGTCTTTAAGGTCCTTTAGTCTGGATAGTATGCTGGAGCTCTGGTGGAAGGCCAGAGACCTGAAGCCAGGAAATGCGGTGCATCGTAAGGCCCGAGGCAAGGGTCCGAGCAGCCGAGTCCACAGCATCTAAGGAGGCTTGTAGCGAGGACCTCGCTACCTTTTTGCGCTCATCCAGGATGGTGGTAAACTCCTGACGGGCGTCCTGTGGTAACAGCTCTGCAAATTTTCCCGCCGCTACCCAAGAGTTAAAGGAGTAGCGGCTAAGGAGGGCTGGTTCGAGACCCTGAGCTGTAGCGCCCCCGCTGAATAGACCTTGCAGCCCAGGAGGTCCATCCGTCTCAGCTCCTTAGACTTGGGTGCCGGGGCCTCTTGACCGTGGCGCTCCCTGTCGTTCACCGACTAGACCACAAGGGAGCTGGGTGTCGGGTGAACGTGCAGGTATTCATAGTCCTTCGAGGGGGCCATGTACTTCCTTTCCACTCCTCGAGCGGTCGGAGGGATGGAGGCCGGTGACTGCCAGATAGTAGCGGCGTTGTCCTGAATAGTCTTGATAAAAGGTAGGGCCACTCTGGTGGGCGCTTCGGCGGAGAGGATGCTCACCACAGGGTCCTCGATTTCAGAGACCTCCTCTGCTTGAATGTCCAGGTTTTGTGCCACGCGTCGGAGGAGGTCCTGGTATGCCCTAAGATCTAGAGGGGGAGGGCTGGAGGACGAGGTACCCGCCACTGCCTCATCTGGGGAAGACGACGAGGAAACCCCCGGCAACAGAGCGTTCATGGGGGGTTCTGTCTGGGGCTGCACCTCCGTTGCTGGAGGGAGCTCTGGGTCCTGGTGGCTGGACCTGTCTTCTGCTTCCGGGGAGGGAGGGGGTCTAGACACTGTTGCCTCTGGTGGCCTGCGTTCCGCCGCAGGGCGGGGAGTGATATGTTGTGGACCCTGGACTTGGCGGTACGCCCATGGGGTCCAAAACCCCCACTGTTGAGGCCCTCGTTCCTGAGGCGGAGGGTCCTGAAACAGGGCCGAGTGTCTGTCCTGGCCCAACGCATAGGCGCTCTGCCTGAGAGGACACGGATGGTTCCCTTGAAGGCCACGGAGGCGCTGAGCCAGTTTCATAGACTTCTCTATATGCCGACACCGACGCTCTCCTCGGTGCCGAGGATCGGTGCCGCGACCCGTACCAGTGCCGGGATCGGGACTGGGAACGGCGTGGTAGTCGGTGCCAGGATCCGGATCTGCCTCGAGGTCGGTGCCGAGAGCGGGACTGCGATCTTTGTTCAGCGCGGTGCCGGGATGGCAGTGGGAACCGGGACCTGCCACCAACGCAGTGCCGGGAGGTCGACCGGGAACGGGACCTACCACCGGCTCGGTGCCAGGAGGTCGACCAAGGAGCTCAACGCCGAGGTGAACGGCTTCTAGAGTCTCGGTGCCGGTGGTAAGAGGAGCCAGACTGGGACCGTGCAGATGCTGATCGGCGCCGCGAGTGCGACCGGTACCGCCGGGGAGAACGGTGCCGGGACTGCGAGCGGCGCCCCGAGCGCGAGCGTTCACATCTCCGGGGCGATCGGTGCCTGGACTCCGGAGACAGCGCTCTCAGCATCGGTTTGCCTCTGGACGTTACCCGTCCCGGGGATGCCGTGGTCTGAGGTTGCGATGGCTCCGTGAGCGCTATCAAGTCCCGTGCCGAGGCAAAGGTCTCCGGCGTAGATGGGACTAACAGCTCGACCCCTGATCTCAAGGGGGAGCTAGGAGGGGCTGGACTCGACGGACCTTCCGGACACGGAGTCCACAGCAGCCCTGCAGGTGGTGCCGCGGCCAAGGTAGGTGCCGGGCGTTCCACTCGAGCCTGCCTCGATGGTGTTGCAGACGTCGAGGGTCTTGGATCTGCTCCCGGTGCCGGGGATGGACGGTGCTGGGGAGTCTTGCCGGTGCCGGCACGGTCCGGTACCGGAGTAGAAGTGGCCGGTTGTGCTGCCGGTGCCGAAGTCAGTGCCGCTTCCATTAGGAGAGTGCGGAGTCTTTGATCCCTCTCCTTCTTTGTGCGAGGCTTAAAGGCCTTGCATATACGACACTTCTCACTGATGTGCGATTCCCCCAGGCATTTGAGGCACGTGTCGTGGGGATCGCTAGTCGGCATCGTCTTCTTGCATGCCGAGCACTGCTTGAAGCCTGGCGAACCAGGCATGAGCCCGGTGCCGGGCGCCGGGAAGGGCAACGGCCCACCCGCGAACAAGTTAAACAACTATATATAATAAACAACTAACTAATATACTACTTCAAACTGTCTATAAAACTATTTACAACTACGACTATGAACAGTGTACAGGAGAGCTAGGTACGTGGAGGAGAGCTAGGTACGTGGAGGACAGCAAGCCGCACTCCACAGTTCCAGCAACCGACACGGCGGTAAGAAGGAACTGAGGAGCGGGCGGGCCGGCAGGGGTATATATCAAGTGCCATAGTGGTGCCACTGTAGGGGGCGACCTGCCGGCCCACTGGAGTTGCTAAGGTAAAAAAGTTTCCGGCAAACGTGCACGCACGGCGTGCACACCTACCTGGAATGGATATGAGCAATCACTCGAAGAAGAATTAGTAGTTCAAGATCTAGTACTCGATGGTATGTAGACTACCTCAAAATGAAAGCAAGTCACCTACATATCTAGTCCATAGAGCGGTTGTAGTTATACAACTACATTTTGTATAATAAATTCTATTAAGACTGCAAAGCACCTGGTGCTTATCTTCTTCTCAAGGAACTACAAGCTAGAAAACCATGCATCTTATGAAGCGAAGGAAGACTGGAAAATAATGTTCTTTGGCCTTTGTAAGATATATGCTACCTTCACTATGATAGCGCCCCTGGGAGAGATGTGCAACTGCTGTATAAAAGAGATCACATTGGAAAGTAATGACTGTGGTATTATACCAACAATCCTGACTACATTAAACCCACTGAGCAAGCTTCTAAAATGCTGCTAGTATGATTCCCAGCATAGAGAGTCTATAACTCAGTGGAGATCCCTCTCATCTTTATTTTGCATGGAGACACACCTGAAAGAACAAAAATCCATGATTTCATAGCCTGAGTACTCCTCACTTCTAGTTTTCGCAGGCCTGTTTCCTGCCCCCACCCCCAGTTCAGAGTTAATGTCAAAGTTAAGGCTTTGTCCCCACACAGAAGTCACACTGATTAACTTTTTTTTTTTTTTTAAAAGGCAATTAAACAAGTGTATCCACACAGGATTTTGCATGCATCAACTTAAAACTGATTATTTTGATTTAGTTTTTTCCTGTACAATTACCAACAGGGAAAAATAGATATGAGCCAGAGAATCCACACAGAGATTTGTGCTGGTTTAGCTAAATCAGTTTAAACACATTAACTTGGTGCAATTTTGTATCTTCATCAGGTCTAAAGACAGACCAAAGAGAGAGGCAGAATGGTTAATGTAGGATGCTTCTTGCAATCCAAAAAGGCAAGTCAACCGCAAGTCTCTTGCGGATGATGATGGAGGAGCAGCTTGGGAACTCTAGCTGCTGCCTGTTACCATTTAGAGGCAGAACAGAGTACAAAGAGGCAGCTTCCTTCAGGCCCACTTGCCTTCATATGAATGACAGTTTTAGCTGCCTCTGTACATTGTGAACTGGACCATGCATTAGCAAACACCTGCAAATGTGCATTGCAGGAGAAACATAGCAAAAAGCTTCACTCTCCACTCCACCCCACCCCCAAAATCTAACATTTGACAAAATAACATTTCAATAACCTTTTTGCTGGCCTTAACATTCTGGGGCAGAAGATAACTACCAGCCCTGCACATTGCCCCTCCTTTCTGCCTTCCCTGCGCCCTCCCCCCCCCCCCATCTCATTTCCAGTACATTAACAAGTTTTAAAACATAAAGTGCATATAAGCAGGTGCACAAAATGAAACCCAAGGCTATCTTGACATGTCCAGCCGTTGTTCATTATGCTTGCATAGGGAAGCAGGACGGGGAGAATGAACTGAGACCAATACTGAACTTAAACTCCAAATTCTTTAGCCTGTAAACAGTATCTGGAGAGGCAGAACCCTCCATTGTTCTACAGAAACCATTACAGGCTGGTGGCATGGTGCTTGGTGAGGCTGGATATCTTAAGGGAGGTTTCATATGGTATGACTGAGTGCATGTGATACAAAGATTATGAAGGACATCCCGTCATTTATGCTATAGCATTTTTTCTTGTTCTAGCTCATTTGAAAGAAGTGGAAAAGGAACATCTGAGAATGGTGACACCTGGGAATCAGGTAGGTCGCTTTAATAATTAGGCAGAATCCAGAGGATGAGATCAACACATGAATATCCAAAGCAATCCAGGAACTTGGCTGTCTGCGTGTCAAAGTTTAAAACGACCACGACATCTGGATGTCAACAAACTGCTTGTATACAGAGCTGTTTTCATCTCTTTTGTACAGGTGCGAAACATGGACACTATATAGCCGTCACATCAAGCAGCTCGAAGCATTCCACATGCGCTGGCTCCGCAACATCATGAAGATCTGCTGGCAAGACAGAGTGCCCAACCTTGAGGTCCTCAAGAGAGCCCAGATGACAAGCATCGAAATAATGATCAAGAAATCACAGCTACGTTGGACCGGTCATGTCAGCCACATGGATGCCAACAGAATCCCCCGCCATCTTCTGTATGGTGAGCTCTCCCAGGGCATCCGGCATATAGGTCGTCCACGGAAACGTTACAGGGACACCATCAAAGCCAATCTGCAGTACAGCAGTATCAAACCTAAGGACCTTGAGGACGCCACCAGCGAAAGAACATAGTGTTGTGCAACCATCAGAAATACCTGCATCGCTTTTGAGGAAGACCGCTGCCGGGGTCTACATGAGGCACGCGAATGACGTCACAGAGCACCAGCAGCGCACAACCCACTGACTGCGAACTTCCCATGCACCACCTGCAGCAAAATGTGCACCTCTAGAATTGGTTTGTATAGTCAGAGGACACATCACGAGACCAACAATAGATGATCTGCACAGATTTATCATCATCGGATCGATGGACTACCAAGACAGGAGATAATTACCCTGATTGAATCCTGAAAGACCAGGTGAGGGTCTGTAGAAAGCCGAGTCTGGAGCCCAACAGAACAGGAGAAGGGATGGGAGGCAGGGAGTTACATGAGAACTAGCCCCCTGAGTTTGAGTGCAGGCAGTTTTAAACCCTGGAAACTTTAAACACCCAGACCCAAATTCTGGAGAAGCTAAGGTTCTGTAGTGTCCACATCAGAGTGTTGCTCTTTTAAAACGTCTGAAAGCATGCTCCACACCTGGTCCCTCTCAGATTTTGAAAGGTACTTCTGATTCTTAAACCTTGGGTTGAGTGCTGTAGCTATCTTTAGAAATCTCACATTGGTACCTCCTTTGTGTTCTGTCAAATCTGCAGTGAAAGTGTCCTTAAAATGAACAACATATACTGAGTCATCATCTGAGATTTCTAGAACATGAAATATATGGCAGAATGCAGGTAAAACAGAGCAGGAGACATTGAACTCCTGGGGGGAGAATTATGTCACAAATGTAATTAACGCTTTTTTTTTTTTTTTAAACAAGAGTTATCAGCATGGAGGCATTTCCTCTAGAATGGTGGCCGAAGTATGAAGGGACATACAAATGTTTTGTAGCTGGCATTGTAAGGTATTTACGTTCCAAATATGCTAAGTCCCATGCGATGCCGCCTCTTATTTACAAGGTCAGCAGAAAGTGAGAAATGGGCAGCATTATCTCCTGGAAATGTAAATAAACTTGTTTGTCTGAGCAATTAGCTGAACAAGAAATAAGACTGAGTGGACTTGTAGGCTCTGAAGTTTTACATTGTTTTGTTTTTGAGTGCAGTTATATAACAAAAACACATATTTGTAAGTTGCATTTTCACAATAAAGATTGCATTACAGTACTTGTATAAGGTGAATTGAAAAATATTTATTTTATCGTTTTTACACTACAAATCTGTGTAATAAAAAATATAAAGTGAGTAGTATAGATTTTGTATTCTGTGTTGTAACAGAAACCAATATTTCAAAATGTAGAAAAACATCCAAAATATTTAATACATTTCAATTAGTATTTTACTATTTAACAACGGGATTAAAACTTTAATTTTTTTTAATTAATCACATGAGTTAACTACGATTAATCAACAGCCCTAAAAAAAACCTTCAATATTAACTCACGTTTTTAAAGGTCATTCTGCAGGAATGACCTGGACTGATCACTTAATAGAACTTCCATCTTGAATTCATAGAAATTAGAGACGGGATTTATTTAGTAGTGCTATTGAACAATATCACCATTCTTCAATTCAACCACTCTCTGAAGAATAACATTTCTCCCCATAATAGGATTATTCCAATTTAAAACCTAATCCTCAAGAATAAACATTTTCCACCTTGTCACATCCCCAAAGTGAAACCTTATGCAGCAGGATGGTTCATGCTGAGAATATATTGGCAAAAACTGAATCTCATTCATGTTTTAAGATGATCCCAGTAAACCGTATTCCAGATAAAACTGTACATATGCACAGATGTATGTTAAAAACAGGAATTTATCTAACACTAGCCAAAAATCTAATCCTTAATGGTATGGAAAGAATGTGTTGGATTTCAAAAGATCGTACAAAATTTTCAGTAGGATAGGCCCCAGTGACAGCTCAGCCTGGTCTTCTCCCCTTAGAAACAGATACATAGAATGCTAACAATGCAGATTAATTTCTGTGAAGTTATGTAAAAATGAACTCTGCTTGCTAGACTGCCAACATTTAATAAAGCCAGAGACTAAAATCCCTGACATCCCAGATGATGTTCTCTCTCTGTAAAGCAATTTCTATAGGGGAAAAACCTCTAAAGATAACTCATTGTTCTAAACAAAAAACTGTATTCTGAAATCTGAAAAAATTATTCCTTTATAAATATATTGATGACCCACAGTTGGCAGTTTTGGAAGATACCTGAAAAATATTACAGCTGCATAAAAACTATAGTGTTTGAAACTTAATCAACTGTTTTAATAAACAAAACTGTCCTCCATGGAGAAGGAACAGTAGTGGATTACAGCCCTTGGCAATGGTTTGACACTAATATATATTTATATCTCACTGCCACGAAGGAAAAAATTATCTATAGTTAGGGCCCTTCGTTTTGAATTTTGAAAAATCAGTGCAAAAATTATTTCTGGGTAAATACCTAGGTTTATGTTGGTGGACAGAAAGGCAGGGGAAAATATTCAACAGATTAATGCTTTGAATTCAGTTCATTTATATGTTGCTGCAGAACTAAAACTGAACACAATGCTACCTCTGAGTTTAAGACAACAACAAATCTCTAATCTCCAAACAAAAATTTCTTTGAATAAACACTTCTGTTGTATACTTAGAAATATTAGCCTATAAATATTTACATTTAATAATTATATCACACCATTAGCAGCGCATGCACTCAACTTCATCCTTTTACCATATTTTTGGTTTTTTCTTAACTTTTGCATACTTCCTTGTATTCTGAAATGTATTCTGATACAGATTTTTGTTTTCTTCCCATTTTAGTGTCAAATCTTTAAACCTTTTATCTGCTAACAGTTTGAAATGTGTACATGGTAGGCATGAGATTCATCAGTACGTTCAGACGTGCACGCGCTTCAGAGCTTGTGGGCATGCCTGTTTGTTTACTGTGTATATCTTCTAAATGATTACATAGCCTTACACTTCAGGCAGCTTTGTATACACACACACACAAATGTATTTTTATATATATATAAAAAACAATGTCTTGTATTTTCCTAATAAAAAGCTTTTTTTATATATATTGTAATTATGCAACTGTAGGGAAAAAAAAAATCAGAAAAAACTGAAAAATAGTTTTTGTAAAACCCAGGAATTCTACCAGCAAAAAAAAGCATAATAATTTGGCTAGTCTCAGACAAAAACAGGAAAATTCTCATGGTCAAATTTAAAAGCACATTCCTTTAGCAAAAAACTTCAGGGCAAGAATATCCTCTCTCCTCTCCTCCCTCAGGATTTAACAGACCTTATGAAAATACTATCTTCTCTACTAAAAACCATCCTCTCTGTTGACACTACTGTGTTAAATATTATACTCCATTTTAGCAATAGTGTATCAAGTTAATAAAACATGATGCTGAATAAACCTGATTGTCTTGTAGTATACAAATATCAATTTGTTTTATATACATTTGCCACCATGTGGCCATTCAAGGTTCTCTAGACGAAAATTTTAAAAGCCAAGAGATGCACTAAAATTCACAAAATAGTTTACAGTACATAGAGTCCAGTGTGATTTACGGTGAATATACAGTAAATACAGCTATGGTTTCATATTTTCTGTGTTCTTTCAACAAAACTAACCAGATTTGGAATTCTAAAATAGGTTTAGAAATAGTTTAGTCATTTAAATCCTTTTAAAGTGTTTTAAGTAATACACCCTGCAGTAGAGTACTGTACCAGCATTACAACACATAACAGAATCAAGACAGTTTTATTTATTAGGATTCGTTTGATGAGCTGTTTGGGTCAGAGCAATATTGTGCAGTTTTGCAAGACAGTGACTAGCATATCTAATTTAGTTCTCATTTAAAATGCCTCAAACATTTAATTGCTATGAAAACACTGGGGAACATGCAGCAATATATTGTGATGTTTAGAAGTTTAAATTTAATAAGTTTTAAGGAGGATGTCTGGTCAAACATGCTCTAAAATTAAGGTTTTGAAATAACAAGCTTTTACAAAACCTGAAGCGTTCCCATATTTGTTGGTTTTTCAGAATCCCAATTCTATTGGATTTGAACCAACCAATGTTTATAACATATTGCCACACTGTTATTATGCAAGAACCTAAAAGTGAAACTGACTATTAAACAAAAGTGAAACCTTTTTAATGTAATTGTACAAAGCAGCAGGAAAAGACAAAAAATCCAAACAGCATAAACAACAAAAGAGTGCATTGCATATGGCAGGCCACTGAGACATACTTATTTGGGGGCATTCAACTTAACTTTTGCCTGTTTTAGTAATCCAAGATACAGTGATAAAGTAAAATAATCCCCTATACAGTGTCCCTATAAACAAGCTTGCTCAGGTAACATCAACTGGTCTGCCAGTAACTCATTGTGACCTGGGAAAGATGATTAACCTGTATGCCATAACTGCTCCATGTGTAACACAACAACTCCCAATAGTCCTGTTTTCATTGGGATGTCCCAATTTTCTGCCACAGTAGCTGCGTCTTTGGTTCAAACAATTGGGATTGAGCAGCATTTCCACTGCAGTTCCTCCCCACCAATCACTCTAGGTTGCACGGGTTTCTCTTCCTTCTCTCTTGCTGTTTCTCCCGGCTCCAAGGTGAGAGCCTGCTTCTTCAGCAGACAGCCAGGAAGAGAGACATCAGGAGATAGGCTGGTATCATTAGCTACCCCATTCACTGGTCTGTCAGCTTTAACCTACCCAGGGCCACCCGGGGGGGGGGGGGGGGGGGGGGGGGGGGGTGGGTCAAATTGCCTCAGGCCCTGGGACCAGCAGGAGGCCCCACAAGAATTTTTCAGGGCCCCTGCAGCGGGGTCCTTCACTCACTCCAGGGGCCCCGGAGCTTCTTCTGCTCCAGGTCTTTGGCGGCAATTCAGCGTTGGGGGGGGGTCCTTCCGCTCCAGGGTGGAAGGACTCCCCGCTGCCAAATGACCGCTCAAGTGGGACCCGCCACCGAAGTACCGGGTCTTCGGCGGCAATTCAGTGGCAGGTGGCCCCCGCCGCGGTCCTCGGGGCACTTCAGCGGTGGGTCCCGGAGCAGAAGGACCCCCCGCCACCGAATTACTGCCGAAGCGGGGGCCCCCCACCACCGAAGATCCCAGGCCCCCTGATTCCTCTAGGCAGCCTCAACTACCACCAGCAGCAGCTTCAACATCCCTATGTGAGTGTGTGTATTGGAGAGAAAAAAAAAGAGAAAAGATGGGGTGGGGCAAGACAGATAAAGGGAGGCCTCTCTTCACAATGGAAGAGAGAAGGGAGGTTGTTGAGGGAGGACAGAGAAGAGAGAGATTCACCATGAAGAAACTGGAAGAGGAACAGGTGGTGCTTTCCCTTTCCTTAAAATATCAGCTAGGGGAGATCTATCGCTCACCCCCAGATGTTAAGTTTAATGCTACTTTTCCTCACCTCTGTCAATATTCATCTGAAGTTACTTCTCTCAGAAAACTTGACATATAGGAATCACATGGAAGAGACACATACCATGGTATCTGCATAATATAAAAATACACATTTTGCACAGCCACTCTAAATTCATTAAAATCAGCCATCACACTCATTTGATCTCAGAGTCCTCCCAGCACCTGCTGTCAGTTTCTGTACAAAACATTCTAAACATGCCTCAAAAGAATATGAGAGTGCTGGCTATAAAGGTTGCCTGATGCTTCAAAAATATCTTGCTTCATAGATCTACCATAAAAAATGAATAGGTTAATGAAAAAAAATCTTGGTGCTATGGTCCACTTTTACAAGTACAGAGCCGATTCAGTGCTCTTGAAGCCTGTTTAAGTCAGGAGATTGTATAAGCTAAATCAAAAAGGTATTTGTAGATCCTCTTTCCCATGGAAGCTGAACATATTCAAAACCATCCCAGGAATCTGAAAAATCCCAGCCAGATGATGACTAACGTTTGCTCAAGATAAATTTTCTGATATTTCTAAGGTAAAAAAAGCACAACTCCCAGACCCTTCCCACACCATAAAGCAGCAAATAGAGGAGACGAACAATTTTTTCAGAAGTCCTTCACAGGTCACATTGAAGAGGTGGAAAGAAAATGGGTTAAGTGTTAAAAGTAGATGTCCTAACAGTAAGAATTCTCTTCTGCTAGTGTCCCAAATGCCAGATCACCAGAGTAAATAATCAAGGTCCAGAACAGTAGATTAAAAAAAAAAAAAAAAAAGAAAAAAAAGAAAAAGAAAGAAAAAAAACCAAACCACCATACTTCAGAGTCCTATTTCAGATTAATCATTTTACTCAAGAAGAATAATTCAGTTTAAACTACTCATGCCTAGAAATGGTTCCTCCAGGACAGGGATGAAGCCTGCACTTAATTTGTAATGAAAGGAGGTGCCGGGGCTCAAGCTTTTTTTAAACTTTCATAACTGACACAGCAAGCCCAGAAGTGCCAGGGCTATGAACTACCAAGCCTAGAGGTGACAGGGCTCAGTGCTGGCACAAATTAAGCACTGGATGAAGCACACTGGAAGGACAACATAGGGGAAGCTTGTGCAACTACTGCCGCCCATGCTGGACTTGTTCTATAGGGAGATTCCAGCACTGTCGAATTCAGCAACATTCACCACCATTAAAAATTTTTTTTTTAAAAAAATACAATTGTAAAGTAATCATTTCCATTTGGATAAAAAACAACCTTACTGCTTCTTCCCGTCCTCTGGGTTAGGAGGATTGAGACTTTCAAGGATCTTACTTTGACACAATCTATATATGTTCCAAAATTCTGCATCTCCACCCAGGCAACAAAGGGAAGGGAGAGGTCAAGGATACATTAAACTTACAAGCTGTTTTTGAATACTCTGTGGATTGTCAGCATTTACTTCTGTTTCTACAATACTATAATCAAAAAGACCAAAACAAAAAGCCACTCAAGGCACTTTTTTCATATAATTATTAGGAGGCAAAATAAATGTTAAAACTGCATTAAAAGTTCTCTCCAGAAAAAAAACCAGAATAGAGAGATGGAGACAAAATGCACAACGTGAACAGCTGAGTCAATGTAATCATATTTACTTCATATTAACAGTATGCAAGTTATAAAGTTTATTTTTGATGATGTCACCTTACTGCACAGTCAAATGAACCGATATAATAAGGAACTGCGGGTGTACAGAAATTTTAAATTGGAATAGTCTTGCTATAACCAAGCAGATTAAATCTGACTGCAAATTAAGAAAGTAAGATTTAGGTTGAAACACCACAAAGTCAGAGGCTTTTGCCAAACCTAACTTGAAAGGGATTAGAGGGGCTAGGGATGTGAACATCCCAAAAAGATGGGGGCAGGGGGATGTGCTTGTGAACAGTCTTGTTTAAACTGCGTCAAACGAGGATGAGATAAGAGGAGAAAAATATATGCAAGCATGCATGTAGGCAGACAGACCTCATGTACCGTGGCATACAAGTTTCAATTTCTATGGGAAAAGATTGCAGGAAAAATTAGTATTCTCAAATTTATTATATCAGCAACCACTTATGGTTACTCCCATCAAGATGGAGAACAAAATTTCAGGTGTAATTACTTCAAGACTGCCTTGTGAAACTGTAGGAGTGCCAAGAAATTACTTAGCGGTTGAGGGGATTTAAATAAATAGATAGGGTTACAGCTACTTACAGTGTCTGCGGAACACTTTGTAGTTTAGTCTAGAAGATCACAAGTCTAGAGGATCTCCTATGCCCGGATGAGAGGCATATGGGTTATGTTTCATTTTCAGTTCTTATGGAGACTCAGACTGCATGATCAGGGCTTTATCATCAACTCTAGACTACAAGGGGGGAAATGTTTTGTATCCTATAGCAATGGAATGCTTCCAAAGAGTTAAAGGGGGAGGGGGCTGCCTTTCTACCACAGAAAGTAGAATCCCGCCTGCTCACCCCTCCCCAATTGTCCCAGCTCATCTTACTCAGTCTTACTTTATAAGTCTGGGTTTCTGCATTGGCTTCCTGCTGGTATGTGAGCTTATTTGAACCAATGACCTGGAATGTAATTATGAGAAAAAGACTCTGTGGTTTACTGCATCTGATTTGCATGCTGCATACTAAATCACTGTATAAAAGGCTGCTTGGATACACTGTCTTGCCGAACACCAAACTGTTTGCTCTTAGACAAGAACTGTAAATAAAAAGATGAGAATCCATGAGAACTCAGTTTAAAAATGTTGGTTCACATTATTTGTTTTGTGTTTTGTTATTTCTCTCACACCACAAGAGCATACAATTATATTTAGTTGTAAGGAAGTAAAAGAAATGGCTTTGGAGAACTGTTCTATACATTTTTGTGACTATGTATTTGACCCAAAATAAAAAACTTTATAATTTTTGTAGCTTTTTTCCCCTCAATCTAAATGAATGTGCAAAGCCCTATAAGAAAATAGGAAGTCAGGTTTACATAATATCAAAAAAACTTTCCAAGAACTCTTTTCCAATCCCTCTCAGCCTAAAAAGCAGACCTCTGTAACTAACAGGGAAGTATTCACAAATATCTTTGCACAATGGACTTCTACTCAGGCTACTGCTTGTAAGAATGCTCAAAAAAATGAGTCATCATTCTGTAAGACTGCTCACAAAAAAGAAATTGAACCCACAATTCTTGATAAACCGATATCTACTAACTTAGTTTCAGGAAGAGCTAATTTATAAGCGGTTAAGTCATTTAATTGGGAAATAGAAATAGGGACATGTAACTTGGGTAGCCAGTCACACAGCTTGAAGAATTCAAAATGTTGAGTAATTAACTGAATGCTCATAACAAAGACTGAACAATCCAGAATTCAAACAGGTTAGTAAAAACTGTTAGTTGAGCAATTTTGAATAGCAAATTCATTAAAAGTTGTGATATGATCAGTCAATTCACACACAGGAAAAAAGAGCGCTGCATTCAAAGTATCTGGTTTGCAATGCACAGTTCAACGAGATATATTAAAAAGAGCTAAAAAAATCAAGATCTGCACATTGTTCAGTATCAAAACTGCACCACTGAGGTTCTACTCTGAATAAGGTGCCCATTTTCTAGACTCGAGCCAACTTCAAGTCGCTTCAAAGGCTCTTTTTTTTTAAAGTCTTCTGGAGAAGACACAAGAGACTTCAGATTATTTTAAGTGATTTAACCATCTTTGAAAGAACAAATCAAAACGTTAGCCAGATCCTAACTGTAGGGGCAAAAAACCCTGCATCGCTTGGATGAAATGTACTTGTTCTCTGCCTCCTGACTGAGACCCAGACAAACCTGTTTCATTCTCTTCAGGATAGGTCTCTTGGCTCCATGAAGACAGGAGTGTAACCACTATTCATTCTATTTACCACAGATCGCTAATTCCAGCTAATCTAGTCTCAGACATTTTAAATGACTGAAGATAAAGTTTATGATATTAGTTAAGATTTTTCAAAATTTGGTACAGGGATCTTTAAGCATAAGTGGTATGTTTATAAACACAAAGGTACAATTTTCCAAGAAGTTAATGAAAAGACATTCTGAATGGAAATGTTGTATTTAATTCTCCAAAACACAGGATACAATGCATGGAAGTTAAATTCTCCAATTCCTTCAGCAAACTTTGTAGGCAGAGTGGAAGTAGGCTGCCCTCACTGTACTTGGCTTCAGGATATTGGATTGAAATGCAAACCACTACGTCCAGCTTTGGGTGCCTCAAATTTCATGCCAGATTTACCAATTTTAGAAACAAAATACATATACTAATATAATGGCTTTCAAAACAATCTATGCGCAGCTGTGCTCATCCAGTTCTCTTATTAGGAGCAAAGTTAGAGTGACGCAAGTTCAATTCAAGTGGAACAGAAAGGCCAGAACCTCTTCAGAACCAATGTACTCCCTGTTTGGAGACCACCATTCCTCTCCAGGTCCATCGTGACTGCACTATTCACTGACGCCCTCTCTCTTGCATTTCCTGGAAATAACTCCAAAAGATTTTCTCGTGACTAAATACGGTACGTCATGGGAAGATTAAACAAGGTCTCTGACTCGACACTTCTGATGTAGAGAAGAATGAGTACAACGAAAGAGAAAATTTAGAAAGGAGACTGGCTGAGAGGCTGATAATGCAAGGAAAAAGAATCTACATTATCCAATTAATTCTCGCAAGACGTAAGGCCTGTTTGCTGTCAAGTCACCTCAGGCCCTGCCTTCATGACAAGAACAGCCGTGTCAAGAAATCTGGCTACTATGCAGTATCTGAACCAACATACTTGGTCTATGCTCCAACTTCTTCTTTAATATACAAAGGGTTTAACATCTTTAAGACTTAAGAATGCCTTTGAATTACAAGACTTAAGAAAAATGCCACAGGATTTAAAGTAAGACACACTATTTATGGGGAAAATATTAAATATTCCCACCATTATGTTTTAAGGAGCTGCCCCAGCTTCAAGTGAGTAACACCAAAAAAGAAAATACACCAAGTCTGCATTTATGAAAGGTATAATTTATTGACAGGAGGCATTTCTAATTAATATTCTTCAAAAACCAGTATCAAAAGCTACTGCACATCTGCAAGTATATTTTGTCTTCAAAATATACACAAGTAGGAGATACAGCCGATTATTACTATATGATTTCTATCATCCTCCTCCTCTCCCTAAAATAAATCCACATATCTGCTATTTGCTTTATAGTTAACCCACAGCTAAATGACATTTTGTTCCTATTAAATTGGCCAAACAGAAGCTACCTCTCAAAAACAGTTTCAAGTGGGGAAAGAGGATGGTTAGGCTCAACTAAACTATTAAGAATTAGCCAACAGTGTATAATAAGTCAGAACTGACTAAAATGTTTTTATAGTTGCCAATTCAACAGTGGTCTGCATTTGTGGAAAATTGAATTGTGCTTGCTATCTAATCATAGAGAGATCTAGCCTTTTAACTCTATGCAAGACATTCGAAGAGCTGTAGCTGCCTACAAGAGTTTGTAAACTTAAAAACAAGGAAGAAATGCCAAATACTGTTTCTTAAACGTGGGACCAGTCTGAGTTCATGGTTCTTCATGAGAATTTACTTGGGTAGTAACAAAACCTCATATTCTGTTGCTGCATTCAAGTCTCCATTTCATACTAATAAAATCAAGGTGATTAAGAGATGACAGAAGCAGAGCAAAACACAGATATACACATAAAACACCATGCAGTGAGAGAAGAAAAATTGGCTGGACTATTAAAAACCCCTAATTTAATATTAAAATTGCTACATTCTTAACTCACTCTAGGTTAAAAACCTGCATCTTCATATATTGCTGTTTCATCCTTCCCTCCATCCCCTACACCCTCCTCCGTGTCCATGGATGATGCTCCAAACAACATTTTCTAGCCTGCAGCTATAATTAGTATTTTTTTTAAATGCATTGCCCCAGGGCTTCTCATCCAACTGTTCGGAAACAAAAATAGTATGCTTTTGAAGAGAACCTAGCTACTTGTTCATATAAAAAGGAGATCATCATGCCAAGCCAACACAAAGGTTGTTGTTTCTAACCAACCAAGTTACTCAAGCATTCTGTAATGAGCCATTAAGTTCATTGTTACTTGTCCGAATGGATTAGTCACGTTAGTGCTGAAGCTATGGCATTATCTAAAAGGCTGCTTCTCCTTGACGTGCTTCATTAGTTCCCCATCATATTTATAAAATAAAACATACTACTTCAGCATGTCAGCAGCAATCATGCTGTTATCATCATCCACAATACACATGGGTGGTCAAAGTGCAGCCCACAGGCAAAGTCTACGCAGCGGGGCGTAGCCACTTATTTTTTTTTAGTACAGCAGGTGCAACCTGTGGAGACTAAGTCTCACCTTGTGTCAGTCCATCTTGATCCTAAGCAGTCTCTGCACCTCTGTATCATAGATGGAGGTAGCCACAACTAGCTCAGTTTTCTGGATATTGCTGTGGGTCATTTACATCCAGCAAATTGCAGCAAGAGGCTCTTCAGGGAACAAAGTTTAGATAGATATCTATGCTGACAGATTCAAACTGTTTTACTACAGATATATGTCTACATTACGATGACTACGGAAGCAAAACTACAGCACCATAACTATGCCAGCATAACCCTGTGGTATAAATGCAACCTACAGCAAAGGAAAAGATTTTTCAGTCACTTGTAGGAATATCATGTCCTCAAGTGGCTAGTAGCATTCTTCCGTCAACCTAGCTCAGGAGTGGGCAAACTATGGCCCGTGGGACAGACCCAGCCCATCAGGGCTTTGGATCTGGCCCACAGGACTGCCACCCCCATGGGCCCTGTGCCGCTCCCAGAAGTGGCCGGCACCACATCCCTGCAGCCACCCTGACATATCTGCATCTACACCATGGTTAGCTCAGCAGAGCTATGGCACTCATGGGTATGGGTTTAAATCACACCTATGCCCATACTTATGCCAACGTACACTTCAAGTGTAGACCAGGCCTAAGAGTGTGGTAGGATGGACAGGAGAGAGAAGAAAAAAAAGGGAGAATACCAACATACCTTACCTCAAACATATAATACTGAATGGGTTTAAAGAAGCTATGGCAAATGTTATCAATCACAAAAAAAAGCCTTTTCAAAAATATAGGCTGCCTCCACCTCATTTAGATAAAAAGGCTTTACATAAAAGAAACTGCACCCATCAGCTTGGCATTGTCAGAGTTCTTCTGCTGAGAATCATGTTTCCGTAATTAACATTTTAATACTCATTATAAAAGGAAAATTTTCCACCAAAAAGAAGTCACATATTGCCTTAGATTTGTCACAAAAGATATTTTAGTTACTGATGCATAGTTAGCAAGTTACAATATTTAGTCCAGTAATCTCTCAAGTAAGTAGTTTATTATCGGACTATTAAATATTTACACTGCAGAAGCAGTAAGGGGCTTCAACCAAATCAGGAACCATTGTGCTAAATATTGTAGATACAGATAGTAACTGACCAACCCACATTGTTCCCTGGTCTTCTGGGCAATATTCTTTAGTAAGATTCCCTCTGTAATCAACCAGTACAATGACTGGCAATAGGAAAGATATGCAAAGGAATTTAAGGTTCTTCTTTGGTACTGAGCTAGGTCAAAAAAGTCGGAAACATAGCAGACAATCCAAAATTTTGTGAGGGTCAGATGTTTCAGCAACAAGAGGCTACTCTCTTTATGAAAGAGACACTTATTAACTTTGGTCCATCTGCTTATTGGATGGAAAGGTACAACTTTTTTCTACGAGCAAATGCACTGGAAAAGCTTAAAGTTGGAGGTAGTCAGAATGCCTAAGCTTCCAGGGAAGAGAGATGTTTCCAGGAAGGTATAAATAAGGGCTGGTGAACCCAGCAAACATATTTTAAAGTATATTTATTTTAAATTTAAATCTTAAAAATCAGTGTGCAATATTAAATCAAGTTGTGAACCGATTTTACACAAATTTTCAGTCTTGAAGCTCTCAACTCCAGATGCAAGTTAAAGATGTCCTTCGGATGTATGATCCTGGTTTCAGTCATGATTAACTGATTACTCATCATCTTCTGTCACAAGCCAACTGTCAGTTCACAGAAAGATTGTTGAAGTCAATTCAAAAATATCTATTCACTCAGCCAAAATCTAATGTTAGCTGTTTTGTGAAGTGGCGAGGCTGATGATTTTTGTGGTACCAGCAACCAAATGCTGTCAGTGAACGTTGTTCCAGTGCTCTACATCATATTAAAGCATGGCTTTGATCTACAATGGGACAGTCATGGCTCACTTAGTGTATGACTTCACATGTACAGAGCAAAACTAACTTAAAGCTTACAGATATTTCAGCAGAATTAATTTCAAGAAGCCTACGATGAAGATAATTGTTCAGAACTTTTTTCAGATTGTTTTTTACTCTTGTTTAAAGTAATGCTTTAATGAATTGTCTTGTACCATGACCAAACTGCTCATTAAAAGTGAAACAAGTCTGCTTCTGTTCCAAATCCCAGTTTCCTTTATTAATTAAAATTCCTAATTTGGGGGTGGGGGCAAAGAGGGGTGCCAACACTCTCTCCAGTCGGCTTTACTTTTGCTATTGTCTGATAAGGAATCACTAATTTGGAAGCCAGCCTGAAACTGTTCTTGTCTTCAGCTATAAGCGTACTCCATGCAAAAGTTCAAGATGGTTTACTACTTTAAAAAAAAACAAAAAACAAACCCCACCCTCTCTCCCCCAAATATGAGTGTGGTTTTTGCTGTGGAAGTTTGTCAACTGCAAGGTTATTCAGAAAGAGTATATATCTGCCATAGTGAGAGATCTGGTTTCTGTCCCCAAAGCTTCCGGTGGGCTGGAAAGATGTAGTAGAATCAGTGGTCCCTACTGCTTGAAGTAAGAACTTTTCCAGTAAGATTGGATAAGATATTCTACTAATGTTGCTTTAGTTTTTCATTTGCACATCTCACTTCTTGCTTTAGAAATTGAGCGAGAAGTAAACAAAAAATGGTATTAAGCAGAATATAAATCCATGTTTTACTCCAGTCCAGTTATGTTGCAATTCCTTATCAATACTGCAAGAACTTGTATATGATCTCATTGATGGTATGCTCTTTAAAGTTCACTTTTCAACAGTTGTACTGCCGTTTTGCTACATTGGCTTTGAGAGGTCCAGTAACTAAAGGAGATCATTTTATTTGAAATAGGATACTCTAAAGTGTTCTCATTTTATCACAGTCCCTAAACTTTCTAAAACATTGTAACATACGTAAGCAGAAATTAAATTACATAGATAGTATGCGGTATATAGTTTTTATCCTTTAGTGGTTTCATCTAGACATTTTTTTGGTATCAAATCACTTAGAAAGATGCACCTATTTTATTTGAGTTCTGCCTTTTCACCATGGATATGGCATGGCATTCACCTACCTTTGTGCACTGTTCCCTCCATCTGCCACTTCCTGCCACTTACTTAAGGCCAGGCCGGCTTTTGATCCATGGTCTTTTAGTTGATCAATTATGTATTGTATATAAACTTTTTTTGGTGACAGGGAATTGTTTTTCCCCCAAACTGGCTTAGCTGAGCAATAAATACATTTCTAACCTGACATGGAATCTTGAATCCCATGAGCTCATTCTTGTGAGAGTGGCAATGCCGATCCAGTACTACACTTGTGGTACCTAGTGGTTTAACTATTAGTATATTAGGCGTGTTAGAAATGTAAAGGTTTTCTTTAAAGAATAATAGTGAGAGGGGATAGATTTATATCAAAACAATTTAAATCAGGTATTTTAATCATGATTTAAATTAGCAAGTAGGACACCTTGATTTAAATCTATTTTAATCTTGTTTTGCATTTTTACTTTAGTTATCTTCCTAAAGAGAGAGTGTTTATCATTAGCTGACAATCATTGACATGTAAAGTATAGCCTTTGCACTGAATTTGGTATTTATTTAATATAAGTGATTTTAGATTATAATAAGCTTAGGCCTTCATATAGGTTATTTCAAATTTAACTTTACATACATTAAATATTTTCGCTCAAAATAAATGTAAGTAAATTCTATGTAAATTGTTTAAAAAAAAATCTATTAAAAAAAAAACTATTTTTTTTCCCTCCGTGATAGCTGCCAGTATTCACAATCTACTACCTAAAACAGTTTTGTTGCAATTACTTAATGGGTGACATCTGTAGCTGTATACCCTTAAACCACTTATCAGAGTGGTTTGTCATACTTCAGTTCAGAACAATTGGAAAAAATTTTTTGTGCCTTCCAGTATTCTGGTACTGAAGCAGGTTTGAAGTGCCTTCGTTCTCTTGAATGTGTAGCTCCCATACTCCCTGAGCCACTGTCTAGCAAAGTCTTCAGCTACCAGTTCCCTCTAGAATTGCCAATTTGGATTTTTTTTAAACGCAAAAAGCAAAGCCCCAAATAAAACTCCTCTAAGTGCATAGCACCAGGGAGAGAAGTGTCATAAACTTTACCTACAATGTACATACACACATTCTATCTTATTAGAATTGCTAAATCAAGGCACATAATTGAAGGGACAACACTGAATACATCCCCAGTGCTTTTGAAGGCTAGTAATTTGTCAACTGTCTCTTCAGCTTTGGGCAACTCTGGTCCTAAGATAAACAGAAGAGGATGGTGGTGGAGCAGCACTTAATGTTTTAAGATCAGACCTACTGAAAAAGTGCTATTTCATTCCAAAACACAACTTCAGGCGTTTCAACTATTTATTAATCTGGTCTACTGAACATCTCAGATGTTCATTTAGCAAAGGTTTAGTGGAAGTGGAGAGGTGTAAGTTCTTGAGAACTGGACCGAGATATGAGATGTTCAGAATAACTCCATTAAAAACAATGGTGGTTTTTTTAAGGAATGCCTCTGTAAATACACCCCATGTGGACTGTAGGGCAAGAACTCTCTTCACTTTGTGTTTGTAGAGCACCTAGCACACCAGGACCTTAATTCTGATTGGACCTTTTATTGACTTTATACAAGTAATTGCTATTTAATTCACACACTTTAGCCTTCAAGAGCCTTTTGGGAAGCAGTGCTTATGGGTGCTATGCAAGCATCTTTGTGCTCAAGTTTGGAACAGAGCTTGTAAAATAAATACTAAGTGGTTCTCCTAATACTAAAAAAGTAAAACTGCAAGGAAGATGGGGAAATGGGCAGGTACAGATACATTTGGAAGTGAATAAACTCAGATCACAGCTACTGAAGAATTTCTACCCCCCCCCCCCCAGGATAGTCTCTACACAATCTTAGTTACAAGAATTTTAACAAGAAATCCTAAACCAGGGTAGGTAGACTGAGTTGTAACTAAACATCACAGCATGACTTGCCATTGGAGTTAGTATTTTCACCAGTGAGGCCAATATGTGTGAATGAGGATGAAATATCCTCTCATCTCTAGAATTGACCCCATCCACTGTTATTGATTCATACTGTGGGGCAGTGTGGAGAAGCTAGCAGTTCTTACTCTGAATCTGCTCTGTGGGTTGAGGATACCTGGCTGTTAGTCTTGCATTCTTCACAATCACTAAATTGACTGTATTTAAATCAGAATGTTGCATAACCTGAAAATGTGCTTCCCCTATAACTGAGCAAAGTATGAATGACCTAAAACTTAAACTTTTCCATCTGAGCTGCTATGCGACAATTTGAGCTCATTTCAGGATCTTCCATTCCATCCTTTGCAACCTCCCATGTGCACAAGACAAGGTAATTCTCAAATTGAAGCCAAAGCTTCTCCATAGAGTCCATTTTGTTGGACAGATGCCTGGTGATGGTACTCAACACATTTTATGTCTTGAAATAGAGTATCTCCTCTGGATGATTTTTTTAATTAATCTTCTATTATAATAGAATAAATAGTTTCAAGCATATTTCTTAGGATAGTATTTTTTAAATAGGTATCTAGCATGTCAAATTCAAAGCATGCCCATAACAATGAGTATATATAGCTCATGGTTCCTCCTGCTGCAATGTGCGTGCTGCACAGGAGACTAAGCCTGCCATATTAGTGACAGCACCATAGAACTGTCCATGACAATTAGTGATCCTCACATTCAGATGCAATAATATAGATCTTTACTTATATTACCTTCACCGATGTACAGGCTAGCCTGTACAAAGGCAATTAACTTAATGAATATTCAAATCATCCACATAACAGGCATAAAGCAAAATTCTTCATTGGAGAAGTCTGTTTCATCTACCATAATTTTATAGAAATTCTCAGAACAAGAATTGTGAATTTCTCTAGACTCTCAGCCACTTGGAAATATCAGGGTCACATCCGACCTGCAAATAAAAGTTGCAGTCAACCTCTTCATGGAAGGGCTTATTTTCAGTTTGTTCAGTATAATGGCCTTGCAATGCAAGTCCTTGTCTGACAAGATAACATATGTTACTTCGTATTTTCAGTAATATCCTCCTTCTTTCTTCTGAGAGCACCAAAAATAACTTAGCATGTCACCAACATTCTTTGCGGTCTATTGAAGAACAACTTTGTGATGACGAAGCTTGATGCCTCTCAAATTTCTCAAGCCTTTTTCCAATTAGAGAATCCAGACTCTGTGAAAGCTTCATCTGTGTATTTAGTCAAAAGTAGTTTTCACTTAAAAGCAGTACAACAGTGACAGTGCACTTAATTTCTACTAAAGTCGGAATAATGAAGCCACTGGAGGGGGGGGGTGTAAAATCAAACCGGGTTAAACTCTTGTTTTCCAAAGTATATAGAGGGAAAGACTTAGTCATGAATGCTAATAGTCTCAAGCAAGTGGCATTTGGTTCCTGCTGCAGGTGATGGTGGAGCCAGCTTAGCATTATAACCAGCAGAAACTGAAACAATTGTTGCTATCTGATTGCTAAACCTTTCGTCTTTAAAAAAAAAAAAAAAAATCAGCCATGTTTTAAGGGATTTCATTTTAGCAACTTGAAAATACTGGTAGATTGTTTTTGTACTCCACCATTAAGATTAGCATATAATTGCAAAATTAAAAAAAACATGCTACAATCCGGTAACACACAAACTTTTAGCTGGCCTGTTGGTTTTATACAGTCACTGTGTTCTCCGTAGAGGAGTCTAGAATGAAGAAATGAAACGTGATCTGTTGGTTATACCAGAAAATTATTTTTTATATATTTTACATATGGTAACCCCTTAGGTTACTCTCTCGCCCAGAGACTGACAAGAAAAGGACTACAAACAAGATGGTGATGGAGGGCCTCTGATTGCCTGACATGATGGGTCTGAGGTCAGACACTGCAAAGGGAAAGTACAAAGAATCATGGACTCCATGAGGTTTGGCCTCCCCTATCCTTTTTTGAAAACAGCTCATGGAACTCATGCAGGTGGAAGGGGAGAGGAAGGAGGAAAAGAGCCAATTAGGAGGCTCTGGGAGTCAACCCAGAGGAGTAGCAACTGGCTAAACCTAATCTCAGTCTTCCTAGAGAGGGGATCAGAAGTCCTCGTGCACAGGGAGAGAGGATCAATTGCTTTTATGAGAGTAGGAACACAGCCAGCCTGGCTTTTCAAAGAATGGAAGAAGCAGGTAAGCAAGCCTCACCCAGGCATATATATAGAAAAGGAGATCCTGGCTGCAGAGCTATTCCCAGTTACGGAAGAAAGGAGCCAGACTATTGCAGGAGAGCCCTTTATCATGGTCCTATTTATCAAGAACCATTTGATATTGTGGGGGAAAGAGGGACTTCAAGCAGTCAAGATCAGAGGACTATACTCCTCCTGGTCTGACAACAACAAACTGACTTATGAGGAGACTATTCCAGTTGCAATTAAATAGTAAAAAAGGATAGTCACCAGCTATTTAACTCTAGCTCCCTCCCCAAAACCCTCGTCCCAAAAAAAGGAGTCTAGACCCTGCATAGTGTTGGCATGGTCTGTAGACCTTACTATTTGAAGTAAATGAGAAGATAAGCATAGATACATTTTCTTCATCCTCAGCATAGTAGCAGTCATACATTCTACAGTGACATTTAATCAACAAAGTACAGCTAAGGATGGACCATACAGGGGAGGGATAGCTCAGTGGTTTGAGCATTGGCCTGCTAAACCCAGGGTTGTGAGTTCAATCCTTGAGGGGGCCATTTGGGGATTGGGGGCAAAAATCTGTCTGGGGATTGGTCCTGCTTTGAGCAGAGGGGTGGACTAGATGACTTCCTGAGATCCCTTCCAACTCTGATATTCTACGATCATAAAAATGGACACATTTTATTACATTCCATGTGGAGTTCCCAAATTACTAAGGCACTACACTGTGCAATACTGTCCTAAAACCAGCATCTGCCAAAGAGCATACTACAGTGATGGGGGACATACAAGAACTTACCCAGTATTTTGCAAAGGTGTGGACAGATGAGCACATAGCCACCTCAGATTTTTACATATAGGGTATATAAACAAACTGCACACAAGAATCATACAGCTCTTAAGAAGTAAGCTAAGACCAAAGGAGATAATTTTTTGCCTTATAGATCTCAGGCGCACGCGCACACACACACACACACACACACACACACACACACACACACGCCTAATACTCTGAGGCCTTTTGGCCTCAGGTCACCAGATGGCCTAGAATAAAGGAAAATGCTGAATGCTTTAATTCAGTCTATTTGGAAAACCCCTGATGCATGCATATGAGATTTGTTTTGTTTTGTCTTCTAGTGCAAAGGATCTGAGGAGAAATATGGCAAAACTATCATCAGTGATTTGTGAGAAACGGAATTTATCACAGGAATTGAGGTCAGATTTGTGCTGAGGACCCACAGTATCAAGAGTGAAATATGCAGTGCTGGCACACTACTGAGCTACACATGAGCACACCTAAACAAACGATCAGCCTGTCACCAGTGATATCTGAGCATCTCTGAGTCACTAAGTTCTGTAGACCTTACTATGTTGGATTAGTAATACTGTAGGATTTGTAGGTTTTTCAAAGCCGAAAACTTGGACAGTCATTTAATTGCACGTGTGTTCAGTTCCCAGCATGATGTGGCAATGATCTCTGATTGGGGCCTCTAGGTACTAACAGAATACAAAGTTACAAAAATTCCAAGAGAGCCTTAGTTTTCTGCACTGTGACTTGGGATATTGCCATGGGATTTGAATGGACTGAGGTAACATAGCATGTTTTTTGTACTAAACAAACATTTTGATTATGTTTAAAAAAAGAAGAGCTTATTCAGTATTTTATCTGATTTTGTAATTGCTATGACACCATCATTATACAGAAGATACTTCACAGACATCTGAAAAAACATTTAATACTAAAGAGGAATATATTAGATTCCCATTTCCACTTCCACCAAAATAGATCAGGGTAAACCTCCAACGTGAAACAGCTCTATTGCTTTGACCTTTATAATGTTACTAAACATTTTAAAGTTGCCCTTTTAAGAAAAAAGGGAGTTTACTGCATATTGACAATCTGCATAGGGCATGAATTTGCCTACTCAATTTGCAAAATCTTGTAAAGAATGCTTCAAGAGTTTCTCCAGTTCTAACTGGGACAGCTATAAATCCTGCATGCTAAGAATCGAATCTTTCCTCCACACCCACACAGTGACCTCTGGCCTGAACCACAACGCTATCTCCTTTCAAGATGAATAGCACCACAGAAGGAAAAAGTGTTTCAAAACCACTCAATGAGTCTCATACTGAGTCCAGGATTCAACAGAGCAACAAGTGCTAGCAATAGAGGAAAACTAGCCAGTCTACTTATTTAAAATGTACACTTTGATACCAAGTCAAACCCTGCAAGATTTAAAAGACTTACAGGAATGTAGTCTAGTGCTGTCAAGTGAAATTTTTTGCAGTTACATGCTAATACAATATACAAGAACAGCCAAATCATCATATGCTAGTAGGACTAAACAGTATTAGTTTCGTATGCTCAAGTCATTAAATTTGAAAATGTGAACTTTTAATGGACAGTGCAGGAAAAAATAAGCTGCTTATAGAATACTCCATACAAGTATTAGGGGGAAAACAAAGTCCATAACATTAACAGATGCTCAATATATAGAAAAAGTTCTGTTGCAAGTGTTTTGTTCAAAGCCGATAAGTCTCTACCACAACCATAGGGATGTTTTGTCAATTGTAACGTAGCCTTGTATTAAGCTGTTAATAGCATTTTCATCGTGCAAGTATGCCAGGTTACCATTTATCCTTAACATGTTTAAATGACCCTCCAAAACTGGTTTCTATTCCCAGGCTTACACTACTAGTGACTACTAGCATGTTTGTTTTGGGTAATTTTAACCATATAGGATGGTTACAAATCTGAATTAAACCCAGCAGGCTCAGCCAATTCATCCTCAGACCTCCTTAATGTGGCTTCAAATTGTAGCACATATGGCACCTTTCATCAGCAGCTCTGAAAATCAGATACTCGGAGGTTAAAGGTGACATTTTGGACCTAGTGTATACTAAAGTAATATTGATGGTTTTTCAACTTCCCATTATTCCTAATATTGTGATACAAAATTCTACAAAATGCTCTTCCTCATTAGCCATCTTGCTCTACCCACCCCTCCCTTTCCCCACCAAAAAGTTTTCACCCTAGGAACAGGGTTCATAAACGTACATAACACAAAACAACCAATGAATTTGTAGAGACCACTCTATACCTATTTTAATGATATTGCAGACAATGACAAACACAAAAGAATTAGCAGGTGTACTGACAACGTGATTCCGAAAAGAGCCTGAAGGTCCATTTTGTCGATGCCATGGCTATCCATATTAAATTTCTGAAATACCCAGTGCTCAGTTTTAGATGCCAGTCATTCTCCTCCATAAACTGAAAAAACAAAATCTATTTTCAGATGATTTCTTAGTATATAACAATTTGTTACATTGTAAGAATGTATTAGCATAAAAGACTTTTGGACAAATACCAATCAAACTGTACTAGTCAGTTAACTTCATCTCCCCCTGTCCCCCACACACACTTATGCTGAGAAATTATATGCCAAATTTAAGCCATTTTCTAAAAAAGGTAATTTAAAATGGAAACACTAACAGATAATAAATTTTCTCCTTCTCCAAAGTTGTGCAAACTCCAATTTAAAAGCCTACTTCTAGGAAGATACTGGACAGGAAATTCTGAAGCAAAGTGAGGCACTTGATGTGCTCATTTAAATGTCAATATGCAGACCATTTACAACTATTTCATACTCATGAGAGCATCTATAAACTACTAGGGGGGTGGAGGAGAGAATCAAAGATTTGGATGTGCTGTAAGTTTCTGGCATTCTTCTCCACCATATGGTCTGCAAACCATAGCTGTGGAAGGTTCTCCACTGCTTTTCATGAGTTACATTAAATAAATTTTAAATCACATGAATGGTACCTAAAATCTGTTTCTCTGGAAAGTCAGCATAATATAATATTTCAAAGAAAGAAGCTAACCACATTACTAGATATTATTTATTCATGAGCTCTTGGTTTGCTTTGGGGCAGCATCTCAAATCACTTCAGTGAATGGGAACAGAGTGCAGTTAATGCATGGCCAATGCCAGTATTATAAAACTAGATCTCTTTACAGAATTTGTTGGCAGTAAGCAAAACACAAAACTTTTTGAAGTTAGCCCTTTCTCCCCTTTTGAAACATTTCACCTTAATATCCTGGCCATGAATTTAAAGATTATTGCCAACACACCACTCATCCAGCTAAGGAGTGTGCTGGTCTTAAAAGATTACTCTGAGGAAATAAGAGTATAGATATGACAAAAAAGACAGACAGCTGCTGTGAACTATATCCTGAGCTACTTTATGAGGTTCTGGCTAATGGCTCTAATAACTCTGAGTTAAATTTTCTTTGACAAATCCAGCACGATGAAGTGGCATTATCAATTTGTTAATATTTACAAGCATTAGGGTGAGGAAAACAAAAGTTTATCTTCTGAAAAGCAGGGTCGTGAAAGTTAAAGCTAACAAGTAATTCTCTCCAGTAAAATGTTCTGGTTTATACAGACATGGTTCTAGTATTCGATACAACTGTAATTCTTAATTCTAGTTTATATCCTTTGATTATTTAGCACTCAGAGGAATCTCACTTGACAGGTTTTTTTCTCTCTAACTTTATTTTTGGTAAGAGGCAGAAAAGTCATAAAATATACCTCTACATATGCAAAAATATCCAGACTTGATTATTTTTATGCTTTTGTAAAGAAAAATTTGATCATTCCATATTTATGAGGTTAGAATTGTATCTCCAGTCTGTAGAACAGAAACAATAAAAGTATGTAAGATGAATACTATAAGATGGATGTACAGTTGGTTGAAAACCCACAGTCAAAAGTAGTTATCGATGGTTTGCTGTCAAACTGGGAGGGCCTCTCTAGTGGAATCCCACATGGGTAAATCTTGCGTCTACTACTATTCAATATTTTCACTAATGAATTGGATAGAGTTGAGAATATGCTTATAAAATTTGCAGATGGCATCAAGCTGGGAGGGGTTGCAATCACTTTGGAGAACAGAATTAGAATTCAAAGTGACCTTGATAAGCTGGAGAAATGGTCTGTAATCAACAAAATGAAATCCAATAACGACAAATACTACACTTAGGAAGGAAAAATCAAATGCACAAATACAAAATGGGAAATAACTGGCTAGGCAGTAGTACTGCTGAAAAGGATATGGCGGTTATAGCGGATCACAAAATGAACATGAATCACAGTGATGCAGCTGCGAAAAAGGCTAATATTCTGATATGTACAAACAGGTGTTGTACACAAGACAAGAGGTAACCATACCACTCCACTCTGGTGAGGTCTGTGTCCAGTTTCGGGCATCACATTTTTGAAAATATGTGGACAAATTAGGGGAAGAGTCCAGAGGAGAGCAACAAAACTGATGAGAGGTTTATAACACCTGACCTGGGCATGTTCAGTCTTGAGAAAAGAGGACAAAAAGGGAATGGATAATCTTCAAATATGTCAAGAATTGTTTTAAAAAAGAGGATGGTCATCATTTGTCCACTGAAGGTAGGACAAGTGGTAATGGGATTAATCTGCAGCAAGGGAGATTTACATTCGATATTAGGAAAAACTTTCTAACTGTAAGGATAGTTAGTATGGAATAGGTTTCCAAGGGAGTTTGTAGAATCCCTGTTGGAGATTTTTTAGGACAGGTTCAACAAGCACCTGCCAAAATTAGTCTGGGAAGATCCTGTCTCAGTGTGTGTGGTAGAAAATTAACTAGATGAACTCTCCTGGACCCTTCCAGCTCTACATTTCTATGATTCTTTAAGATGTATTTGCTGTAAATTTGACTTTCATTTAAAATATTTTATGTAAAAAAAATTGTTGGCCTCAATAAGTGGGGTAAATGGGTGAAATTTAATGGCCTGGTCTGTGACATACAGGAGGTCAGACTAGATGATCTGATGTTACTTCTGGCCTTTAACTATGAATCTATGAAAACACTGTATTGTAGATTTCTGAATAAAAGCTTCTGGAAGCAGAGCTTCCAAGATGAATTTTGTTCTTTGATAAGTTAATGTTATCTTTTCCCCCCAATGGGCTGCAGCGGGGAGAGTGGCAGCTTTGCTACACGTGATATTTTTGCCTCCACCTCAAAAGGAGTTCAATGTTTACTGTTTATGTGAAATCACAGATTTAAAAAAAAATTTATTGGGAATCTTATTACAAGGATACAGACAATACAAAGGAAAAGTGTAATTATGAAAGAGTATTAAAGTAAAAAAAACTATGCTAAAATACTAAGGCTATAAATGTCTTTATTTTTGTTAAGATGCTCACTCTGCGCTTGACAGTGTTTAGGTGGTGGAGAATTAGAAATTAATATTAAAGTCATCCAAGCTTGATCAAAAACCTTTTATCCTCTGCTCACCATTCTATTGGAATGAGTATATTCAGCTAGGCAGAAACCCAGTAAGGGCCTTGGAAGTATAAAACTGCACATACTCTGTGCATCAATTTATAAATTAACTAGAAGACAACCATTCCTCCAGATTTTCTTATTTATTGGTTTTGGCTTTCATCTGGAGAATTAATACAGATAGCTAACACTTCTCTTTTTTTACCACAGTTTTAAAAGCCTTCCATCATCAATTCATGTTCTTGGTGTCTTTAAAAAGCACCTACACATCACATCTATTCAGAAAGGAGTTTAAAAATTCACTGCCACAACAAGTAGACTTCCAGACAAGTAACATCAACATATTTAACGTTTAAGAATCCGATTAAGCATCCCCACAGAACTCGGGGACAGCAGCCCCTACTTTTCCTAGCAGCTAGAGGTAGGAGTGGGAAAGATGACGACTTGGCTCCTCATCTGGGTATTACTGCCTTTGAATACTGGGCCTCCCATCTTTCACATCAACCTGTGGCTAGTGTGTTAATTGTCCAGCACAATTTTTAAACATGACATACAGGTGCATAGTTAAAATAAGATAGTCAAAGTAGTTGTAGTAGTAATAATTTTTTTTTTGGGGGGGGGGAGGGTAACAAGGGGGAAGAGAAGGAAGGAGAGAAAAATCTATGGGAAGAGGCTACCAGGCTTTGGAAAGTTTTTTCCAAGACCTGCATTCACACAGTTTTTAAATTATGTCGTTTTAGAACAGTTAGTTATCTCCTTTCCAAGGCTGCATTCAGGGCATGTGTTTGTTATGTATCAGCCCAATCAAAAAAATAACATGTTCTGTGTCAAGCCTAGGCCACAAAATGACAGTGTTGTGGAAAGTCAGGTGAGACACTGCTTCTTCTGTTGGAGACTTCACACCTCTGAGACACGCTGAAGTCCCACACTATCATACACCAAAAATTGACCTCCTATTGGATGTCCAGTGTTACTGAGACAATGGAGTGTCCACACAGCCCAATGGCACAAGTTAAGAGGTGAACTCGGAGAGACTTTCCCTGGAAATAGGATTCCTTCCAGATCTTCTCCTCCCCATGTGGGTTGGGCACCGACAAGGAGAATCATGTCAATCTTCAGACTCAAACAGGCAAGAGCTGCCCAGTGCAGAGAAAGAAGGTTGAAGCAACAGCACAAATACTGATTAACAGAGCAGCAAAGAACCACATCAGCAAATCCTTGTCATATTACAACAAAACCATATGAACTACAATACACTAGTACATTACTAGGAAGCACAGGGCACTTGGACAACAGCACTCCCTACTTTTCCTAGAACCCAGAAGCAGGAGTGGGAGAGAAGACAACTTGGCTCCTCATCTGGGTATTGCCTTTGAATCTTGTGCCCTGGATCTTTCACAGCAGTCTGTGGCTAGTTTGTTATGTATTGGCCCAATCTAAAAAACACGCTATCTGCAGCACGTAGACCACTTTGTTTGGATGTCCTCACAATAAACCCACTACAACAACCAGTTTCTACTCAGAGAGGGGCCCAGAGGAGAACAGTAAGGCTGCTGAAGTCAGAAGAAAAATTGGTACAACTATGTGAGAAAACTTGAGCCCATAATAAGGTCTATTTCTAGTCTCATTTTCATGAATACCCAATTCGCATTAGAACTAGGAGGTGAATTCAAGACAACCTGTATAAACTAGTTATCTGGCTCAGACCCTGTCTAAGGCATCCAATCCTATCAAAAAACACACTTTTCCCACAAAGCATCAAGACAGAAGATCCACAGGGATCTATAGGTAAAACCCTGCAATCTTGCAGATGCATCTGGATGGCATGTCTGCTACTAGGATAAACACTATATTGATGGTGAAATAAGGGTTTGAATCCTTACTCGGACTTTTAGAGACTTTCACTCCCAGCTCATGATCACCTCACTTCCACCAGCACCCTCCTCTCCAAAGAGACTGCCACAATTCAAGCCCTCACAGCCCACAACTGCCAGCAAGATTGCTTTGTACTCTTGGGGCTACATGCCTTTCCATATCATCTTCCTTACTCTCAAAACACAAAAGATGTCACGTTAATCTACAAACCCATGGAAAGATCAAGCATCAGTTTAGCGTTTCCAAAGCAGTTCAGCCACTCTGAACTACTCAGGGAACACACTGCATCTGATCAGCTGCTTGATTAACCAATGCCCAGGTTAAGTATAATATAGTGGGTGGGTTCATCTTTTGTTTTTCTCTTTGATTTAAGAAGTTCAAGACATCTGTATCCATAACAAAAGCACTATCAAGTGAGTGGATATTTTGTAAATTACAGAAGATTAAATAATTAGCATCACTTTCAGGATAAACAACTTAAATAGGAAAATTACTTTAAAACATTTCAACATGATTAGATAACATTTTTAAGGGACTCATCTTATTTTAGTAAACCACAGGAGAGTGGGTATAAATTGGAATTAAGTCATCAGTAAAGCAATAATGTCACAACCACCACAAAAGCAAAAGTGACAATTATGATTCAAATGTAGGCCTGTTTAAAGCAGAAAACACCCCAGGGAAATCTATGCTCTACTGAACAGTTGCACTTTGGTAACAAATGGGACAGGTGGAAGGAGAAAAAATTCAGTTTCCCCATGTGATAACACTTCTGTAACCAGTTCTTAGACATACCAGCCTAACACTATATTGATCAAATTTCCTTTGTTAATTAAGACAAGCTATTAGCGCTTTTAAAACAAATCTCTGCCTCAAGTGCCATTTATAAATTCTGCAGGTTTTTTTTTGTTTGTTTGTTTTTTGTTTTTTTTAAGGCATCAGACTAATTGGGGGAAGGGAGAGAATTAGAAAAAGACCCACATAAGCAAATCATCTCTGTTTATCATTCCTGGGAGTGTGTTATAATTACTTGCTACTAACAGCTGAATCAGTGTTTGTGCTGCTCAGAAAGGGGATTAGTTTTTTTAATTAGGGCACATATTTTTACTATAACACATTAAGGATTAAGTAGAACAGGTTAGAAAAAAATTTTACTTTCAGCAGAGAATGGGGAGAGGGAAAAGGAAATCTTGTACTGCAGAGTCATTTTAGGCAGCCTAATAGGTTTTCTGGCCTTATAAAATTATTTTGACCCCCATAATATATTGTATCACACTTTCAATGGTTTATTTCTGAACTGATCTATGGCCTTCTGCCCTATGCTGACTGGCTGTTTGCTTCCAAACATTCCCCCATCAATCTCCACTGTAGCCAACCCTCATACTTTCCTCCTCCTCCTCCCCTCCCTCTTCTTATCTGCTGTCCCACCTCACCCTCCCTGTTCTTCCATTTAATCCATTGCAACTAAATCCAGCCCAACCCCTTTGTCCAAAAAAACCACAAAGAAAGAAAATGTGTAACTAACATGTTTGCCTCTATCACCTGATCACTCTGCCTGTATTTTGCACTCTACTCCCATAACCTTGACAAGCAGGTAGTTTTGTGTTAAAAGCTATGGGCTGTCCTCCCACAAAATATCTTTGCTTAACAAAGCATTAGGATAACCACCATGCAATTGAAGGAGTTTTGGCATGATATCACATGACAAGACCCAGTTCTGATGAGAACCAACTTCAACAATGACACTTAAATTAGACTTAAGCACCAATTAAGTAGGCAAAGAGGTTATGTGCCTGAGAAAACTCTCCCTACAATGCTCTAACCAAAACAGCCTCTAAGCTCCAACAATTTGAAAGAGAGAATTCAGATACTCTGCACTGTCTACAAACATATTAGATAAAAAATGGTCAAAAGCATTAAAAGCTGAAACAGTAACACGCTGTCAATAATATAAAATGTCCCAAAGGGAAATATTTTACATTTCATTCTGAAGTCCAGAAACGTCAGTTTCAGTTGGCCCACTAGCATACCTGCTTCTTACTCTGCACTACAGAACCCTTCCATCACAATGAGATTTGAACCTAACACTGCACTTAATTAAAAAAGCAAACAAACTCTTTTCCCCATTTTTTCAGTACGTTCTCAAGTTCTAGTTTTCTTCCCTCAGAATCTCCTTGGACAAATGTGTTTTGTCCAAAAAGATTATTGTGGTGTATACACTGATACTCTGTTACTGTAATTTGACTTCAAAATAAATGAAATCTCTTTACTGACTCTCTTACCAGGCCTCTATCTGGAGACGCTTCTCTCTCCTGCCCATGGAAGTTGCAGATGTCATTTTCCATTCTGCACAAGGAACCATAGCTTCAATAGACTGAAACGGACTGGATTCCTTGTTAATAATAACAAACAATAAAATAATAATAATAATGAGATATACCTATCTTTTAGAACTGGAAGGGACCTAGAAAGGTCATTGAGTCCAGCCCCCTGCCTTCACTAGCAGGACCAAGTACTGATTTTTGCCCTAGATCCCTAAGTGGCCCCCTCAAGGATTGAACTCATAACCCTGGGTTTGGCAGGCCAATGCTCAAACCACTGAGCTATCCCTCCCTGTTGCAGTAGTTAAAGCCAAGTTAACATTTAAGTCTTTTCATCAAGGCAAGATTTTTATATTTTTCAGATGGGGAGAACAGATGAGAGAAGGAAAACAAAATCCAGAGGCAGTGGAACTAAAGCAGAAGTGTTGCCAAGACAATTCTCAGCATTGTGCAGCATTCCCACTTAGAACTAAAAATTGATGCTCTTCCCTACACGGCTGTAATAGAGAGAAGGGAAATTAACACTCAGCCTTTCTTCCCTGGCTCTGTTATCTCTCAGACATGCTTTATCCTTCGAGCATACACAATAATTCCATGGATCCAAATGAATAACTGCTGCTCAAAGCTGGACTCAAATCTCCACAATTTGCTCATGGAAGGCATAAAAATCACAGGTAAAAATGTAGTTTCCACAGTATTGCAGTAGCTATATCTACAAGGGTCAAGGGTTGCACAAGGGTGTGAAAAACACCACCCTGACCAACATACACCTCTGCCCCAATATAACATGACCTGATATAAGACAGGTTCACATGCAAGGCAATAAAGCTCTGACATGCTGCTCTGAGCAACATGTTAAAGGTGCGGGGCCAGGCTGGGGCCGAGGGGTTCTATAAGGGGCAGAGGGTCTCGGGGGCAGTCAGGTGCTCTCTCTAGGATCTGGGGGGCAGGAGCTGTGGAAGGGCACTTTGGGGGACCCCCACAGTCCCAGAGTGGCCTACGGGATTAGCGGGGGGCCAGGAGCAGCCCATCTGCCTCCCTTCCCAGCAGCATCACTCAGGCCCCAGCCCACTCCACTCCGCCAGCTCCCAGCCGCAGCGCTCTGCTTCCTGCCGCAGTATGGGGGGGCGTCCTTTCCTCAACCTCCCTGCACTCACCTGTGGCAAGAAGCAGAGCGCCGCAGCTGGGAGGTGGCAGAGTGGAATGGGCTGGGGCCACGTTGCTCCACTTCCCGCCGCAGGAGAGTATGGGGGACATCCTTTCCTCAGCCTCCCTGCACTCACCAGCAGTGGGAAGCGGAGCATCCCAACGCCAGCCAACTCCACTCCACCAGCTCCCAGCAGCGGCACTCCGCTTCCCGCCGCAGATGAGTGCAGGACCTTTCCCCAGCCACCCCCCAGCGACACGGCTGGGGCAAGGAAAGCGGAGCAGGGTGGGGGCACATCGCTCCACTTCCAGCTTCAGGTAAGTGCAAGGGGGGAGCATCCTTTCCCCAACCTCCCTGCACTCACTGGCAGCAGGAAGCAGAGCGCCACGGCTGGGAGCTGGCAGGGTGGGGCGGACTGGGGTCGGGCTGCTCCACTTCCCGCTGCTGCCGGTGAGTGTCTGTCAGAGGGTGGGGGGGTGGATAGGGAGCGGTCAGGGAACAAGGAACTGGGGAGCCAAAGCAAGTTTGTTATAACGCGGTCTCACCTATAACACGGTGAGATTTTTTTGCCTCCCGAGGACAGCATTATATCGGGGTAGAGGTGCATCTTTCACCGACAAAAGCGCCAGAGGGATGATGCTGTCAGTGGGAGACTCTGTCCTGCCAACATAGCTACTGCCTCTTGTTGGGGGTAGTTTAATTATGCTGACAGGAGAGCTCTCTCCAGTCGGCATAAGGCGGCTACATGGATGACCTTATAGCGGCACAGCTGCAGCAGTACAACTGGCCGCTGTAAGGTCTTTAGTGTGGACATAGACCAACTCATTAATTTAATGTGCAAGAGCGCTCCAAAACATTGCTGTGATTGTGAACGCAAAGGCAACAGGTCTAGGAGATGTATTCTCTACTTTTGGAATCCCTCAGAATTAAGGGGTCTCCAAGTAGGTATTCATGCATTAGCTCAGAACCTCTTGGGACCGAGAGAGAGTGAAGAAATGGAAAGATGTATTCCAAGATCTTTCCCAGCTCTGTCTTTCCTTGCTTATCTGCTTGGCTCTTATGTTGCCCCTGTCTACCCCTACCTCCCTCCCACTCCAATAAGATCAACTGCCTCTCTCAAGGGTCTGGTGTCCATCTTATTTATTTTGCTCCCTCTTCAGAATGCTAACACCTTTTGTCTTCAAATTTCTCTTCAGCATCCCCTTTTTTTGACATGTGCAGTATAAAAATAGAAGATACATTGGACAGTCACGTGTAATTAGACATTATGTACATATTTCGATTTTATCCTTCCCTCGCCCCTCTTCCACCCTTCGAACATTGCCCATTACCCTAGATTGTAAGCTTTTTACAATCGGGGGCTTTCCTTATACATGGAAGCTGCTTGGCATTTTGCGATTGCTACTGAAGAAACAGAACAAGAAAGCTGGTAGCAACCCTATGTGGAGGTTGACTAATACTTTCCATTATAAAAGCTACTTTCCATCTTTTGAGTTCTCTCATACCTCCATTGTGTGCAGCAGGCCTTTGAAATTCAGCAAGAATAAAGTCTAGAGGCCTGAAAAATGTCTTGTGTCCCTTGAAGTTTTGTTCACATTTAGTCAAGCTGTAAAACTGCTGTAAGTTGCCATTTCCTTTCTGTTTTGTTGTTCAAGTTTTAGCAGCATGTTCTGGGTGCCAGAGAACCCGGCTGGGCATCCTCAGACAATCCCTGGAACTAGCACATGGCCCCAAGGACCCACCCCAGGAGAATCAAGCTCTTTCCTCTCCAAATCAGGAAGGTGGGAAGCTGGGACAAAGAGCACAGGTTGCTCTGAATAAATCAACAGTGCTCTAAAGAGATAGTAATGATTTTTGGGAGGGTCTGCACATCTACACTGCAATAAAAACACCCGTGGCTAGTCTGTGTCAGCAGACTCCATCTGTAGAACTATGAGGTGGCAGGGACTCAGATCCCAGGCTCCTGCCCATGCCTGACCACTTACACTGCAATTTTATAGCCCCACAGCCCATGCCCCACAAGCCAAAGTTAGCAGACATGGGCTAGCTGCAGGTGTTTTATTGCAATGTAGACATACCCTCTGCTCCCAACAGCCATCCTTGATCCAAAGCCTGGGACTGCAAAACTTCAAGAAAGCTCCAACCAACTGTTGCAGAAAGAAGAGCCCTTCAGATTATAAGTTTGATAAAGGTAATAGAGATGATGTAATACACCTAGACTTCTGTACTTGGTTCCGCATATTTTGATTAAAAAAACTAAAATATAAAATTACATGACACGCATGAGGTGGATTAAAAACTGGCTAACTGATAGGTCAGAAAGTGTTACTGTAAATGAAGAACAGTCATCAAGCAGGTCTGTTTCCAAGGGGGTCCTGCAAGGATTTGTTCCCAGCCCTACACTATTTCACATCTCTATCAATGACCTGGAAGAAAACTAAATCACTGACAAAGTTTTCTGATGACACTAAAACTGGAAGGAAAGGTCACTGATACAAAGCAAACTAGATTGGTTGGCAAACTGGGTGCAAAATCAATGTGTGTTTTAATATGGCTAAATGTAAATGTATACATCTAGGAACAAAGAATGTAGGCCATGGGGGCATGCTTCTATCCTGGGAAGCAGTCATTCCAGAAAAGAATTGAGGTCATAGTGGATAATCATCTGAACATAAGCGTCCAGTATGATACTGTAGCCAAAAGAGCTAACGCAATCCTGGAAGCAGAGACAGGTCAATCCCAAGTAGAAGCAGAGAAGTTATTTTACCTCTGTATTCCGACTGTGGCTAGAATACTAAGTCCAATTCTGGTGTCCACAATTCAAGAAGGATGTTGAAAAACTGGAGATGGTTCAAGGAAGAGCCACGAAAACAATCAGAGGATTAGAAAAAACGTTAGTGATAAGCTAAAAACAGATTGAGCTTCTTGAATCGAATAAAGAGAAGGTTAAGAATTAACTTGATTACAGTCTAAAAGTAAGGCCCTATTTAACTTTCAATATTGTGGAAATTGTGGATTCTGCAATATTAGCTTCCACTGCAATTTTGCCAGTAGGAGCCCAAGCCCTCGGCGGCCAACAAGAGGAAAAAAAAATGGACTTTATTACCACAAATAATAAGCTCCATTACTACTTCTCTGAATTTTTCCATGGCTCATCCACGACTCATCCACACTTTTTTAGTCATCCTACAATTCAAGTAGGGCCTTAACTACATGGGGAACAAACACTTAATCATGGGCTCTGCAAGCTAGCAGAGAAAAGTCTAACAATTTACTGGCTGTACGTTCAAGCTAGACAAAATTTCAGACTGGAAATAGGATGTAAATTTTTCATGGTGAATGTAATTAACCATTGGAATAATCTTCCAAGGGTTGCAGTGGATTCTCCATCACCGAATTTTAAAATAAAGATTGGATGGTTTTCTAAAACATATACTCTACGGATTATTTTTGGCAAATTTTATGGTTTATGTTATACAGGTAGTCAGACTAGATGATCACAATAATCCCTTCTGGCCTTGGAGTGTGATTTCCTGATTCGTAACCATAGCACCAGCCTTCCCCTCTACTGGGGGGGAGGTGCTTCCCTCAAGGCCCCACCCCTGCCCCACCTGGTCCCACCCTGCTCCACCCATTTTCCCAAAGTCCCATACCATCCCACTTCTTCCCATCCCACCCCCAGCCTGCCTCCTCCAAGCATACCCTGTTCACCCCCTTACCAGCACTTACCCATATCAGGCTCTAGATGTCTCACACTAGACATTGAGAAAACAAACCATCAGTGGCCATTGCCAAGTTTTGTGTTTGACTTGGTCAGCATCAAATGGGAAGACTCTGGCATGGGCAAGCAGAATGGCTTTCCAGTGGCATCCATCTGCCTTATCTACAATACAGTCCTTTTTCTTCCTGCAGTCCCGACATTGTTCTCCTCAAATCTTTCAATTACTAAAGCAAGTGAGGCAGAGAGCCTGCAAGCAAACAAACAAACAAACCAAACCAAACTCCTTCACTAGACAACCCTGATTCATTCACAGAGCATTTATTGTTCATCCTGTGCCCTGACTGAGGCATGGTTCCCTGTGGAAAAAAAAAAAATTAGCTTTCAACTACATCACATACTATCATACTGCACATACACCAGGGGCTAAGCTAAGGTTACACATACAACTTTAATTCTGGTACTTCCTAACTTTGGAATGTTTGACCTTACAACCTTAAAAATGTTCTTTAAATGTAGCTTTTGTATATGGTAAGTCTTGAAAAGGAACCTGAATGTTTCAGCAGTTACTTCATAATGTTTTTAAAGACACTGGATTTGTGCTTTTTTTGTACAAATGAATCAACGGCTCTTTTCATCCAAGTGAAACTAAAATATCAGGATGTGAAAAAGATTCAGAGAAGCCAAGCTCATCTCTGGATAATAATGGGTGATATAAGGGGGGCAAAAAGGCATTTCAGTTACCCATCACTTCGGGAACAGCACCCTTTGATTCTGTGAACGTTGAGTCCCCTGGCCTGGAGGGTTGGAGATGTTGATAACTTGATGCAAATAAGAAAGATGCTTAGATAAAGATTGTAACTTGCTAAGATAATGTTTTATTTTATTTTGTTTGTAACAATATATCTTCCCCACCCCCAACCCTCGCTTAGTATCACTTAAATCTCTGTTCTTCATTAATAAACTTATTCTTGTTTTAAACCATCTCAAATGTTCTTTATTCAAATGACATATGAGTCTTCAGCTACCCTAATAGGCTGATGTGTGCTCTGTCTCTTTGGAGGCAGCGAACCTAATAGTTTGAGCATCCAGTGAGAGGGAATGGACACTGCAGGGAGACGTCTCTGGGGAACTCAAACTGGGATTCACGGATTGTTACCTGCCAAGCAACACTGAGACTGGCAGAGTCCTGAAGAGTTTGCCGGCAAGGCAGACTGGCTGGTGCGTCAGGGAGCTGACACAGCTTACCAACAGCGAAGCTCTCAGATGCTGAGACAGAGGGGTAACACAGCAACTCATAGTTCAGGTACCCCCCGAAATGCAACATGGTCTTTCAGATGTACATCATGTCTACAACATTAGTTTTCAAAATTTCCATCTTGGTGATACTCACTCCCAGATATTCTTCTCTTCTGGCCTTCAGTATTTAAAAATAATCATCAGATAACCACCAAATGAAATGGGTCAGCCACTGGAAACTCAGACCGCAGCTGACATGCGCCAGACCCAAAAGAAAGGAAGAGATATTAGAGTGGACATCAGTTAACTGTCACCAACTACTAGGTGGTCAAGTGCCCCAGGAAACCAACTGTTTTCAGAAAAGAGCGCGCACGTTAAAATAATGCCCTTGTTCAAGGAGCTTGCTGATGTACTTGAGAAGACCTATTTTTCAGTTCTCTATCTAGCCATGGAGTGTTAGTATCTGGCCGCACTGAGTATGCCTGATGAGCTGGTGGCCAAGTGGTAAAGTTTTTATCCACCAGACATCTCAACATATGACGACAAATTGTCTCAGGTCTGCTTGTGCACTCTTCAGTTTAGTGAAGGCCCTCAGGATAGAGTGCCATGACAAGTGAGGAAGTTACTGTATCATTATTTAGCTTTCAGACATGACAGGAAACATCCCAGCTGTCAGTGATATTTCTTGCACTTTTCCTTGAGCAGTAACCCTCGTAGCCCAAGAAAGGGTCTCAAAAAGGTAGTTCTTACCTTTCAGGTTCCTGTATCTCAATACATCACTTTGAAACCAATAGCAAGCATCTCCCATTGTTTTCAATAAAACAGAAACAGAGGGAGTGAGCTGAAGCTGTCTCTGGTAAAGGAAAAAAGGTGACAGGACAAACATTATCTTGTTGAAGAGGCCAAGAAAATGGCCTATTTCTAGTCAGTTTGGAACAAAAAGGCAGTAACCCACCAAAATTTTAAGTTGATGTACTGATGGTGCCAAAACTGCAGTGTTTTTCTTTCTGGAAGAGGAAAAAATGAAGGGAGAACAATAGAAAGGTAGAAGTTGGGTGACATGTAGGCCCTATTTGGTTCTAGCGTGTTTTGGCAAATCGTGCTGTTTATTCTTGCTGGACCAAGAGTTTTTCTGCTGTAGAATATTTTTCTTGCTTAGAAGAACCATGAGCTGTTCTTCTGGCTCATAATATGATCAGATAGCTGGAGGCTTCTCTTTTGTGCACAAGTGGTTTGAGCTTTCTTGAAGTTCTGCAGTCTCAGGCTCTGGATCAAGAATGGTGGCTTGGAACAGAGACTCAAAAACTCAATACTGCCTTACAGAACTGGTGGCTTTTTCATCTCTGTCTGCAGCATCCTAATGACCTAAGAGCAACGACAGCTTAATATAGTGTTGAAACTTGGTATACTGCAGCACTTTTAAAGAAAGAAAGTGGCATTCAGACCAAAAAAGGACAGATTCCCAAAAAAAGGCAAATACAGACACTTCTCTGTAACTGTTTCTACATGGATGGACAGATGACAGCTGGAAAGGCAATGACCCAGATGGATGCTCAGAGGATACAGAAGCCGCTATTAAAAATTAATATTAAAACCCCAACTAGAGGCCCATTATTAAATAATTCAAAACAAGCAAGGTTTCACTGTCCAACACTTTCCTTGGGAAAGTCCTTTCGCAAGGCAGGAACAATTTAAGAGTTTCAGCAAACGAAAGCTGGACTGAATATATAACAAAAAGGCACTTTGAGGCAAAAAGGAGAGAAAGACTTGTTTAAACAAGGCCTGTAAATTCTTAAGAAGAAGAAGAAGAAGAATCTCCCCTACTATCAGCTACTGTGGAACTTAGACGCTTCCATGTACCAATTTAAAGCGCAGTGGTGAATAGCAGAGAACACAGCCTCATAGCATTACCCTGATCTACTGAGATTCACTGACAGAGCCGAAGAATTATATATTTTGCTTTTGAATAAGGCAACACTTTTCTGACATTGAACATGGCACCGAGTGTTGCTGTTTTAATAGCTAATCAATCTGCAGCTAGCTGGGGCATATTAAAAGTTAAATTAGTATATGCACAAGTTACAAGTTTTCCCTTTTCAAAATGCAGTATATTTTCTGTCATACATGCATACATACACACATACACAAATATATAAACAAGAATTGTACACAATATAGCTCTCCCACCACCACCACATTGGTGGACTCTCCCAACAAGTACCTGAATATAAGCAAAATGTAAGCTTAAAATTGATGAGTATTTACTCATTTTCCTAAGTTCTATGAAATTCGGTCATCTCACTTAGAGGATAGCATAAGTCAATGGTCCTAGGTCTCCAGTATGCAAAGCAACTGTCCAGTTATGTAATCAATCAGTGTCTTGTTCTCTGACTGCATATTATGGTAATTAAACCTATTACTAGCATGCAAATCAGCAACGTGGAGGAGGAGGAGGAATGTCTATATCAATTCTCTCAAAAAAATTGCTGAAGCTCTCTTCCAAGTTCCTTATGCTGGCTATAAAATATACTTTTAAAGGCTTTTTGTAAAACAAACACTCATTTCATCATTGTTGGCAGAATTTCACCCTGTAATTGTTTGAGAGAATATATTGCATGCCATTGGGATATTATCAGAGTCCTTCACTATCATCCAGACACTACTTAGTAATAGAGAATATCAGTTATGAAAAAATCTGACAAGTATAGCAAAACTTTAATAACTGCTAACTTTTGAAGCATTGTGAACACATTAAAAAAATCCATGGAAGTGAAACCTGATCTTTCCACATTAAAAGAGTAATGGAGAGAGTAAAGGGAGTGATTTTTCACAACATATTTAACTATGTATTTTCCCTGACTCAATTTCTCTCATGGCATCCATATTCTTATTTCAATATTCTAACAGCTACGTGAGAGAAACCATACAATTATCTAACAAAAAACAGAACCCTATAATCTTCCTGCTCATTTTTTTTTAATGACAGAAATAGCTATACTCTCAAATGTAATCCACTGATTCTGTGCTTAAAGCTTACAAAAGAAACTACATGAACAACAGTGATGGCAGATCACTGCTTGGGTGCACCACTAAGCTACATGCTACATTGTGGAGCAACACAGAACTTTTATTATTTCTTCATAAAGTTTTGCCATTTCTTCACGTAGAAGACCTTGCTTCTGCATTTGGGTCATCACTTTTGCACTTAGATGCTTAACATGATTTGAAAGATTTAGGATGGCGAGGTAAATGAAGCTTGCTAGAAAATTCAAGACAGTCTCACTGTCTGATCTTTAGAGACTTCAAGTGTTCTTTTATAGATAAAAATGAATGGCCTCTATTTTGAACTTTGGGAGTAACCAAAACCCATTTCCAAACAAAAACAAAAGAAAGCCAGATGTTACTCAAATAGCCTAGTTAAAAAATGCATTTATCTGAAGTTATAAGAGTGTGTACGGCTGGTTGTTGTAAGTAAACCAGACTTAACTCCAGAACGGTGATTAGTAATTATCGGGGTCATCCTATCACCTTGCCCCATGATCTCTAATGTCAAACTCATCTTCATTTTATGAGGATCCATATAGCTATTCAGAAAGTGACAGACAATTTTATGGAATCAATGGCTCAGGTAAGACCAATAATTTATCTGAGACACTGTTGGAAGGACAATCTACATATACAATCTATATATCTATCTATATACCTATAATATATGGAGCAGATATCAACTCCCACCCCAAAAAGGCACAGTATAAGTTAATCAACTGAGGTTCTGCAACGTGCAAACAAACAAACAAAAAAAAAGGCTCTCTTCCCCAAAGCAAGGACAATACCTAACAAAAATAAAGTTGGTTATGCTTTAACACTGCAGAAACTGACTGAAGCACAAATATATGAATGGTGAGGAAAATAACGAAGTATATATTTGGGAAACAAAATTCTGTGGGTCTCTATGCTAGGCAAGGGGCAGGGGAGAATGTGTACGATGGAAGTTTTAACTTCCCAAGGAACTTAATGCTTTGCTAGTGAATTTGAGCAAAGTTCTTGTTAAACAATCTCAAGAATTCCTAGCCTGAACAAGCTCAGATGTGCAAGTCCATTTTACTCTGGTCCTTGAATTGGGGCACGCACTTTTAAGCTGATCTAACTGTGTATGTGGATTGGATATTCACATTTAAACAGAAGCCATATTATAACCTTAACTCTGGTGCAGTTATTGTTGCCTCTTTTATTTGTTTCTTCATATTTTAAATTCAGGATACCTATCCAGTGCTTACATAAATCATAGGATAGAAGGCTTATTTTGGATCTGGTGTCCGATGCATATCATCTTTTTCCTTTTAAACCTAAAGCACTATACACTCCGTATAATCCTGGATAAAAAAAAGGAATAGTCTTTAAATTCAAAGATCATCTCAGAGTACTTTGTCCCTTCGCACTGAGGTGTCACAGACTCCTCCTGCAGGCAGCCTGGGAGCCAGTATGGGGGGCACTGACAGCACAGAAGCACTCTTGCACTCTAACTTTCCATGCCCAGCACTACAGCAGCCCCTAACACACAAGAGGACCCATTGCAGGGAAGGTCCTGCTCAACCCCTACAGCTCTGGGATGGAGCATGCTCAGTACCATTGGAATCCTCCATGAATTTAACTATCCAAATATCAGGTCTCTGAGCATATGCTAATTGATTTTTCAGGGGCTTACAACTACCAGATTTGCGTGGTTCTTCACAGAAACAGCAAAAGCTCTATCTTTGACACAAAGGCCACCCCTGCTGCCAAATTTCAAGTCCCTGCTCCAAAAGCACGCAGGCACTACAGCTTTTCAACACAACTGCTGCAAGAGTTTAAAACATGGGCAAAACGTATTCCCCTCCCCCCCACACACACACACCTCATCTTCTTGGAAATGGCTTGACTTTGTTGATTAGGCTTTCCAGAACAATTGGAGCCTGAGGCAGACACCCAGCTTTGGAAACGTCAGCCCAAATGGTTAAAGTTTGGCAAAGTTACAAGCAACTAAAAATACAATCTTATAAAGGAAGCAAAAGGCAACTTCACCTACACAGTGTTACCAGTTCTTCTTATAGCAGCTCCCCAGTATTTTATCGTTCACTGGATAGTCAGGTCAGCCTCCAAAATTGAGATTTGTTCTTTGTTCCCTCAGGGCTACTTGCTGCAGAGGATACAAAAGCCTGACTGCACAAATATGTCTTCCTCAGAAGTGAAAAGAACATCTTTTTTATATTTTTGGATGGAAGGAAACTAAGGCAGAAAAAAAAAAGTGACTTATGACTGAAGGAGGAGTCAGTCATTCTACGGTTTCTCCTCTCAAGGCAATGAGTAGAGGTCAGATCTCCATGCTGATACTACTAGATTTATCAGCTGCCTTTAAAACTGATCATGAAAAACGAAACTTGACAGTAGGAGCTGGAAGGTAGAGATTAACATAATTGCCTTAAAGGTGCTCCATGGATTCCCTTCTGCAAGAGCACAAAAGAGGATGCTGAACAAGTGCTCTTCCTCATCTCAGGGCAGTCAGCTGCGTTATTCCATGAAGTCCGACCTTTTCATCCCTAACATACACAAAGGCACTAGGAGAACATAGCCTATAGTGTATTACAGTCAGCATTATCAATATGGCAGTATACTAAGTCCTAAACCTCTTCATCAGATCTGGACAAAAGCCATTTCCCTGCTTTCTCAATGTCTGAAGGGGATAGGGACTTGGGCACAAGAATATTGGATTGCATAATACTGGGAAAGCAGGGGAAAACATTTTTAAGAACTGGAGAGCATGTGCCCATCTATCAAAGCAGTTCAGAGTCCTGATCCTCCTAGACTCATCAGTGGTGACCAGAAATTCTTTTAATCTTTGATTGGCCAAGAGATTGTGCCCATTCTTCTCAGATGAGAGCACAACTACATTCATCAGTACCCTGGTTACCTTGAGAATAAGCTACTGCAGTACTTGGAAGATTCAACCAATGCAAGATGTCTTAAATCATGACAGAATGTTACATCTCTAGTAAGTATTCTACAAAAAGGTAGGTGAGGGAAGGGAGGATTCAGGCAAAGACTTTAACTTGTCTAATCACAATTTACCTCAAAGATACTGTAGGAGAGTCTTGGATTGAGGGTAACTGCATGCTTTGGTTAACTGCCTAAGCTCAAAGGACCCAGGGCACGATATTTGCAGCCATGGGCCATCACAGCTAATCTCAAGCCTGGCAACTTTCAGATCAAAATGCAAGAAACAGTTCAGGCTAATAGCAAGACTTGGAATCTCCCAACACTGTCTGCTGTTCACTCTGCAGTCCTCTCAGGAAGTTGGGTTGGTTGCCATGGAAAGCTGAAAAACACAGTGTATCCTTTTTATAATATTTTCAAGGGGAGTGTCATGGTATAAATCCCCACTCTGAACCTTGGCGTCCAAAAGATGAGGTACCAGCATGAATTCCTCTGAGCTTAATTACCAGCTTAGAACCTGTAGCGCTGCCCACCACTAGGAATTCCAGTGCCTGGTACACTCTGGTCCCCCCAAAACCTTGCCTGGGGACCCCCAAGACCCAGTCCCTCTGGATCTTAACACAAGGAAAGTAAACCCTTCCCCCCACCGTTGCCTTTCCCAGGCTTCCCCTCCCAGAGTTACCCTGGAAGATCACTGTGATTCAAACTCATTGAATCTTAAAACAGAGAGGAAAATTCACCTTCCACCCCTCCTTCTCTTTCCCCATCTCAGACTCTCCCTGAGAGAGAAAGTAATCCTAACACAGAGAAATCAGCCTCTCTCCCCGCCTTCCCTCCTTTCTCCCCACCAATTCCCTGGTGGATCCAAACCGAGTCCCCTGGGGTCTCACCAGAATAAAAAACAATCAGGTTCTTAAACAAAAAAAGCTTTTAATTAAAGAAAGAAAACAGATACAATTATCTTTGTAAATTTAAAAAAATGGAGTAGGTACAGGGTCTTTCAGCTATAGACACTGGGAATACCCTCCCAGCCTAAGTATACAAGTACAAATTAAAATCTTTTCAGCACAATACCAATTTGAACTCCTTTCAGCCAAATACACATTTGCAAATAAAGAAAACAACCATAAGCCTAACTTGCTTTATCTACCTAGTACTCACTGTTCTGAACTTATAAGAGCCTGTATTGGAGAGACTGGAGAGAAATCTGGTAGCACGCCTGATCCCTCTGAGTCCTCAGAGTGAACAACCACCAAAAACTAACAGCACACACAAAAACTTCCCTCCTTCAAGATTTAAAAGTATCCTGTCCTCTGACTGGTCCTCTGGTCAGGTGACAGCCAGGCTCACTGTTCTTGTTAACCCTTTCCAGGCAACAGAGATATGAAGTACTTTTGTTCTATTAACTCTTACTTATCTGTTTATGACAGGGGGGAAGGAAGATTCCCAGTCTAGTCTCATGTGCACAAAAATGCACTTTTGAATGCCTTAAATTACATAGTGGGAATAAAAATAAAGTGAACTTAGATCCTAGAATGAGGAGGCCAAATCTCCCAGCTAGAAAAAGAATGCTAACCAGGAACTGCTAAAAAATATTGATTTCACACCTCACTGCCTAACCTTACTGACTTCAGAATCCTATTACAATAAACGCTTTATTGTCTTGAAGACAGTGCAACAACATTATCATGAATTAGCACCCATGGTGTTCAGGGGAGCTATTGGGTAAATAGTGACTGATAATATCCAGATGTTCCATTTCAGATAAGCAGCCCAAAACTAGAATGCCTTAGCTCAGGGGTTCTCAAACTTCATTGCACTGTGACCCCCTTCTGACAACAAAAATTACAGTATGCCCCCCAAGAGTGGGGACCAAAGCCTGAGCCCCGCTGCCTCAAGTGAGTAGGGCCAAAGCTGAAGCCCAAGAGTTTCAACCTTTGGTGGGGGGGGCCTGTAGCCTGAGCGCCATCACCTAGGCAGTGGTGCTTGGGGCTTTTGGCCCCGGCCCTGAGGCCCAGTAAGTCTAATGCCAGCCCTGGCAACCTCATTAAAACAAGGTTGCGACCCACTCTGGGTCCCGACCCACAGTTTGAGACTTAGTTTAACCTGATGTGGAAGTCTTGCAAGATCAGGCTCTCCTGATATTAACCATAGCTCATTATTTTGGTAGACAGACGATCATGACTACAGCCTTCCATTCAGAATTTCAGAAATTCTGGCTGAAACCAGGATGCATGCAAGTTATAAGAGGAAAGATTAAATAAATCTAGAAAGAAGGTTTGTCTTCTTTTTTTTTTAATCCCATCAGATTTTCCATCTCTAGTTCTCACTACAAAATACTCTAGAATTACTACAAAATACTCAACAGTAAACACAGCAACCTGCAAAGCAATGGGCAGAACTCACTTGCTAATAAATTGCATGTGGAAAAAAAAAAAAAGAAGACCACACTGACAGCTGCTTGCTTTTCATTTCTCTTATGTTACAGGAGGTGGTTAGGTAAAGTGAAACTACACTACACATTCTGTTATACCCTTTACAGAAGCATCGTATTTAGAGCTGCTTTTTGACAAGTGCCTTGAGTGACCAATTCCTGTATAGGTATCTGAAGTTCCCAGCATGCAGATGGAACATCCCAGGAAGCCACTATATCAAGATCTTTTATGTAAACTAAAAGGGTTTTTATTCCAGTTTCCACATTTCCTCTTATACAAAGGATGAGTGACATGCACCAAGACTCGTAAGTAATTCCCACTGTTCTTGCAATCTGGAAGATAGTTGTTCTAAAGAGGAGATTAAAGGAAAGCAACATGAGGAAAGGAAGAGATGCAGAAAATGGCTTATCCTAAGGGCTCAAATGCCCACTTTTTACTTCTGCTACTTAGAGAACAAAGACAACATTCATTCCAAAAAGCACAGTATGGAAGCAGTTTGTTACAATCAATGTTACAATCTAGTATTTATCTAAGAATACTGCAAACAGAATGGACAAACCGAGGATGCCATGAGATACAGTCCTTAAGAAGTTTGAAGTAGTATGATCATGGGGTCATACCCATAGCTCCCAATTTAATCCTCTGGGAGTAAGTTTACTGGACTTTATTAGTTCTACTTGGTCCATACCAGCATACAGTACTCTGCTATGGAGTACACAAGGGCCATCGACGATGCCCATTAAACTGATGTTGACACTCCCCAGCTTGTGCTTGCCAGTTTCTGGACCAGGTTGACCCTTGTCTTTGTCTTGGCACCTACTTCTTCAGATGGCTGTAGAAGGTTAGCATGCGATCCAGCTTCAAAGAGGTCGGAGTGGGGTGACAACGCAGTGTTGCCACAGGTGGTCATTTTCAGGAGGCACGTGGCGTTCCTGTTATCAGCATGGAATGCAGTGACTGTTTTGTGAGAATTTGGCTTGAGTCTCCATTTCTGGAAATATTCCTTCATGGTATTTAGGTTCCTGTTCAAAATGGACATGATGTCCTTGAAGGTGGCTGCTTGCATTTGCCTATTAGGATAACCTTGTCCTGGCAATTTGCATGACTTTGTTGGAGGCATGTCACTCATGTAAACATTGAAAAGCTTTGGCACAAGTACTGAGCCTTGTGGCACTCCACTGTTAAGGAACTGGGGTGAATTGACTTCGTTGCCAAGTGGACACGTAGCCATCTATTGCTCAGCATTGTCCATAGCAGGCATAGTGTTTTGCGGCAGATTGATCCTTGCAAGTGTCATTAGGCCTAATGAGATTTTATAGTGGGTTTCAGAAAACTAAGCATCAATATAATATCCCCCTCCTTGTTTTTAGTCACCTCAAGATTTTTTAAAAATGCGAACATCGAAACACTCAGTTATCAGTAAGTGATTTCAGTTGCTCATCCTTTCCTCTTTTACAAAAAAGATGCATAATATCCAGAAGCAATTTTCTAGAGATATTCTGTTCAGCTGATTTACATCAGTGGTCCCCAAACTGTGGGGTGCACCCCTGTTGACAGTAGTGTGGAAGAACATTGAGAGGGGCATGCAGCAGTGCTTGTGCATCCGCCCCAGCTCCACACACTGCCCCCAGCCCAGGTCCGTCTCTAGCCGCAGTCCCTCCCCCAGCTCCACCTTCAGCACAAGATCAATCCCCCAGGGGAGGCCCTGGCTGTGCAGAAATGTGGGGGGCGCACAGACAGATTCTATTAATGGGGGAGAGGGGCACGACTGGAAAAGTTTGTTCGATGTCCTATACTAAGGAACAACAAATAAATATAAACAAAAGACGACCATAGGAATCTCAACTGCTACATAATCACAACACATGCATTTTGACTTGCTTCTATGGAGATTCAAGCCTACTTTTTCAGAAGAGCACGCACTCAACTGAGCATGAGGTTACAAATGCATGCACAACCATAGCAGTTTGCAAATGAAGGAGTAATTTTGAGCATTTCTGAAAACCTGCCCCTCAAAATCAGTGACACACATAGAAAGTACCAATTTTTCACACACCAGGTGTACACATAGTCAAGCAAACTAAGAAAGCCTGCCTAATCAAAAGAGAACACATTGTCAAATACTGCTTCAGCATCTCAAAGTTTCAGTTTAGATAGAGAAAACTATTTCTTTACCTGTAATTTAAATTTCTTATAATAGTACCATCTAATGACATGAATTACTTCGCTGGTCTGGGGGCAGAGTGTGGAGCTGGGTTGCACCCCACAGTTTGGGGACCACTGGTGTAAATCAACTAAACAGAATATCTCTAGCAGGCATAGTGTTTTGCCTCTTTTTCTTATCTGTTGGATATCTTATGCCGCTGATATATCTGTTGGATATCTTATGCCGCTGCTATCTTAAAGGCAGTCGCCGCTGCTATCTTAAAGGCAGTTGGAGACACTGGTGTGGGTCAGGACAGACTGCCCTCTAGTGTTTGGGATGGCAGACTAACAGCCACAGGCAAAGTAAGTTAATGTTTTCAAGTAGGCAGCTCAGAACCACTCCAGGCACAATACCAGGTGCTGCTTTGCTTGAAGGGTCTATATGCTGCTCTGAAATATGTTTAGATTTTAGAATTCCTGAAGTCAGGAATCTCAATCTGGTTCCCAGTGGAGAAGGGGAGGGGGGAGAAGATGAGAGGCTGAGTGACAAGGACAGCTGCAGCATTCAATGGAGGGAGAGGGAGAGAACGAACGTGAGAATTGGGGCTAATGGTACAGTGTCTTCCTGGTGAAGGAGAACAAATGCCATAAAAGAAATGAATATAGAGATAGCTTTGTTAAAAACCTCAAGAAACTGGCAATAGCAAGGACTCCAGCAGATAGACTATGTGTGAGAAATATCGTGAACAGTTTACATGCCCCTCCACCCCCAGACAAGGTAATGAAGTCATTTGAAAGAGTATAGTTATAGTTATAACAAAAGGCATACTATCTTGTATGTTAAATGACAGCATTGTGTTGCCACAAACAGCTAAAAAAGCAGTAGGTTGTTGTTGTTTTTTACGTACATAAAAGTACTTTAATACCACATTTTAAGCATCAGAAGCAAGAGAGGTCGTGGCATCATTTGCTGGACAAAGGCCAGGATCTCTCATAACCACTCAAGCTTCTGTCTCCAGAGACAATTTGTTCCTACCATAATTAAGTTTTGTGCGTTACAGTGAAAAGGTGAATCAATTAATTCACCACTAAAGAGATAAGGATAAGCATTCTCACAAGGCTGTGCATTACTTTAAAACGTTTGGGGGGGTTTTTTAAGAAAGAAAAAGGCCTTCACTTCAATCTGATCTGACCCTAGGATTTCCTGAACTGATGTACTAATGAATCACACTCACTCAATGCTAACTCCCTAGAGTCAGGAAGTTGGATACACCCACTATCAATTTCTAAAACGCTTCTGATAGAGTAATTTAAGCAACTTACAGAGTCAGCTAAAAAGACTTTTGGTAAAGGCTAAAAGATTAGAATATAAAAATAATACTGCCAGACACCCAGACACCTTGTATATGAATTACAGGTACTTAATCTGAGCATTTATGAAGATTATTGGAATCCTAGTTCGGGATGAAGAGGTGTTTGTTTCAAGGCAAGCATCACTCCCATAAAACCTACAGAGGTCCACAGTATTTTATATCTTAAGCTTGCATATGCAGAAATGCTGTCATATTACTTAGGAATCCTGCTATAAACCAACCTAAAATCACTGCACTAGGACTCTAGACTGAGTACACCTGATAAAGTCTCCAGACAGACTAAAAATCACCGACTTCCCCCCCCATACACACACACACACACACACACACACACACACAGGAAGCTTTTTAAATACCGTTTTAGAAAGATTGTGTTCAGTTCTTGGTATCAGATCAAGAGATAATCTTTTTTAAAATCAAAAGAACAAAAGTCAGTCAGTGATACAAGAGCATTTTCTTACTTGATCCCATAGGTTTAGAACAGTGAAACTCAGACTCGTGAGCCGCAAGTGACTCTTTAATGTGTCTCCTGCGAATCTTTGCAACACGTGATATTAACACTGATTTAAACTAATCTAAGTTAACAACCAATCAGGATACTTCCACTATGTTATTAACCAATTGCAGTTGATAAAATAGTAATATGTTGTCATTTTGCTGTGAGAATATATATTAGATATATATAAATAGTAAATGAAAATGAATTCATACTACTGTGGCTCTCTTGGTACAGCTGATCATTACTTTGGCTCCTGAACCACCGAGGTCTGAATATGACTGGTTTAGAATGTTCTACTATGCATATTACAAACAATAGCAAGTTTTAGATATTTGTTTAATACTCAGTTTTAGTTCAATTCTGTTTCTGTGAACAGAATTACTGTACAACTACAACATAAAAATAATAAAGCCTGATAGAGTTAAAGTGTTGTATGCTGACAATATTCTCTTCAGGGTTCTAAAAGTTACTCTCTTTTTAGGAATAGTGCTACCTCACTGACTTAACATGCCCTTGACATCTCGTCATTAGGGTTTTTATTTCCTTCTGAGGCATGGGGTTTTTATTTCCTTCTGAGGCATGGAGTTATAAAAAATGATTCAATATGCTATAATCAAAGCCATATTAAGTTTCACTACATAACATTGTTTAAAACAGTGTTTGAGTGTTTTCCTTTGTAAGAAAACAGACTTGTACTAAGTTTTCCTCAGTTTTTGATAAGGTTATTTATAGGATTAAGGACCACTGATGTACAGCAAATTCTTCTCCCATTTTAAGATTCAAATTCATTGTTGCTGTCAGTGACTCAAACAGATAATGATTTCTGAAAGAGCCACACCTCCTCCCCTTTTGCCCACTTCATTCTTAAGTAGATTATAACCATCCATTTGAACATTTCAATCATGCAAGTCATCCCACCAGTTTCAGTACCACCACCTATATTGAATTTATGTTCATAAATGAGTAATTCCTCCTGTTTGTTACTCAGGCTCTTGGCATTACCATTAGGCAACTAAAGAATTTAATTTCTTCACTTTTTTATTATTTTGTTCTCAACATCATGATTTGTGCTGACTGCTCATCTGTTCCCTTTTTCAACTTCCCCATTTGTTATTAAATACCCTTTCTAACTACTCAAGCCAGCTCATCCCCAAGAAGATTGGCTCCCCTTGTACTGAGATGAAGGCCATCCCTTGGAATAGTGACTGTCTTCCTGGACCTATTTCCTAACACACCTCTACCTCGATATAACGCTGTCCTCGGGAGCCAAAAAATCTTATTGCATTATAGGTGAAACCGTGTTATATTGAACTTGCTTTGATCCACTGGAGAATGCAGCCCCACCCCCTTGGAACACTACTTTACCATGTTATATCTGAATTTGTGTTATATCGGGTCACGTTACATTGAGGTAGAGGTGTATCTGTTTATATTTAGAAAGAAATTAATTGAGGAAAAAGTTCATTAAGCATTATACAGTATAGCTGTAAGCAGCTTTAAAGAAGTGTGTCTAGCCAGACTTTCAACTGCACATGGTCAAAATGGGGGAAATATTTTATGGAGAAATACTGCAGCATCTTTAAAGCTTTGGCTTTAAGAGATTATGTGAGGAAATTACTTTCTCACAGCAGTACTCATTTCCAAGCAAGAAAAACAGGAATGTAGCAACCCTTTACAACAACCTGTAAAGATAAGATTTCTTTTTTAAGCTAGCTTTAAAAAAAGTGACAAAACTAACAGTTATCTTTTGAGTATCAACACAAAGCAGCAGCCTTAATCAGCACTAATTAAAGAATGTCATCTCACATATACCAAACTGTGCTGCTTGACCTATTGTCTTCCTTTGGCTTAAGTTATCCCATATGCTAACGGTTCTTCCCTTACATCTAGTCTTTTGCTGGTTCTTTTGTCCCCTCCCCCATTTTCCGTGGGACTCCATCCAGTGCTCTCTACTCTCGCCACACCATCTTTGGCCAACTTCATCTGCTCACACAATTTAAATTGCCATCTTTTAACTGACAATGCATGAGCAGGAAGGGAGTAGTATATATCAAGAGATCATTTCCATCAGGTAAAATCCTGGTTTTTACCACTCCAGAAAAAACTAGTTAGCTCTGGTGCAAGGAATTTTTAATTTTGAGTGCACGGTCTGAAGCCCCTGCGGATCAGGCATTTTTCTTTAACGTGAGTTTTCCAGAGGCCCTTTAGACAGCTAGAGTGCAGATCACTCAGTGGCATCAGCTTGCCACAGGAGGCACATTCCTTAGAATCATAGAATACCAGGGTTGGAAGGGACCTCAAGAGGTCATCTAGTCCAACCCCCTGCTCAAAGCAGGACCAATCCCCAGGCAGATTTTTGCCCTAGATCCCTAAATGGTCCCCTTAAGGGCTGAACTCACAACCCTGGGTTTAGCAGGCCAATGCTCAAATCACTAAGCTATCCCTCTCCCACCACAGCTGCCCTTCTGAACAGATGGCCTGGCCACACTGACCCAAGGCCCCCCTTGTGAAGACCGCAGAGGGTGCCAGAGCTGGCACTGCATGCCAGGGGCAAGCTCCTTGGCAAGGCACAGATGAGAGAGAGTCCTGCACAACGTGCTCTCGACCAGCTGCCAGCTGAATTCTGGGTAACAGGCTTTAACACAGCTCCTTTTTGCCTGGGAATTACCCTGGTTTATTGTCTAGGTGCTCAAAATCCAATGGTACATCTCAGTTTGGGGATAGAGGGCCTTTCCCCCAGTTGCTAACATTTTAACATAGCCTGTTCTCTATTTTATAGCTCTTGCAGAGTTCTTGCTTGAAGCCCGTGATCAGGATGAAAGTCCCTTGATGAAAGGGGCAACTATTCACATACAACTATATATACAAAGAACTATATATACTAACTACAGTAACTATACAATATACTACCAAAAAAAAAAAAAAAAAACCTATGTAGACAGTGCACACAAACCTAGCATGGAATGGATGTGAGCAAGCACTCAAAAAAGAATACAATCTGTTGCTGGGTAGATCTATATAGCTTATTATGGAGCTGTTAGCTTGCAAAGAATATGAAAAATTAAATGACTCAAAGGTCATCCAATGTCAACAGGTAGACCGAAGCCCAATCATCTCACAGTCCTAGGAAGGAGTGAGACCATGGGCCCCTAGTTGGGAAAAACTTACTCCATGTGTCAAGAGGACTAAGATGAAATTTGAAAGCCTCCCCAGTTTCCTTAACTAAAGTTGCTCAATCACTCTTCTTTTCATAATGCTGCAGAAAAAGGAAAAATCACAATATTTCACTAACCTTAGAGGACTTCAGGTACAGAACTGGAAAACAAGATACTATGAAAAGCTACGTATATATAGTATATTTGACTAGCATCAGAAGCCTCCATCCAAATGCCCAGTGAGTCTCATCGAAAATAAACTGCCATTTGGAATATCAATTTTGCTACGTAGACTAAAATTACCGCATTCATGTTAAGAATGAACAAGTTGTGTCACCATATAAACAGCTTTCTGTTTTCCCCTCCTGCTTTCCTGCTGCACACTATTTTCTACATTTCTGAATAGCACTTGCAAGGACACGTTCTATAAAGAGTCTGGAACATCCAGCTTTTTTTAAAAAAGGAAAAAAAACCCACTCAAACATGAGAGGAAGGAAGCACTCTTCTGCTTGTATGAAAAGGTGAATTAAGGATATTTTGAGCAAGGACAATTAATCTCAATGTTTTTTTGCAACACTTAACTAAATATAAATTAAAACAACAAGGGGAAGTTAAGCAGAATCTTTAAAAGTATGAATCTTGTATTCTTGAAGTTAGAAGTGAGCTTAAAGTAATGTAATGCCATACATCTTTTTCAGTGTGTATTGCCTAGTATCTTTTCACCTCTTCTCAATTACTATGCTAAATTAGAACAGAGCAGCATCAGTTAAACCTAGTCAAGTCAAATAGCTCTGGTGGGCTTTAATGAAGGAAAACAAGTCAACGGTATCTGTCCATGCCATCAAATCCATTTACTTCTTTGAAGTCTATCAGAAACCTAGACACACAGCAAGGATAAGCCAAGCATAGAAGAAGTTAAAAAAAAAAAACAAAAAAAAAACAAAAAACAGGTTTGAGTGTAGTAATAGGACACAAAGGCATGGTAACAGTTACAGAAAAATTTGTTTATATGAAACTGAAGGGACATCTATTCAAGGCTCCAGGAATACTGGAAATAAGTTACAAAACCAAAATTCAACAGCTAGCAGAACGGGGTGGATAAAGTCCATTTTTCTTTTTTAAAAAAATCATAACTTGGATTTTAAATTTAAATTAAATGCAGGCTTTTTAAAAAAAAGCCAACCTATTCAAAATTTGAAATTAGGACCTGTATGTTTAGTCTTAAATTTACTGTAATCTATTAAAATTATTTAAGTTAAAAAAATATTAAGCAGTATATATTTGTTGCCAAGTTTTAAAGAATGTCAAACCACCAAACTGGTGGAAGTCACTGGCTAAGCAACTGAAACCAGAGTTTGCTGATGTGCCAAACCGGCTTTTGACAGCAGTAGCCTCTTTTGCAGGTGCAGAGAGAATATTTTCTTCATATCAATTTCTTCAACTAGTTCAGTGCAATGACTAGTTCATTCGAAGTTAAGTTCATGAAAAACAGCTCAGATAGGATGAGATCTACTAGTTCTAAAATCTTGAAGGATCTGGTGACCAGAAGCAAATCAGTTCAATTTACTAACTACAGATAAAAGCTACAGATAATACTTCCTTTAATAAACTGATTTTAAATGCAGAACAAGTTTTGATAAACTTACTGAATATTTTTTCTTATGTATCCAGCATATTTACATTTTATTTTAAAAAGGTTTAAAATACTGTTTTTGTGCGTTAATTGAATTTCCGTTTAAATAGAGCTTGATGCAAGCCAAAAGTAAAAAAAATAAATCTAGTAAATAAGAAATGCATCTGTAGCGAGGCGGTGTGGCTCCCCTCCCCCTCAGGGAGGGTCAAGCCCCGTCAGTCATCCACGGGGGCAGGGCCGCTGAGCGGAAGTCCCGCCCTTCACAGGGTCAGGCGGCGACCCGGAAGAATAAAAGCCGGGCCCCAGCCTTCAGTTGGGGCTCGGCCTTCGGCAGGAGCAGACGTGCCTGCCGCTCCTCGTGCCTGGGAGGTTGCCCGAGCCAGAGGCCGAGACCAGGAGCCGCCCGAGCTGCCTCGCCCCTACTACGACGAGGAGCCGCCAGAGCTGCCTCGCCCCTACTACGGCCCTGAGGAGCCCCCGAACCAGGCGTGGCCCGACTTCCCTGAAACCCTACCGGACCTGCCGCCCAGCCCGGATTGGGAGGAACCAATGGTCCTGGACGTCCCGGGAACAGAGGCCCCGGACCAGGTAGGAATAGAGGGGGAATTAGGAAGTAGCCCGGGGGCAGCTGACTCCAGTCAGACTGCAGAGCTACCATTGCCCATGTCAGTGTGTTGCGGTCAGGACCCCACTGACTACCAGTAGCGGCGACAACCGCTACCAGGGCCCTGGGCTGGAACGCAGAGGAGTGGGTGGGCCTGCGTTCCCCCTGCCACCCGTAACCGGGTGGCAGATTCCCCCTCTTCGCAGTCGGAGAGGCTGGTAACTGTTTAGAACTGTGTTTGGTGCCCCGCCCGAACCAAGGGCTGTGCCCCGTTTGACTTTGCCACTGCTCTGCCCTGCTCCAAAGGGACAGAGCTGTTTAGAACTGTTTGGTGCCCCGCCCGAACCAAGAGCCGTGCCCCGCTGACTTTGCCACCGCTCTGCCCTGCCCCAAAGGGCCAGAGCCACTTGTAACGGTGTGTTTGGTGCTCTCCCCTGCTCCCAAGGGCCAGAGCTACTTTGAACTGTGTTTGGTGCCCCGCCCGCCCCAAGGGCTGGGCCCCCTTTGACTTGTCACTGCTCTGACCTGCCGAAAGGCCAGCGCAGACTGTAATTGCAGGGAAGACATTGAGGCCGGTGTGGCTCCCCTCCCCCTCAGGGAGGGTCGAGCCCCGGCGGAACCCGTCTACAGCATCATTTACCATTTTCTGAAGATATATTGTTAAGCTATATAATTGTTTTAATAAATGTGTATAGGTTGAGTGTATCCTCCTGGTTATCAAAGAGCATCAGATTTAGTCTTAATGTTATATTTAGTTGCAAACAAACATTTTAATGGTTACCAACAAATTCAACTCAGTCTTTCTTTAGGAAAAGAACTAAAAAGTACAAATGCAAAGTGCAATTAAAATTTAGGATTCAAAACAAGGTTTCCTTATTGCTGATTTAAATTGCTTAGATTTAAATCAATTCACCCTGCAGCAGAACCTAAAGTTCTCCTTTCTTCCTCTATACAACTGATGATTGTTTCAGTGCATAAGCAGTATGGTGAGATTTCACCTGGCTGAGAAGACAGCACTTAGACTTGAAAAGATTAACCAAATTTCTCAATTACAACTGTGAAAAAAAAAAAAGTGTTACTTTTTCAAAATAAGCAGCATTTTTTCACCAATGGAGGGTATAGGTCACTCCCTGACATTTCCTACTGTTGTCATGCCACACCTTAGCTACATGCCAAGCGCTCTATATAACTGTACGGAAAAAGAGGTTAAACACATGACTGATGTAGAAGAGGCTGGGAGAAAGAGCTTTGCTTCTGTAATGTTTATTGGTTAAGACCCCATTTTGAAAACTGCTCTATCCTTCCTCCAGCTTTTTCTCAGGAACTAATATCTTAAGAATACTGCATAAAACCGGCACACTACACCATGGGTTAAATAAAACGTGGAATTAGTCACTCGAATTGCAGGAAGTAATCAAAGACAACAAAAAGCTTAACAGAGGGGAAACTGACTATATCAGTACTAAAAGGATGTATTAATCTGTTACAGTAGCTGGAAGTTGGGCAGAAACGTTTTACAACCACATCTGATGCTTACTTGCTTTCCACTAAATAAAAAAAAGTTTCTAAAGTGCATCAGAAATCATTCAAAAGTTAATTTCTTAGATGCAAGGTTTGACTTCCAAGATTCAGATTCATACTGGAATTTGAACATACATCCCTATTATAGTTTAAGCTGGATTTTAGAACTCAATATATCAAAGCAGAAAGCATCTCATATTTAGCAATTGCTATCTAGCTAGAGCTCTTAATTAAAATCCACTTCCAAAACCCAAATTAGAATAAACTCATTGCATGGATACAGGGATTATATCTAGAGCCTACAGCACCATAGTTCTCTATTGTGTCCAGAATCTTCGTGAATATTTACACCCAGACCAATTTCTCCAGCACTACGATACTTAAATGATCAGTTACATTTATGCAATAAGAGCATGCATTTAACTTTCACATTGCCCTGAGTGCTCTGCACAGAGAAGCATCCTGATGGAAATTTACAGTATAATTAATTCTATCTTAGTTATGGGTCACAGACACACACATACACACAGCTCCTCTGTTTACAAAACAGATCAGAAGGTAAGATTCTTCCCTCTAGAGATCTTACAATCAACTTCACTCCTCTCATTCAAAACACACCCAGAATGCATTCTGAAAGCAGGATATACCTGTCAAATTCAGACTGGTGTAAATCTATTTTTAATCTGATTAAGTGTTCACAATTTAAGAGCCACACTTTCCATTCCACAAGTGAATTCTCATTTGCACATAAACAAAACAACTGCTTAAGAAATTACATAAATATATTGTCTCGTTTAGCAACAAGCTTCTACTTGTAATTAGCCAACTTGCAAAAAGTACACGAGTATCTGTATATTATGGTTTACTTTGCTTACAGATTTAAGTTCCCCAAAGGAGTTAGAGGGAGTGAAACCCAGCACCAATAGATAAACTGGAGAAGGATACTATTACCCAATCCTAGATCAAAGACCTGTGTGAAGTTGACATAACTATCAGCTTATCTTAGTGAACAAACAAAGTATTCTAGTTGCTAGATACTGGAATATGCATGTTTCACCAATACTATAGCCGTACTCAAATATGGAGCTTTCTAGGGCCCTTAAGGTATTCAGCAGCAAAGTGGCCTTCACCTCTATCAGAAGACCAGAGGCTGAACTATACCTGGCCAAGTACGTACTAATTGGTAGACTGGTCAGATCTTTTGAGAGCAGCCACCATGTGCCATTCCCAGGGGGAGAAATTTCCGTGATAAAAAGCAGAAGAGACTGGTACATCATCCCACCCAAAGCAGCTGCCATATAGATTGAAAATAATAATGCACTCTTCAGAAACTCTGAAGGTTACAGCCACTTACATAGTGGAGAAGCCATCTGCCATACCACGCAGGGTGGATAAAAATTAATGATTTTTTTTTAATCCAAATCAGATTTTATCTAAAGATGGTTTTAATTAAGATCCATGATGAGATCTTTGAGGTAGAATGTAACAGGAATTATAAATTCTAATTCTATAGTATGAGACAATATATTCATGTAATGTTTATGAAAAGCTTTGTAAATGAGTTCCAATTGTTCACGGATTAGGGACCCAATCTTAGGGGATTCCACAGGCTTCTGTATACACTATTTTGGTTAATCTGTCTATCTACCCAATGGGACTCAGTGCTCAGTTTAAAACATACCATCAGAGATGCTTAGTTTTGCAGTTCTCAAACTGTGGAGGTGTCTCCCCAGAGGTAACACGGTTGTTAACAGCAATAATGCTAAGAGAGAGAGGGGGGAAAAAAAAAAGCAGACCTCAACTCTGTTGTGTCTCTGCAAATCTGTGTACACCAAGTCAATCCCTTACCTCTCTCTAAAAGTGCAAAGTTTCAAAAAGTTCAATGAAGAGAAGATTATTGGGGGCAGACTAGATCTGGACAAGGAGAAGAAGTCTGGAAATAAATGTGAGAAGCGAGGGACATATGCTTGTTTTGTTAAAATGTGTGTTTACTGTTGAAAAAAATCTAGATATAACGTGGTTTTAGTTAAATAAAAATTTAAATATCTGTCTGCTGATGTTCTCCTAATACAGCATGGCAAGAAAATCCTCCAAATATTAATGATTAACCTTTGAGTTGGAGACAGTTTACCTCCCAATGACTTCATAAATATCTGCTTTAATTATCTTTGGTAAGTGAAATAACCATTCATTCATTTTCTCATAGAAAACTTTTCAGATTAGTTTAGTTTTACAGCTCTAAATAAATCACTGTTTAAAAATGTATAGTGTGCACCATCTAAAAATGAAGACTACATCTGAGTTCTGAAGAATATGTATGTATTAAGGTTATTACAACCAACAAGAATGCACTTTTATGTAGAAAGCCATGATTAAATCAAGTGTTCCTGACTAGTGATTTAAATCAAATCCACCCTGATACCACATGCAAGCAAGGAGCTCCTACATGTCAGTTTCCCTCCCACCCTCTGTCACGTACTACATTTTCCACCGTTTCTGAGTTACTGCTGCTGAACCCTGGATACCATCTGTGCCCTAGTGAGCCCTGATTATCTGTCTTACATGATCACCACAACTTCCATCCAATAGATCCCCATAAGATAGTGGTGTTGGTACAGGTGATGAACTAAGTCTTTCCTTTCATCCTGGAAGATGGGGCAGCTCTAGCTTTTTTGCTGCCTCGAGCATGACAGTTAGGTAGCCTTTGGCAGCTCACCTGTGGAAGATCCCCAGTCCCGCGGATTCGGCGGCTTGCCTGCAGGAGGTCCGCTGGTCCCGCGGATTCGGCGTACCCACCGCTGAATTGCCATCGAATCTGTGGGACCAGGGACCTCCTGCAGGCAAGCTGCCAAAGGCTGCCTGACTACAGCCCTCACAGGGACCGGTAGGGCACCCCCCATGACTTGCTGTCTCAGGCATGCGCTTGGAGCGCTAGTGCCTGGAGCCGCCGCTGCTTGGAAGCAACCTTTGTAATATTTAAGCTGTGGACATCATCAAATAAGCGATTTAATGGATCCAACTTTATTGTTTGGGTACCTTATCCCTCAGTTTCTATTTTTAGTCATCCCCAACTTTTTTCATTTTAGATTTGTTCACAGGTGTAGTCCTCTAAGTTTTTCCCCCCGTCTCACTACTAAACCACCTCTGTTACTTACAGAGCTAGGAAGCACCAACTATGTATGCCAGGCTCTTATTTTCCAGAGTATAGCGTGTAAGCTTCTATGGACAGGGGCTCAAGCCAAGAGAGTATGTGGTTTAGGAAGGAACACTTAAGTGAGACCCTACAGGAAATATTCTTGTCACCTTAGCCCACTCCGTACTGCTGCCCAAAATACCTAACGAAAGGACTGTAGTCATCTGTATTATCTTCAAAATGGAAATATGCATGTTTTGATACAACTAAGGAACTGCCACCACTTGTTGATCATGGCACGTAAGAGACAAGATGGTCTGTCTGAGCTGTATTCTTCTAGAGTGCAGAAATTACAAATACATTAATGTAGGAGACAAGTGTTACCCTCTGTCTTCTTCAGAGGTGGAAAAGAGAAGCCTGACTACTACAGTACTGCTTAAATGGAAAGATCTCACCACTGTACATTACCTGTTGTAACAAGATTTTTGTGTGTCATTTTCTTTTATTCTTTAAATTTAATTTATCTCACATGGCCTGGTACATTAACAAAACCCTGCTGGATATTACTAAGTAATATCATGTGAATCACACACAAATGTCTTGTACTAAATTCTTACTCTTAACCTCCAAATCTCAGAGAGATGGTTTTTAAAAAAAAAAAACTAAAAACAGCCTCACAGAGGGAGAAGGAGATACAAAGCCTTCCTTTACCCAAATTTCCTTTTACTAGTTTCAGTTAGAGATTTTTTTATATATCTAAATGCATAATAGACATACATGTAAAGGGGGGTGTATTTTACAATTTCCATTTCTCTATTAGAAAAAAACCTCATGCAGAAGTTGTTAAGATTGCATAAGCTATCCTAACAATGCTTCCTTGTGACCCATACAACAGATTTAAATTGCATGATCACATGAGCCCATCTTATTCAGCATGCAGCCAACACAAAAAAGAAGGGTGAACAGTAAATGAAGCAGGATTGAGGATCCTTGCCTAACATGGCAAAGTTCTGTTTGCACTTAGTCTAAATGCAGAGCAGTTCCCCAGTGTAAATGTGCACATATATAGTCTGACTACAGGTTTTAATTGACAAATACCAATAAAATGACCCCAATAAAAAAAGCTTGAGTTTATCCAATAAATGCCAGTAAAACATTGGAAATGTTCCTTGTATCTAATGGCTTGTCTACACGGAACAGAAATGTGGACTACAGAGGTGCGATTTTTAAAGTGTACCAACATGTCGCGCATTAATTGGTCCATACAGATTCTGCTGATGCGCACTAAAGGTGCCATAGTGCACTCGAACGTAGGTGCTGTTTGAAACAGTACTATGTTAAAGCACACTAGGGAATATTACAAAGATTGTTACTGTATATACAAAGAGAAAGCCCCCAAGGACACATTTTGGACAACTCAAATGGCTGAAAAATAAACCTTGAAAATAGAAACCATACTTATGCAGTAGAGCAAAATTTGCACAGTGAAAGGAGTGCACTGTATGAAAGTAGATGTGTTATTTAAAATGTACTTTTTTTTATTTAAAAGAGACAAAGTAGAAATTATTGTAATTGCCAGAGTTCCTTTTAGCACAGATATTTTTAATGTGTGCAGCTTCCTTCACTTGTTTTCACAGGTATTTTAAAATAAAGGTCACACCACTTCAATCACTATGCTAAAAGGTAGCAGGAGCTCTGCAGGTATTATGTATGACCTTATAATTATAAGGAGAAATGCATATGCACAAGATGACACAGTCAGAAGTGGTGTAGGCAACACGAACTTTTGCATGGTTAAGCACTTAGTAAGGAAATACTAGTCTTGATGCTCTTAATCTAGTTTTATTTATTCCTTCAGAGTCCTGTGTGCTAGGTACTATATAGAAAGAATGAAGATGTGGTTCCTGCCCCAGATGTCTTACAATCTATATCAACAGGAATACCTACTAACTTAACATTTCCATCCTTATACACTTTATACATGTTTAGTACTTTACATTTACTTTACAGTTATTTAATACTATGCATTATTGGCCTTCAGTCTTCAGGACTTAAATGCTAACCTCTGCAAGGAAGAAATATGCATGCCCTGGCGGCTAGTTATAAGCAAATATAAATATCCAGGAGTGGCTGTAGCAATCTTGACATGAGGAACAATTCTTGCCCCTTGGCATTTCCTCAATTCCATAACTAGCTTCTCTTTGAAGATTGTGAAGCAAGACTACCACTGCAACTGAAGGCTGGGAGAGAAGAAATACGATTCCTCGGCCCAAAGCTCTGGTTCCAAATGCAACTGGTACTGCTGTCAGCCTCTTGCAAGGCAGGGCCGGCTCCAGGCACCAGCGCAGCAAGCAGGTACTTGAGGCGACCAAGGGGAAGGGGCAGCATGCCGGCTCTTTGGCGGCAGGTCTCTCGGTCCCTCTCAGAGGGAAGGACCTGCTGCGGAAGTGCTGCCAAAGAGGAAAGCAGCACGGTGGAGCTGCAGCATAAGTGCCACCGACCACAGCTTTTTTTTTATAATTTTTTTTCTCCACCGCTTGAGGCAGCAAAAACCATGGAGCCAGCCCTGTTGCAAGGATACATCCCACCAGCCCGCAAAGAAGAACCAGAGGGTGGAAAAATATAGTTTCTATCTACAGAAGAGCTAACAGCACCAACCAATCACAAAACCCTGTTACAACACCCCAAGAATCACCAATATGACACATTTTAACACATTCCCATACATGGAAATATAGCCAGGTAGGTTACATAAGACTTTACCTCACCCTCTATTAAATATTATTTCTATTACCTGAATAGATGGAAGATACCAGGAGACTAATTTTCTTCAGTCAGACCACATGTTTGGGTGGATAGAGATCCTTACACAGTGGAGTAAGCAGCCCCAGACCGGTACCCTTGCTTTGTTTTTAGCAGACACCTACACCTAAATGAATTAACTAAACCAGAAAGAACAAAATCCTTTACCCGCCTTAGTGTTCCCAGCAGGAATCTACATTAAACATAGAAAACAATGACATATGGTCTATTAGAATTTAAGGCCATATCTTTTCAAAGAGAAATCCCATATTCATTCTTATGTTGGCCCAATCTGTATTATGAAACCTGTGGTATCAGGAGCCGGGTTTCCTGGACATTAAGCAAACAAACAATATTGGCAGACTCTCTAGACCCACCAGCAGCAGAGGTTAAGAGATTCTGAATATTGTGCTGAGAAGAAAAAAAAAAGAGAGTAAGTTCAAATGGTTGCGATGTATTTCTTACCATATAAAATACAAGTTGTATTTGAAAATAAGAATCTTCTAGCTTTGTTTTTTAATTAAAATGGGCCTTTCTGTGCTTCCTGCTGGTAATATAGCAACTATGTTGCTGAAGTGACAATACTGATATAAGAAGTAGTTGTGGGGGAGGGGAGAAGAGATGCTATATTTATTTTAGAAGGATATTATATTCTCCCCTTGTCTGTCCCCAGTTGACATTAGTGAAGCTGTCTGCTCAGTTAGGATCAAACATCTTCTCTATATAGCCTGTTTGGTTGGGGGATGGAGGTGGGAGTGTCAAGGAAATCCCAGCAAGTGTCAAACTTTAATGCAGGTTATTACAGTAAAGAGCACTGTTTCAGCAGTCTCACTAGTAGGTTGCCACCTTTCAAGAAAAAAGTTCAGAGTTGAAATAATCGTAGCAGATGGGGAAACTGAGGCAAAGAAATTATGAAATTTGCTAACAGCCACAAAGTCAGTGGCAGTTAGAAATAGAAACGCCATCTTCTGACTCATTGCTCAAGTCTAACCAGGCTATCTTTTAACAATATCAGCAAGGTAATGGAATGTTGCAGGAACAGTCATTAGCCTTTTCTTATTATGGGAATGAGAGAAAAGTTATCCAGAACTCGAGGGAAATTCCAGTGTCATTCCATCTTCTGAAGTGTGTACATTACCAGACGTGTTTACAAAACAAACAAACAATCTTGCATCCATATGTTATTACAATATGTTTTAGAGCAACTACGGTAAGGCATGCTATTAGTTATAAGCAGTTTACAAATAAAAATGCATACTATTAATTTTATTCAAATGGAGTTACGCACATTTCATTGTAGCAAGCTTTGCACTAATAGCAGGGGGTGGCTTTCATTTATAACTGAGGAAATATATGATCTGATACACAGAGCAACTCCTTCAGGCATTCAGCGGGTGTCTAATTAGGAAGGTATACTAAAACTTCCATCCTATATTACAAAGACGAAGGAAACAAAAGGATCATACTGAGACAATAATCCATCACCTCTACAAGTATCACACCTAAGAAATAGGCATATTGCAGGGCCCCGTGTTAAAGGCTAGCCTCATTTGTACTGCAGGACAGGATACTAAAATAAATTTTTAAAAAAGCTTCACATTGCAATTGTGAGGGAAGAGTCTCTAAAGCACCTTTATATCCAAGATAATGTCTGATGAAAAGAAGATTACAAGTGATTTGACAATCCACCACCCACAAGTGGACACACACTATCCTCCTGACGGCTATTTGAGTTACAGCATTAAGATAAATTTTAAAAACTAAAGGAATAGAACTATATTTTCAAGTTTGATCCACTGCTACAGTCTCATCACTCATTGGTCAGGCCTCCTGGATGACTGGCTATTTTCCCATCAATATTAATCTACAATCATTTTCCTCTGTTTTGTATTTTTGGAGGCAGGAGCAAATCCATTAAGAATACTGTTCAAGTTCTCCCTTCTCTGTATTCCCTTCACCCTGCTCTAACACCAGCCCCCAATCTATTCTCTCTCAAGTGATGCCAAGTCTCATTTCTTGGGATGCCTGGCAACAGCATTTTATTTAGCTTGTCATCTCTCCCTAAATCTACAAATTCCCCCTCCTCCCTAAATACTCTAATAGGGTTGTGTGGAACAGCTGATGCTGTTGGCTTTTGTTTTTATTGAAAAACTTCCCAAAAGAGATCTTCAACTTATCCTTCACTAAGAGTCTCTCTAGCTACCTTTTTTGCCTTACAATGCAAATGATTTCTCAAAGTAGGGCTATTAGCTTTTTTAAACACTGCAAACTGCTTTTAAAAAACAAAATACAACTTTTGCTTTCCTGCGTATACAGCAAATAAGTTAGTACTACTAGAGACTACAAAACAGTAAATTAGTCTTATTTGAAAGAAAAAGCTGCCCTAAATCAGAACTATGATCTTCTTTAATATAAAAGAGAAAGCACTGCTCACAGCTCCAAATCAAAAACAGTTTTGAAAGTGTGAAGAGGCAATCCAATGACAGTAATTTTACACTCTTCATTTCCTTATTTTTTGAGGGTGCAAGCCAGACATTTGGCATTACTTTCACATAGTTATATGCATGTTAATATGTCCCATAATCAGTACATAAGTAATGTTCTTAGGAGACCACAATTCTGGGAACTCCTCTGGCACATTAAAGAGCATTCCATCCAAGACAATCTATACAAAATCCTCTCTAGAAGATACAAAGGGTTTTCCAGACTCAATGGAGCTTTAAACTAACTTATTTTCAAGACTGGAATTTTAACTTAACTCTTCTGCTACTCACCAACTACTGTAATAGCAGGACTACCACTTCTGTATTTGATGGACAGTGGAGGAGTGAAGTTAAAATCTCAGTATCAGAAATGAGCTAATGTTTAAAGAGAGGAAGCAGTTAATGTGGACAAACAGAATTGTATCAAACTGAGTGGAACCTCTTTCCTTTGGCTTTGTCTACTCTGCACTTTTGTTGTTAAAACACACCCCTGAACAACAAAAGTTTTGACAAAAAGCGCTGGTGTGAACAGCACTTTGTCCCCAGGAGAGGGTCTCCTGCTGACTAACAGCAGCAACACTGCTAACCTTACAACAGCAGAGCTACAGTGGCCCAGCCATGCTGTTGGAAGATTTGCAGTGTAGACCAGTGTTTCTCCAACAGGGGTCGCCGGTGGGTATGGAAAGCCCCTGGCAGGCCAGGCCGTTTTGTTTACCTGCCCCGTCCACAGGTCCAGCCGATCACGGCTCCCAATGGCGGGGGATCGCTGCTCTGGGCCAATGGGAGCTGCTGGAAGAGGCGCGAGCCAAGGGACTTACTAGCCACTGCTTCCAGCAGCCCCCATTGACCTGCAGTGGCAAACCACAGCCAGTGGAAGCCATGATCAGCCGGACCTGCAGACGAGGCAGGTAAACAAAACGGCCTGGCCCGTCAGGGGCTTTCCCTACACAAGCGGCATCCCAAGTTTGAGAAACAGTGGTGTAGACATAGCCTTAGAAAGACTGTAAGTAGAAGGTAACAGAATACTCAGAGGGGTTGTGGGGACAGGGGGAAGGGGGAGGAAGAGAGAGAGAGAGAAGATAAGCTTGTAGGTTTATATCATTATTAAGCTTCATTTAAATTAGTATATCCTGCCTGTTTATGCCAAAAAATCAAAATGAAATACCCTAAGGGCAGTAATCACACCTGTGTAAGGGGTGTCAATTAAGATTTTTAAATTATATACAGAGAGAAAGAGAGAGCGAGAGAAAGGCTACCACATTTTAAATACCCCCATGAGACAGGGCAAGCTGTATTTTAACACGAAATGGGAAGTTGAAGTCTTAGGCTTCACCCATAGTTCACTTTGACAGGCCAGAACATGTTAAACACACACACTTTTCCCATCCACTCTACAATTTTCATTACTTTAAATGCATATTCACACTTCACGCTTATAACAATGAACACATTCAATATTGTCCATTACCCGTACCAATGAAAAGAGCAGAAACCTACAACACAATATAGTCCCTTCTTCATAAGCCCACAGCAGCTCCTCCTCCCTCCCATCCCCAATTTGATTATGCAATGGAGACTGATAGTGGAGAGAATCTATCATGAAAGGTTTATCCACAGGCGACCAAATTTGCAGGACTGAAGACACCATCCTGCTTCATCTGCTTGGGAAGGTAAAGGGGGTATTGTTACATGCTACTGCCGCTTTCAGGAACCATCTGCCATACTTAATCAGTTAAATACTCCATGATCTGCATATTTACCATGCTCCCATTATCAAAGACATTCTACAATCATCTTCCCATCCATTATGTATTCTAGGTGTAAACTGTGCCTACCATCATGGTTTCTACCTGTAACAATTATATATGCTTTAGATTAGAAGTGTGGGATGATTCCAGAGAAGTGAAACAAGCTTTTAGGTTTATGACGTGTTTAAATATCTAATTCTTTTATTCATTTCTTTCTCTATTTTGTTTCTCTTTTCTGCTCCTCTTACCCGCAGATATTCCCTAGCTGCCCTCAAAAAGCCCGAACTGGCTACTGCAGCATATATCCCTCCTTGGAGATGCAGCATTATTTTTCTGCTAACCCCTTTTTGGGGAAATGAAAAGAATTACCAGGGGATTTGTGCTGGCTAGCATAAGAAAATGTTCAGATTCTAGATAGGTCCTTCTAAAAGTCCTGTGTAGACACAGCACGTTGTACTTTGGCACATATTAGCTGACTGAGCTGAACTTTAGCCAGCTAGCACGTCGATGTACATCTTTCCTTGTCCACACTAGATTTTAGAATATATTAGCTAATGAATTCTTTAAAAAACAAACAAACAAACAAAAAAACCTACCTTTCTACCTTAGTCAAGACAAATCCTAAGGAATCTAAGTGTTTAGCTGTCTTGGGGCTGTGGACTGAACTTCCATGATTCCTAGGTCACTCTGAAAAGCTGCTAAATGTATAAACTGTTCCCATTATTTACTCACAGATTAACAGTTGGTAAATTGGTCCCATGGAATCACTAAAGAATTTTCCTTATAACCATTTCCCTTGCTTTAAAAAAAAAAAACAAAAAAAAAAACCCAGCATCCCTCTATTTCCCCCCCATTCCTGAATGAATGCGAGAACTTCCTGCACTCAGAACAACATGAATAGACCTGGCAACTAGTCAGGGAGATAGTACAGGCCTATGAATGCTCTGAATTCAGCTTCTGTGTAGCCGCTAAATTAAAGGAATTCAGGAGCTTCACAAAGGCTTGGCTATTTAATGGATTCAGCCTTTTATTTTATAAGATAATTAGGCAGCATACGAAAGAAAGCCTTTTCCAAGTGGCTGTGCTGAACAAGCAGGCCCAGTGACTTCTCCTGACATTCTCCCTTTTTCTTGAGGTGATGTCATTATCAAACTCCCGTAAATACTTTAGGGAAGAGTTAACCGCACTCTCAGTCACTCTTTACCTGCAAGGAGAGAGCCTTTACAAGTGAGCTTTCAAGTTGTATGTGCTTCTTTATTGTCTCATTTTTTAACTCCACTCCTCTGTACACGGGGAAACTCCCACCACATTCCCAGACAAGATACAATAGCAAAGTCAAAATGTATCTTCAATCCCCTCCCCTGAAATACATTGTTAATTTGTCTTTGGATATGTGCACAGTAGAAAGGGGATATTGCAGGCATCCAAATTGTAGGCACCCTTAATATTATAACTTCAACTGCTCCTTCCTACTAGCCCATAACCAGCAAGCCATGCAAGTTAAAAAAAATTAAAACTGACTTCCTTCGCAACAATTCAATGATCTCACAATTCTCTACCCTTTTCAAACACTATGGGCTTTTCTAACCCCTGCTAAGTCTGCAAATCTGGATCACAAGTCAGTCATCTCATGATAAATGGTATCTTTAGATCCAATATCAGCAAGGGTATTGATGTTTGTCTATTACCAGGAAAAGGTAATCCACCAATGCAAACAAAAGTGACTTCTGTTCCATACCTGATTTGTAGCCATATTGTCAAAGACCAATGAAATCTGGAACAACCAGGATACTGTGAAAACTGCCTCACCACAACCTTTTCCCATCATCTTAACCAAAAAACAGAGACAGCGGTAAATGGCCAGATCACGAGCATCAAGCAATGGTTTCCTGTGCTGTGGCCATACACTGGTTTACTTAAAAGACAATGGCAATGTGCTTTCCTTTAAGGAGGCAATGACTACCTCTACCGACACTCTGGTCCACCAGCTTGAGCACAAGTTGTCACTGAGTGCCCCCAATATCTCCAGTACCCCTGGAGAGCAAAAACCTGAGGAGAAAGTGACAAGCCAAGACATTTCAAGGTTTTCCCGAACATCCAGTTATTTCTGAAAAATATGTCAAATTAAAAATCAAAATTATTTTGTCCTTCCTATTCAATCCGAAGCTGCCCATTCAATATTCAGTAGTCTGTACCTTATACCAGCAAAAACTTTCAGCTGACAAAACCTCATTTAGTGCTTTGCTTATAGCAGAAGGTTCAGCTCATCTGGAACTGCTGGATTCATTACTTTCACTCCTACATTTAAGTCGCAGCTTTTAATTTTCAACTACAAAGAATGAGTGAACATCAGTTTTAAGAAGGATTTTTTTTTAAAAATCATGACCTCTACCCACAAGAGATGTTGAAGTTAGCCTATCAATTTTTAACTGCCTCTGTAACAGTTGCGTTTCTTGCACCAATGTTTGTATGTTGTTCACTAACATTCAATTTGTTTATCTAAATAAAGGTCACGTCACCATCATGTCAGAAAGATTCAAAGTGAGTTTCAGACGTAAACTGCTAGATGGAGTTGCCAATGCCCTGCTGCTGAGCAGGGGACAATAGGATGCCTTAGCTAGAGCCCTGTTCAACTGCGAGCCTTACCCAACAGGGGAGCGTGTTCTGTTGCAAACTTTGAAGTCCATGTACAGGGTTTGAAAGGAATATTTCCAAAATCTGCAACACTAACACTTCAGATTATCTAAAGGAGGTGTGTGTCAGATCTCCATAGAATGGAAATTGCATACACCTGAAGGAAACAATTTCTCACCAAGCTATAGAAATGTCTACTGATTTTTGGTGCTAATGTATTCACGCTTCTCTCATAGTGAACTAAATTTTTTTCATGAACAGCATACAATTCTGAATATTCAGTTATCAGTGGAAGAAAAAAAAAACCCACACAACAAGCTTTCAGTTGCAGTGACTGACTAGACTGAAATCATGTTGACATGACTTAACTCCGCAGCACCACCCCTCATGAATCAGAGAAACAGCTCCAGGTTAGAAACTATGGGTATATCTACACTAGAAACTTAAAGTCAACCTATATTAGGTCAACTTACAGCCACCTCGGCAATTACTGAGGTGGTGCATACCCACACTATCCTCCTTGAGTCAGTGGTGCACGTCTTCACCAGAAGTGCTTCCACCAACCTAAGAGGAGCAGCGTGGGGAGCTGAGAGTCCAGTCTTGGGGCTTCTCGCCTCCCTGTTCCTTGCCAGGAACAGTGGGGAAGCTGCCCGGGGCTTCTTGCCTCCCTATTCCCCACGAGGAGGAAGCCACCCAGGGCTTGTCGCCTCTGAGGAGCAGAGTCCAGCCACCCCAGCTTCTAAGCACCCCTCTTCCCCCACCAGGAGCCACGTAACCTTGTTAATTTTACAGCTCCAGCAGGGAGCCATGAAATTGACAACGTTCCCTGAGAGGAGCCAGAAGTCATCCAGGCTTCACACCCCAACTTCCCACCAGGAGCCGTTCAGCTCTTCAAGTGAAGGGGGGGGGGAGCAGCTGAGCTCTAGCTGCCCACAGCTCCTGCTGTGAAATTGACAAGACAGTCAACAGGTGATGTAAGTAAAGCATTTTCTACAGACCGGTGGGCTTGTCTACACTTACCGAGGAATCTATAAGTGCTAATCAATCTTGCGAAGACCCGCTAAATTGACCGCAGATCGCTCTCCCATCAACTCCTGTACTCCACCAGATCGAGGAGAGTCAACAGGAGAGCACTGACCGTCAACATCGTGTAGTGCGGACCCCACACTAAGTAGATCTCAGCTACATCATTTTGAGTTTTGCTATTTGTGTAACTTAAATTGTGCAGCTTAGACGGAATTTCCTCTGCAGTGTAGACAAGGCCTGTGTCTCCCTAACTACACTGACACAAGCCCTAAGCTTCTCATGGAAGTGGCGTTATGTCCACGAAGTGGAGTACCAAGGAGGACTTGATTTAGATCACATCACTAGTCAGGAAGACTATTTAATCATGATTTTCTACATAAAAGTGCATTCTTGTTGGTTGTTATAACCTTAACACACATTCTTCATAACTCAGAGATAGATGCAGGTTTCATTTTTAGAAAGTACATACTATACATTTTTAAACTGATTTATTTTGAAAACTTTTCAAATTAGTTTTACAGCTATATCAGAAAATGAATGCTTGTTTGTTATTTCATTTACTAAAGGTAAATGAAGCAGGGATTTATGAAGTCATTAGGAAGTAAACTATCTCCAATTCAACAGGTTAATTATTAATATTTGAAAGATTTTCTTGATTTTCCAGGAGAACATCACCAGACAGACATTTAAATTGTTTTATTTAACTAAAACACATTAAATATTCTGGATTTTTTTCCTTCAACAGCAAACATAATATTTTGATAAAACAAGCATATGTCCCTCGCTTCTCACATTTACCTCCAGACTTCTTCTCCTCGTTCAGATCCGCCCCCAACAATCTTCTATTCATTGAACTCTGAAACTATGCACTTTTAGAGAGAGATAAGGGACTGACTCTGTATACACAAATTTGCAGAAGAACAATAGAATTGAGGTCTGTTATTTCTCACCTCCATGTATTTATTTAAAAACATTTTTGCTGTTAACAAGCATGTTACCTCTGGAGAGACAAATCCACAGTTTGAGAACTGCAAATCTAAGCATCTCTGATGCTATCTTCTTGATTGAGCACTGAGTCCCATTGGGTAGATAGAAAGATTAACCGAAATAGTGTATACAGAAGCCTGTGGAACTCCCTAAGACTGGGTCCCTAAACCATGAACAATTGGAACTCATTTACAAAGCTTTTCATAAAACATTACATGAATATATTGTCTCATACTATAGAATTAGAATTTATAATCCCTATTCCATGATGAGATATCTGAGCTATAATATATCTTAATTAAAATGATTTTTAGATTGCTTTTTGAGGAAAACACCTTTTTATCAAAAAAAATCAGAGTTAAAAAAAAATGCACATTGATTTTTATCCACCCTGTGGAACACTTACATCGGCGGGATTAGGCTGTAGTGCGTACACTGCATAAATCTGGTCAATGTAAGCTGCCTTATGTTGGCCTGTGTAGTGCAGACCAGGCCTATGCTTTACAGTCTAGTCCTCTACACCTCACTACCAACACCAAACCAAAAGGCAGCTGTCTAGCCACCAGATAATAGTCCAAACCTGCAATGTTAGATATAGATTCACAGCAAAGAAAATCCTCCACATTAGCAGAAGTTATTCACACATGTTAGCAAGAAAAAAACCTTTGTTAAACGGCAGTGAAGGTTGAGACTGTAGTATTATATCAGATTATTAAGAATCAGGACATTGAATTTAAATTTGAATCTTAAAACACCTTAAGAACATGAAAATATTTCTGCTGCCAATCAAGACATCATTAACTCCCCTGCTGTGGCAACACCAGCCTCCTATCTATTTCTTTCAGATCTACTTTACAAGATGTTTTCAAGATCAAGTATTTTTGGAGAGTTTTAGGGCTTTAAATTTGAATGAGCAACTACTAGTAAAGTAAACACAAATGTGTACCACAAAAAGTTTGAATTTGCAACTGCTTTCATACACTTCTCTCAGACACCAAATGTGATGCTTTGTCATATTCTTAACTTTGCTCTTTTCATCTGTATGCTTTAAATCATGGTTTGAAACTCCGCATTTTACAGACATAGATATGCCAAGCTAGCGTGTCTATGTAGACAAACCTCACAGCTGCCTTCTTCACTGCCAACTGTTCAGGATTCTGGCCTTCAACTGAAGACTCCCAGCATCGGATGTTAGTTCTTTTAGAACAAATCCTTCCTGTCAGATTACAATTTAGGGCTACTGTTATGCATATCATCTTGCAGAACAAAAGGCCTAAGCATATCAGTAAGCATGCTTAAAAAAGAGGAAAAACCCAAGGTACATGCTCCAAGCTCTGACATTTAACTCCCAAAGGCTTCATGGAGGACAAACATCTTACTAGCAAGTTTAGCAAAGTTGTGAGATGAGGAAGCCTGCAACTGATCCATCATTACTATTATGGAAAATTTTAAAACAACAAACAAAAAACACTTGAAATATACATGCTTATAAGGCAGAGGTAGCCAAGTTGTTCCACCAGCTAAATGCAACAGTGGCATCTTGCCAAGAGCCCAGATTGCAGCCACCTTCACCTTTAATCTGAAACGACGCAGATTATAATAGAGTATTACATACTGGGGCTACATCTCCTTGATGTATTACAGATGCGAGCCACCCCAGGCTTCGGCAGCAAGTAAAGAGAAGGGCCCTGATCCAGAAAGTCAGTTTCAGCATCATATCATCCCTTAGCCAGTACAGAACACAAAAACATGGAAGCCACACTCGATATAATCCAGTTTCACAAATTAAACAAGATTCAAATCTTTACTTATCACAGAAGGCTATGACCGATGAATAAGGATTTTGATTGTACTGCACATTGCCGGACCTCTTATTGCACTGAGTAATATACAGCAGAGAGTATCCTGGACAAGGCTACATCACTCTTTCTTTGAGCCAACCTAGTCACTATGCATCCTATAACGATAAGTAGCCAGCTCTACAACGACCAATCACGCTGCTAACAGGTAAACTGTGCAAAAGTTAAAAATCCACTTTTAATTCACATTTACAGGGTTTTGAATCACAACCGTAATACTGTAAACATATTGCTCCCTCTTTTCTATCTGATTAGAATTTGCTTTATGAGAGTTTATGTAGGGGTTAGGATAGGAAAGAGACCAAAAGAAGTGTTTACTTGTCAAAGAAGAAATATCACTATATAAACTTCTAGTTAGGAGATTGCCTCACTGACCTAATTAACCTTCAAGTATTAAAACTATATGAGGTTCTCATTAAATTTCAAGTTAGACTCTGTGGTCCACATAAAAATCAAGTCATAATTCATAAGAGGTTTCAATTTTTCTACTTTATTTAACTTAAAGCAAAAAAGATGTGCTCAACTGAGTATCAAGAAGCTGTTTAAACAACTTAAGTACAAACATAGCTTTTCCCTCACTAAAATAAGGAAGCAGGGTTGGTATTGTTTTGATTAACTGAAGTTGTAGAGATTAGAATTACCAATTTTGTTCTAGAGCTGCCTTTTTCCAGTGCATTTTCAACAATTCTCCTTTAGCTAGAACACCCATTAGAAAGAGAATGGGCCCCCATTTATTTTAGTTATAGGTCTTGCTTACTCTCTCATTCCCTTTGGGTCAGAAGCAGATTCCTACGTGGGATATAAACAGATAAAACCAGCCTGTGTTCAGATTACATAATATAAAAGCATCAATGCTTTTAAAAGCATCAATTATGTTAGATGCTAATTTGCATAAAATATCAAACACTTTAGGGTCTGATCCTGAAAAGAGCTGCAGATATCTACTCAGTACCTCGTGGGATCCATCCAATCATTTTAAAATAAAGTTGGCACAACCATTTGAATGCTTGCAGAGAGAGGAGTGGGTTAAAGGAGGTAAATTTATTTAATTCAATGTAAGCCTGGAAACAGAATGGGGATTGGGGGCAAGGACTTGACCCCCATTCCCTGCCCCCATTTCCAGAGAGCCTAATACAGCTACAGCTGACTACAAGAAGAGCTCATCTTTACCTCTTAATATCTTTGTCTGGTGACTGACCCTACTCTACTGGTCCATCAGACACATGGGACCCAGATTATGTTTGGGAAATCATGGGAGACGGGGGAGATTCCAGAAGACTGGAAAAGGGCAAATATAATGCCCATCTATAAAAAGGGAAATAAAAACAACCCAGGAAACTACAGACCAGTTAGTTTAACTTCTGTGCTAGGGAAGATAATGGAGCAAGTAAATTAAAGAAATCATCTGCAAACACTTGGAAGGTGGTAAGGTGATAGGGAATAGCCAGCATGGATTTGTAAAGAACAAATCGTGTCAAACTAATCTGATAGCATTCTTTGATAGGATAACGAGCCTTGTGGATAAGGGAGAAGCGGTGGATGTGATATACCTAGACTTTAGTAAGGCATTTGATACGGTCTCCCATGATATTCTTATAGATAAACTAGGAAAGTACAATTTAGATGGGGCTACTATAAGGTGGGTGCATAACTGGCTGGATAACCGTACTCGGAGAGTAGTTATTAATGGCTCCCAATCCTGCTGGAAAGGTATAACAAGTGGGGTTTCGCAGGGGTCTGTTTTGGGACCGGCTCTGTTCAACATCTTCATCAACAATTTAGATGTTGGCATAGAAAGTACGCTTATTAAGTTTGCGGACGATACCAAACTGGGAGGGATTGCAACTGCTTTGGAGGACAGGGTCAAAATTCAAAATGATCTGGACAAATTGGAGAAATGGTCTGAGGTAAACAGGATGAAGCTCAATAAAGATAAATGCAAAGTGCTCCACTTAGGAAGGAACAAACAGTTTCACACATACAGAATGGGAAGAGACTGTCTAGGAAGGAGTATGGCAGAAAGAGATCCAGGGGTAACAGTGGACCACAAGCTTAATATGAGTCAACAGTGTGATACTGTTGCAAAAAAAGCAAACGTGATTCTTGGATGCATTAACAGGTGTGTTGTAAACAAGACACAAGAAGTCATTCTTCCGCTTTACTCTGCGCTGCTTAGGCCTCAACTGGAGTATTGTGTCCAGTTCTGGGCACCGCATTTCAAGAAAGATGTGGAGAAATTGGAGGGGGTCCAGAGAAGAGCAACAAGAATGATTAAAGGTCTTGAGAACATGACCTATGAAGGAAGGCTGAAACAATTGGATTTGTTTAGTTTGGAAAAGAGAAGACTGAGAGGGGACATGATAGCAGTTTTCAGGTGTCTAAAACGGTGTCATCAGGAGAAGGGAGAAAACTTGTTCACATTAGTCTCCAATGATAGAACAAGAAGCAATGGGCTTAAACTGCAGCAAGGGAGATTTAGGTTGGACATTAGGAAAAAGTTCCTAATTGTCAGGGTAGTTAAACACTGGAATAGATTGCCTAGGGAAGTTGTGGAATCTCCATCTCTGGAGATATTTAAGAGTAGGTTAGATAAATGTCTATTAGGGATGGTCTAGACAGTATTTGGTCCTGCCATGAGGGCAGGGGACTGGACTCGATGACCTCTCGAGGTCCCTTCCAGTCCTAGAGTCTATGATGCACATGCAGAGGGAGGAGAAAATATCTAACTCCTCAATAACGTGAGTTGTGCATAGACAGACTGGGGAAAGCAGGATGCCTCTGTTTGTTTATAGGCAAAGAATAATCTGACTCAAAAAAACTTTGTGCTGTTACAGCACGGATCTATCAAATCTTTGATGAAATACAAATTATTATCCTGCAACAACTCTATTCCATTCCACTCTTACTCAGTGGAAAAGTGTTCTTTTATGCTCAAGGAAGTTTTTAAAACAATACTTGTGTTACAGCAAATAAATCTGTTATTAGCATCTGGTGCCTTAAAATGTATTTATTTTGGGAATATCTTTTAAAGACATATTTTGACCCTACAACTCTAGGAAGGGCAGCTAAGTAAATGAGCATTTTGCAAAACTGTAGTGGGAAGGTGGCTGTGGGGGTGGGGATTATTTTATATTTTTGGTTTTGAGAACTATGGGCAGGGATGGCATAGTAAAAAACACCTCAGGTAAATACTAAGTAAAATCATGTTTTTTACTGCCCCAGGAAAGACTAAATTAGCCCCAGTTTAAGGCATCTTCTAGTTTAAAAACTGTGCTGTTAACGGGCACACCCTATTACACTTAGTTTTAGTTACATACCCAAACTGCAGTTACATAAAGGCAGTAGATTCATAGATTTAGGATTACACAAATAAAAAGTAGAACTGCAGTGGGCATAATTCTAATCTGTAATAATGCTGAGCCTTGGAATGTCTGGATGCATTCTGGTTTGATATTTTTCTCAAGGAAGTTACATGTCATAACTCATTTCAGTTCTCACTATTACAAAAGCCAAAACATCCAATTATATGAAAACGACAATAATTCAGGAGTTGTAGGCTTGAAGCACTGAGCAGTCAGAAGCATGCAGAGTCCAGGTCCACTTGGTCACGCAATATTCTGCAGTAGAAGACCACCTCTGATTTAGTGGATAGACCAGAGCTCCCCGAACTGTAGGGCACACCCCCATAAGGAGAGGGTGAGGAGGAAGCACCACCTAGCTCCACTCCTGGCCTCACTCCCAGCCTCGGCTCCCTTACCCCTGTCCATGTCCCCCCTCCCAGAACTGCAGCCCTGCTACCAGCCCCAGCTCAGGGGCGGGAGGGTTCAAGGTATAAAGTTAAAAAGTTTGGGGGCCACTGGGATAGACGGAGCCTGTGTCTCAGTTCTAAATGGATGTACCCAAAGTTTGAAAAGATTCATTATGTGCTTGCTGAATTTGCTGGACACCAGTGCAATTATTTTTTCCCAGTTTGCCAGTGTAAACTGGGTTTAAGCTGGTATTTCCCATCACCATGTCCTAAACTAGTTTTTCCCCAGAAAACTGTCAACCTTGACCATAGGTCTGATCCAAAGGCCATGGAAATCAATTGACATACACCCACTGACTTCGGGCTATTAGTTATTCAGTGTTTCATCAAGGGAATACAAGTTACAGGACCAAATTTACCTTTGACAACTCCTCCTTAATTGAGTTACACGCTTAAGCCAGAGATGTATTCCATACATAAATTCACATATTTTGACCGTCTAAAAAGACAAGCGTACACGTATATACCATACTATTTTCACTCTTTAGTTTTTACCCTAAAAACCAAGCCTAGATACAATTAAAAAGAATTCTACTTCTTAATATTCATTTGAAAGTTTTATTGACTGCATAAAAAAAAAAAACTGTCACACTAAGAAATGCTTGGCTCATTTGGGAATGAATAGTTTCAGCAATCAACCCATGGCCACAAAAGCCAGTTGGGAGACATTCTAGTTTCCTACCAATAAAAAACCTATAGGCATGCTGTGGTGTCAAATTCAACAATTCCCGACCCCAGGCAATTTTTTTTTAAAAGGCTAAAACAGATGTTGATTTTTAGAGAGATTTGTTTCTTTTTAAATGCAAATTATTGAATATTAAATAGCAATATTTTGAAAAAACGGAAGGAGAATAAGACAGTTTGCTTCATTCACATCCTTCCAGAATGTATATCATCTGCAGCCATGCCACTTACAGTTGTGAAGATACAACATCTAAGCTGAACGGGATAAGATCTAGTTAGCACTTGAACAGGAGATCTTCAAATAAAACCCAGATTGTGGCAAAAGTGTCACTGACAATTCAGTGGTTTTGAGTCAATGACCATGCATGGCATTGTTGAGGAAGGGGCACAGGGCGCCTTTACAGGTTGTATCTTACATCTAAGACTCAATATGGGATCACAGTTATTGTTATTTTTCAAAATAGGTGTGTTAGCATGGGCACTACAGCAAGTGACGTTTGGGTAGTTATTCTACCTACCTAAATTCCCCCTAGAATATCAACTGGACACAATATTGTTATTCATTTCCAGCTCACAAACGTTGCTTTGTGCAGTTAAGGCCGCTGTCACATTCCAGAAGCAATTGATGCTGTTCCTTGTATACATGTGTAATGTAATTTATATTTATAACAACATGCTTTGTTGTAAAAATATATTTAACATTATGCCACCAAATAAAAACTGAAACTGTGGTTTAGATACCATAACACCTTAAACTTGAATGGTTAAGTACAGTAGTCTATGTTGGTTTAATCCTAGCCACACTGGTTGGGGGGTGGGGTGGGGAGGGGGAACACATTAGGTTTTTACTTGTATTTATTTTTGGAGGCAAGTCCCATATTACACAATGTATTTGAAGCCCAAGAGCATAAAGCTCTAAAAAAAGAATTTCAAACTGAACAAGCAACAGATTACCTTCTATGAAATGTTAATACTGCAACAACCATTGGAATAAACTGATTGCCCCAAAGTTTCTGAAGGCCAAAAACAATGTAAAGAGTTCAAATACATTCATTTTGGAGAGTGATTTTTTTTAATGAAATATTAATAGTCAGTTGGGTGGTGGAAGTAGGTCACATTTCTTCATACATTTAGCAGCACAGTTTCAGCTTCCTGAGTTTTTTTTTAAATGGCTGCCAGGTAAGCCATCCAAAACTCAACCTTTAAAAGATGTTAGCATGGAGGAAGGTTCCATCTGTCTGCTCATTAAACGGTTGATTCAATTCTGACAGGAATTGGAACAGATCCCAAGTGCCAAAATCTGTTCCCATTTTAACCAAAGAAGCTTTTGCCATGGACTCCAATGGCACAGAGCATCCAGCTCCCAATTCAACACCAAAGAAGTTCTGCAAGAGTTGTTTAGACACAGGAGCACAATGTGCATTTTTGGCCCAGAAGTTACATTTTTTTTTTTAATTAAAAACACACAACAAATGAGCCAGACAACCAATCAATAAAAACTCAATCTACAAAAGTATAATGAACTATAAAACAAAAACAAAAAACTTTTTTCCATTGATTTTCCACAGTCCAAAGAAAAAGGAAAGAGAAACAGTCAGCACAGGCACTAGTAACTGGATTTTTAAAATTCTCACTAAAGCAACAAAAATATCTTGTCAATCAATTTCTTCAAATTGTCTGTCTTTTAAAAATCAAAGGGAAGTGCAAAATGAGGACTTGAAAGTAATCAGAGGTGAAACTATACTCCAAACTTAAACAATTTAATACAAATGGGAAGCTTTCTTGTAGGTGTTGGAAACCCAAAAGAATTTGTTAAGATAAAGTAGAAAAGAGTGAAAAAGTGCAGAAATAAATTTTAAGACAACTCCATAGAAGCATTCACTACAGCTGTATTATATAATTATGTCTTTAAAAAAGAAACTTCCTTTACATTGTCTCATTAGACCAATAAAGCAATAAATACTTCTCATTCAGTAAAAGCCAGTTGCTAATATTGTTTTGTATAAGGGCTTTAGTTTCCTTTTGCCCCATTGATATTGCCTTTATGAGGCTGTGTTCTCCTATGACAGATGCGTGGGACTTCTAATGTTTTAATGGAATAGATGGATGTTTAAATGCACAGAGAGTGTTTATCAATGATAGCATCATCAAGAGGGGGTTTATCCACAGAACTCCAAAAGTGAGATCTTTTGGGGGATTTGGAAAAGGGCAAGTCAGAATATCAGATACTTATAACGTAAGAAAATTGAAGAAATATGAAGAAAAATAATACCATGTTCTATACTGCATCAGTAGTGAAATTCAGCACTTCAAACATTCTAAATACTAAATATTTACAGAATATAGCAGTATTTACAATTTACTTAATACTGAGATATTTAAATTTTAACTTCTTCATATGTACTTATAAATAATGGAAGCTAGCCAAGTGTGCACTAGGATTTGTGAGAGACCTGTAAACACCATGGGACTTGCAGCTGTTGCATATCAACTCAAGCTACAACACATTCCAATGTTACCAGTGTGGCTCCTCCTCCACTATTTGAAAGGCCTGCACATACTGTAGCCCCCGGCTTCATAACACCAACTGAGGGTTTGGCTACACTTGCAGGTGTGCAGAGCTGGGAGTTACAGCTGTCTTTGTACAGCTATGTAGGGAAAGCACTGGAGTGCGGCCACACTGACAGCTACCAGCACTGCAGTGTGGCCACATTTGCAGTGGTGTTGGAAGTGGTGCATTATGGGCAGCTATCCCACAGTGCATCTCGTCTCATTTTGGCACAGTGGGTTGTGGGAAGGGGGCGAGTCATTCTGCTTCCTGTCCCAATGCCCCGTGATGCATTGCTTCACATCCCAGCAATCCCCGTTTTTCCGTCCACGGCACCATCTCGACTCTCTCAACGGCACCATCTCGACTCTCTCAACGGATCCTGTGCAGCACGATTTCTGTGGGAAATGGAGTCCGAACTGCTGAGGAGTATGTAGACGAGTCTCGCCAGCACATCACGTTTGGCAGTTGAGCTATTCCTTAAGATCCAAAGTGATGAGAAGTCCGACGATGATAGCGAGTCACCTGACATGTATGACACTAAATTGCTTCTGGCATTCACCGAAGTGCTCCGCACAGTGGAACGCCGCTTTTGGGCTCGGGAAACAAGCACTGAGTGCTGGGGTCACATCGTCATGGAAGTCTGGGATGACAAGCAGTGGCTGCAGAACTTTTGGATGAGAAAAGCCACTTTCATGGGACTGTGTGAGGAGCTCGTCCCCACCCTACGGCGCAAGGACACAAGATTGAGAGCTGCCCTGACGGTGGAGAAGCAGGTGGCTATTGCAATCTGGTAGCTGGCAACTCCAGACAGCTACCGATCGGTCAGGAAGAAGTCTGGAGTAGCAAAGTCGACTGTTGGAATCGTGTTGATGCAAGTTTGCAGGGCCATTAATCTCATCCAGCTAAGAACAACCATGACTCTGGGGAATGTGCAGGACATTATGGATGGCTTTGCACAAATGGGTTTCCCTAACTGTGGAGGGGTGATAGATGGGATGCATATTCCTATTAGCACCACCCCACCTAGCATCGAGCATGTTAATCGGAAGGGGTATTTCTCTATGGTTCTCCAGGCGCTTGTGGATCATCATGGGTGTTTCACTGACATTAACACAGGCTGGCCTGGAAAGGTGCTCTATGCATGCATCTTTTGGAACACTGGCCTGTTCAGGAAGCTGCAGGCAGGGACTTTTTTCCCAGACCGGAAGATCACAGTAGGGGACGTCGAAATGCCCACTGTGATCCTTGGAGACCCCGCTTACCTGTTAATGCCATGGCTCATGAAACCGTATACAGGGAAGCTTGACAGGAGCAAGGACCGGTTCAACTACAGGCTGAGCCGGTGCAGAATGACTGTGGAGTGTGCTATTGGCCGTTTGAAGGGGCGCTGGCAATCTCTGTATGGGAAGCTAGACTTGGGTGAAAGCAGTATCCCCATGATTATATCTGCGTACTGTACCCTCCATAATATTTGTGAAGGGAAGGGTAAAAGATTCAGTCAGGCATGGACTTCTGAGGTTTACCGCCTGGAGGCTGAATTTGCAATGCCAGAGAGCAGGGCTACTAGAGAGGCCCAGCACCGGGCTGCAAGGATTAGGGGTGTCTTGAGGGAGGAATCTGAGGCTGAAAACTAACAGTAATGTTTGGTGCCTTGCACAGGAGTGAAATGCAGTGGTTACAATGTCAGTAGAAATCTGTTTCCTAAGCTGATTTGCAGTGCCTGTTTCTTTCCTGGGCTAAAGTATCTTTGACTTTCTGCAATAAAGACTGTTTTCAAAGCCAAGAATTCATTTATTGAAAAGAAAATAACTTTATTAACAGACACGCAACATTTTGGGAATCTAAAAGGGCAGGGGGGTGCGGTGGGGAACTGGACAGTCTCAGGTTTGAATATGTCCTGTCTGGAGTGCTGTGCAATGACTGTTGCACTTCAGGATGCCTGTACTGCATGGTAGTGGGGGTTGAGTGCAGAGGGTAAGGGTCGTAGTTCTCAGGGCTGGTTGGTGAACGTACAGGTGCTGGAGGCAGCTGGTGGTGGTAAGAACCTGGATGCTGGGGAAGGCGGTTTTGAGCTGACATTGGGGCCCAAGGGAAAGAGCTTTGGGACGGGGGAGGGGGGGGCACCAGCACGGTAGTGCTCTCCCTGCATGGCTACGAGCGCCTGGATAGAGAGTCCGCTTGGCATGCCAGGATGCTTACCAGCTGCTTTGTGCTTTTCTTCCTGGCCGCTGCGTTTTTCTGGCGGATCCTGCTTTCCCTTTCCCTCCAGTCCTGCAGTTTTTGATTTTCTGTGACAGAGTGATCCATAACCGCTTGCAGCATGTCTTCTTTGCTTTTTCGCGGCTTCTTCCAGAGATTTTGGAGTCTTTGAGCTGTTGATAACACGGGCAGCTGAGATCTCAAGGTTGCTTGTGGAAAGGCAAAAAAGGCAACACTTAACAGAGGCAGCATTTTTTATATCAGACAGTTATTCCCACACAGTGAAGGAGTTTACAGTCTTCACAATAGCATAATTTTCCCATGCCAAAGAGAGCACACAATCCACAGGAGCCCCGAAATGGTGAGTAAGGGGGACTGATTGCTTCAAGGCTGTACTTTCCTCAGAGTTTCTGTGCATTGGGGAAAGCAAGCAGCGGCAGGAGGCACCTACACCGAACACTCTCCCAACATTTTCCACAGGAGTTAATCCTGAAAGATATCTCGCTGCTGCGGGTCACCTGGGAAGAGTAGAAAGGTCTGCTACAGCAATGCGGATTCCGCCCTGGCCCCTATGCAGCTTGCCTGTGTGCAGCAATGGTCCCCCCACCCCTCGCGGCACAGTGGGGCGGACGCGTTAGCCTGACTGGGACAAGGACCACAGTGGCTCTCCCAATAAACTTGTGCAAGTGCATTGCCCACACTCTGGCTGAAACTTTTGAAGAGATTACCGAGGCCAATTACCACGATGTGATAGACCACATCAACGCGCTATTCCACATCTAGGCATGCATGCATGCAGCCTTAACCCTCCCTCCTCTCCCGAAACATTTCCATCCTGAAAATAAAAGCCGCTTACCGGGAACCCACTCCTCTGTTTGTCCTCCACCAAGTACCGGCTACTACGACTGGCTACCTTCCTCCTGGCTTGAGAAGAGCTGCATGCCTCCAGGGACTCCGGGGTGTCTCCCCCCACCCCAGTACCCTCACTCTCTGTTTCCTCCTCTCCCCTCCTGCTCCTCTCCCCCTTCGCTCTGAAGGGTCCATCGTGGTCCTCGGATTGGCAGTGGGGTCACCCCCAAGTATCACGTCCAGCTCTTTGTAAAAATGGCAGGTCGTGGGGGCAGCACCGGAGCAACAGTTTCCCTCACGGGCTTTGCAATAGGCACTTTGCAGCTTCTTCACTTTAATCCTGCACTGCACCGCGTCCCGGTCATGGCCCCTTTCCAGCATGGCTCTTGATATCTGCCCGTAGGTATCGTAATTCCTATGGCTGAAGTGCAGCTGGGACTGCACAGCTTCCTCCCCCCAAACACTGATGAAGTCCAGCAACTCGCCATTGCTCCATGCTCGGGCTCGTTTGGCATATGGAGGCATGGTCACCTCAAAAGATTCATTGACTGCACTCCACACCTGGCTGAGCAAACAGGAAGGGGATTTTTAAAATTCCCAGGGCATTTAAAGGGCGGGTCACCTGAGGCCAGGGCAGTAGAGTTCGAACTGATGAGCAGAGTGGCTGAACAGGCATTCTGGGATACCTCCGAATACCTCTGGAGGCCAACAACAGCACTTTTGGTGGCCACACTGGCGGAGCAGCGCTGCAGTCATTATTCCCCAGGCCGAGGTGGAGTACAGCCAGCGCTGTAGCCAGGGAGATACAGCACTGTACGTGCCTTGCAAGTGTGGATGGTGAGTGAGTTGCAGCACTGGTAGTGGCTTTACAGCGCTGCAATTTTTCAGTGTAGCCAAGCCCTAAGTCTTCACATCAGCTGAACTACTGCCAACTAACAGTGATTCAATCATTTTAACTTGTTGACAAGGAAACCAATGCAACTTCAGAGGTGGACATTTAGTCACCTTAACATACCAAGGTTAAATGTTTCAGATTCAAACAAGATTAATAAGGTCTGGTCTCACTGAGGTGTGAGTATTTACCAGTGTTTTCTCCTACTGCATGACACAGAAGTGTGTCCCTTACTCACAAGGGTGAAATGCCTGCAAACTGCACAGAGATTATTTTAAAACACCATAATGGAGACTCAAACTAAATGTATATTACAAATACATAAATGAAGTAAAAACACCAAAAAAATGCCACCACAGTTAAAAAGAGTAAAAAAAAACACAAAAAAAAACCAAGTCAGACGCAAAAAGGCTTCATTTAAAAATGGGAAGTCAAATCCTAGTGAGGGAAACAGAAAGGGGCATATATTTTTATTCAGCTTGCCACAATTTAAGAAGGCAAACCAAGAACAAATTTGGAGAGCAACTAGCTAAGGACATAAAAACTAAGGGAGAAAAAAAATAAAAGTAAGTACATCAGAAGTAGGAAGCAATCAGCAGGGTAATTGATGATCAAGGTGCTGAAGCAGCACTCAAGAAAGATATGGCTGATGCAGAGAAGCTAAATGAAGTCTTTGAATCAGTCCTCACTGCAGAGGATGTAGAGGAAATTCCCACACCAGTCATTTCTTTTTAGGTGACGGATCTGAGCAACTTTCCCAGATTGAGGTGTCAATAGAGGTGGTTTTGGAAGAAACTCAAATTAAACAATAAGAAGTCACCAGGACCGGATGGTATTGACCCAAGAATTCTGAAGGAATTCAAATATGAAATTGCAAACTACTAACTGCAGTATGGAACTTATCGCTTAAATCAGCTTTTGTACACGGTGATTGGCAGGTGGCTAATGTAACATCTGTTTTATTTTATTTTTTAACAAGAGCTCCAGAGACCAACCTGACAATTATAGGCCAGTAAGCTTAATGTCAATATCAGGCAAACTAGTTGAAACTAGGTAAAACAACAAAATTATCAGACACAGATCAACACAATATGTTGGAGCTTTTGTAAATGGAAATCATGCCTTGCCAATCTATTAGAACAACCACCATGTGGACAAGGGTGATCCGGTCAGTGTATCTGGACTTTCAAAAAAAACCCTTGACAAGGTCCGACACAGAAGGCTCTTGAGCTAAGTAAGCAGACATGAGATAAGCAGAAAGGTCTTCTCATGGATCAGTAACTAGTTAAAAAGACCGTTGGAAAAAAGTAGGAATAAGTGACCAGTGTTCATAGTGGGCAGAGGTAAATAGCAGGACCCCAGGTCCCTCTACAGATCTCTACTGGAACCTGTTCAGTTCAACATATTCATAAATGACCTGGAAAAGGGATAAACAGTGAGGCGGAAAAATTTGAAAGTGATACAAAATTATTCAAGATAGTTAAGTCCAAAGCTGGCTGCGAAAGATCTCACAAAACTGAGTGACTTGAGCAAGAAAATGGCAGATGAAATTCCATGCTGATAAGTGCAAAGTAATGCACATCCAAAAACATAATCCCAATTATACATACAATAATGACAGGATCTAAATTAGCTTTCACCTCCCAAGGAAGATCTTTGAGTCATTGCGGAAAAATCTCTGAAAACATCACCCAATATGCTGTGGCAGTCCCATTTATCCCCTAAGTGTTAGGAACCATTAAGAAAGGAATAGATTAAAAAAAGAAAATATCCTAATGCCTCTATATAAATCCATGGTACACCCACACCCTGACTACTGCATGTAGTTTTGGTCACTGCACCTCAATAAAGAGATATAGTAAAATTGGAAAAAGTACAGAGAAGAGCAACAAAAAAAGTGATTATAGGTATGGAACAACTTTGGTATGAGGACAGATGAAAAAAGACTGGGACTGCTCAGCTTAGAAAAGAGGCAATTAAGGGAAGGATATCACAGAGGTTTATAAATCATGAATGGTGTGGAGAAAGTAAGTGTTATTTACTCTTTCACAGAACACAAGAACTGGGGAATCACTGAATAAAATTAAACAGGCAGCAGGTTTAAGGCAAACAAAAGGAAGTACTTCTTCACACAATGCACAGTCAACCTGTGGAACTCGTTGCAAGGGCATGCTGTGAAGACCAAAAGCATAACTGGGCTCATAAAAGAATAAGATAAGTTCATGGAGCAAAGGTCCATCGATGGCCATGTTAGTCAGGAACATAATCCCATATTCTAGATGTCCCCAAACCTCCAACTGTCAGATGCATCTGGATCATTGGTCTGATGCACTATGACAATTCTTACGCAAGTGAACATACAATTTACATCAAACAGGAAGGAAAAATAAAAGAAAATAAGTAGGAAAGTTCAAGCCAAAAACTGTTTTCTTTGAAGTGCTTGGTTGTACAGTTATGTTTAAGTTAACACACCAAAGAGCTCACCTTCTCAATGACGTCTTTGGGGAAAGTGGGGTGTATTACATTAAATAAAATAATGGAGTTAAAAACAAAAAACAGTGATGCAAAACCAACAAGAAAGCGAGACCTTAATAGTACATTTCTAGTTTTACGCTTATGCACTGTGTTTGATGAACTCAGTTTAAGACCACTAGTAGTTCCCGAAGAAAAAAGGTGCTAATACACCTCTACCTCGATATAATACAACCGGATATAACGCAGTAAAGCAGTGCTTGGGGGGGGGGGGCTGCACACTCCGGTGCATCAAAGCAAGTTCGATATAACACGGTTTCATCTATATTGCAGTAAGATTTTTTGGCTCCCGAGGACAGCGTTATATTGAGGTAGAGGGGTATTTTGCTACAGTTGTATTAAATTATTCACTCTCTCTTTACCGCAAAGTGGCACAACTTCAGAATCATGACTTCCACACTATTCCTAAAATATACATAAGTCTAGCCATTTCCACATGTGCCACACTCTAGAAAGCCCATGTGTCACATAACATTAAGTATCTAAAACCTGTTCTTGCACACATAGTAACATTAACATTTCCAGCTTCAATAACTGACTATTTTTAATCCAGTTGGATCATTCCAGTTGACTGATGTATTAATTGTCCCAAAATTGAGACAAGAATGGAAGACTGACATTTTACATCAAAATACAGTTTGATATAAAGCTGAACATATTTTTCTCAACACTGCTTTCTGAAAGGTCATATGGGCAAGGAGCATTTCTCAAATAAGATCTGACAACCATGTTTGAAATGAAAGTTCTTTATTGAGAAATGCCAGTTGTAATATTCTGCCTATAGGCAATTTTCCTGAAAAGTGGTATTTGATGACACCAGCAGTATGGAAGCCTCATGACTCACACTGAATTTCAGGGCAAAAGTAATACCACATTTCAGCAAGTGCCAAAAAGCCACCCCAAAATCCCAGTCGCAAAAGAAAAGTTTTCAGAAATCATTTCAGAGAACACATTGTTTACAGTGCGCAGATTCAGAACGCAGCATGAATAAATTTAGGAAACCCTTTTAATCTGAAAACTCAAATTAATTAGTCCAAAATGATCTGTTCATTTTAAAATTATTTGTACTAGCAGCACAATTTTGCCTGCATTGAAAATTTAAGAAGTCCAGTCCACTAGGAAAATGTTTCACAAGATTTTTTTTTGGCAAACAGAGCATTAAGGGACACTATACTTGGTGTTCAAAAAGCATGTTGGATCAAAGTGACTCTTACAATTTAAGGAATAATTTAGTAACTCTGATCTAATCGGTCTCACAGCTACAATATCACAAGTATAATTGCACTATGGATTATTACTGAGTTCCATAATCCAGTAAAATAATACCTCAGCAGAAAGATATTAAATCTTAATTTAAAAGGATGTGGTTAAATATTTGGACTTTGAGGAAAGTCTTAAAAATAGATTCCCACAAAGCACAACGTTACTGTGCATGACTAGTCACTTAAGCCTGATTCTGCTCACAGTGAAAACAACGGGAGTAGGATCAGGCCCTTAAGGCCCAAAAGATGTGTTTCACTTCAACAACAAGTTATATTGTAAGTTTAAATGTTACAAAGCTTAAGACAAGAGTTAAACAACTCCATGATCTTAAAAATAAGAGGAGCACGGCCGATGGAGAAATACTGGAAATGTGCAAGCCGTATCTTAAAGTGAGCTAAGATAAACATGCTTCCTACTAATTACATGTAGAATACAGAACTCTGCCATAAAATGTCAAGCGACATGTTTCAGCATTTTGTTTGCTTGGTTTTTTTGTTTATTTTTTTTAATAAAAGCTGCAATTCCACACAGAGAAATGTAGCACTCTACTAGCATTCTATATTTTAAGTACATTTAAGTGTTGCAACATCTTCCTCCACTTAGAGTGTTAAACATTTTTATGAAAGGGAAGCAAAGATAAAAGTGATCAGGAAAAGACTACACCAATTCCTACTGCATCTGCAGGAAATTGTAAAGATAGATAGCAACCAACACCTCCATCCAGTGGTGCACCACCCAAGAGAATGATGGCCAAAGGGGGCAAGGGGTGCACAGTTTTAGAGCAGCCCTCAGGGTCTTTATGAGTCACCATTTGTAACCACATTGTTTATCACAAGCAGAAATATCCCATGTGAGGGGCATCTGCTCCTTCCACCCCTCTTAGGTGAAGCCCTCCACTAGAATATAAGGGACCAGACAGTCATAGGGAATAATTCAACACTTCCTTATGCCATTTTGTGTTAATTCTGTCCTGTGTATTTACTGTATGTATTGTTGTAGCTGTGTTGGTCTCGGGATATTAGAGACGCAATGTGAGTGAGGTAATCTCTCTCAGTGGATCTGAAGAGCTCTGTGTAAGCTTGAAGGCTTGTCTCTCTCACCAACAGAAGGTGGTCCAACAAAAGATATTACCTCATCCATCTTGTTTCTCTGTGCATTTATTGTCTGTTCAGCACTACTGGTTACTGTTACACTTGTTTGCCTGAGAAATAGGAGATGGCTACTTAATTGACTTCTAAGACTGCTATATGAAATTGTTATGATTACATGTTGTCCATTATTTTTAATCACTAGTTTTGGATGGCACAGACTATCAATTAATGTAGTCATTCTATAATAGACATCTCATGATAGGTGTTTCCTACCTTGGTTATTAGGACAGGTCATCCTGAGAAATATGAATTTAAACTGAGTGAAAGTTTTTTTTGTTTGAAAGTGCTAAAAAATGGCATGCTAATCAATATTTGAGATTGTGTAACTCAAATTTAAGTTTGCTTTAATCCACTACATACTCCATACTATGTACTTATCCTACAAAGTTGTGTTTTAAAGCCAGGAAATTCAGCTTTTACAAGCTGTTAAGTTTTCTATCAAGTGGATAAAAGCACAAAGATTATCCCATGCCTAAATAATTTTGGCATTCTATGGATCTTTTCATATTAAAATAGTCACGCATTAACGTTAAAATATGTAAGTGGGTGTGAGCAAGACTGTAAAAGGCTCATGGTTTTTAACTTTTATTTTATTTAAATAATGTGCAGTTTGTGAAGCACACAGAAGTGCAAACACAGTTGCTACCACATTTGGGACCAAATTTGTGTATTACCACTTAACTGTGGGAGTGGAAGTAATGAGTTTAGAAAAAAAAAAAGAGACATTCCTTAAGAGACCTGCTTAATTACACCTTATTGCATAGTTAAGACATTAAATCTACAACCACCTGAAACAATTTTAAAATTTCTGATTCCAAGGTATCTATCCCCTCCCAATGAACTCCTGCACTGAGCAATACTCTAGTTGCAGTGAAAATACTGCTATGGTGCATGCTAGAAACCTGAAGGAAGCATCAGAATGGAGAGAGGGAAATAGTGGTGTCCCCCAGGGGGCTGTTCTGGGACCAGTCCTATTCAACATATTCATAAATGATCTGAAAAAAGGGGTAAACAGTGAGGTGGCAAAATTTGACGATGATACAAAATTACGACAGATAGTTAAGACCCAGGCACACTGAAGAGCTACAAAAGGATCTCTCAAAACTAGGTGACTGGACAACAAAATGGAAGATGAAATTTAATGCTGATAAATGCAAAGTGATGCACATTGGAAAGCATAATCCCAGCTATACATATAAAATGATTGGGTCTAAATTAGCTGTTACCATTCAAGAAAGATCTTGGAGTCATTGTGGATAGTTCTCTGAAAACATCCACTCAATGTGCAGCGACAGTCAAAAAAGCAAACAGAATGCTGGGAATAATTAAGAAGGGATAGCTAACAGGACAGAAGATATCATGTTGCTGCTATATAAATCCATGATACACTCACATCTTGAGTACTGTGTGCAAACGTGGTCGCCCCATCTCAAAAAAAGATATATTGAAATTGGAAAAGGTTCAGAAAACAACAACAACAAAAGCAGCAAAGAATCCTGTGGCACCTTATAGACTAACAGACGTTTTGGAGCATGAGCTTTCGTGGGTGAATACCCACTTCCTCAGATGCATGTAATGGAAATATCCAGGGGCAGGTATATATATGTGTGCTAGCAAGCAAGCTAGAGATAACGAGGTCAGTTCAATCAGGGAGGATGAGGCCCTGTTCTAGCAGTTGAGGTGTGAAAACCAAGAGAGGAGAAACTGGTTCTGTAATTGGCAAGCCATTCACAGTCTTTGTTCAATCCTGAGCTGATGGTGTCAAATTTGCAGATGAACTGAAGCTCAGCAGTTTCTCTTTGAAGTCTGGTCCTGAAGTTTTTTTGCTGCAGGATGGCCACCTTAAGGTCTGCTATAGTGTGGCCAGGGAGGTTGAAGTGCTCTCCTACAGGTTTTTGTATATTGCCATTCCTAATGTCTGATTTGTGTCCATTTATCCTTTTCCATAGAGACTGTCCAGTTTGGCCGATGTACATAGCAGAGGGGCATTGCTGGCATATGATGGCGTATATTACATTGGTGGATGTGCAGGTGAATGAACCAGTGATGGTGTGGCTGATCTGGTTAGGTCCTGTGATGGTGTCGCTGGTGTAGATATGTGGGCAGAGTTGGCATCGAGGTTTGTTGCATGGATTGGTTCCTGAGCAAGAGTTGTTATGGTGTGGTGTGCAGTTACTGGTGAGAATATGTTTCAGGTTGGCAGGTTGTCTGTGGGCAAGGATTGGCCTGCCACCCAAGGCCTGTGAAAGTGTGGGATCATTGTCCAGGATGGGTTGTAGATCCTTGATGATGCGTTGGAGGGGTTTTAGCTGGGGACTGTATGTGATGGCCAGTGGAGTCCTGTTGGTTTCTCTCTTGGGTTTGTCTTGCAGTAGGAGGCTTCTGGGTACACGTCTGGCTCTGTTGATCTGTTTCCTTATTTCCTCGTGCGGGTATTGTAGTTTTGAGAATGCTTGGTGGAGATTTTGTAGGTGTTGGTCTCTGTCTGAGGGGTTAGAGCAGATGCGGTTGTACCTCAGTGCTTGGCTGTAGACAATGGATCGTGTGATGTGCCCGGGATGGAAGCTGGAGGCATGAAGGTAGGCATAGCGGTCGGTGGGTTTTCGATATAGGGTGGTGTTAATGTGACCATCACTTATTTGCACCGTGGTGTCAAGAAAGTGGACCTCTCGTGTAGATTGGTCCAGGCTGAGGTTGATGGTGGGGTGGAAGCTGTTGAAATCATGGTGGAATTTTTCCAGAGTCTCCTTCCCATGGGTCCAGATGATGAAGATGTCATCAATGTAGCGTAGATAGAGAAGGGGTGTGAGTGGACGAGAGCTGAGGAAGCGTTGTTCCAGGTCGGCCATGAAGATATTGGCATATTGTGGGGCCATGCGGGTGCCCATAGCAGTGCCACTGATCTGGAGATATATATTGTCATCAAATTTGAAATAGTTGTGTGTAAGTATAAAGGCACAGAGCTCAGCAGAACAGGGCCTCATCCTCCCTGATTGAACTGACCTCGTTATCTCTAGCTTGCTTGCTAGCACACATATATATACCTGCCCCTGGATATTTCCATTACATGCATCTGAGGAAGTGGGTATTCACCCACGAAAGCTCATGCTCCAAAACATCTGTTAGTCTATAAGGTGCCACAGGATTCTTTGCTGCTTTTACAGATCCAGACTAACACGGCTACCCTCTGATACTTAACAACAACAAAAGTTATTAGGGGTATGGAATAGCTTCTATATGAGGAGATATTAACTGGGACTTTTCAGCTTGGAAAAGAGACAGCTAAGGGGAAAGATGATTGACGTCTATAAAATCATGACTGATATAGAGAAAGTAGATATGAGAAGTAGTAAACAACACTTCCTTAACATAAGAACTAGGGGGGTCACCAAATAAAATTAATAGGCAGCAGGTTTAAAAGAAATAAAAGGAAGTATTTCTTCACACAATGCACAGTCAACCTGTGGAACGCCTTGCCAGAGTATTCTGTGAAGGCCAAGACCATAACAGGGTTCAAAAAAGAACTAAATAAATACATGGAGGATAGGTACATCAATAGCTATTAGCCAGGATGGGCAGATATGGTGTCCCTAACCTCTGTTTGCCAGAAGCTGGGAAATGAACATCAGGGGATGGATCACCTGATGATTACCTGTTCTGTTCATTCCCTCTAGGGCACCTAGCACTGGCCACTGTCGGAAGACAAGATACTGGGCTACACAGACCTTTGGTCTGACCCAGTAGGGCCATTCTTATGTTCTTAAGCATCAGACCACCTGAAAAGGGAGGGGAGTTGATCTAGTGTATTACTGTTAGTACACTTTTTTCCAAACTGTTCATTTTGCTGCCTCAGTACTGTAGCTTTAAGTAGTACACAATAGAAAACAAGTTTCATGGTCAAGTGCAATAGTGGCAACATGTTGCGTTGTTATTTTCTATCAAATGGCTAAGAGTACTAACTTGCAAGATACAAGATATGCACATTGAAATAAACTCACTTATTGCATGGCACGTACTGTATTTGAATGTTCAATTGTTCTTTTCTCTCCCCTCATTTCTAAAGTGATGGGCAAGGAAATTAAATGCAAACTATTTGGTTGACATTTTACATTAAGTCAGTAACACAATTGGGACAGCATGTTTTAAAGCAGATACCACAAATACAAAATTGTGCATATTTACAGTGCAAAAATTAAAAGCAATTTATTTGCCAAGTTCTGCTTGGGAAGCCACACAGCAAAGTTTCATTAAAAATTTAGTTTATGTGACCAAGATTTTGATACATATATTCTTAAAGGTTACTTTGCCTACACACACTTCTGTGGTTATTGTCTTATTCTTTCAATACAGACAGGACTGTTCTGTATAAACTGCTCAAACATCTGCAGTTACTTTCAACAATTTTTTTTTAATGTAAATACAGAATTTAGTTTTCAGCAATATGCACTTCTATGAACTCATAGGAACTACTGGTGCTACCTGTACAATTACAAGCCTAAAGTGGTTAAATTTTGAAGATCCATCTTTACTACACATCTCTATGCAGCCCTGCCCTCAGCTTCATGTTTTGAGAAGAAACAGTTGAAAGCCATGTATAATATACTGCTAAGCTATTTGTATGATGCAAGTTAATATTTAAGATATACTTCTTTTTTTGCCTTTTCAGCCCAACAAAGAGTTGTGGAAGACACAAGTAACAATATATTAGAACTTCTACATTTAAGGTTCAATGTAGATGCTAAATTTCATGTAGCAGGAGGAAAAAACCTCTTCAACACTACAGTACAACCTTCATGACCCAAACAGCATCAGAAACACTAAATAAGCTCAGATAACGTGAGTTTTGGATAACAGAGGCTTTTGCTAAAGTTGACTGATAGGTTTTCATGACAGTCTAGCCACATAAATGATAATGGAATATTAATCAGGTTTCTCGGTGGGGTTCCTGGGGTGTGGAATTTGGTAAGGCAAATAAATGGGACGGAAGATAATCATTGTAAGCTTTTCACGGCAGAGTGACACCATATTTATGTAAAGCACCTAGCACTTTGGGAGCTATATCATTAAAAATACACTGTAATAAATACAGGCTAACCCAGCATGTCTCTGGTGCCACTATAGCAAACAGTCCACAGGTGTAGTTTTTAAAGTAAGTCCCCTGGTACTCAACTGGGGATGCCTAGTTACCCCACAGGTTAGCGTTGGTCTTTCTGGTAGGCAGAGCTGTCCTCGCACCCAGCCAGCCCTGTTACAGGCAGACCCCTTTGCTCACCTGCATAGAAGCGGATGAGGCAGCCGGTCTCGGAGTCCATGCCCTCCTCCTGCACCCTCCACAGGTCCCGGAAACCCAGCTGGGACAGGTAGTCGTTCTGGATCTGCAGGGGTTTCTCGTGTGCCTCCAGCCGGCGGCTGACCTCCCCGTGGAACTGCACGTACAAGGCCGGGGGCAGGGGAGATAAGGCGCCCGCCTCTCCTCCTAAGTGAGACACCTTGGAGCCGGCAGGGGCTGCCGCAGCCATCCGTACCCCGTGGGGCTCTTCTCCCGCACGCCCTCTTCGCGGAAGGGGGTGCATCGAGGGGAAATCGCCCGGCCGACGATGGCTCCTGCCCGGCCCCACACCTGCCCCCTCCCCCGCTGGCGCAGCAGAATCCACCTCCAGCTCCTCGGAGGACGACGAGCCGCCGCCGCTGCTGTAGGGGTCCAGGCGATCGGAGACACTCTCCGCGCTGGGGCTGAGGCTGAAGCTCTCGGTGTCGGAGCCCGCCAGCCCCAGCTCACCCAGGAGGGAGGGGCAGGATAACGGCGGCCCAGCCAGGTAGAGCTCGGCGGGCGGCGGCGCCCTGGGACTGAAGTCGGAGGACAAGGGACTCGGCCGGGGATCTGCCCAGCTACACTCCCCGGCGCTGCTACTCAATGCCAGGCGGCCGGGTCGGGTCGCCTCCCCGTTGTCCCCCGGCGGTTGCCGGGCCAACTCGTGCCGTGTCCCCCGGCGGCTTCTCGGCCTCTCATCGTGCTCCGGCCGCTGTTGCCTTGCAGGCAGGGTCAGGCTGCCCAGGTCTGCTACAGCCGCGGCATCGGAGAGTGTCTCCCCCGGGAATGCTGCCGCCTCCTGCTGAGGCTGCGAGCTCGCCCTACCCAGCACCCGGACCACACCGGCGCCTCCCCTGTGGCCCAGCTGCAGCAGCCGGGCCGCCACCTCGGCCGCCGTGGTCTCCAGCGTGCAGAGCACCGGGCGAAGGTAGGACATGTGGCGCTCGTAGACATGGACGCAGCCCCGCTGCAGGTCCCGCCGCACCCAGTCCCGCTCCGGGGGCTGCAGCTGCTGCAGCTGCCGGGGCGGCTTCAGCAGCAGCGCTTTCCTGTCCAGGCTGCGGGTGCCGAGCGAGGCAGGGGCAGCCGGGGAAGAGGAGGAGGCGGCGGCGGCGGCAGCAGAAAGATTCCTCTTCAGCCTCCCCCTCCTCAGCAGCAGGGAGTTGGCGCTGCTGCCCCGGCCGGGAGCAGCCTGAGTCCCTTTGGCCACCAGCGCAGCGTGGGGAGTGAAACCTCCAGCGGTCCCTCGCCTCCTCCGCGGCCCCCCGGCTGCTTTGCCTTCTCGCTGCCCGGCCTCTACGCCGCCCGGCTGCTCCGCGCTCCTCTCGGTGCTCGGCGTATCCCGGGTCCTCTCGCCTGGGGAGCTGCCCTGCTGCTCCGCGCCGCCGCTGCTCCGCGGCGCCGCCGGGGCTTCTCTCGCTCGCTGCTGCGCGGGCTCCATTGCCCGGGGGCTCGGGATGCCGCCTCCTCCCCGGGGCAGCGCCGCTCGGAGCCCGGAGGAGGAGGGGGGCGGGGAAACAGAACGGAGAGAGGCGCCGCGCTCCAGAGGCGGATTATGTAGCAATTGGGAACATTCCGTCGGTCGCTGTCTCCGCGCGTTCGGCTCAGCCGCGCTCCACAGCTGTCGCGAGCGCCATTAGGGAGAGAGAGAGAGAGGAGCCGCCTTCCCGCCTCCCCTCCCCGGAGCCTCATGAATATTAAGCAACTCCAACCTTCTATTTACAATAGCAGTCAGGGAGGAGCGAAGGGGGCGGGCTCATGAATACTAGTCCCAGGTTGACGCCATCCCTGGCGCGGTGGGGCGGGGCTCCGATGATAAATTCAAGGTGACGGCAGAGGGCGAGCGAGGCATGCTGGGAAATAGAGTCCGCGGCCGGCTCCCCAGGGCACGCACCCACACGCGAACTACAAGTCCCAGCGGCCCCCGCTTCCTCTCTTTTCTCTTCCCCCGTCTTGTTCCTACCGCGCGCCCGCCTGTCTGCACCTGCTCCTGTGACTGCCCCAGGGCAGGGGCCCTGTCAGAAATGCCTCACCTGCGGCTGCACAAACCGTGGTGGCTTTCCCGCAGCCAGACGGGTTCCTCCCGCAGCTGGCAGTCACCCGGCGTCAGGCCCATTTACCCGCCCTCCAACCCCCCGCGTTGCTCAACTCTTTAGTGTGCTTAAGTCCAGCCTGAAGCTTTCCACAATAGTTGATTACAGAAGCATCCAAAGGCCCTGGTTAGGATCATGGGCATGGTCTTCCTTCCTTTTTAATAATTAAAACCGATTTACTATCGCTGGGAAACTTCTCTTCACACTTCTTCCAGTTCATAAATGTATTGAAGACAGATTCATTTCTTCTCAGATACCACCAGATTTAAGAAACTGAATAAAGAATAGGCTAGCTAGAACTCCCAGGGGATATCGCCATTAACTTTGAGGCAGTGCCATTCACTATTATTCTTCACATTGCTTAATTAGTTTTGAAATCTATACTAGGATCTATACCCAATTATTACATTTTATATCAAGGTTTCTCAAAAATAAATCCAGCTGTTCCAGGGAACCTGTGTGTCCCAAGGCACTGATAATGAAACCTATATGCAGCTCCTTTCACTAGTTTAAAACTAGTTAAGGCAACCCTGTTTGATAGTAATTACCAGCTGATAGCTTCTTGAGGGCCTATGTAAAACAATCTTACAAGTCTACCATCGCCACATAATTTTTTAAATCTGAAATGGCAACCCTATTTGCTGTTTCAGTAAAGAGGTCAACAAATTAATAAGAAGAGTGAGCTACTGTCTCATCTATAGAGGACAATCTCTTCAGATTAGAACCAGGATGGAGAAACAGGCATACAATTGTGAAAAAACTTGTACAGCTGTTTGCATGTGTTTGGTCCACAGAGAAGTGGTTGTTGGTCTAGCACCCTTTTCAAGCACTGAAAACTGAATTAAAATATTTTGATTTAAACAATTGCTTAGTAGCAACAATGATGCTGCAAAATTGTCCAAAAAGATATGCCTCAAAATAAAATAATGTATGAAAATTGTAAATATCTGGCAAATACACATAACTATGTGAAAGCATGAGTTTTAATATTGTAGGGGCACAATCCTACAGTATTTATTTAGGCAAAACTGCTGCTGAAGTCAAGGGGGAGTTTTAGCTGAGTAATGTCCCCAGGATCAGGTTTGAACTGCTTGAGAGTTGTACCCCATTTAGTACATTTTGTAAAGTTGCAGTGAAATGTTTTGCCAAATATTTGTTAAAAATGTTACAGACTGCGCTAAACTAATTGCTTTTGGCAATTAACCAAGTAGCAACAACATTATGGGAGATAGAAACAAATCTCCACTAGTTAAGATAATATCTCTAGTGTCAATTAAACAACATTAACTATGAAACCTACTGCAAAACTTGTGATTTTTTAAAAACATTTATAATGTAAAGAGAAACAACAAAGCAGACTATGTTCATTTATACATTATCATCATCTTTATCCTGAAAAAGTGTGCTGCTCACTTAACAAAAAAACACTCAAGGTCCTCTCTAAAGAACTTATGATGTAAATATATCTTAATCTTTGTAAAATGTGTGTCTAATGGAGGCTCACAAGTTTATTTTCACTGGTAGACTGTTGTCCTTTAGAACAGAGTGATTTGTAAATTAATTGCTCTGTTCTGAATCTCCAGTAATCTTGTGTATAGGTAAGGGGACTGTTATCCCCTTACTAACATTCAGTGGGGGTGTTTGGTTGCTAGCTCCCAGCACTAAAAGGGGAGGGATCGATAGCAAATCAGGACCCTGAGACTGACAGTTCCCAGGAACAATGGCAGAGGCCAATGCTCCAGGTCAGCCTGATTGACAGGGCCGGCAGGCTAATCAAAGAGACAGAAGGCCAGGGTGGGTCCCCTCCTCCGTGTGAGCTGAAATTGCCTGGGTCCGACAGAGTGGGGCTGAGCTAAGGACAGAATAGGGGCCCAAGCTAAGCTGCTAGGAGCAGAGCTGCAGCTCAAAAGAGCCAGAGCACAGCCCAGAGAGAGCAGACCTGCCCTGGGAGAGGAGCTGCAGCAACCAGAGCCAGAAGGGCCAGACAAGCAGCCCAGGAAGCAGGTGAGAGCTGAGAGAGAGAGTCACAGAAGCAGCCTGCAGAGCAGACCTGACCTGGGAGCAGAGCTGTGTGTAGCAACTGGAGCCATAGAGGCCAGAGAAGCAGCCCAGGGTGCTGAAGACAGAGCAGCAGCAGCAGCAGCAGCCATGCTGAGGCAGTGTGGAGCTGGGGCTGGAGCAGTCTGGAGCTGGGTGTGGTAAGCAGCTCAGGAGAGCGAGGGGGACCCTGGGCAGTGGGCCCAGCACGGGGAGACGCCTCAGCCAAGAGGCTCTGCAGGCCAGACTTGGAAGGGGATCATAACCCTGACAGAGCAGGGGTGACACTGGGGAGAAGGGTCCTGCCACCCAGAGCCTGAGAGAGTGTGGCCACCACCAGAGCAACTATCTGACCCGCAGCGTCCCTGCAGCACTGCCAGGGCCTGAGAAGGAGGCTGGGAACTTACAAGGAACAGACTGTGAAGTGCCCTGATGTCCAGAGACACTGTTTGTGATGTTCCCTGCCACAGAGTGGGGTGATGTGTTTTCCTTTAACCTTTTCCATTTTTCCTTATTATTTTTTTTAAATTAATTGTTAATTAAATAATTTGCATTTGCTTTAAATTGTATGATGTGATCAGTGGGTCAGGGAGGTGCGCAGTGCAAAGAGAGTATCCCGGAGTGGGGACACCCTAGCCCCTGTCCTAGGTGACCACAGCAGGGTTGGGGGTTGAGCCCTCCCAGGAATCCTGGGCCCAGCCTTGTTGGGGTTACGAGGACTCTGCCAGACAGGAGAGTGGAAGGGGAGTCCTCAAGGGTAAGGAGGCCTCTGGGTAAAGGAAGTGGGAGCGAGGACTCAGATCCTTTCGCCAGCCCACTTCACCAGGGTAGTGCAGAAGCCAGGAAAGTTCCCCACAATAGTGGGACCATTCCCCCACTTACATATATCATTAGGTCTAATTGCAAGCAAAAGCATCTTTGGATTTCTTTCTAAGATAACCAGAATCACATCCAGAATATAAATTGAGAGCAGTTGAACGCTGCACTCAGCTATTAAAGGCTCAGATTTATGCCTAAAAAAAGTTGAAAGGGGCAATATGCAGCATAAATGCAGCTTTGAGTATATCACAGTCCAGATATTTAGACTCTCATCCTCCACTTCCTTCCATATTCTCTGTTGTCACTTCTGTTGATTTTACACAATGTACTGTAATGCCACTGACTTAACTGGAGTTACTCCTGATCTGATTTAAACCAATTTAAGTGAGAGGAGATTCAGGCTTTATTCTTGCTATACACAAGACCTAAAATAGTATAAATGAATAAAATAACGTTTATGAATCCAAATCAGAATATATTTCCTTAACCATCTGTTTTCTCCAAGATTTTAGGTCCAAATATACTTTGCAGGTGGTGATGGGTTCTGCCTTTTTTGGGAGGGGAGAAGAACAAAAAGGATGTTACCATAATTATTTAGTTATCAAAGGTGTTTTCCTTAAACAGTTTGAGCCCCCATATGGTCCTTGCAAAGACACCACAGCCCCAGTATAGATGGCCCAATTTGAAGTGCAGAAGGGGTGGAATGGGGTATATGGGATACTTGTCTGGGGAGACAGGAGTAAGAGAGAGAAGGACATGGGAGGCTTGGCAAATGATCCTGGTTTGGGGCAAGCAAGAGAGAGACAGCAAGAGACTGTTGTCGCTTAGTATTATTTTAAGTCTGTTTTTAAAGAAAAGGAATTTTCCAAAAAATACTTTGCTGATGTGGAGTTAAGCTAGTAAATATTTATCTAAAGGGGTAAACAACAGTTTTCTCAGATAGAACAAATATTAGAAAACCTGGAAGCTCAGAGTTAAGATTACACTACACTAAAATCCATAACATACAGAAAATTCAATATTAGATAGTATGCATATGCATAGCTACAGTCATCCAAACAACCTCAGTTCAGATTCTCAGCTGGTGTGAAATGGCATAGCACCATTAGCATCTGTGGAGCTATTCTACAAAGTGAACTGGATTAAAGTTAAGGTTGTTTGGGTTATGTCATAAACAGATAAGGAAAAGTTAATAGAACAGAAGTACTTCATGTCTCTCTTGCCTGTAAAGGGTTAACAAGATCAGTGAGCCTGGCTGTCACCTGACCAGAGGACCAATCAGGGGACAGGATACTTTCAAATCTTGAGGGAGGGAAGTTTGTGTGTGTGCTGTTAGTTTTTGGTGGTTGTTCTCTCTGGGTTCTGAGAGTGACCAGACATGCAACCACGTTTCTCTCCAATCTCCCTGATACAGGTTCTTATAGATTCAAAATAGTAAGTACTAGGTGATAAGGCGAGTTAGGCTTATGTTTGTTTTCTTTATTTGCAAATGTGTATTTGGCTGGAAGGATTTTAATTTGTACTTGTATACTTAGGCTGGGAGGGTATTCCCAGTGTCTGTAGCTGAAAGACCCTGTACTTACTCCATTTTAAATTTACAAAGATAATGTTTACTGTTTTTCTCTCTTTAATTAAAAGCTTTTCTTGTTTAAGAACCTGATTGGTTTTTTATTCTGGTGAGACCCCAGGGGAGTGGGTCTGGATTCACCAGGGAATTGGTGGGGAGAAACGAGGGAAGGGGGGGAGAGAGGTTAATTTTCTCTCTGTGTTAGGATTACTGTCTCTCTCAGGGAGAGTCTGGGAGGGGGAGAGAGAAGGAGGGGAGAAGGTGAATTTTCCTCTCTGTTTTTTAGATTCAAGGAGTTTGAATCACAGTGATCTTCCAGGGTAACCCAGGGAGGGGAAGCCTGGGAGAGGCAACGCTGGGGGAAAGAGTTTACTTTCCTTGTGTTAAGATCCAAAGGGTCTGGGTCTTGGGGGTCCCCGGGGAAGGTTTTGGGGGGACCAGAGTGTACCAGGCACTGGAATTCCTGGTTGATGGCAGCGCTACAAGTACTAAGCTGGTAATTGAGCTTAGAGGAATTCATGCTGGTACCCCATCTTTTGGATGCTAAGGTTCAGAGTGGGGAATTATACCATGACAGGTTACCACTGCATTGTAAAATTCACTCAGGTGCAAAAGACTAAAACAAGTCCCCCAGCATTATCTGATTCCCTGAGTTGGGGCATAATGGTAAAGAAGAAGTCATGGATGTGGGCATTCATATTTTTTTTATTTTTTTTAATTTTGACAAGAAAGTCTCTGTTCTGACCCTGCCTCCCCACACTTCACTTGTCTGAAGCCTGATTACTTAGGGTTGATGTGGGGAATTGTTTTTTTTGCCATATTTTCTAATTTTTTAAAATGTAATTTAACTTTGAACATTCAGACTCGTGTTTGTATCTTCAGTGAAAACCACACTGTTCTCTTTAGGATTTACCATATATTCTCGTTCATTAGCCCATTTGTTTATAAGCCGATCCCCCAGGTTGGTTAGGTAAAAACAGCAAAAACTGTATGACCCTTTCATAAGCCAACCCTATATGTCAGGGTTTGGCAAACTTTGGCTCCTGGCCTGTTAGGGTAAGCTGCTAATGGGCCTGGACATTTTGTTTACCTGGAGCATTCACAGGCACAGAGCCCCTCAGATCCCAGGGGCCATGGTTTGCTATTCCCAGCCAATGGGAGCTGAGGGGCTCCATGCCTCCAGACTCTCCAGGTAAACAAAATGACAATGTATTAGATATTCAATTAAATGATTCCATAGAGTTTAAACTCATCAAATTTTGGTGTAGCCCTGTTTGTAAGCCAACTCCCGCTCTTTGATGCGTTACTTTTTTACCAAAAATATTCGGCATATGAACAAGTATGTACGGTATTTCCCAGTAATTGAGAGATATTTACAACCTTAATTCTTCTCTTACCATTTTTTTTATTGGAATTAGAAATGTTGATAAGGATTAACTGCTGTTATACTGCAATACTCTCAAGATTAATCTTTGTAGCTCAGGGCAGGTGGATGAAGTATTCATATTTTCTTTGCTTTTCTATATTTATTGATTATTATTATTAAAAAATAAAAAGGAATGGTGGGAAAGAGGATGATTCACAATCTAGAGACTTCCCAGCAGAATCAGGAAATTTTGAAGAAGAATTTTCTGAACTTGAAACACTTTGGGAAAAAAAACAACTAAATAATTTGTTTATCATTATGAAATAATTGTTACTAAAAACTACATTAACAGAGGGGATATAGTATACCTTTCCACAGAAAAACTGGTGGGAAGAGAACAATAGGCCTATGAAACTGTGAGATGAATCTGCTAGAGCAGGGGTGGGCAAACTATGGCCCGGTGGCCGCATCCGTCCCTTCAGACATTTTAATCTGGCCCTGGAGCTCCTGCTGGGGAGTGGGGTTGGGGTTTGCTCCATGTGGCTCCCAGAAACAGCGGCATGTTCCATCTCCAACCCCTATGCGTAGGGGCAGCCAGCCCCCACACCAAGCACCGCTCCCGCAGCTCCCATTGGCTAGCAAATGGGGCCAATGGGAGCTTCAGGGGCAGCGCCCATGGATGGGGCAGTACGCAGAGCCGTCTAGCTGTACCTCCACATAGGAGCCGAGGGGGACAACACATGCCGCTGCTTCCAGGAGCTGCTTGAGGTAAGTGCTGCCCGGAGCCTGCACCGCAACCCCCTCCCACATCCCAATCCCTTACCCCAACCCTGATCCCCCTTCCACCCTCCAAACCTCTCGGTCCCACCTTCCTGCACCCCAAAGCCCGCACCCCCAGCCAGAGCCCTCACCCCCCTGACTCGCACTCCAACCCCGTGCCCCATCCCAGAGCCCCCTCCCACACCCTGAACTCATTTCTGGCCCCACCCCAGAGCCTGCACCCCCTCCCAGAGCTCTCACTCCCTCCCTCACACAGCCTCCAATTTCGTGAGCATTCATGGCCCACCATAAAATTTCCATATCCAGATGTGGCCCTCAGGCCAAAAAGTTTGCCCACCTCTGTGCTAGAGTTTCTTTTACATGCAGCTCTCAAGAGGGAGAGAGGATTAGAGGCAACAAAGGGGACATAAGATTGTTTAGAAGCCCTGGCTGGGACCAGTAGCTTCATGAGAGGACATGTCTACACTAGGGTGCTACAGCAGCACAGCTATGGTGCTGCAGCTGTTCAGCTGTAGCATAGATCAGGGGTCGGCAACCTCTGGCACACGGCTTGCCAGGGTAAGCACCCTGGCAGGCCGGATCAGTTTGTTTCCCTGCCGCCTCTGCAAGTTCGGCCGATCGCAGCTCTCACTGGCCACAGTTCAACGCTCCAGGCCCATGGGGGCTGTGGGAAGTGGCACGGGCTGAGGGATGTGCTGGCCGTGGCTTCCTGCCGCCCCCATTGGCCTGAAGAGGTGAACTACGGCCATTGGGAGCCGTGATCAGCCAAACCTGCAGAGGCGGCAGGTAAACAAACTGGTCCGGCCCACCAGGTGCTTACCCTGGTGAGCTGCGTGCCAGAGGTTGCCAACCCCTGGTGTAGATGCTTCCTACAGTGACAGAAGGGTTTTCAACTGCACAATAGTTAATCCAGAAAATTCTTCTCTGAGCTGTGGTACCTAGGTCAGTGAAAGAATTTGTCCACTGACCTAGCCATGTCAATGCCAGGGGTTACATCAGCATAACTACAGTACTCAGGGGTGTGAATCATTCACAGCCCCGAACACCATAGGCATGTCAACATAACTTTTAAGTGTAGACCAGGCCCAGTATACTCCCTGCACTTCCCTACTGTCCTACTTCTGCTGTGGCAGCATGGCTATATAAGGCTTGCTGCCATCAGCTGCATTCTCTTGTAGCTACACAGTAGTACCTCGGGAGGGGACCCAGCCATATCAGTTTTGCTTAGAGTAGTGGTAACTCCCATTCATCTATCTATGAAGTTTGCAGCACAGCAGCTACTCCCTGATTCCCACAAATCTGTATGGAGCCCTGAGACTAAAGTACACCTATAGGAGGGCAGAGTAGGGGCACCAGCTGGTTTCTAGGGGTTTAGCTCCTCTTTGACTGCAAAAATAGATTGGAGAATGTGGCCCATAGTCAACTCACTTCAGTGCCACTTTCTTGTGTTGACTCTATTAAACCTACAGCACTTGCAATTGTACAGTTCTTAGTTTTTGCTAAAATGAATGTCTTGATTTGCAATTCAATCCTGTCTTTTTATCCATTGGAACAGAACAGTATATATTATGTAGTCCTTGTTAACTAATTAGTTTGATAATTTACTACATTCAAAAAAAGTTTATTGTTATATGACATATGCAATTATTACTTTATTTTTAAATACTAAACTTAAAAATGGTATAGTACTTTGCTCTCACTGAGCAAGAGTTGCTCATTCTCCAGTCCTTGAATAAATAAAACTTTACTGTTGAGTCAGTGCTGGATCAAAAGCAGGGGAACCCTGGCAGATATTAGTGGAAAGATCATATTAATAGTTTCCCTGCTGTAAGTAGGTTTTAATACTGCTGCTAATGAAGATCTATATTTAAGAATGGGAGGCATATGCAGGGTTGGGGGAAAAACATTGAAGTGATCCCAGTGAAGGGTGGGGGGGAAGTAAAATATGGGAGCTAAGAAATAACATCTAGTTCAGAAAGGAGGAATTAATATTAATCAGCTCTGTACTAAGGTATCTGGAGCCTTGTTCAGCTCTGTTTTTTAATAGCCTATTTTTGCTAGAGAAAGAGGCAAGAGGCTTGCTTAAGTGTTAACATGTTGCAACAGAAGACAAGGCATTTCCAACAGTAAAAATAATCCAATAAGTAGGGGAAAGATGAGAAGGGAGGCCATATAAAATAAAGCAATGTAATGGGGTTTTTTTTTTGTAAATGCATTTCAGTATTTTCATAAGAAAGATGTTATCAATAGTCTAAGGCCCCAATTCAGGAAAGTACTTGAGGTGCCTAAGTCCATCATTATTCAGGAAAGCACGCAAGAACATATGTAATTTTAAATATTTGCTTAAAGTTGAGCATCAGTTTAAGAACCATGCCTCAACAGGGATGCTTTCTTGAATTGGGTTCTAAAAGAATTAGGCCATATATTATATAATACTCTATACTTGAATGTGTATCCTTAGGATGTGGGGGAGATTCTGAAATTTTGTTTAGTATTTATTTTCTGTTTCTAACATTCACAAAAATTTCTGGCAATGGCTTGCCCACCTTTTCAAATCCACAGCCTCTTCCAGGCTGAAAAACCCAGTTAGCTTACAATACTATTTAAGAGTTTTCATTTATAGATCTCAAAGCATTTTACCAAAGGATGGATAAGCATAATTATTTCCATTTTACAAATGGGGAAGATGGAGAAGCATGGGTTAACTGACTTTCCCATGATCACACAGTGAGTCAGTTTCAAAGCTGGGAGTAGATTCGAGGCACTCTGTTTATCACTTGTGAAATCTAGATAGGAGAAGGTGAATATATGGCTCTTGCCTCTGTTCTTTGAATAGGAACCAGTGCCCAGATCCTCAAAGGTTTTTAGACTTCTTGATTTCAATGGAAGTTAGGAGCCTAAATACATTTAAGGATCCGGGCCCATGTTACTAACTTCATTCTGACTTGGCAGGCTGGATAGGGCTCCATTGAGAGGCTCATCATTGTCATTTCTGATTACTGGGGTCTCTGTTAAGTAATGCAAGGCTCCCGCTAACCCAAGAATGGAGGATGCTGCTTCTATAATTCCCACAGTTCCCACCAGTCACTGGAACCGTGGGACCAGTTTTCAATGAGACAAGGATTTCCTAAATAATCAGCATTGTCAATTGTATTTTACGGACTGTGCTAGACTGTTAATATGTAATTCTTTGTAATACTGTGTTAGCATTGTAAAGAAGTAGTTCAGAAGTGTGGCTGCATTAGCAAATTTAAGAAGGCCCCAACTTATTCTGATTATATCTATCATTCCCAAAACAAAGATGTTGATCTTTTATCAGCGCTAGGAACAGCATCACATCACATGTGTAGGGAGAGATTTAAAGAGCTACAAATAAAACATCAGGTGTCTTTTAAATTTTTTCATTGTGTTGTTCGAGACAGCAGCTGACGGTGAGTTGTGATGCTATTAAAAACAGCACCTGCAGAAACAAATTCAGAAAGAGAAAAAAAAACACTTATAAACTACAGGAGTATGTCAGATGATATATCAAATGTTCTAAATTATTACAGTAAGTATTGTCTTAAAATGAAAGCAACATTTATTAAATATTTTGTTTTTAATTTGTGCTGGATTAATCTCAAACCCAGACTTCAGAGCTGAAAGATTAACTGGTAGAAAGTTTTCACTAATCCTCTTACCCAGCCGTCCAGTCTCCTGTCTTAAAATACAGATTTGTTTGTTTGTTTATTTAAAGGGGAAAAAAGTTTTGTTCCCCATTGCATGTTAAAAAACTGAAAGATTCTTCTTCAAAAGCTTATAACACCCTTTTTTCTACCTCAAGTATTTTCTCCTTAGGTTGGTATTTGCTTGTTCAAACTTTTGTTGTGTTCCAGAACTACAATTCCCTGAAGTACAAGTTCATCATTAATAAATCTAAACAGGATTAATGTAGATTCAGAAAGCTATAACCTAACACAATGACTCAAACACAGTTGTTTTCAACATCAGCGATAAACCTGAACAGCGACCATTAGCAAGTTTGGAATGACCCACAGTATTCGGCAGTTTTTCACTATAGCATCACAAGTTTCCATTAAGCAAATTCCTTAAATCATTCATGTCACAATCTCTAGTGCTAAGAATTGATCATGTTAATAACTGAGACTTCTTCCCAATTTAGAAATTCCTATATTTTAAATCTGAATAGAGTAAATTATGATGTGAGAGTAGGCACAGTTGAAGAAAAAATTTCTAAATGTTTATTTATTGTTTTCCGTTTGTACAAGGTGCCTATCACCCACCTCCAGCTGCTTCTACAATAATTAACTAAAAGCATGGACAAAATGCATCAGTTAGTTCATTTTCAAAAGTTATTTTTATTTAGCTGCTTAAGCACATAAAGGAAAAAAATACTATGCCTTTCTATTCAGAAAAGTAAGAATTGCCATGCTGGATCAGACCATTGGTCCTTCTAGTTCAGTGTCCTGTCACCAACAGTGACGTTTGCTTCAGAGAAAGGTGCAGAAAACCCTGCAATTGTGGAATGAGCTGCCCACAAAATACTTCTTCCAAAACACCTGTAGTTGGAGGTTGGCTTGTCCCCTGAAGCATGAGGGTGTCTATCCCTTTAAAAACTGTTTTTTTTTAAATAATATTTATTATTGTAACTCTGGATATGTTTGTTATCCAGTTCTTTTCTGTATCCTGCTAAGATCTTGGCCTCAATGATATTGTGTAGCAATGAGTTCTGGCACATCATTCTGTAAACAAGTATTTCCTTTTATCAGTTTTGAATTTGTTTCCTTTCAATGTATTGAACATTCCCTTATGTTTGAGTTAGGAGAGGGAGAATAATAGAGGGTGAGAAAGGTGTGCTGGATGGAGTCAAGGATGGCTGCCCATAACCTCAGACCAATAGAAACCACAACAGAGTTAAGGAAGAAGAGTAGTAAAGCAACAAGGTTATAGTAATGTTTTGGGTTACAACTTCACTAAAATAGAGTATTTTATAAACATTAAGATGACTAAAAATAAGAGGAAAATACAGAAAACTTTGGCATTATAATTAAAATTGAAATGTGATTTGAATACATTTTAAATGGTTTTTATTGGGATTAATGCAAATATATTTTAAAATATTGAATAGCTAAGAATAACATTTTTCTTACGTAACTCGGTGATTAAGTGGCAGGCTTGAGAATTGAGAATTTGCATTATCTACATGCACTCTGAAATGTGCAGGAAAGTAAGATTGATCTCTCATTCTCAAGCACATTTATCATGTCTGTGCAAATGAATGTAGGGCATACCCAGGGAAAATCAATATTTATGCAGCCTACTTTAGAAAAAGTGAGGGAGAGTTGCTTCAGAACAGCAGGGGATCTTGTCATTAATGTTTTCCTGTGATTTCTTTCCTCCCTTTGAATGCTGTTCATTTACATAATATTCTGTATTTACTATAGATTAAAGAGAATTGTACTGAAATGGGGCCGTCTCAGACGTCCAGAACAATCGGATGCTCTGCTGACCAACAACCAGTGGCAATTTCTCAATAACAATAATACAATACTCACATCCAACAGCAGCCAATCATGAAGCCCACTGAAGTCAAAGAAAGTCTCCCGTTCAGTTCAGTGGGCTTTGAATCAGGCCTATAATGGCAGATTCACTTGATGACTCTATGGTTATTTCTAATTACGATATACATTCTGATTCACTACAGCTTCTACACAGATCAATATACCACAACAAACTTAGTTACCTGAACTTTTCATTCCCTTACCACCCCACCAATCCATCTATCTTTGGTCCTTTCAGTCTGCATCCCTAGTCCCAGCTGCTATTTATGAAAGATTAATCATTGTAATCCTCACACCCAATAATTAATTTGTTAATTAATTACATTGTATTTGTATATTTTAAAGCTCTCTCTCACACACACACACACACACACACACAGTCTTTTTCCCCTCTCACAATTAAGTCGTTTCTCACACGTGATGAGGATGAGTAGAGGGAAAAGTAAAAACATAAATAATAAACCAAAGAGGTGGCCAGGAAGAACGTATAATAAAGCCTGCCTTCCTCCAACATGCTACTCATTTAAGTTAAATAGGTGTTTAAAAAAAAAAGCCACAAAGAAAACAGTTTTGAACAGTCCCATTAAAAATCCCTTTCCCCTCTCACTCAAACAGCTTTCACTCTCATAATTCTTGTCATTAATTCACTGGTTCTCCAGTCATCATACAGTTTTCAAGGACAGACTGGGTCATGAGCCTAATGTTTTGTTCTTCTCCTTTTCAAGTCACCTTTAAGATTTGCAAAGTGCTTGGAGATCCACAGATGGAAGGTACTATATAGGAACACAAAGTTGACTCCTGTAACATGAGGATACACTCTATTTACAAAGCAATAACCGTATCGTAATATAAATAAATACTGACCTATTAATCGTATGCAAATCAGAGTGCAGGGAACTACATAACTGAGAAGAAACTATATCAGTAACTTTACAGCATACTTGAACTCTGAATGGCTGTAGCGGGATGAAGTGGCCTCCCTCAGATGCTGACAGGGAGGAACCACTCCCTGCCTGCCATGGGAAGAGCAAGACTGGACCTCCAGCTCAGGTGAGGGAGAGCCAGGGAAGGAGTTGGATGCCTCTGCCTTGCTACTGGCCCCTGAATCAGGGACCAAGCTGTAGCAACCCATCGCTGAAGGAACGCCCTGAGGAGCAGCTGGAACTGCCAGCTGCCAAGTACCTTGAGGAGCCTGAGGGCCCGTAAGCAATGAAGTCCTACAAACAGGTAGGGGTAAGAAGTAGCCCAGGGACACCAGACATTAGTCCAGTTGTGTTACTGAAACCACATTCAGCAGGTTTTGGCAAGATTCCCCGCACTGTTAGGGCCCTGGGCTGGAACCTGGTGAAGTAAGGTGGGACTGAGTCTCCCTACCCCATGCTGCCAGCCTCACCCCTGGGGTGCTAGCCTCCTCACCTTAGGCCAGATGACCTGCATTTGTCTGCTGTCTGCTCCAGCTAGGGGGCTGGTTACAGACTGATTTGCTCTGCCCCACATGGAGGGCTTGAGCCTGACGGTGGTTGTTGTCTGCCCCAGCCGGGAGCTGGGCTAAAGACTACCAGTTGCCATGCCCTGCCTCAAGGGATCAGGGCTCTAGACTCTTGACTGATTTACCACACTAATCCATTTTTGACTGGCTCTCAGCCGGTAGGTGGTGTCGTGAGGTGGAGTGGCTTCCCTCTGATGCTGCCAGGGAGGAAACACTCAAAGCCACTAAATTGGCTAAATCAATTTAATTTCAGTATAATAAAATACACTTCACAGGTACAAAGTAAATTCCCTGCACACATTATTGTTCACAATAAGACAAGGAGCCCCCATCAAGAATCAAACATTTTAAAATTGTAAAGTGTAGGTTATTAAAGATTCTTGATTTCCATGGCTATAACAGTGAAAGGTAGTGTTAGCAAATACAATATATCAAATGCCACTGTTGTAAATAATTTCAATTTTCTAAGGAACTAACTAGGAAATAATACCCTTGTCACTTCTATATTGACCAAATGTCTCAGTTACATAGTAACTAAAGTGTTGTCCCCATTGGCATGATTATAAAATTCCTCTCATTAGCTCTTGAAAATGTTAGGGCCCAAAGTGTAATTATAGTACATAGTTCACACCAGTAATAGAGTATTAAATTATTGTGTAATCTACACCACGCATACAGTTATATAATTTAAAGGGGCAGTATCCACATTGACAAGATATTTTCAATTTTACTTTTGTTACTAATAACACCTAAGAAAACAAAAACTCAAAAGGTTTTTGTAAATCAAATTCATATTCAGGCTTCTTCTCACACATTCATGGGGAAGCAGCCAAAGTGAGGCTCAGTATTGCCAACTTTTGCGATTTTATCATGAGTCCCACAATATTTGATGCTTTTTTTTAAGTTCCAGCTTCTGAGGTCCTGTGATCACGTGAGAACCTTAGCACTCACCTAAAAGTAAAGGATGTTTCTTGCCCTCAGGCTGCTAAGAAAAGCTTGAAAATGCAATCAACGCACATCCTAAAGGCAAAAAACAAAAGGCAAATAAGGGGGAACCTAACTTTAGGGTTATATATTCCCATGATTAAGAATGATCCTTACCATAAAGAGTTTACTATATAAGAACTTATTAGCCCTACAATGGTGCAGCTAACAGGCCTGTATAGTGGGGTATAGCAGCAAGAATTTTAGAAGAGAAATTTGTATCTGAAAGGATTCATTGACAATGGGGAACATTAGTCCATGGTTTCTATCAGAAAGAAGGAAATGGGAAGTTGGTGCAGACAGTGCTGGGTTTACAATGGCACCAGTGGCTCCATGGAGCTGGGCCCATGCTCAGAAGGGGCCTGGCCTGCTCTGCTTACATAGCACCCCAAGACGCTGCTGGCTCCCCCTACCCACCACTTGCTCCTCTCGACCTACCCGCTGATCAACCAAGGGTTCCTCTTTGCCCCCTGGCCCCACCCCTCTGCTCATCTCTGGCTCCTGGCTGGACTCCAGTGCACCTCCGGCTCCGGGCAGTCTCTGCTTCCCACCACCTGTGGGGCCCTGCCTGTCTTCCCAGAGCTGAGCCACCTGGGACAGGTGCAGAATAGCCTGGTCAGTCTCAGCTAGGGGCAGGGGGCGAACAGTGGGGGCGGGGGGGCTTGGCTGGGCCCCTCCACGCAATTGTGTCTTGAGGAATCCTGGCCGGGGCAGGCTCTGGCTGGCTGATCACACCACTCCTGAGGGGCAGGAGTAATTCCTGGCCCAGGGACCAGCCCTGGCTACTCTGCCGGCTCAGCCTGTCAGACAGTCGCCTCCCACCAGGCCGGTGAGTGTGGCCAGGAGGCAGGGCGAGGGAGAGGGGATCTCCAGGGGGTCAGGTGGGTGGTTGGGCTGAGGGGGCGGGGAAGATCTGTGTGTTGTAGCACTAGGGTGTGGGGGTTGTGGTGTGTCTGTGGGCAGGGGTGGTTTTGTGCAGTATCCTATGCATTTGTGAGGGAGGTCTGGGGGAGCACTGGGCATAGTGAGTCCGGGGGGGCTCTGGCCCTAGGCAGTTGGGGAGCTGTTGGGTGGGGTTGTGGGGGGTGTGGCGTGGCATAGGCCCGTCCCAGAGGGGAAGGCACATGCTGGCAGCACAGGGCCAGGTGGGCAACTGTGCATCTGGCAACTGCCAGTTTGTAAATAGTGCCCTCGCACTGGGCTGGGTGGAGCAGGGCCACCCCTGCCATGCCATGCCCCGCCCCATTGACTCTGGCTAGCCCCTCGGTCTGGGGATTGACCTCCCTGCGCCATGCTTCACTGCCTCAGTGGGGGCCCACAAATATGTTTGGCGCCTGGCCCACAAAAGGTTAATCCAGCCCTGGGTGCAGATTAGGAAAATGGGAACTTCCTGAGAAATTGCCTACTCTCTCAACTGTTATCAATGTCACTACTATGGCTGCATTATTTACATTTCTGGCACTTGCAACTTCCATAGTCATGTCACCAGAAAAAGCTTGAAATCTAGGAGGTGGGTCTGAGCAACCTCCCCAAAATCTGAGTCTCAAGCCAAAAGCCTTAGGATAGGAAGGTACTCCCACCCTCTCTGAAATGGCATGAAAGGACCTGTACTGGAGCCGGATTTACCAGCAAGCAGGGTGTGTGCATGTGCTGAGCAGGCTCCCTCCACATCCACAGCAGAATCATACTACTTTCAGTAGATCCAGAGTCTTTCATGGCTTCAGAGGTTGGTGCAAGGGTTGCCCCAGTGAAAAAGGGATGTTGGAGAACTTTCCCAGGGCCCCAGTATCATTAAGTAAGTGTTAATGTGTCTGAGAGGGTTGATGCAACTGGAAGTGTTCCTGTACTTTTAGAACATACACTGGGCATTGTTTGACCCCACTGACTATACGGACAGGGTATCTTGGATTCCACACCATTATACAGATATGCAAAGTGATTTTTGTACCTGAACTCCTTTGAGGAGGACTTGGTGAGAAGCTTGATAACAGCAAAGGGACAGTTTATTCCCTTCACTGGCTCACAGAGCTCACATTCTTCCTTTCCTTCTTTTTTTCTTGCCCCCTCCACTGGTGCATCCTGGGAATTGTAGTTCCTGGACTTAAAGCTACAGGAATCAACTAGGAACAAACTTATTACAAACACTGGAGTAGCTATATGCACCTGGCTAGCCAAAACACACACTTCCCCTTGAGAATAACAATTATAAAACTTTAAACAGTCACCTTCTAGTCTGTCACTTGAGTCCAGTAACAAAATCTTCCAATTTTTTTAGACAGTCTCCTTTGTCTGACACTTTTCCTAATACCTGATGAGTTAGGAAAAAGAGTAGGTGGTGAAGCAATTCCTACAGCTATAGGTGGTCTGTCATTACTATCAGTGTCACCAATGTTCTCTGGTCCCAGGTGAAAGTCAGCATTCTCTTCTTTAGCTGCTGGCTGATGAGTTGCAGACAATCTTGAAGTGTTCCATTTCTTTCCATCTATTAATACATCTCCTAAGATTGCTGTTATTTGTAAAGGACATGAATATCTTGAATGTCCTTTTTTGACTCTATATGGCAGTGTCACACAAACAAAATCTCCAATTTGAAACTTATTCAGGTTCAGTACTTTTCTTAAGCTCTACATCCTGTCTGTTCTTAACACGTTCATAAATAGTTTCATGGTGTGACTCCTCCCCTTGTTTGCTGGCCCCAGTATGAGGTTGTTCAAGACACAGGAGCTGACTTTCCTGTGCTGGGGGGTGCTCAACCTCCAGATCAGCCAGGCCCCACACCCACTCCACCCCTTCCCTCAAGGCCACACTCCCGCCCATGTCTTCCCACCCCCCCATCCCCTCCCCCGACATGCCATGTCCTCACTCCTCCACTCCCCCTCCCCAGCCTCCTGCATGCCATGAAACAGCTGATTGCGGAGGGTGGGAGGGGGAAGCGCTGATTGAAGGGGCCCACCAGCAGACCAGAGGCACTGGGGGAAAGGGAGAGGTGCTGAAAGGAGGGCTGCTGAGCACCCACCATTCTTCTCCCATGGAGCACCCACGGAGTTGGCGCCTAAGGTTCAAGATAAGATAAGTCTGTCTTGTGGCTTTTTACACAACTTTAGGAAACTAGGCCTGAGGCCCCTCTATGTGTTCTGCACTGTGTGTCAGTGCATATTCAACTCAAACCAGACAAACCACCAGGAACAAAGATTTATTCTGTAAGGGGAAACAGAATAGCATTACAGTCCAGCAGCCTCCTCTCTTCTTGCCTTGTGCTCCCAGTTTCAGTCAGTGCTGAAACTTCCTACTGGGAGGGCAGAGGTACCTCCTGGCAAGGAGCAGGAAGTTCTCCCAGTATGCCAAAGAGGCCACATAGATTTTGGGCCACATAGATTTTCCTTTGGGTGTTTTGGCCTTTGTACTCAAGGGTATTTGTAAAATGGCCACTGATGGGGATAGGAGATCCACTATAGAATATCAGGGTTGGAATGGACCTCAGGAGGTCAGCTAGTCCACTCCCCTGCTCAAAGCAGGACCAATCCCCAGACAGATTTTTGACCCAATCCCTAAATGGCTCCATCAAGGATTGAACTCAGTGGCCCCATCAAGGATTGAACTCACAATCCTGGGTTTAGCAGGCTAATGCTCAAACCACTGAGCTATCCCTCCTTCTCCAGGGTATATGTCTGGAGGCTGCAACTCACTTTGGGAGCTGGCATATAGCACTGCACAGAGTTGGTTGAGAATTATAGTGTAGGTGAACCAGAACCCATTGATATGCTCATCTCATGGCAGTTGTCTTGCTCTTGGCCATGTGCCGTGGTGTGGTGATCTCCTGTCAAATTCAGTTTGCCATCATCCCTATCTGTGAGAACTCCAGACACAACAATGATGGCAGACTTCCAGACTTTAGCAAAATGTTATTTTTTGTTGCACTTTTTGTTTACTGATTTCTTGGCACTCACCCTTAAAAGTCTACCTTGTGACCAAGGTCACTACATCTGTAGCATTGGTAGCAATGTGGTGTGTGGAAGGATAAAGGCACCGTGGATGTAGACTTAGGAGTTTTGCAGGTAGCAGACTTTTATTGGACTACACTAACCTCTGCAGGCTGGAAGACTTCTGGTCTTGTGGAAAGTGACTTAGCACAGTAGATGGCGCTTTCCACTCATTGAGCAGTTTCTGCAGTTTTCTTTTAGGTAAGGACTTTTATCATGAGAGGTCGTTCGCACATCTTGGAAGTGGTCGTCTTCATGACAATTTGATCCCCGATCATTTCATCTGAGAAAATGGCAAATTCACAGGTTGCACTCAACTCATGTAATGCAGCTATGTAATGGTCGATAGGCTCGTGAGACATCTGTACATGGAAACAGAACCTGAAGCATTCGGCAATAACACTTAGTAAAGGATTAAAATGAGCATCTTGTGGAAAGTTGGTAACAGGAGATGCTTGAAGATTCATTGCCCTTCAGGACCAAGGCAATAAAGCAGTAAGATTTCCAGCCTTTCTGGAATGAAAGTAGAAGTTTCTATAGCAAGCATATACAGTAGTTGCTGAAGTAAGACTTCCATTGTTCCCAGGGGAGCGGATGATCTCGTGGGGTAAGTATGAAGAATGGTGGACGCAGAAGTTGTGTTGTGGTGATAAGTGTGGAAGCAAGCTGGGGTACTCGGGACTGCAGAGGTACCTACTGCTTCTATTTCCCAGCTGCTATGACAAAAGAAGCACTGCCCCTTTAAATTTCTCTTCTCAGCAAGCTACAGTTGCAGAGAACAGCAGGCTTTAGGCCTGTGGAGTTTCCTTGGGAGCAGCAACAGTAAGTCACAGCAGCAAGAATCATGAGGTGCTTGGCTAAATTAGAGTTCTTTTTCTCTGATTGTCTTATGCTCATTGCCAGTTTGTTTTGTACCTGAACCCCTCTGAGGAAAACTCAGAAAGCTTGATAACAGCAAAGGTAAGGTTTATTCCTTTCACGCTTTCACAGCGCTCACATTCTTCCTTCCCTGCTCTCTCTCTCTCATTCTTCTCCTCCTCTGGTGTCTCCTGGGAATTGTAGGAACTCCAAGATACAGGGCCCATCTGGGAACAAACTTACAAACACAAACTGGGGTAGCTATCTGCACCTTATTGGATATAACAGTGAGCTTTGAAAATGGTCAGTCCCTCACTCTCTGCCACCTCCTCATTGCTTCCTTCTTCTTTTTGGCTGACAAAAAAACCATTCTGATGATGTTGTAGAGAAGAAAAGTGGCTCTTTATTCAAGGAACCATTGCTATCCCTTCTCATATATGTTTCAAGCCACTCAGCTAGGGAGGCATGTATCTGATTATGTTGAAACCTGAATTGTCAAATACTGTCTGTGGTTGTGTTTTATCTTTCAGAATTGTTCGTTATTTTTGATGGCACCTAGTCTATTTTTACTTATTTGGACAAGGTTAAAGTGTTTCTTGACTCAAAAAGGTTTTTCTTCTTAGCAACAACTGGAGAGCATAGAACATTTGGCTGAACTTATTGAAGAGCTTATAGAGTAAGCCTTAAATTTTGTGGTACCTGACCTGCATTTTACAACACAAAATGCAATACAAAAACGTGCCCACATTTCCCAAACTATAAAACTGATTTTTCATAGCATTCCGTAAATACACCTTTTAAAGACAGCTATAACTATGTGCAAATCAAATCCCAGCAGCTCTTTCCCCTGTCTAATTTTCATATAGGTTTATGCAGATGTTTAAGTGACAGCAGTAGCATTTTCTGGCCCACTCACTACAGTTTTATGTGAATATTCAAAAGATCTTATTTAAAAAGTCTGCATGTTTCCTCTTTTCTTATTATACTCTAGTTTTACAGACAATATATTGAAAGGGGCCAATGCTTCTCAATAGTCTGTTGAGATCTGTTTAACTGGAATTATCTTCCCAAACCACATTGCTTGTGACTTTTCAAATAAAGCACCAGGGAACACACTAAGAAACAATCCTACACTGCATGGGGAATGGACTGGATGATCTAACAAGCCTACCTCCAGCTAGTGCTAGTTTAAAACAATAAGCTGTGCTAGGTCCCAAATTCTCTGCGCCTTTTATGCTCCTCCACTCCAAGTGCACACACTGCAGTCAGTCAAGAGCTGCTCAGAGGTCAAGTTGCTTCCACCACCTTATTTCCCTTTTTATAGATTGGGCACTATATTTGCCCTTTTCCAGTCCTCTAGAATCTCTCCCATTTTCCATGACTTTTGGTATGTAAGAGATGGCTATTATTCCATTACATTTTCACTCTCTCTCCTACAGGCTAGATCTACAAAATTAATCTTCCAGTTTTTAAAATAAATTCATATTCTCTGTGACTCAAAATGGGGTTCCTTCAGGTATGGTCACATGCATCAGATTGCTATGTTAGGACCCATGTGTTCACATTCACATGCTACAGAAGCAGCCGAACATTCAAGAACTCTTTAGCCTAAATGCCCTTGCCACCTGCCTCAGTGTTGTGCAGCCAACATTTTAAGTAGGGGCTTCCACAGAAATGTCCTCCTTGGTTTGCGATAAAGACTGGAAGTTCTTGTGCTTGTGGACAGAAGGAGTGAGGGAATGGATCATTAGGAAGTGAGGCAACATCACTTCGCAAACATGTTACCTGCAGTTGCTAGGAGTGTGTCCTTTGTTCTTGTTTACTATACTGAGTATAGTAAAAGCCACAACATTTTTCCATTTTTACCATTGCAAGATGAGAATGGGGATGAAAGTGGGGGATCCTCCCTCCTTTTAGAATTGTTTTTGGACAATACTATTTATTACCATGTGGGCCATTCCAAAGACAAAACGTTTGCTCTTCAGAAGCACTATTCATGAGCACCTGGGATAAGCTGTCTCTGGCGGGGATGATTTAAAAGTAGCCTGAAAAGGGGGGAAGAGTATTAGAGGCAGGAAAATTAAACTGATTTTCTCTTCCTCCTGATGGTAAAAGTTTGACAAGGGTTCCAAAAGCCCCCTCCAGCACATAACTGATCTGCCATCAACTACCACCATGAAAGAAGCTTTGCTACAAATTGAGGGTACTGCATTCTCTACTCTAGAAAGATGGGGAGAAAGGATGAGGATATTGGCGCTATCAAGGTGAGGTGGGGGAACAGCAGCACAGAGTGTCTAGCATCTTCTCTGACAGTCTGAAGGGATGACAAAAGCCCACAGGTAAGTCAATAACATGGTGACCTGGGTGAAGGGTCAGTCTGGGGGCAGCATGGGTCTTTATAGCAGGAACAAAGGAGAAACAAAAGGGAGCACAGAGGAGAATTCAAATCAGTGTCTTAGATGTCTGTACACTAATGCAAGAAGTAGGGAGAATAAACAGGAAGAACTAGAAATACCAGTACGTAAACACAGCTATGACATAGTGGAATCAGAGACTTTGTGGGGTAACACACATGACGAGAATATTGGTATAAAAGGGTACAGCTTGCTCAGGAAGAACAGGCAGGAGAAAAAAGGGAGGAGGTGTTGCCTTATATATCAAAGATGTATACACTTGCACTGAGGTTGAGATGGAAATAGGAGAGAAACTTGTTGAAAGTCTCTAAGTAGGGATACAAGGGGTAAAAAACAAGAGTGATGTCATGGTAGGGATTTACTATAAAGCACATAATCAGGAAGAAGAGGCAGATGAGCTTTTTTAAAAACAACTAACAAAATCATCAAAAGCACAGGACTTGGTGGTGATAGGAGACTTCAACTACCCATACATCGGTTGGGAAAATAATACAGCAGGGCGCAGATTACCCAACAACGTCTTGGAATGCACTGGAGATAATTCCTCCCCCCCTCCCGAGCTACTGAAATAAGAAGATGGGGAAAAAATATTTCAGAAGGGGAGAGACTGTTCTAGATTTGATTTTGACAAACAGGGAGGAACTGGTTGAGAATTTGAAAGTGGAAGGCCACTTGGGTAAAAGTGATCATGAAATGATAAGAGTTCATGATTCTAAAGAAGGGTAGGAGGGAAAACAGCAGAAGAAAAATAAAAGATTTCAAAAAGGCAGACTTTAGCAAACTCAGGGAGTTCTCAGGTAAGTTTCCATGGGAAGCAAGTAGGGGAAAACAGTTCAAGAGAGATGAGGGCACAAAAGCAAAACTATTCTGCAGCATAGGAAAGTTTGGAAGTATGGCAAGAGACCAGCCTAGCTTAACCAGGAGATTTTCAATGATCTGAAACACAAAAACGAGTTCTACACAAGTGGAAACAAGGTCAATTTACAATGAATGAATATAAACAAACTATACAAGCCTGTAGGGATAAAATTAGAAAGGCCAAAGCATAAAATTAGCTTAAACAAGTTAGAAACATAAAAGATAACAAGAAAACATTCTGCAAATACATTAGAAGCAAGAAGAAGACCAAAGACAGGGTAGATCCATTACTAAATGAGGGAGAGGGACAATAACAGAAAATGTGGAAATGGCAGAAGTGCTAAATGCCTGTTTTGTTTCAGTTTTCACCAAAAAGGTTAGTAGTGATTGAGCATCTTATGTAGTGAATGCCTGTGAATATGACATAGGATCTGAGGCTGAAATAGGGAAACAAGGTAAAAATTATTTAGACAAGTTAAATGCCTTCAAGTTGTCAGGGATGAAAAATCCCTTCTAAAATATTCAAGGAGCTGACTGAGGAGATATTTGAGCCATTAGTGATTATCTTCAAAAAGACCTGGAAGACGAGAGAGATTCCAGAGGACTGGAAGAGGACAAATATAGTGCCAATCTATTAAAAGGGGACTAAGGACAACCCAGGGAATTACAGTCCAGTCAGCTTAACTTCAGTACCCAGAAAGATAATTAAAGCAATAATTAAGCAATCAGTTTGCAAACATATAGACAATAATAAGGTGATAAGTAACAGCATGAATTTGTCAAGAACAAATTGTGTCAAACCACTCTAATAGCTTTCTTTTGTGGGGTAACAAGCCTTGTGGATGGTGGGGGAGTGGAAGATGTGGTATATCTTGACTTTAATAAGGCTTTTAATACTATCTCACATGACCTTCTAATAAACAAACTAGGAACATACAGCCTACTACAAGGTGGGTGCATCACGGTGGGAAAACCATTCCCAGAGAGTAGTTATCAGCAATTCACTGTTAAGCTGGAAAGTCATATTGAGTGGGGTCCTGCAGGGATCAACCCTGGGGCTGGTTCTGTTCAGTATCTTCATCAATGGTTTAGACAATGGAATATAGAGTAAACTTATAAAGTTTGCGGCTGATCCCGAACTGGAAGCGGTTGCAAATGCTTTGGAGAACAGGGTTAAAATTCAAAATGATCTGGACAAACTGGAGAAATGGTCTGAAGTAAATAGGATGAAATTCAATAAGGACAAATGCAGAGTACTCCACTTAGGAAGGAACAATCAGTTGCACACATACAAAATGGGAAATGACTGTCTAGGATGGAGTACTGCGGAAAGGGATGCGGGGGGACAAGGGGAATAAAATGGCGGCAGAGCAAAAAAAAACAAAAAACCACCACCCCGATTCCTCCTCCCTCCGCAAGAGCAGGAGGGAGGCCCCGGAGACTCAGGGGAGCGCGGGGCCGGGGTGAGTGTAAGTCCGGCGTGGCCCCAAGCAGGCAGGACTCGGGTGCGGTATCTGGAGGGAGAATAGGGGGTGGCCTGCAGGGCCAGGCGGCAGCAGTTCTCCCCACCTGGACAGCGGGACTCAGGAGCAGCCGCAGCTCCCACTGCCGCGGGGGAAGGAAGTGGCCAAGCACGTGGCGCTCGGCAGCTGCGGCTTTGGCGCCCAGGCCTGAACCCCCCGAGCCCGGGCCTGCTGCGGGGACCCAGCAGCGTGCACGCTGCTCCCAGCCCCTGGCCAGTCACATCTGGGCTGGCTGCCCAGCTGGTGCAATCCCGCGGCGGAGGCATCAGCAGCCCAGCCCTGTTTGTTCCCCTGCCCGTCATCCCCGCCCGACGCTCCCCTGAGTCTCCTGGGCATGGTGTGCTTAGCAAGAGGCAGGGATTTGGGGAGGGAGCCAATGGGGCAGTGAGGGGGCAGGGATGGGGGCAGGGATTTGGGGAGGGAGCCAATGGGGAACGGAGGGGGCGGAGTCGGGGCAGGGGAGGGCGTGAGCCCTTCCGGGCTCCGGAGCCTTTGCTTGTTTGTCCAGTGTCCCGGCCTAACATTGGTCGGGACACGGGACAAACAAGCAAATATTGGGACAGTCCCGATAAAATTGGGACATCTGGTCACCCTACTCTCAACAGTGAGGTAACAGTGTAACACTGTTGCAAAAAAAGCAAACATCATTCTGGGATGTATTGGCAGGAGTGTTGAAAGCAAGACATTAGAAGTAATTCTTCCGCTTTGCTCCACAATGATTAGGCCTCAACTGGAGTATTGTGTCCAGTTCTGGATGCTACATTTCAGGAAAGATGTGGACAAATTGAATAAAGTCCAGAGAAGAGCAATAGAAATGATTAAAAGGTTGAGAAAACATGATCTATGAAGGAAGATAGAAAAAGTTGGGTTTGTTTAGTCTGGAGAAGAGAAGACTGAGAGGGGACGTGATAGCAGATTTCAAGTACATAAAAGGGTGTTACACGGAGGAGAGAGAAAAATTGTTCTCCTTAACCTCTGAGGATAGGACAAGAAGTAATGGGCTTAAATTACAGCAAGGGTGGTTTAGGTTTGACGTTAGAAAAAAACTTCCTAACCGTCAGGGTGGTTAAGCACTGGAATAAATTGCCTAAGGAGGTTGTGGAATCTCTATTATTGGAGGTTTTTAAGAGCAGGTTTGGCAAACACCTGTTGGAGATGGTCTAGATAATATTTAGTTCTGTGATGAATGCAGGGGACTGGACTAGATGACCTCTTGAGGTCCCTTCCAGGCCTATGATTCTATGATTTTCTCAGTAGCTCTCAGAGTGCTTTGCAAATGTCAGTATCATTTCCCCCATTTTATAGATGGGGAAACAGAGGCACAGAACAAGGAAAATGACTTGGCCGAGAACAGCCAGCAGGCCAGTGATAGAGCTAAGAAGTTAATCCTTAAATCCCAGACCAGTGCCCTAGCCATTAGGCCACACGTGCTGGAATAGAAGCAAAGTATAAGCCCATAGAGCTGGTCTTTATCTCTTTAGAATTGCCCAGAGCTTCCCTCAGTTCTGAAGCACTCCCTATGTTGCTATACAGTGTGCTATAAGATCAAAACCATGTAACATTAAAGGGAAACTTAAATATAACATTTATGACGCTTACAGTAGCCCTGATGCCAGTAGGCAAAAACAACCCTAACTTTTCCAGTCAATAATTAAAAGAGTAAACTTAAATATACTTCCTGTATCAGTGTCAGCCAGAAGATTTTTTACTTAAGGCCATAAATATCATTGGAGTTAAACATTTATTGACTCTTACCCAAGCCCCACTAGCAATGGCAGAACTGAGTAACAGCACAAGAGTTCAATAAGAAGCTGGATTATTTTAATGTAGGCAAGATGATTTATTGTTCAGGGGAAATTAAAATGACAGCTATTGCAAAACCAGGATGCCTGTGCTTGCAAATTACATGTAATAGGCCTAGACTCTAGAAAATACTTGTCTACTGCTGCAGTTTTACCTTTTCTACCATTAGCTAAAATTTAATTAGCTTTATAATGTTGTATCAGTCATGTGAGTTGAGTCATAAAGTCATTTTTACATTATAAGTTAATGAAAATCACAATAGTACAGTGCATGCAGAAGCAGGATAACATTTTGGTGATGCCATGTGTGCATCGCTTCTGAATTGCTCTTTGTCCCTCTCTAGAGCTCTTCCAGAGGAGTTTGAGCCCTTTCTTTGATTATATTTACCTTCATATATGTATTTGGAAATACAAACACACTTTATATTTTGTCCTTTTCCATCAGCAGTGCACATTGGGGGCATCTCTCCTTCCATCAGCATATCAGATTAGGTTTGTTCAATGTTCAAGCATAAGAAGAGAGAGAGAACAAAAACAGTGCAACATTCAGGCTTTACTTCTTCCTCCCACATATGCTGTACTTGCCCATCAAGCCCTTTCTGAAAGTAAGTCCACAGAACCTAGACATTACCCTGTACAGATGCATACTACAGCGCCCCCTATTAAGAATCTGTCTATCATCATGAGGGTGATTTTTGGCCTGGTCTACACTGGGGGGGCGGGGTCGATCTAAAATATGCAACGTCAGCTACGAGAATAGCGTGGCTGAAGTCAACGTATCTTAGATCGACTTACCTCCTGTCCTCACGGCACGGGATCGACGGCGACGGCTTCCCCATCGACTCCGCTTCCACCTCTCGCCCTGGTGGAGTTCCGGAGTCGACGGCAGAGTGTTCGGGGATCAATTTATCACATCTAGACGAGATGCGATAAATCAATCCCCGATAGATCGATCGCTACCTGCCGATCTGGCGGTAGTGTGGACGTACCCTCACTGTCACTGGCAGAACATCAGACCTGGCAACTCTGCGGGGGTGTACATCAAAGAATTACCTTGCTAACCATCCACAAAATTCTTAAATTGACCCTGGACATAGCACAGCATTAATGATGAAAAGGAGTCAATTATGTTTTGGAGGGAGAGACAGAACAGTAAAAACTGTTTCACAGTCCCACTCTAAAGTGCTACATTAATAGAAGTTTTGCCTTATTAGGAACTGCGGATTTGGCCAGGAGCAGAGAGAATCCTGGTGACATTCTCAGCAAATTGCATATACCAGAAAACATACCACCGTTAAATTGTTTTCCAGACTCAAACTATGGAACTCAGCCTCTTCTCATGACTAGTAGCTACCATCTCATTTTAAAACCAAAGTACTGCAAAGATTTTTGCTTCTCAGAGAATCTAAATAATTGATTTTGAATTTATTGACAGATCCATGCAAGACCATTGTCCCCAGTTAGAATAGAAGTTTCTGCCAGTTCTCTTACTAATCTTCTGAAGGAACTGTTGAGAAATTTATGAAGAAAAGTAAGTGTTGCTCTGTTAGCAGTTTCTAAGTCTACAATGAATTAGACATATTTATAAGTACAGTGGCATTGTTGATGCAGTTCTATTATAAGCCAGGTTGGTTCAGCAATAGCATTGAAACCTGGCTTTTCAGTGTTTTAGAAACACTATTGGAAAAGGGTACTTAGTGAAAATTGGCAAATGCAAATCTCAGCTAAAGGAAATACACAAAAAATAAGTCTTGCCATTTGAGAACTGTTATAAAGTGCAAGGAAAGATAGAAAAATTCAACCTAAGGCAGCTTTTCAGATCTCCATTAACTTATCCCCGTCCTGCCTTCTGCCCCCATATCTTGCACTTGATTAGATCAACTGACTTTTTTAAACCTATAGCATCTTGAAAGAATAATAAAACACATATTTAAAAAAGCTAGTGTGCAGGAACTCTATTTTACATTGAAGCAAAATCCATACTATAGGGAATAAAATCACATTAGCTTTCATTATCATATGAAAAACAGAGTCCTCCTCCTCCCAAATTGTATGAAAGTGTATAAGTTAAGCATATTTTCAAAATGAAAAACAAGAACAGGATACTTACATGCAACCCCTTCTTAGCATGAAAAGATGAACTGCACACATACACAAAGTGTGCTAGTAATGCTAGTGTAGCTGGTTGAAACTTTTTTCACAAAAACATTTAAATAAAAAGGCTTTCAACCAAAATGAAAACCATGAAAAATTCATTTTAGAAATTTTTCCTGGTATTTTGTGATAACCCAAAACCAATTTTTTTGGGGTAAAATTTTTCAATATTCAGGTTTTCAAAAGTGAAAAATTTTAATCAAAAAAAGGTTTTGAAGTTTTTTTAGTTTTTGATAAAAAAGAAAGTAAAATAATTAACAGAAAATGTTGGAAAAAAAAGTAAAAAAAATTTCCTGCAATTTTTTTTGCCTCCTTCTTGCTCAGTGACACATGTATTTCTTGAGCAATATAACAGCTTTTTTTTCCCCTACACTCATTTGACTTTTGTCTAAATTTCACACACTGTTCATCAAACTGAACCTTAATTCCCCTGGTCTTTCAGATCCTGGTAAATACAGAGAACAAGTTCCATCTAGTGTAGCAATATGTTTTGAACAAATACTTTGTAGTTATAATAAAGAAACCTTACCATTTTGGAAGAATCACCACCAGTTTTAGGTATATCTGCCCTATTTCTACGCAGCTTGTACTGAATTTGGTATTCTCAGTGGATTCTGATCCTCTATCATTTGATTGGGGGTAATGAGCTTTAAAATCCTAACCCAGATCATGTCATATGACTTGGAATATGAAATAGTTTTTCTTCCTTGGTAGCACCATGCCTGTGTGTCAAAGCCTTATTATTGAATTGACCACATGTCCTGGTTTTACTCAGACAGTCCCAGTATTTCATATGATGTGCTGATGTCCTAGGAACTCTGTTCAGGTTATCAGATAAGTCTCTGTTTTTCATTTTATCAGTCAAAATGGTTCTTCTGATCCCAAAGGACCAGCCACATAGGTAGGTCAATATATAACTTAGATCTTACCCAATAATCACACTGTTGCCAATCCTTTAGTATCTAATATCTAAAGGTTTATTTATAAAAAGAAAAACCTGAATTAAAATTGGTTAAAGGAATCAAATACATACAGTAATTGCAAAGATCTTGGTTCAGGCTCGTAGCAGTGATGGAATAAACTGTTGGCTTGTTAAGTCTCTGGTTGCTTCCAAACAACTGGAAGATCCTCGGTCCCTTGGTTAGAATGCTCCCATTAGTGTAAGTCCATAGTCCAGAAATTAGAGCAGGAAAGAGGCAAAATGGAGATGTTTCCAGGACCTTTTATAGCTTCTGCCCTGTGGAGGGAAACTCCCAGTCTCAGTCTGTGGAAAATTGGAGGCACACAAGATGGAGTCTAGTCACATACCCTTGCGTGATTTGATAAGTCATAGCAGGGGCCATTACCCATATTCTAGCTGGAGTGTCCACAGGAGGGTCCATCAGGTGGGATAAGCTTCTTTCATGGCCCATTGATGGGCCATCAACTGAAACATTTCTTTCACAGTGTGCTGGCTAGACTGGATGTAAATACCTTGTGAGTGTTACCCAGGAGCAAACACATTGAAATACAGGTATACAGACAATATTCATAATTTCAGATACAAAAATGATACTGCATTCAAATAGGATGATCATATTCAGCAAATCATAACTTTTCTGCCAACACCTTACATGACATACTTTATACAAAGATTTGTTGCAATTGTATAACAGTGGTAGCAACAATGATCTACATGGTCGTATTTTAATCATATAACATCCCATATCTAGTAATCGAGTATTTATACACCTGGTGTGGAGGAGTTAAGCACGTTACTTTCCACACTGCAGTGGTGTAGCTCTATAGCTGAGTAGTGCTAAATATGGATCTCCTCTTGCATCCACTGCTTTTCTGAGCAAGTTCTTCATTACATATGCTCCACATTCAGCTAATCCATTGGCTTGAGGATATTTGGACTGAAATGTCCCACGATGAAAGCTGTACATTTTAGCAAAGTCCAGGTATTCCTTTTTCTTGAAATGTGGTGGTGACATTTTGGGGGTTCATCCAGACCAATAACGGGTTCTGTCACTGCCAACCGTGAAGGCCTCTGTGCCTGGATCCCTGACACCAGGAGCATGCTCACAGCACCATGGTCTCCAACTGGCTTCCACTAGCCCAGTTACTCCTTGCAGGGTGACCATTATAACTCTTCCGGTCCCAAGTCTTGCCAAAATCATCCCCCCTGCAGCATCCAGTCCCTCTTCCTGGACACTTGCACAGAGGTAACACTGCTGCCTCCAAAGAGCCAGTACACAGAGCCACTTGTTAGCCCAGCTGGGGTTATACACTTAACTTTAATGCACAGCTTGGAGATGGTTTGTAGTAAAACTGAGAATACGTTTATTAATAAAGAACAGATATTTAAGTGATTTCAAGCAAGAGTGAAAGAGATATGAAAGGGTTACAAACAAAGCAAAAATAACCCGTTTTCTAGTGTCCAAAACTTACTTTTATAGCACAATATATAGCTATGCCTAACATGGTTCTTTGCTCGCACCAAGTTGTCAGCATTCTCTTGCCTGTTTTAGCGGGAGGACCCATCTTTCATAGATACAAAACGCTGGCTTTTGTTCTCTCAGTAGACAGGTATCGCAGACTCTTCCAACAGTTCCTTATATCCCCCAAAGTTCATCTTTGTCTCCAAACTCAGGAAGCCCTCCTGGGGCTGAGCTTCCTGTGTCCGCTAGGGAGCCGATACTATGTTTATTTTGCAGTCTCCTGCGATTTAAGACGCAAATGATCTTCCCGCAATCTCCAGCATAAATGAATAGTCCATTTTCCTGGTCCCTGACCACACCTGGCTCAATTTACAGCTGTACCACAGAGAGGTTTGCCTTTTTCCTTTGTCTGGAAAAAATCTGTTTTGCCTCCTTTGTCTGTTTACAGACTCCAAAACATAACATCAGAAAATCCATAATTTCACTTACACTTCACAGTGATATTAATGACCAGTGTGGTGGTAGTTTTCAGATGATGTATTAAATAAATAAATATGATTATGGGGTGTGAGGTGAGACTACGGTGTGGGTCAGCCAGCTGAGAGTTAGAGTTACATACCAGGAGCCCCTGGCCATCTGGCTTCGGGGGAGGGATGCTCTTAGGGTCACAGTGGACTATTGCAATTTATTACTGTACTGGAATTCCATGATGTGCAAATACAGATTTAATGTATCTTCAAGTGTAACTCCTTCTGGAATATTAGTAGTCTATTATAACCAGGTGATCAGGTCTTCCCAGGCTGAATGTGTCAGTTCCAACTTTGTACTGTGGAATTTCAAGTTGTTCATGTAATATCTTTGGTTCTTTCTGGTGGGAATCTCTATACTTCGGACAAGTTCCACCTGCTCACCATTTCTTTGTTATCACTATGGCAAAAATACAACTTCTCTAGCTCTCCTTTTAGATTTGGTCATTCCTAGATGCCCTTTATGTATTTGTTCCAATGTTTTTCTTCTCATCAATGTGGAACCACAATATATGTCCCCTTTAAGAGAACTTCTGAGATCACAGAAAGCTCATTTTTTATAATGGGAATAGGCAGATGGGAAGTGTTGATTTGTTTCCTTTATCACAACAGCAGCATTTCATCTCTCTGGTTCCAATTCATCTCATATGCGTGGAGAGACAGCACATGACACTTATGTTGACATGTATGTTTACTTCTTCTTCCAGATTGTCAGTGGTTTGTGATCACTTTCTGCTTTGAAGCTAAACCAGAGAAAATCATGAAATTGTGTAATCCCATACTCCAGACTTAGTGTCTCTTTTTCAATTTGTGTGTATACCATCTCTGCAGCTGTTAGAGCCCTCGATGCATATAAAAGTTGCACCCACAGTTGCCAACTTGCACACGGTAAATAAGCATCCCGACTTTCACAATAAGCTGAAAATCAAGCTAATCCCATTTCAAAACAAGCCAGTTCCTAAGAACTGCACCACTCTGTGTGACTGGATCCCCTTGGTGTGCTGTCTGGGACTGTGGTGGGCCCACTGTGCGTCCCTGATTCTCTCACCCCCTTGCCCCTGCTTGCCAGGAGCCAATTAAAAAAAAAAAAGCAGCAGCAGCAAGCTACGAGCCAAACAAGCAACAAGCTATAAGCCAAAAGCGAGCCAACAAGTAAACAAGTCAATTAAGCCAAAACCAAGCCCAATTTCTGCATTTTTCCTATGGGTTTGGCATGTCTGATGGCAACCAGTCAGTTCCATATAATAGTACTGCTCCCAGCCCTCCTTTTGAGGCATCTGTTGAGTGTTTGATATATCTCAATGGGTCAAAAAATTGCAGCATTGGAGCTGATGTCAGAATATACTTTAAATGATTGAACTCTCTTTCATGCTCTGACATCTATGTCCATTCAGTGACCTTTGGAGATGTCTTAGGTGAGTTGTGTCAGCCATATAGTTAGATATGAACTTGATGACATAATGCCACATGCCCAGCAGCCTTTGAATTCCCTTTGTATCTTCACATCTCAGCCTCTTCAGTATTGCCTGAATCTGTGGTTCATTGGGCAAAATTCCTTTGGAGATCAGGCTCTCTCTCCCACGTGTGTTATTTCTGTTATTTGAAGCTAAGATTTAGCCTTATTCAGTTTCAGGTTATTAGCTCTTGCAATTTCCAGTACTCTCCTCAGTCGTTCCTGATGTTCAATGGCTGTGCTGCCCCAAAATTATTATGCTATCAATGTACACTTTCACACCAGCTAGATCAGGGGAGGGCAAACTATGGCCCACCAGGGCTTTCAGTCTGGCCTGCGGGATTGCCAGCCCCATGGTGCAGCTGGGCTAAGGCAGGTTCCCTGCCTGCCCTGGCCCCATGCTGCTCCCAGAAGTGGCTGGCACTATGTCCCTGCAGCCCTGGGGGTGAAGGCTGGGGCATAGGGCTCTGTGTGCTGCCCTTGCCTGTAGGCACCGCCCACCATAGCTCCCATTGGCCAGAAACGGGGAACCGTGGCCAATGGAAGCTTCTGGTATCCACAGGCAATGGCAGCATGCAGCAGAGCCGTCTGCCCCACCCCGCCCCCAGGAGCCACTGCTGGACATGCTGGCCACTTCCAGGCATGGCATGGCACAGGGCCAGGGCAGGCAGGGAGCCTGTCTTAGCCCTGCTGCACCCCACTGCCACCCTAGAGCTGCTTGAGGTAAGTGGCGCCAGGCCAGAACCCACACCTTGAGCCCCTCCTGCACCCTGCCCCCAACTCCCTGCCCTTACCCCCTAGCCCTCTGCCTCGAGCCCCCTGCTGCACCCTAAGCTCCTGCCCTGAGCCCCCTCCCACACCCCAACCCTCTGCCTCAGCCCTACATGCATAGTGCTGCATACAATTTCCTCACCCAGATGTGGCCCTTGGGCTAAAAAGTTTGCCCACCCCGAACTAGATCCTCTAGCATTTTGTTTACAGAAATACTTCTGGAGATAAACCTATTATGAAAGGCAGTCTTAAGAAGCTGCATCTGCCAAACGGTGTGTTGAAAGTGCAGATCTTGGAGCTCTCAATGTCCAAGGAGATCTGCCAAACTCCTGCTGATGCATCTAATCTGCTGAAGAATTTGGCTTCTGCTCTCAGACAATACTTCACTTTTAGGGGGCAAGCAAAAGTGTTAGTTTTGTTGGTTTTTATTCAGCTCCTTAGGATCTAGACCAGAGTTGGGCCACATCCTGCCCGTGCCTGGCCTCTGAGCTCCCGGCCAGGGAGGCTAGCCCCCGGCCCCTCCCCGCTGCTCCCTCTCCCCTGCAGCCACACTACTGTGCGGGCAGCACTCTGGGCCAGGGCATGGAGGGCTGTGCGCTCATGCAGGGCAGTGCAGCAGCATGTCTGGCTCCGGGGGACTGGGGCATTGGATATGGGGAAGGGGATCCTGGGGTCAGTCAGGGGACAGGGAGCATGGGGCGGTTGGATGGGGCAGAGGTTTGGGGGGGCAGGGGACGGGAAATGGGGGATTGGATAGGGGTCAGGGCAGTCAAGGGACTGGGTGCAAGGGGATTGGATAGGGGATGAGGTCCCAGGGGGCACTTGGGGTGGGGGTCCTGGGAGGGGGTAGTCAGGGGACAGGAAGTGGGAGAGGGCAGGGGCAGGGGCCAAGCTGTTTGGGGAGGCACAGCCTTCCCTGCCTGGCCATCCATACAGTTTCACAACCCGATGTGGCCCTTGGGCCAAAAAGTTTGCCCACCCCTGATTTAGACATAACCATGACCCCCTCCTTTTTTTCTCTACAATTACTAAGAAGTGAACCTAGTCTGTTGGTTCTTCTACTGTCTAAATGATACGATTTGCTGTCATGTTTCTCAGCTCTTGCTCTAGCTTCTTTCTTAAGGCTTATGGAACTTTCCATGTAGCGTTTACCAAACCACCTGCATCTTCTCTTGTGTGTTACCCATTTCCTGTGAATACATCTTCATATGATGCTATTAATACTTTGATATGTTGTTCTATATTGTCTCCCCCCCCCATCACATACATCATCTTAATGAGACCACACACCTCATGTGTATGTATGCCCACGACTGGTTGCTTGCCTGGGCATACCACCACACTCTTGTTTTATCATTTTTTCTTTCTATTTAAGTGTCTCTGTGCAGTCTCCCAACACTGGAATTGTTCCTCCATTGTTATCTTTCACTGATACTTTTAATTCATCTGCTTTTATTTGCTCCTTACTTCTTTCCATTTCAGTTTCTGAGATTACATTTTCTTGCGCCTTGCTCCGTGTCTGTCTTGTGTGCCACAAGTGCCATGTTTCCATATTTTAACTAGCCAGTCTTTTGAGTTTTCAGCCTCCTCCATTATCATGCTTAAGAACAGCTCTTCCTCTTCACTTGAAGAATCCAGTTTTGCACTTAATATGTGCACTTTCCTGTTTTCTCTGCATATTGCAGCACAATGGTTAGGCTTATTGCAGTTTCTACATTTTTGCCAGAATGCTGGGCATATCCTATACTCATGCTAAATGCCACATTCTTGGCATTGTTTCCTACTTTCCAGTCCCTGTCCAATTAAATTTCTGTCAACTTTTCCCTCGCTGATTTAGTTATGCTACTCACAGTTCTAAACTCTGTGCCTTTTCCTAGTCTTATTATTTTGTTTCAGGTTGCTCTGCTGCTTTGCAGATACATATTGCCCTTGCTAGCATCAGATCCATCTCTCTTAGTAACCATTCACCTATGTTCTTATTGTTATATCCCAAGATGGCACGTGACTGACCCTTTAGTTTTAAGAGTGTAACAAACTCCATTCTGAACATATATATATTTCAAAAGTAAAATTTGTTCTAGGGAAACAAAACATTTTCATTATTTTTGCATCTCTTCCCTCTCACCTCCCATGGAATACATTGTCTAAACCCAGGGCTTCTGTGCCTGACACAGTTAAAAGCAGAGCAATCCTTTACTCATCATCCAGTTAATTTTCCTCTGTGGCTTTCATTTACAACTCAAAGGGATGTTTGAACCATTCTGCATTTCCCCTGATTGCCAGATGGAGGAGTTATATGCAGTGGCATAGGTGCTGTAGCAACCTTTGCAACATTACTTCTCACTGGGTCTCTTCCAGCCCACTGTGCCTTCCTCTACTGGTGCCATGTCATATCTTACAAATGAGCAGAGACTGGTGTCAGGCTAAGTTCTTTATTATGACCAGCACTATGCGTGACAGTGAGATAAACTTAGGGTGATCAGACAGCAAATGTGAAAAATCAGGATGGGGGTGGATGTGGGTGGAAGGTAATAGTAGCCTATATAAGAAAAAGACCCAAAAATCAGGACTGTCTCTATAAAATCGGGACATCTGGTCACCCTAGATAAACTTCCCACTACTCTATGAAGCTGCAACCTGCTACTGCCCTGTCCTGGGCTTCTCTGTTTCTGGCCCCAGCAGGGAGTGTGTCACAGGAAACCCAAAGATGGCACAGGAAGTACGGCATCTCTACAGTACAATCACCACCGTGACGGTGCATCAGATGAGTCTTGGAGAAAGCAGGTTAGATAGAATGACCTATCTTGGCTATACAAACTGGGAAGTATAGGCACAGACATGAGCAAACGTAAGGACTTGCTTTGTCAGAGACATTAACATCTGGCACATTTATCAAGGGTTGTGACATTGCTTTGGTTTTTCTCCATAGTCCAGAGAAGAGGACTTCAAAAGCTGTATTGGAAGCCATCGGATGTGGACAAGTATGACGTGGCAATGATGAGTCTCATACCATACTACTTGGAAATCCCCATATATAAAAAAAAAATAAAAAATCATCTATAGTCCCTGATTTATGAAAACACATATTACATTTGAGGCAAAGAACAGGTTATTTTCTTGAAGAGAGAGAGAAAACCCATTCCCAGTATATACAGATACGTACACTGTACAGGTATTTAGTGTACGCAGGGTACTCTATTTGCTAACCTCAATTAGCCGACGTCCCCTGATAGCCACTATAGCATATTGTCCACTAACTGTCCAACACTAAAGATGCCTTCCAATTACATTATTTAGTCTCTCCCCTCCCCACCAGTACCAACAAATACCATTGGGTTATCAAAATTACAGGGTGTATCTAATACTCATACGCCCAACTCCAGGTGTGTACAGAGGTGGGATGAACTGTCCTAATATATGCATACACCAAATCTTTCTTGCTTGTCTTGGCAAAGGTAAGTTTCCATTCAGGCTCAGAAGCTAAAGATACAGGCCATCTTGCTTTATTATTATTTATATTGAACTACCAATATGCTTGCTGTTTTACTGACATGACAGATGTCAAGATCCTTGCCCCAAGCTATTTACAATATAAACATTGTTAACCCCCAAAATGTCTCCTTGAGGGATTCTCAGTCTCTATCCACTGGCACTTCTAGTTCATCTTTACTTCTGGTTTAATCCTGGATTTATAAATCAGGGATTATGCCCATTTATTTTGGGTCAGAAGGGAGAATAAAATCACCACTAGCAGATGGCACTTGTACCCATCTAAGGTTTCTAAAATATAGCCAAATCTCTTGCTATGCAATATCTTTTTGGTGTGGATGCATTAATCCCAATGGTGCAAAAAAGTATCTAATGATCATGGATCCCAGGCTTGCACCTACTGAAGTCAACATTCTAAAAATTGGGTACTTAAGTTAGGTACCTGCATCTATATTTAGACACTTAAACAGATGGCCTGATTTTTCAGAAATTCAGAGCATCCAGAGCTGCTATTTAAATCCAGGATGCAGTCAGTCATTGTCCATGCTTAAACTTTCAGTATGATATTTAGAGGGAAAAAAAATCCTTCAGACCGCTGAATTCAAGGCCTCCCACTGGCTACCAACATCTTAATGTTATTTTATCTAGTTTGATTAACCAGATCATCTAGCTTTAGATTCATTTGTTCACAGTGATCTCCACTAGTACTTGGTTGTGTGTCCAAAGCTGCAGTCCCTGCTGCCACATGTTTTCAAGGTCAGCTACTGCATCCTTCCCTTTTTAGTTTTTCTGTTTAGCAAGCAAACCAACTCTTGCTACGGATTTTCTATTTCTGTTCTTGGCTCAGCCATGCAAGGTATTTATGTGCCTGATATGCTAAACATTCAAATGCTCCTTCATGCTTCAGCCACAATTCCAGAGGACATGCTTCCATGCTGATACTCATTAAAAAAATAATGCGTTAATGAAATTTGTGACTGAACTCCTTGGGGGAGAACTGTATGTCTTCAGCTGTTTTACCTGCATTCTACAATATAGTTCATGTTATAGCAATCTCGGATGATGACCCAACACGTTTGTTTTAAGAACACTTTCACAGCAGATTTGACGAACACAAAGAAGGTACCAATGTGAAATTTCTAAAAATAGCTACAGCACTCCACCCAAGTTTAAGAATCTGAAGTGCCTTCCAAAATCTGAAGGACAAGATGGGAGCATGCTTTCAGAAGCAGGGTCGGCTCAAGGTTTTTTGCTGTCCCAAGCAAAAAAAAATTTTGGCTGCCCCCTGTCCCAGCCCTAGGCTCTTCCCTCCCTCCCCACCTCCTGCTGCCCCAGCCCAGGGCGCTCTCTCTCTCTCTCTCTCTCACACACACACACACACACACACACACACCCCCCTCTTCACCCTCCTTCTGCCGCAGCCCTGGGTCACTGGTAATTCACTCCCAGGGTGGGTCATTCAGCAGGAATTTTGGATGTGCACAAAACACAGACAGGATTGGTTCCCATATGGTTACGGAGCTGCAGTAAAGTGGAACAATTTTCAGCTTGTGTGATTGGAGGATATCTGGATGCATATTATAAGACTGTCCTCCATAAATGAGGAAAAGTTGAGGTGCCTTTATTATTCTTTTGTTCCACTCTTTCTTTCTATGGGGAATTTGCCAATGGAATATCACTGTCTTCCTTTTAAACAAACAAACAAACAAAAATGCAATGGCCGTTGAAAATAGCAAATTCCAGTCCTAATAACCATTGGGAAGCATTTCTTGCTCAATTTTATCCTACTTTTTCTACAGCAAGTTACAGTGGATCAGTATATTTGATTTGTCAGAAATGAAGTAACAGCTGCCCAAAATGAGCTTGAGCACTCCTGAATTTTGAGGTGTTCAAATCTGGAAGGCAGGTGCTGTGTGTGTGTTGTGGGGAGGGGGCGTCTGTGGGCTCCATGGGGGAGCACGGCAGCATGTATGCAGCAGCGTGTCTGGAGCTGCGCGGAGCCAGACACGCTGGTCTGAGTGGCACGGTAAGGGGGCTGGGGAGTTGGAAAAGGGTTAGAGGTTCTGGGGGGGGACAGTCAAGGGACAGGGAACGGGGGGGTTTGGATGGGACGGAGGTTCCGGGGGGTAGTCAGGGGACAGGCAGTGGTTGGATAGGCATGGGAGTCCCAGGGGTTTGTCAAGGGACAGGTAGGGGATGGGGTCCTGGGGGGAAGTTGGGGACAAGGACTAGCAGCGCTTAGATAGGGGGTAGCGTCCTGGGGGGCAGTTAGAGGCAGGGGTCCTGGGAGGGGGTGATCAAGGGACAGGGAGCGGGGGGGGGAGTTGGATGGGTTGGAGTTTCTGTGGGGGGCAGTTGGAGGGAGTGGATGGTGGCAGGGTGGGGCTTCCCTCCCCCTGGAGTGTCCTGTTTTTTGAATGTTAAAATATGGTCTTCCTACCACTCACAGCACACTGCCACATGATGTCCCCCTCCTTCCTTTCCAGTTGGTAGTGGCCAACGGAATGCTGGGAAATGTAGTTCTTTCCGTGATCCAAGGCTGGCTCTATAGGTAGGGAAATAACCAAGGAACTACAGCTCCCATGCTGCCACTGCAAATGGGCTGCCCCAAGCAGGTGCTTGTTTTGCTGGTGGCTAGAGTCATGCTGTTCAGAAGCCTTAAAAAAGCAACACTCAGATGCACAAACTATACAACCTGAACCACCAAAAAAGAAAATCAGCCAACCTTCTGCTGGTGGCATCTGACTCTGATGATGAAAATGAATATGCATCAGTCCACTCTGCTTTGGATTGTTATCAAGCAGAACCCATCATCAGCATGGAGGCATGTCCTATGAAATGATGGTTGAAGATGAAGGGATATATGAATCTTTAGTGCCTCTGACATGTAAATATCTTGCGATACCAGCTACAACAGTGCCATGCAAATGCCTGTTCTAACTTTCAGGTGACACTGTAAACAAGAAGCAGGCAGCATTATCTCCTGCAAATTATAACCAAGTTTGTCTGAGCGATTAGCTGAAGGAAGACTGAGTGGACTTATAGGCTCTAAAGTTTTACATTGTTTTATTTTTGAATGCAGTTACAAATGTAGAATTATGTACAAAAAGTAAGTTGAACTTTCATGATAAATAGATTGCACCACAGTACTTGTCGAGGTGAATTGAAAAATACTATTTCTTTTGTTTTTTTATAGTGCACATATTTGTAATAGAAAATAAAGTGAGCACTATACACTCTGTACTCTGTTATAATTGAAATCTATATATTTGAAAATGTAGAAAACATCCAAAAATATTTAAATAAATGGTATTCCGTTATTAATGTAATTAATCAAGATTAATTTTTTTAATTGCTTGACAGCCCTAGTTAATATTTGTATAACCTACAGTAATTTTCCTCCATTAATTGGTAGAGGCCCAGTGCCATACAGCCTGGCTCTTTACAATAGTCAACCAAACAGCTGGAGAACAATAAAAACAAAGCACTGAGCTGCCAACCTTAGCTTTAAAACAAGGAACTCTGTGAGCAAGATGAAGGTCCCCTCAGAGAGCATTCAATATACAAAGGACAAGGAGCAGTGCATTAAATTTAGAGAACTCTTAGACAGAATATATAGAGCGAGATCCCCAAAGGTCAAAGGACAAACCTCTTATAGTTTGAGATTATGAGACCTGAGGGAACATGGTTGCATTGATAAAATAATTAAGGGATTTGGTAGCTTTTGTGCAGCCCTGGAAACAGAGTGGGCTACACATCTAACTGCAGAACTAAATTGGGGAAGAGAAGACATAGGCATAATGGAAAGATTTGGAATACACCAGCTGTAATATCATAGCAAGCAATATAAGATTTACTTGAGGGTGTAACTGAGTCATAAATTTAATTGTGCATTATTAAATTTTGAAATGCAGTCAGAAAATTAAAGGAAAAATATCTCCTGTCATCTTGTTTTGATCCAGAAGAATTCTGAGCCATGATACAGCTGCATCTTGCTGATGTAATAAAAAAGATCTGTATGGGTTTGTCTCCACTACCAGTGGGTTTGATGCTGTCGTGATCGATCCACCGGGGTCAATTTAGCAGGTCTAGTGAAAACCTGCTAGATCAACTGCTAATTGCTCTCCCCATTGACTCCAGTACTCCACTGGAACAAGAAGAGTAAGGGGAGTCTACAGGAGAGTTTCTCTTGTTGACCCAGAGCGGTGTGGACCCCATGCTAAGTAGATCTAAGCTACTAACACAACTCAAATTACGTAGCTTAGATTGATTTTTCCCCATAGTGTAGACCTGTCCTATGACTAGGACTTTCTGCCTTACTCTGCTGATCTCTAAACTTGGATGCAGAGTCATCTAGTGGTTAGAAGGGAGGATTGGGAAGCTAAGACTTGTTTCTATTCCTAGCTCTACCACTACCATGTCGTGTGATCCTGGGTGAGGCATTTGACCTTTGTATAGATGGGGAAATGGGCACAATGGGGATATTAATACTTACCCATGTTGTAATGTGGGTACAAACTATTACTCTCCCATCATTGCTAGTGAAACTGACAAAGATAATGGTTTTCTTATAGGAGATGTGCACACCTGTTCAGTCTGCCTTGTCCATGTCCCTGCCACTATAGGGCTCTTTTCCTACAGGGTTTTCCAATGCTGTGTCCACCCACATTTTAAAGGGCTCAACTGATAAGGCTTCCGCCAGTGAACAGGGAGGTTTCACACACTAATGCATTTCACCTTCAGTATGTTTTCCCCTGGGTACAGTTTATTACAAGATAAAAGTGCTTGACAAAAACTGAACGAATTATAAGCTTAAAATTCAGTCTTCTGGGTTTCAGTGACTTGCAGATTAGGAATTGACAAGCCTGACAGTGAAAACAGCTTTAAATCAAATGTTTGGGCTAGATGAGATCTCAAAGGTCACCTTCATCCAGCTCCATTCAGGTAGAGAAGGTTCATTCTTAGGTGATAGCTCCCCCAGCGTCCTCCACCAATATCTTCCATCCAATAAGTCTATATTGATATGAAGTCACAGTATCTGAGTTATGGTGCAGTAAAGACAGACAAAGCTGCTTAGTAGTAATCTTTCCAGCTGCTGGCTCTCATACATAACAGAGCCAATTCAGATAGAGAAGGCAAGAAGTGGATTAAAAAAAAATAGGAACCCATTATAGAAGTGCAGTCCAGAATGAGAAGAGCAATTAAAAGAACATTTATGTAGATAAGAAGCAAGGGTTGTTTAAAGAAAGGTAAGTCATTGATCATAGCAAAACTATTCACTGACATTAGTCAAAAGTAAAAATAGCAGAACTTGTACAAAGGAACACACATGGGGTGGAAACAGCAGCAGGGAGGTCAGGGCTAGGAAATGAACTAAGGAGGGTAAATTAAAAACTGGTTCCCTTGATCACAAAAGTCAATCATCAGCTGCAAGATACTTCCAAGAGCATGTGACCTGGGTAATAGCATAGGAATATTTTTAAAAGGCAGACTTGAGGGAAGGTAGGATCTCTTAAATTAAATCAGTTACTGACCCAATTTCTTTTCTATATAAGATTGAAGGTTCCTATATACTTTCCAGTATATTGATCAAGACCTCATGTCCTACTTGGCACATTAGACTTAAATTACATGGATAGGCTCCCATTTACCTCTGCCCTCCCTCAAGCCATTTCCCACTTACAGCTTCATTCCCCAGTCAAGGTCAGCCATCCTTACCTGGAGATCAAGTTCAATTTATTTTGCATTGTCCCCAGATTTTCAATATATTGCAGACTTTGGGTATAAGAATGGGTAACTGGATCGAAGAAGTTGTCAGGAAGCCTTGACGTGGGGAGGGCAACATTTTGGGTTCTTAGAACTCAGAAAGACAGAGGAGTGAGTTAGTGAATAAAGATTAGGAGTGGGAGACAACATTAGATATTCTGCCTATCAACTCACTGGGCTGCCTTGGACAGTTCCTCAGTTTTCTCATCTGTAAAATGGGAACAAATCTTACCTTTGTCCTATGAGTGTTGTGATGAAATGATGTATGAAGAGTAATTTGAGCTCTGCTAGTGAAAGGTGCCATTCCAATGCAGCACATTTAAAATTGGAGAAGAGGGAAATGCACTAGGTTCTTCAGGCTACTTCTGCTGCTTTCACAGGAGAGCTATTAATTCTGCTCTATTGTTCTCATCAGATGTTCATGTGAGGACATAAGATTTAGACCCAGGACAAATAAACGAACTGAGAAGTGGCAAACTGCCAGTCTACTTTAAAAAAAAATGAAAAAAGGTTTTTTGGTTGAATTTTTAGAATGCAAAAATGAATCATTAAAGCTCCTGAGAGAGGAGCAGCCCCTCATCCCCCAACACAAAGCCAGAGGATGACAGTTGCTTTGAGACACTATCCCCGACCTCAAAGATCAACCTATTCAACATAAAACAAAATCAAAGATTTCTTTACCTGTTCATTTACGAGTACCAGCATTTCCCAGTGCTTGTTAGGCGGCCAGATTTGACAGAAACCATTTGAATCACATACAGTAACTCCTCACTTAACATTGGTCTCAGGTAACATTGTTAATTAGCAATGAAACGTGCTACTTTAAGGTTGCACAATACTCCCTTATAACGTTGTTTGGCAGCCGCTTGCTTTGTCCACTGCTTGCAGTAAGAGCAGCCCATTGGAACTAGCTGGTGGGGACTTGGAACCACAGTGGAGCAGAAGCTTCCCCCTGCCCCCATCAGTTCCTAGTTCCCTTAAGTTCCATGAGCAATAGCCTACTGGGTGGCTGCCAATTGTCAGCTGTTCAGCTGTCCCTCCCCACTGCAATGTGCTGCTCCAGCCCTCTGCCTTGGAGCTTCTCCCAGGAGTCTCCTGCTTGCTGTGCAGGGTGGGAAGAGAGGCTAATGTCAGGGTAAGTGGGGGCCAATAGGAGGGGAGGGGAACACCCTATCTCCATAGAGGGGGGTGGGACAGGACGACACAACAGGGCTTAGGATGGAGGGAGCTTGCTAGCAGGAACTCAACTTCCTGATCTACTTAAAAAGGCAATGTACTTAAAGGGGAAATGCACATCTCTCTCTCACACAGGGTGTGTGTCTGTTTCTGTCTGCTATGCTGACTCTTCCACTCTCTAACTTCATCACCTCAACCAAGCGTCACAATCATCATAGCTGTGAACAGTATTAAACTGTTTAAAACTTATACTGTAGGTATATATTATATATGTTATAGTCTTCTGTCTGGTGAAAAAAATTTCACTGGAACTTAACCTCCCTTTATTTTCATTAATTCTTATGGGGAAATTGGATTCACTTAACATCGTTTTGCTTAAAGTTGCATTTTTCAGGAACATAACTACAACGTTAAGTGAGGAGTTATGGTACTGAAGTGATCCCTGCGGCAGTATTTCTAGCTCAGAGTACAATACATCCCTCTATCTTGCTTCCTGCTGGCCCTCCTCCTGCTAGCCAATTTCTTCCTATGCTTATGCTACTTTCAGAGAGAAACCTTGCTTCAGGCCACGTCCTTCAGAAGAGGAAAAAGTTTAAGAGGGCCCAGTTTGGGCAGCAGCATTAAGTGTGAGACTGAGAATTTTCAGATGACCTCATTGACAAAACAGGGAGACAAAGGAGTAAAGATGACAGAAGGGAGGTAACACATGAACAACAAGGCAAAGCAATAACTAGACCTAAAGCAGGGGTCGGCAACCTCTGGCATGTGGCTCGCCAGGGTAAGCACCCTGGTGGGCCGGGCCAGTTTATCTGCTGTGTTGGCAGGTTCGGTGGACTGCGGCTCCTGCTGGCCGTGGTTCGCCGCCCTGGGCCAATGCAGGAGGCGGGAAGTTGCGGCCAGCACATCTCTCAGCCCATGGTGCTTCCCGCCGCCCCCATTGGGTTGGGACGAACTGCGACCAACGAGAACCGTGGTCGGACGAACCTGCCGATACAGCAGGTAAAGAAACTGGCCCGGCCCGCCAGGGTGCCAGAGGTTGCCGACCCCTGACCTACTGGATGGCTTGGGACCAATAGTGATAACTGCAGAGAGACTAAGAAGGCCAGAACAAACAGCATTGTAGAAATGGAGATACCTGGACAGGGAAAAGACGGTTACTCACCTTTGTAACTGTTGTTCTTCGAGATGTGTTGCTCACATCCATTCCAGTTAGGTGTGCGCGCCGCGCGTGCATGTTCGTCGGAAACTTTTTACCCTAGCAACTCCAGTGGGCCGGCAGGTCGCCCCCTGGAGTGGCGCCACCATGGCGCTCCATATATACCCCTGCCAGCCCACCCGCTCCTCAGTTCCTTCTTGCCGGCTACTCCGACAGTGGGGAAGAAGGGCGGGTGTGGAATGGATGTGAGCAACACATCTCGAAGAACAACAGTTACAAAGGTGAGTAACCGTCTTTTCTTCTTCGAGTGATTGCTCACATCCATTCCAGTTAGGTGAATCCCAAGCCATACCTAGGCGGTGGGGTCAGAGTGAGAAGTTGCGGCATGGAGCACTGCAGATCCGAAGGCCGCGTCCTCTCTTGACTGCTGGACCAGGGCGTAGTGGGAAGCAAAGGTGTGGACCGATGACCAGGTCGCTGCCCGACAGATTTCCTGGATGGGCACACGGGCGAGGAAAGCCAGCGATGACGCCTGCGCCCTGGTAGAGTGCGCAGTCACACAGCCCGTAGGAACATGGGCCAGCTCATAGCAGGTCCTGATACAGGAGGTAACCCATGAGGATAACCTCTATGAGGAGATAGGAAGCCCCTTCATGCGGTCTGCTACTGCCACGAAAAGTTGGGGGGATTTGCGGAACTGTTTGGTCCTCTCCACATAGAACGCGAGAGCCCTACGGACATCAAGCGAGTGGAGCTGCTGCTCCCTGCCTGAAGAGTGAGGTTTCGGGAAAAAAACGGGAGGAATATCTCTTGATTGATGTGGAAGGTCGAGACTACCTTGGGGAGAAAGGCAGGGTGTGGTCTCAGCTGTACCTTATCTTTGTGGAAGACTGTATACGGGGGGTCTACCACAAGAGCCCGGAGTTCCGACGCCCGCCTAGCTGAGGTGATAGCAACTAAAAAGGCAGTCTTCCAAGAGAGATAAAGTAGGGAGCAAGTAGCTAACGGCTCGAAGGGGGGCCCCCATGAGCCGAGACAACACCAGGTTAAGATCCCATGTTGGAGCAGGGAGTCGGACGTTAGGGTATAAACGTTCCAGCCCCTTAAGGAATCTAGACACCGTCGGGTGAGAAAAAACGGAGCGGCCATCCCCACCCGGGTGAAAGGTGGAGATAGCTGCCAGGTGGACCCGCAACGACGATATCGCCAGACCCTGTTGTTTGAGGGACCAAACATAGTCTAAGATATTGGCCACCGAAACTTCCATAGGGCGGAGACCTTTCTCCATGCATCAACAGGAGAAACGCTTCCACTTGGCCGAGTATGTCGCTCTCGTGGAAGGCTTCCTGCTGCCCAAAAGCACCTCCTGTACCAGTGTGGAGCAGCGCAGTTCAGAACCGGTCAGCCACGCAGGAACCACGCCGCTAGGTGCAGCGACTGCAGGTCCGGGTGACAGAGAGACCCGTTCTCCTGGGTAATCAGGTCCGGGTGAAGGGGCAGGGGAATTGGGTTGGCTATGGCCAGGTCCAGCAGCATGGGGTACCAATGTTGCCTGGGCCACGCCGGGGCTACCATGATCACGCGAGCCCTGTCCCTGCGCACCTTCAGAAGGACCCTGTGGACCAGAGGGAAAGGGGGAAACGCGTAGTACAAGTGGGTCGTCCATGGAATAAGGAAGGCATCCGCTATAGACCCGGGCTCCCTGCCCTGAAAGGAGCAGAACGCCTGGCACTTCTTGTTCCCCCCGGACCCGAAGAGGTCCACACGGGAACCACCTCTGGAAGATGGAGAGGGCGACGTCCAGGCGAAGGGACCACTCGTGTGATAGGATCTGCTCAGGCGATCCGCCAGCGTGTTCCGTACTCCGGGGAGGAAGGAAGCTGTGAGGTGAATGGAGTGGGCTACACAAAAGTCCCAGAGTTGCATCGCCTCGTGACATAGGGGAGAGGATCTGGTGCCGCCCTACTTGTTGATATAGTACATGGTCGTCATGTTGTCGGTAAACACCGCGACACAACGACCTTGAAGCTGGTGACAGAATGTTTGACAAGCAAGGCGGACCGCTCTCAACTCCCGCATGTTGATGTGCAACCTCACCTCCTGCGGGGACCACAGGCCCTGTGTTCTCAGGGTTCCTAGGTGGGCCCCCCAGCCAAGATCTGAGGCATCTGTTGTCAGGGACACCGAGGGCTGAGGCGGGTGGAAGGGGAGCCCCGCACATACTACCGACTGGTTCAGCCACCAGTCGAGAGAATCTAAGACCCCCTGGGGGATTGTGATCAGCATGTCCAGCGGCTGCCTTGCCAGCCGGTAATGTTCAATGAGCCACAACTAGAGGGGCCTCATGCGGAGCCGAGCATAACCGGTCACAAACGTGCATGCTGCCATATGGCCTAACAGGGTTAGACATGTCCGTATGGATGTTAAGGGGGCTGCCCGCAATCGATGAACGATCGCCGACAATGCCTGGAATCTCGGCAACGGCAGAAGAGCCCTGGCGACGGTGGCGTCCAGGACGGCCCCGATGAACTCCACCCTCTGCGTGGGGATCAGGGTGGACTTGTCCATGTTGATCATGAGGCCCAAGGTAGCAAACAGGCCGGTGATCACGCGGACGTGGCTGCAAACCTGCAGTTCCGACGTGCCCCGAATTAACCAATCGTCTAGGTAAGGGAACACGTGGATACGACTGCGCCGAAGATGTGCCACAACGACTGCCATGCATTTTGTAAAGACCCTCGGGGCCGTGGAAAGGCCAAATGGGAGGACTGCAAATTGGTAGTGAAGGGAGCCCACCACGAAACGAAGGAACCGTCTGTGGTGTGGCCAAATGGCAATGTGAAAATAAGCGTCCTGCATGTCGAGGGCGGCGTACCAGTCTCCCGGATCCAGGGATGGGATAATGGTCCCCAGGGATACCATGCGGAACTTCAACTTCACCAGGTATTTGTTGAGCTCTCGCAGGTCGAGGATAGGCCTGAGGCCTCCCTTGGCCTTGGGGATCAGAAAGTAGCGGGAATATAACCCCTTGCCTTTCTCGTTTTCCGGAACCACCTCTATAGCTCCTTTGTCGAGGAGCGTCCGTACCTCCTGTCGAAGGAATTGCTCGTGAGAGGGGTCCCTGAAGAGGGACGAGGAAGGGGGGCGGGAAGGAGGAAACGATGTAAACTGCAGGCGGTATCCCATCTGCACCGTACGCAAGACCCAGCGGTCCGATGTCATTTGGGTCCACGCCGGAAGGAAAAACGAAAGGCGGTTGGAAAACGGGGGGGAAGGATCCGTGGGGGGAACTGTTACTGCGCCCTCGGGCACACCTTCAAAATGAAGGCTTGGGTCCAGGCGGGGGCTTAGAGGAGCTTTGATTCTGCCCCCCTTGGTTCCCCGAATGCCTACGCCTTCCATTCCTGCCACGGCGCCTATTGAGGTCCTGCCGTTGGCGGAACTGGGGGTATGGCCTGCGCTGCTGTTGCTGCTGTGGCCGGAAGGGTCTGCGTTGCGTTCCCGGTGTGTGCATCCCTAGGGAGCGCATAATGACCCGATTGTCCTTGAGACTTTTAAGTCTCGGGTCTATCTTTTCCAAAAACAGGCCCTGGCCTTCAAACGGGAGGTCCTGGATGGTATGTTGGAGCTCCGGTGGAAGGCCAGAGACCTGCAGCCAGGAGATACGGCGTATCGTTACCCCCGAGGCGAGGGTGCGGGCAGCCGAGTCTGCAGCGTCCAACGAAGCTTGCAACGATGTTCGTGCAACCTTCTTGCCCTCGTCTAGGATGGCCGCAAATTCCTGGCGGGCGTCTTGTGGCAGCAGCTCTTTAAATTTGTCCGCTGCCACCCACGAGTTGAACGCGTATCTACTGAGCAGGGCTTGTTGGTTCGAAACCCTGAGCTGCAGGGCCCCAGCCGAGTAGACTTTGCGTCCAAGGAGGTCCATACGCCTGGCCTCCCTGGATTTGGGGGCTGGAGCTTCCTGTCCATGACGCTCCCTGTCATTCACCGATTGCACCACCAGGGAACCCGGTGTCGGGTGGACATGGAGGTACTCGTAGCCTTTGGAGGGGGCCATGTACTTCCTCTCAACACCTCTCGCCGTAGGGGGGATGGAGGCCGGTGACTGCCAGATTGTGTTGGCGTTGACCTGGATCGTCCTAATGAAGGGTAGGGCGACCCTGGTGGGAGCATCCGACGAGAGGATGGTGACAATCGGATCCTCGATCTCAGAGACCTCCTCGGCTTGTAGGCTCAGATTCTGAGCTACTCGCCTAAGGAGGTCTTGGTGTGCCCTGAGATCCAGCGGGCGCTGAGAGCCACCGCTTCATCAGGGGAGGAGGATGAGGAGACCCCCGGCAAGAGAGTGTCCAATGGGGGGTCCCCCTCGGCCCTCGCCTCTGTCTCAGGAGCCAGAGCGGAGTCTTGCTGCTTGGACCCTTCCTCTCCATCCAGGGAGGGAGGGGGGCGAGACAACGAGGCTTCCGGCACCCTGTGCTCCGCTGTCGCAGGCCTAACAGGAAGCTGATGGGGGCCCTGGGCTTGATGGTATGCCCATGGGGTCCAAAACCCCCACTGCTGCGGGCCTTGGTCCTGTTGCGGCGGGTCTTGGAAAAGCACCGCCTGCCGGTCGGTGCCCAACGCATACCCGCTGTCTGTCTGCGAAGACACCGACGGCTGCCTAGAAGGCCACGGCGGGGCCGACCCTGGCTGGTAAGGGTCTGCGTGAGTCGGCACCGAAGATCTTCTCGGTGCCGGGGATCGGTACTGGGAGTCATAGCGGTGCCGGGATCGGGACCGGGACCGGGGTCTGTCTCGGTGCCGGGATCTGGACCGGTACCGGCCGCCGCTTCGGTACCGGAATCGGGACCGGGACCTGCCACCGACGCGGTGCCGGGAGGTCGACCGGGACCGGGACCTGCTACCAGCTCGGTGCCGGGAGATCGACCGGTGTGGTGAGTGACGGCGGGACTGGCTCCTGGAGTCACGGTGCCGGTATCGGCGGCTAGAGTCCGACCGCGACCGTCTGGAGGTCGATCGGTGCCGCGAGTGCGACCGGTACCGCCGAGGGGAGCGGTGCCGGGACTGCGAGCGGTGGTGAGATCTTGATCTGCCGTGGCGTCGGGACCGGGATCGCGAGCGCGAGTCCCGAGACGGTGCCGACATCATGGGCTTGTCTCTAGATGCGACCCGCACCGGAGGTACCGGGGGTGGCAGCTGAGTAGGCTCCGTTAGGGCAATAAGGTCCCGTGCCGAGGCGAAGGTCTCCGGCGTGGATGGGACCAATAGCTCAACCCCAGATCTTATGGGGGAGCTCGGCGGCACCGGACTCGTCGGGCCCGGAGTCGACGGTGCCGGTGGCGCCGCGGCCGATGCCGAGGCCGGGCGCTCCAGTCGGGTCTGCCTGGCTGGAGTAGCAGACGCTGACTGTCTCGGCTCTGCACCCGGTGCCGGAGAAGGTCGGTGCCGGGGAGTCTTCCCGGTGCCGGTGCGATCCAGTGCCGGCGCCGAGATCACGGCCTGCGAAGCCGCCGGGTCAAGTGCCGCCTCCATAAGGAGAGTCCTGAGTCTTTCCTGAGTCTCTCCTTTTTTGTCCTGGGCTTGAAAGCCTTGCAGATGCGGCACTTGTCCGATCTGTGCGATTCCCCCAGGCACTTCAGGCACGCGTCGTGGGGGTCGCTGGTAGGCATAGGCTTCCTACAGGCCGCACACTGCTTGAAGCCCGGCGAACCAGGCATGAGCCCGGTGCCGGAAAGGGCTACAGCCCCCGGCGAATAACTATCTACAACACTAATTACACCTAATTACTTACTAACTACACTTAACGATCTAACTAACAACTATAACAATAACGAGAGTTAACAAGGAGAGCTAGGGACATGGAGGACAGCTATGCCGCGCTCCACAGTTCCAACGACCGACACGGCGGTAAGAAGGAACTGAGGAGCGGGTGGGCCGGCAGAGGTATATATGGAGCGCCATGGCGGCGCCACTCCAGGGGGCGACCTGCCAGCCCACTGGAGTTGCTAGGGTAAAAAGTTTCCGACGAACGTGCACGCACGGCACGCACACCTAACTGGAATGGATGTGAGCAATCACTCGAAGAAGAATTTTCCTTATTGTTTGTATTACACCAGCATCTGCAGGCCCCAATCAAGACTCAGGCCTAAATTTGCTAAAAATGTATTCCCCCTTCTCTCCTCCCATTCTGCTAGAGGAGGCAGTGTGAGATGCTTAAGTAAACATAATAGCCACCACTAAAAGTCATTTGCATTTATATTTGTAAACTGCTATAAATGCACTTATTACTGGATTTTGAGGAAGGGGAAACTGGCATTTCAGACATCACAATGTGGCAAGTGGGGACGTAAGCTGACTGCTCTGCATTTATTTTGTTTCCTCAGATAAGGCAGGAACAATCTGCAGTCAAGGCTCCCCTCTTCAACCTGTCTTGATACCTCAGCCTTAACATGCAGTGTCTTTATTTTAATAGTCCTCAGCTGAGCAGTGAACCACATTACCACAGAGTTTAATTGCTGTGATCCTGCAGAAATCTTTACCCAAAGCAATATATACACAAACCCCCATTACTTCACTGGGGAGACAGAATGGACCAGATCCACCGTTACTTCAATTTCTCATTCATGTAACTATTTATGTTAGAGCAAAAATGCCCAGAGCTGCAGTTCAGTCTTTAAGAAAACAACTTCTATTCACTGTATTGGTAGCATCCAACTTTGCTGTTTTAATCCCCCCCACCCCAAGATCATAATTTGCTTGCTCCTTCTGCACAGGGAGATTTGCAAAGAACAACTCCACTTACAGATATGAGCTTACAAATTCTCCCCCTTAACTTCTGCTAGGGTTTGGGAATACGGCAAATTGCTGTTGATTCCCATAATCATTTTCTCTTTCTCCTTCTGAACTCTAAGATCTTATATCAAAGGCACAGCCAGCTGTAAAAATAAATAATGTACTGGCGGAGATAAACAATTACTACAGAATATTCAAACACCTAAGCAAACCAAAGTAGCATTATGTGCAGCAGGAGAAAGAGAAACACGTTTTGAACATAATTAATTTTTACAAAGAATTAAGGGAGCTGTCCAGATGTTAGAATAGCATTAAACAGGCTTGGCTTCCTGCACATATACCTCTATCAAAGAAAGAGACTAAAAGAGCATTTCAAATGAAAGAAAAACATGCATCTGAAATACATTATGCACATTGGTCATTGAAGTAAGCAGCTTTACTGAGTTCAAAAGGAAATTCGATTAATTTCTAAACAAAGAAACTGAACAATATGGGGCAAATAATATATGGAAATGAAGAGCGCAAATGAGAGGCATCATGTAGCCTTGCCTTTTTTTTTTAAAATGAATTCTGAATATTTTCATATCTAAAGCTTTAATATTTGAACCAGATATAAACTAAAACAGCCAAAAAACCCTTCAAGCTGTGAATTTAAGGTTTAAAACAGGGGTCTGCAGCCTTTCAGAAGTGGTGTGCCGAGTCTTCATTTATTCACTCTAAGGTTTCACGTGCCAGTAACACATTTTAATGTTTTTAGAAGGTCTCTTTCTATAAGTCTATAATATATAACTACACTATTGTTATATGTAAAGTAAATAAGGTTTTTAAAATGTTTAAGAAGCTTCCTTTAAAATTAAATTAAAATGTAGAGCCCCCCAAACTGGTGGCCAGGACCCGGGCAGTGTGAGTGCCACTGAAAATCAGCCTGCGTGCTGCCTTCGGCACGCATGCCATAGGTTGCCTACCCTGATATAAAACATGAAGCATCAAGGGATTAATAAATGAGTTTTGAAAAAAATGTTTAAGAGCTCAAATTACTAATCAAATATCCTATTTACTAACAACATATACACATATATTAAAGTTGTCATATTAATAGCTTAGGCTTAAGTTTTCCAAACTGTTTGGGTTTTTTTGCTCAAAATTTGAGCAAAAATGGTTCAGCAATGTGAGAATGAGGCTTGTGAAAAATAGGTAGAAAGGCCTAGTGGCCAAAAATTCTTGAATAGCTCTAGCACGCCCATGATTTGGAGCAGAAACTGAAAGTTTGTCAGTCTCTGACCCCAGGTTTTCTGGTGCCCTGGAAAAAACCCATCCAGATTTGGTCAGTTCTGAATCTGACACTCACCATCTACAGAGCTCTATTGCTAGTTCTTAGTTTTCTGAACACTCCAACTGCACTGCACACGCTCCCAAACCCTGCTGATTCTCCTGTAGTGTACATGTGAGCCCCTGAAGGCCTACACAGCAAAAAAAACCACCCACTATGGGCCTGTAACAGTTAACCCAGGCTTGTGTGGCTCCTGTGTAGACCCCTACAGAGTCCTAGAGCCCAGGCTCCAACCCCAGCCCAGATGTCTACACAGCAATGAATTAGCCCCACAGCCCGAGTCCCACGAGCCCAAGTTGGCTGGCACGGGCTAGCCGCGGATTTTTCTTTGCTGTGTAGAAATACCTTGAGATAGAGCTACAGCATTTCAGATGAAGCACAAAGCAAAATTCCTCCTTCTCCAGAAAGGTGCACTGAGCTGGAAGCTTTGTCACCTCTTCTTCCTCTTTCGCCTAAGGAAAGAAATGCTAGGCTGGGAGCCAGGAAGCCACAAGTTACTGTGTTAATTCTGTGCACTTCACAACCCATAGTACAAAGGTCACGTATTCCAACCTTTGAAAGTAGACAAGTATAAAATTCCCCACACTTAAGAGGAGATAGAAAAAGTAATTTCTGGCTGATTTGGGAACAGAACCCAAGTCTCTAAAATGACAGACCCATCAGTTTCACGTACCTAGATGCACTACTTCTTGGCATGCTCATTTTGAATGTGTGCGCTTGCCTAACATTGAGGTTCATAATGCAGACCTGGCTGATGAGCCATACTGGGGGTTGTTACGCTGTCTGTAAAGTGTGGCTGCTCCTACATAACCATCTTTGAAAACTGTTCTGAAACCTAGAAATGCTACGTAAATACAAAACATGATTAAAAAACAAATAGAGATGTCTACCATTTAAACCACTACTCTAATCTGCAGACCAAACTCCTCTATGTCTACCATTTAAACCACTACTCTAATCTGCAGACCAAACTCCTCTAAATAAAGCTAGGAAGACCCTGTGTTTGCTAGGGGAAAAAAGATGCATTAATATTGTGAGTTACAAAATCCTAGTAAAGATAAAGCCATTTGTAGTTTCCATGTGGTTGAAAAGACCACAGGGGAGGCTACTAGGGCTAGATGATCAAAGGTATTTTAGGTGTCTAAAGATGAAAATAGGTGCTTTAAGGAAATCCTCTTGAGCACCTATCTCCCATTGACAGCAATGGAAGTTAGGTGCCTAACCTGCTCAGGCACTTCTGAAAAGCTCACTAGGTGCCTGTCACATCTACACTAAATTGAAAGTCTGGCCCCTAGTCTTTACCTCAACCTGCTAACTCGTGTGGAGACTGCAAACTATCTCATCTTCAATAGGATTTTACCTTGAGACAGCTAACTTGAGTTAAGATCACCTTTATTTCTATGGAAGACAAGACAACCCAGGAATCCAGACACAGAATATTCTATTGCTCTGCAGTGAATAGCTACAGATGATGGATTTTCTGTTTTCAATATTTTACAGACCCAGTTAAGACTGCAGATCTCTGGGGCAGTGATCATATCTTGACTAGTTACTGTAAAGCACCTAGCATGCTTTTAGTTGCTAAGAAATAGATATAAAATATATGTATGAGCTTAATATTTTTAAATTAAAGAGTTGTTTTTTTTAAATTCCTCCTTTCCACTTACCTGCCAGGTCCAGTGTTCTCTTGATGTGTGTGCTGAAAACTGCTGAGTGAAAACCCACAAGAAGGTGTTCCAACGGTGTGATTACAGTACTGAGTCAAGGGACCTTGATTCTATTTACAGCTCTGCCCTTGATTTCTTGTGTGGTTAAGTGAGTCAGCCTCTGCCTGAACCACTTGTAATGTTTGTTATGGAGATGCTTAGCACATTTGGAGGTTGAAACCATCTTTGGGAAGCACTTTCCCCAAAGAAAAGGCACAAATAGACATGCAAAGTTTTGCTCAATAACTATTGCAGGGGAAATAGTGTTGTGAAGTGAGACTGAGGGGCAAACTGGAACTTTAAAAAAATGTAGTGTTTCAAAATGTACATTTATTTATTCATTAGGCTAAGGGGCACACACTATTGTTGACCTAGATGAACTGCAAAAGCTCACCCAACTTCCCCTCCCCCATTTGTTAAGAGCCTAATAAATTAGGAGATGGGATACAGTCTCCTGTCCTAAGTCTCTGTGGCTCCAGAGGCCTCCTGGGTTTTGCAGTTTTGAAGGTTGATTTCAAAGTGATAATTCTCCTTGTAAATGGCTGTCCAATGCAGTTTTCCTGCTCAATAACTCAAACTGAATAATGGTCATATGAAAATTACTAGCTCCTTTCATCTTGAAAGCATCAGGACATAAGGATGAGAAAAGAAAGTAACTGGTCCAGAAGGAGCTAGCCCCTTTCCACCGTGGCCCAAGCAGGGATGCTCTAGGTTATTCACTGCGTTCCATCACAGTAATATCCGAGTGCCTTCTAGCAATGCCTTAAAGGATGTGACGAGCAACTGCCATGTAGGGTTTGTTCTCTGACCCCTCCAGGGACAAACAAGAATGCAGTGGAATGTTTGTGGTAGGTATTTTTGTTGTTTTTAAATATAGGCATGTTTATGTTAGAGAAGCCAAGGTCAGAGAAACCCATCTTGAACTTGGAGAATTGTGGTGGTCCTTAGTTCCAATGGGAATACATTCTGATCTTGGACTGGTACCTGAGATAGTTGTCTCCTGTCCCAACCTTCATCCTATGCTGGAGAAAGTTCCATTGTTGCAGAGTAACTCTAGCCGTACAGCTGGAGAAGCTCCAGCTAATTTTGTATGGCCCCAGGTTGTGAAGGAAGGAAGCGTGGGGAGCAGGGAGGAAGAGGGGGTAAAGAGGAGACAAGCTGTGACAGAGTTGCAGTAGTGCTTCTTAGGGAGCTCACAGCTCTCTAATTCAAAGACTCCTTTCAGTTGTTGCACACCAGGTCCTCTTCTCTGAGCAAATCTGAACACCATACAGTCAGCATACATGACCCAGAAAGCTGCATATATATTTGTTGCTTAGTAGATCCCTTAGAACGCAAACACACTGCTCCCTCCCTCACCTTTGCTACTCGGGAGATGTTCTGAACAGTACTATAGAGCACGTCAACTACAGAAACTAATCTTTCAGGTGTCCAGCACCTGCAGCTCCCATTGACTCCAACTATTGGAAATCAGGCCGCTTAGGTGCTGAGAGGATGTAGAGCCCAACTTTAGGCTCCTATTTTTAAAAATATGGGTAATCAGTGTTTGGCAGCAGTCTAAAGACTCCTGCTACTCTACCCTTAATCAGTACATGCATTGCTTTATCAGCAAACAGTTTCCTCTATTATTCGCTAAAACAACAAGAAGCCCTTGTGGCACCTTAGAGACAAACAAATTTATCTGGGCATAAGCTGATACAGACTAACACAGCTACCACTCTGAAACCTATTATTCAGCTGGAGTTTTTGCAACTACTCATATGTGCTTGGGCCCATATCAAGGAGGTACGGTGGAGAAAACTGATGCCTATAGATCAAGGGTCGGCAACCTGCTGGCAGCAGGCTGAGTGGGGCCGGCGACTGGGACCCCAGCTGGCAGGAGCCGGCGGATGGAACCCCAGACTGGCAGACAGATGCTCAGCCTGCAGCCAGTCTGGAGTCCCAGATCCGCTCAACCCGCTGCCAGCCTGGATGGACAGAACCCCAGGCTGGCAGCAGGCTGAGTGGGGCCAGTGGATGGATCCCCATACTGGCAGCAGGCTGAGCTGCTCAGCCTGCTGCCGGTCTGGGGTTCCGTCTGCTGGCCCCTGTAAATATAAAATGTATTACTGGCACACGAAACCTTAATGAGGACTTAGCACACCACTTCTCAAAGGTTGTCAACTCCTGCTATAGACAAACGGTACCACAGCCATTTTATAATCTTTGTTTTTCTTAAAGAGGACAACAAAGTTACAGTATGATCTTAATTGGTGAAAAACGCAGTACATCTGGGAAAATACATGCACACAGCAATATTCCTCTGTCTCATAACTTACAAACTTATTTAGCTAGCATTAATTGTTGAGTTTTTGGCCAGTTCTCTAAACTAAGGTATCTCTTCCCTTCCCTTCTAATATAGTACATTCTATAAGTGATATAATTATGAAAAAAGGGAGAGAAAGGTGATAACTCCCAAAGATCTCTCAAAATTGGGTGACTGGGCAACAAAATAGCAATAGAAATTCAATGTGTTGATAAGCATAAAGCAATGGACATGGGAAAAAATAATCCCAACTAGACCCCATCATTCTGTACATATGAGTTACTACTCAAGACAGATCTTGAAATCAATGTGGAAAGGTCTCTGAAAACATCCGCTCAACATGCAGCAGCAGTCAAAAAAAGCTAACAATATTAGGCACTATTAGGAAAGGGATAGATAAGACAGAAAATCTCATAATGCCACCAAGTCTGTAGTACTCCCACACCTTAAATGCTGTGGCCAGTTCTGGTTGTCCCATCTCTCAAAGGATATAGAGGAACTGAAAAAGATTCAGAGAAGGGCAAAGACAATAAAGGGTATAGAATAGCTTCCATATAAGGAGAGACTAAAAAGATTACAGCTGTTCATCTTAGAAAAGGAGGCAACTGGAGGGCAGATATGATAGTAGTCTATAAAATCATAGTGTGGAAAAAAATGTTATTTACCCTTTCTAACAATACCACCACCACCAGGGGTCACCCGATGAAATTAATAGGCAGCAGATTTAATACAAACAAGAGGAAGTACATTTTCATACGAAATGCACAATTAACATTGCCATGGGATATTGTGATGGCCAAAAGCATCACTAGGTTCAAAAAAAAAACAACTAGATAATCTCAGAGGATAGGTTCATCAGTGGCAATTAGTCAAGCTGTCCAGGAATGCAACCCTGTGCTCGGGGCCAGAGACGTAACCAGGCAATTTAGCACCCAGACCAAGCAAGCACATTTGCATCCTCTACTGTTTTTTCATCATCTCTCACCTCCCTACTCCCTCACCCTGGTTATGGCCCTGCTCAGGGCAATCCTAAGAGACTGACTGCCAAGCTGCCCTGTTCTGTACACTTCCCCTGAAGCTGTGGTACTGGCCACTGTCAGAAACAGGGTTGTGGGCTAAATGCTGCATTGGTCCAGTATGGCATTTCTTATGGATTTTAATCTGTTGAAAAGGATAGGTTGCATACTGTGCTAATCTATTCAACAAGATAATATGTATCTGAGATGGTTAACTGTACTGATTACATGAATACATAGTTCAGTTATTTGCATACCTAATTGATACAATTGTTGGTTTTAAAACTTTTGCCAATAACGAAATCTGGGTATGCATAAAATGGCTAATGAAATCTGAAAGACTAGCTCATCTCTCAGAGGGGTAGCCGTGTTAGTCTGGATCTGTAAAAGCAGCAAAGAATCCTGTGGCACCTTATAGACTAACAGACGTTTTGGAGCATGAGCTTTCGTGGGTGAATATATCTGAGGAAGTGGGTATTCACCCACGAAAGCTCATGCTCCAAAATGTCTGTTAGTCTATAAGGTGCCACAGGATTCTTTGCTGCTTTAGCTCATCTCTGTGCATTCAAACCTTGTCTTTTAAAAAAAATTAAATACCTCCAACTCCACCCCTGTACCACACCAAAAGTTAGCATAAGCTATAATTTCAAGAATTCTGTTATGTTGAGGGAATGGTTTAGTGGACTAATTAATTCTTGAGATTTATACTTCTAATAATTTCTAAGAGTTGATTCACCCTTCCTCTTCCAGAAGCTAATAATCAGTTCCGTGACGTTTACTGATCATAGGGGCTTTTTGGATGAATTCTTAAAAACAAAGGTTGTGTGTCCATACTGCAGAAACACATTTCAGTGCTGGGGTATATGTATATGCTGTAAAGAATTTCAGGATTCAGTCAGGATGAAAGATGTTAGAAACAAGCAAAGGATACTTTTATACAGTAATGCATAATTAACTCTAGATTCCCCACTGAAATGTACTAGTATTACAAAGTTAACCAGATTTATTTCAGAAGTTTGGAATCAATTCCAATCAGAACAGTTAGGGAAAAAGTGTCTTATTAGAAAAGTCTGTAAAGACTTTTAAGCTTTCAGTTTACAGATGTTCAATAAAAGGAGTGCCTAGTCTTTGTTCTAAGTGCTACTTAACATGCATTAATTACTCCAGGACCCCCCTTCACTCAATTATTTAATTACTCAGTAGCTTAAAGCATACTTGATCTTGGAATAGCAACCAGAGTCCTCTAATCTGGGGGGTGGGGGAATGTCTTTCAACAGGGCATAAAAGTTGATAAAGCAGGACTATTACACACCCAGGAAGAGTTCCAAAGCTAGGGAATCAATGATATTGCAGCTACAATGCACTCAACTAAAGCTATTAAGCTACTGTATTTTACCAACTTAAATGATTTATTCAATGTCAACGCAATAACCTGCTTTTTGTACAGGATTTTTAAAAATCATTTATACGGGACACTTTCTGCTCACTTGTTCACTCACGCTAGTCAAGTTAGTTATACCAATATCAAGAGAATACAAAGGGTCTCTTTTTTGGGGTACATTATTGCACAGGATCAGCACCAGGCAAATGTACAATCTGGTTGTAAACACCATTTTGTACTGGACCCTAAGGCTATGAATGTACAGTTGGAGAAATAAATGAAAACCTCTCCTGAAATGACAAAAGTCATCCTCCAATAACCATTTTGAAGGTTAAGGCAATGCTACTTTTTACCTCCCTAAAAAACATGTCTACACAAACCACCACCATTACATCTGTGCATCTGTTATATGAAAAACCCTCCAAGTGTTGCTAGTCCCCATGTTACAGGCTTTGTTTTCAACGGTTCTTAATTCTTCAATCCTCACTATGAAAACACCAAGAGCTCCATGTACTTGAGATTTTAGAGAGGAGTTTAATAAACTAACATCTTTGATATTTGTTGCCAGAAACCCACAGTACTATACCCAGCATGTTAGGCACTGTATTACATACTAAAACTCTGGAGGAGTAAGCTTGTCAAAATTGGGAACCAAAGAAGCCCCTTATGAAAAACAATTAAGTTTACGATGAAGGCAGGAAGATGCTGAAAACATGGACAGCTCAAGTCTATATAAAAACTCTCACAAGAAGCTGCAGTATATTCAGCTAGGTTTATACTGCTGCACAGAACAAAGATGAACTGCAAATATGCTTATTTCACAATAGGGTAAGATGGGCCTGCAGTGCTTTGAGGTCTCTTTAGTATACAAGAAGTTTTCTATAACTGAAGGTCTTTTCAGATCATAAACCCAGTGGAGTGCAAATGAAGCAGATGAGTGACTTGCATTTTATTATTCATTACAGATCATCAATTCAAGGGTCTGGATAAAATTATTTGAATTATGGTAGCACCTAGTAATCCTGGTCAAGTTGCTCTTCATTCTACTCCCTTTCTAATCAGAAACTGGCAAATATACTTGTAACTAAAGCAGGGCAAGTTAGCACTTTAAAACAGGCTCCTGGAGCACTTGGCAATTTATAGCGGGCCAAGCCATGTGGAAGAAAGTCTTGGAGCGCTGCCTGAGACAGTTGGTGTTAGTGCATAAGTTTTTTGGACCTAGATACCTTACGGTACTTGCAGAACAATTTTTTTTTTGGGTCTCTCTCTTGCTGCAGGGACAACTGCTGGATTCCCCCGTTGGTGACTTATTCCTTCAATGTGTGGAACAATTAACTGTGGAGCTTAAAGAGTGAGGAGTTGCTTACTCCACACTAGTCTCATACCATAACAGGTCTGTCAGATCACATTTTCTGATGAGTAAATGTTGGTTTAGAGAGGGGTGAGCAAACTTTTTGGCCTGCAGTCCTTCACTTCACTGACCTAATAACCCCACCTCTATGAAAGGCATAATGCTTCGGTTGATGTAGTTAGGGCCATGCAGTATCTGTGCAGACACCGCGTTACTTACATCACTTGTCGGTGTCAGCAGCGGGGCTCTGTGCAGAGCAGACAGCCTGGGCTGTTGGCACCTGCTAGCAGGGCTCCAGCTGTGAGCCCCATGCAAGGTTGACTGCTTGGGCTTGGGCTGTGAGCATCCCCCTCCCCACTTGTCAGTGTAAGAGTTCCCAATGAGGACGCACTCCACTGGCAGAAGGAGGGTAGCATGGACATGAAAAACTGCAGTAACTACTACAGTGGCTGTAGACTGACATAACATTGGTGGACCTAATTGTCCAGTGTAGACAAGATGTATGGTTTTAAAGCTGCTATTAAGCCCTGGAACTGTGGCGCTCTTGATACGAAATAGGGAAGGCAGGTGACAGATGGAGCATAATGCCTTCCATTTTTGACTTAGGCCAAGACAGGTTGCCCAACAAGTTATCCTGTTAAGGAGTTAACAGAAGTGCCACTTTTCAGCCACTGCAGGCCTGTTTGCCTTCTATTCTCCACAGCAGAATGAAGAAAATTGCATGAAGACAGCTCACTTTCCAGGTATTATGACTGGGTATGTTGATTTTTCCAGAGTGTTAGGGACTCTGAGCTTTCACTTGGACCAACGAAGCATATCAGAACAGGGGCTTACCCTAAGCTCAAGACATGCAGCCAACAGAGCCTAGACTTAGCTACATTTTACTGAGATCCCTGAAGCTTTAAACCACTGTTGCCCCAGATCTCTTCATTTATTTTCATAATTCAATGAATCATAGTAGCTGGTAGTTCACTTACCCAGTCCAAGATATCATGGCCCTGAATTAGGCTATGAAGTTGTTCTTATCTTAACTAGTCAAAGTACTTCATACTTACACTAACAAAATGGTCCAATATATGCTACTTTCCAGCCAAAGGAGTACCTTGCTAAAAACAGCATAATAGGAGCAGGGCACCACTTTCATTAGTTTTGTTATGAGTGATAAAGTACAGTACTTGCAGAGAGACGCTTTTTTCCTTTTTTATTGCTGTTAATTCAAGGAAGAAAGGTTGCATAAAATCCAATCTGTTCTAGAAATATAAGTGACCTTTCCAGTACATAACATTTCAAATATCAAAGTATATGGTAAACATACAAATAAAGAGAAGGTAACATACCTCCTATTTACAGTACAGTATTTTAAATCATAAAGTAAGTTCCATAAAGTACAACTGGCAGGTAATTCACAATCTGAGTCCATTGGTGCTTTAACACCCTCACTTAAACTCAAATGTAGTTAATTCATTTAATAATGCGGTCCAAAAATACCCAGATCAAATAAAATATTTTTAATCAAAATAATTTCCATTTACTACTTTTTTCTTTTTAAAGTAAAGCTTTCATCTACCCTACCCCACCCCAAGGGGGAGAAATGTATACTGGTGCTATAAATATAAATGCTACCTATGAAGACATTTAGTAAATCAAGCTTTTTTTCTTCAAGTTTTTGTTTAGCAATTAGGCAGCTGAACCCCCAGACAATTTTACTTTTGTCACCCTACTGCATACCAGCATCTTGCTTTCATTTCTGCTATGAACTGTGAGGAATGCCAAAAACCTATGGATATACAGTGGTAATTGTTCATTGGTGTTGAATGTAGCAGTCATGAAAAATACACTCAGTCTTCCAGATAACCTCAGTGCACTTTAGGAAATCAAATATTACCTGGAAGCAATTTAGTACATATTGGCTTTTAAAAATAAAAATACAGCAGCATTAAAACTTATTGACATGACACCAACATGATTAATACCATCTTAGCACACGCACTTCAGTCTTTCACATTATACCATAATCACACATAGTGGTAAATTATTATAAAATAGTGACTTTGCTATTTGGTAGACTGGTCCTAATACAAATACTTATTTTGTAGAAAACCATAACTTTTGTTCAGACTGAAATAAACCATTTACATTCTAAATACAATGCAACACTAATAGTTTAGGGGAAAATCAAAATCAAGTAATGTTCATTCTGTGTCGACACAGAAGTAGAATAGCTTTTAAAAAAGTACTCACTGTCAGCTTTCATTAGAAATGCAAACACATGGAATACGACATTCATACCAACCCCCCGCCCCCTTTTTCTCTTGCATCAATCAGGCTAAAACATCACAATGGAAATAAGATCTTTCAGTTTAAGCTTGTTCATGTTCATACATCTGTTCACGTCCACACAGTTTCATTCCCTTCCCACTTGAAGTATTTTCATTTACTCTGGACTCAGAGCTGTGTGTATGTATAATACAAGATATTACATATATACACAATTCCGTGAGTCTTTAGTTTTGCTCCTCACAGGAAGACTAAACAATTTCCCCATATAATTCATGAGCATAACAATTTGCTATAGTATGGACAAACTCTTTATAAACTGCCAAATACTCATGCAGGCCAATGAAACCATGTGGACACAGTGAAGGTGGGAGAAAAACAAAAACAGCATCATAAGGAGAACAGGCTGGAGGTGGAGTGGGGTGGGACAGAAGGGGGGGCGATTGTGAGGGAACATGACCAAGTTTCTTCTTTCAACCATATGGCTGCTCCACCAGTGATGTCAGAGCTCAAAGGACATTTTAAAAAATGCAGTAAACATTGCATGTCTTAAGTCTTCAGTGCAAAAGTATGGTTCAAATGCTCTTTTGATTGTTTGGCTGTGTGTCTGAGTTGCATGCATTATGTAAGCTTTTTGCAGACTCATGAGATCAGGGACTCAATTTTCTTCTTTTGTATGGAACAGAGGTGCAGGAGCAATGAAAAATTCCAAAAGAATATAAAACCAGGATATTCTAAATGCAAGACCACAGGAAACACTCCCTCTCCCCCCCAATTCCCCAAACTTCAGTTTGTTATGTAGGCAATGTTTTACTTGTTTCAGTCTGCAGAATCCAACGTATCATTGGAAGGGGGAGGGGGAGGTGCGTATCTCAGTCTGTAAGTGCCTAAAACAGGAAAGAGAACTACTAAGTCAGTGTTTACAATTAAACAGATTACAAACCACTACAAGGTATCAAAATGGACATGCTCTTGAAAAGGCACTATCTTGTTCTCCGATCTTATTTAAAAAGGAGGGCTCAAACTTCATAGTTTTTCATCTCCTTGATGAAGTGTCAGCATAAAAGAAATCCAACCTAAAAATGTAAGACACTACCTCCCCTGGAAAAATGCAAAGTAAAAGTAACCCCCAAACACCAAGACTAATTTTTCTTGTTCAAGTTTGGCAAAAATGATTAAGGTCAGAGCAGACACACACTGAGGATCAGAAAGGAGGTGTTGGAAGAAAAATGTATTTAATGTTCTACAGGTACAAACACTGTTTCCCCCTCTTTTTTGAATGGAAAGAGGATGGAAGTTCTAAAACTGAAGTCACTTGTTAAATTTTAATTTCTTATTAGTGTCTTATTTCAATGTCTTTTTGCTGCAACTGTCTCAGGTTTCGAACAAATCCCTCCCACATAAAACAGGTTATACAGAGGACAGTTGGTTATGCAGAGGTAAAAAAATACATCAGAATGACCAGTTTGTTTTCCAAATCTTCACATACTTTAGAAATCCAAGCCATGTATTGTATATAGTACCTGACAATTTCCAATCCTTTTTGCAACTGAATTCTACCAAAACATCAAAGGGAGTGGAAGACTTGATATTAATAGCATGCAAGTCTGAAAATACTGCCAAAAGCCTAGAGAAACGAATGACAATTTAGAACAGAGATGGGTTGATTTCCTAGCCCCATTTCATACCCTTTTAAAATTTAGTTTAGTACCTGTGAACTTCATTTTCCCCAGTGTTTAATCATTGGGCCTAGATAAGCCTCTTTGCAGTTTTATAGCAGATCACTAGTGCACAACGTACATTTATACAAGCACACACGCACACACCTTTCTGCAAGAACAGAAACAGCATGGTCAGTAAGGTAAAGAGAAACTAGTAAACTCAAAAGCAAGTCCGTTGGGAGCTATCATGATTACCTTGCTGATTGGCCTCCATGGATGACTGCTTACAGTCCTGTGCATAGTGTCCACTTATACCACAATTGTAACATGAAACACTCCCATTCTTCTTGGGCCCCGATCCATTTGTGTTGGCAACTACGTTAGGTGCTGGATATACAGGATAGTACCTCCCAAATCCTGCCATTTGCTGCATACCATAGTTGGCCTGGCTCCCCATTACCGGGTCATGCATCAGTCCATTTGCATATGGAGTCTGAGGCAGAAAAAAAGGAAGTTGTGTTCCATTGCTTTGATGTGCCTGGTTGAGGTAGCTGCCATTGCAAAGAGATGGCAGAGTGAAGAAAGGTGGAACTCTGTAGACTTGTCCATGAATAGGGTTATGATAAAAATAGCTATTGATCTGAAGGCTTCCGTTGGACCCACAGCTGCATCTACGTCCACAAGAACCACAAGCCCCAGACCCCAACTGCTGTGGAGGCATTAAAGTCCCATTAGTGTTAGTATTTCCAACAGCATTTATATAGGATGTGCTGTCACTCTGCGCAGTGCTGTGTGTTAAAGCAGGGCTTGGGCTAGGGGCAGGGCCTGGTGTATGGGTAGGTATTGCAGGGGGAATAGTTGACTGGATCTGACCAACACCTAAACCAGCTGATTGAGGTGTGGAAGTTGCTACAGTGTTCAGCACATTTGTATTCTGGTTGGGCAACAAACTGGTAGCATGAGGAGTGCCTGGCAAAGTATAGGAAGTTGGTGGAGGTGCTGTTGAAAGACCAGCTGTGGGAAGAACTACCTTTAGACTGGCAGGCTGAGGGATTGCTCCGGTGTTCCCCTCAATATGAGGCACCATTTGATTCAGTCCTATCACTTGGGACGCAGGTTTTGTGATGGGATCTGTATTAGGAACTGGGGATCCTGGAAAACTACCTGGGCTATGGACTGGGATAAAGGCAGTATTTGGTGAGCCAATGCTTAAGTTTCCTGTTGGTTGCTGTGGTCCATTAACTGTGCAATTTTCAGATGATCCCTGCGGAGAGGGTATTTTCAATCTGTGTATTGCCAAGTGCAAAGCTGGGCTACCAGGCTGGACAGAATGTGGAAGAAAAGTGGATGGTACTGGTAGAGGGGAAGCCAACAGCTCAAGGCGTTTTTCAGATTCACCAGAAGTCACTGGCCCTATTCCAACTGGAGTTGAATTTGCAGATTCTCTCATTGGCGATATAGCGACAGGAGTGGTAACAAGCATTCCCATTGTTTTACCATCAGCAGATATGGGTGGTGGAACTACAACTTCAGGTTTCTGTGCACCATTGTGCATCACACAGTGTAAGGCAGGCATAAATGAAATATGTTGAAACTTTGAATTTAAAGGATCCTCTGAAATACTTCCATTCTCATTACTCACTGAAGGAATCTGAGCTGCTGCTTTGATGTTTGATGGACTTACGGCACCATAAACAGTAAACCTGGCTGCATCTTGATTCCCAGAGTCCTCTGAATTGCTGTCTGTATCTGTTGAAGATAAAGCATTAGTGAAATGTAAACTTGAGGTTTTACTATATTTTAATGCCACTAATAAGTGTTATTTCATCTTGATTTAGAATAAATTAAAGACCGTATATCCACCTTTCCAACTTGAGTTGGACTGATATTCTCTTTTCAATTAGGGGCATATCTGCCTTGCTTTCCGTTCTTTGCTAACACCAAATAATCCACTTGCTATTTTGTGTTTGTGACTTCTATATACATATGTATAAGTGGAGGGCACAGAACAAATTAAGCTCCTCCCATCTACCTGGAAAGATGTGAAATCACTATGCCCCCAGCTGGTACAATTCTCAAAATATATGTGACAGGGGAAGAGGAGAAAGAGCTCAGGCACACCATGTATATTTAAACAACTTTTCTGCTCCTTTAGCTTTTAGGACAGTCAAAACATTTTCATCTACTGCACTGTCAAATACAAGTAACCTACGGCAGGAGTTCTCAACCTTTTTCTTTTCTGAAGATCCCCAACATGCTGTAAAAACTCCACGGACCTGCTGTGGCACAACTGTTTTTCTGCATATAGAAGACAATGCTCGCTTAGGAAGTAGCAAATAGGGCAACTGCCCAGGGCCGCACACTACAGGGGGTCTGTCAAAGCTAAGTTGCTCAGGCTTCAGCTTCAGCCCAAGCCCCGGGATGGTGGGGCTTGGGGCCCCAGGCTGCAGTCCTGTGCGGTGGGGCTTTGGTTTTCTGCCCTGGGGCGTAGCAAGTATAACTCTGGCCATGCTTGGCAGATCCCCTGAAACATGCTCACAGGACCCCAGAGGGGCCCGGACCCTTGATTGAGAACCACTGATCTACAGCACTGAAAACAAACAAACATGGTAAGCACTGAGATTTCTATACAATAAGTTTGCTAATCTTAAAAAAAAAAAAAAAAAAAAAAAAAAAAGTTTTCATGTGTCACTTCTCAATTTTCAAAGAAAGCATTTCTTGTATTTAACCAAGTCTCAAGTGTTAAGAGCCCCAACACAATATTAAGTATATGAAAGCCACGCAGCAAACATGACCACTAGTCCATCATTCAAAGAAAATAAAAAAGCATAATGGTGAAAAATAAATTAAGATGAAAAAAAGACTAAGGTATTAACAACTCAGGTAGAGATATTTAAATATATACACAAATATTTTTACCTTGACAGTGTTCCTAAAACTTTAGATGGTCTGCCTTAACCAAAGGCTAGTCAGGCAATCCAAAGGAATAAGCCATGAAACAACATAGTGTCTATATAAAAAAGTGTAGTCCTTATACAGCCCATGCCACCATGCATTACTCCACATGGTCTCCTTCCCATCCCTGGCTCCTACCTAGTCTTGTGTTCATCCTGCCTCCACTGCCCAGCTCCACAATAGACTGCATATATCCTCACTCATCATCGCATTTCGTTTTATGTTTAAAAAGCTGAACGTAGAAGAGGAGTATAAGGCACTGAGTGGGGCTAATTACAAGGCACATAGGGAAGAGTTTTGAAAATGCTATGCAGGGAGCATGAGGCAGGGAGGAGCTCCAAGCCTCTTACAAGCAAACATACAAAATTACAGAAGGTGAAAAATTTCACCAAAAGTGGAAAGTTTTTCTTGACTTATCGGATTGAGAGATGTTAAAGCTGAAAACATGACAAGGTGTAATTGTGCCGCACATTTGGAATCTTACAGCTGACTCTCAATGTGGGGACTTTGTATATGCGGTATGAGGCTGAGCATTGCTCCTTTTTCCCTGGGGTGTATGTTAGTGGCAATGTATTTATCTTGCAGATTTTTTTGTATGTTTTATATTAAAGTAAAATTCAAAGCTATTTTTAAAAGCTTTTGAAAACAGCTCCTCTCAGGAAGGGTGACAGCAGAACATTCTCCAGAATACTTATTTCAAATATAGACTATGTAGTCACCTCAAGCCTGCAGTGAACAAATGCGATATCTGTACATCATCATCTCATCGCATTTCACATAACTTTGTAATTTCCAAGGAACTCCTTGTCAGTTAAAAAAAGCTTTGGAAATTGCCAAAATGTTGTTGCGTTATTGAAAGTAAATCCATAACTTGTTACAGAACTGTGTCTGCAGGAGATCTATTGCTTGTTCACTGCTTTCTGGAAGGTGCCATGTGACATGCACTATACTCCTTCACAGTAGACAGACAGTTTTTGTCTTCCAATGATGTTGCTAACTGAAGCACATTTTCCTACTGTCATATGACTGCATGTGTGACAAGGGGTTATTATAAAATGGTATAAAATGAAGAGGATCAGTTAAGTATTGCAAAGCAAAGATTAGCATTTCTTGCCTTCAGGCATCAATACTACAAAATGCATCACCTAGGTACTCTCTACCATCAACACAAACATACGTATCTGGATGTAAATTAAGTGTCAGAAGTAACTTTGATGTTAAGTAACTTTGGTGTTTTAAAAAGAAGAGGAAAAACCTTAGCGAAATTTTTGGAATACTGTTTTCTTGGAGGAATAAAATTAGTCAATTGGCAACTTGAGTATACCTAGAAATGAGTTATTTAACATTGCAAAACAAGGTTTTGAAATAGCAGTGAAAACTTGAATCCTGACCAACTGGCAATGTGGTAATCAAATATATGACTGAGGCAATCAGTTACACTACTTATAGATTATAGGAATAAAGATTAAACCAGATCGTTGTTAGATAATTCGAGTAAGTAGTCAAGCTCAATGTTTGCCCTACTGAGGTGTCCAAACAAGTACGTACGCACGTACGTACACACACACACACACACCACTGCACAAATCCAACCTCTGTCTTTCTCTTCTTCACTTTCAAAGCTTTCCCTCCCGTGTCGTGGGCTAGAAGGAGAACTGTAACTCTCTGAAGACGTTTCTCCACATGTGTCATGTCCAGATCCAACGTCCAAATTCAGATCTAAAAATAAAAAGAACCTCTTTTTATTTTGTATCACACTGTATGGCAGCTGGGTTATTTTGGATTGCTCACACCCTACTAGTTCAGACTTTAATTTCTATATGTACATAGAACCAAAAGAAAGGATAACTGCTCAGTCAAATGGTATTCCTTGCTGAACTGATTGCAGTGTAACAATCACGTCCTTTCTTTTGACTTTTTATCAAATATACTGTTAGGAGGACTTTCGACCACACACACACTTCCCCACCTTAGACTTACTGGGAGAAAGCTCAATTTCCTGGGGAGTTTTAATAGTTAAATATGTAGTAAAACAGAGTCATGATCAATCATATCACTCATCCTACCCAACCAAGTGCTAGCAGACTTCTTTGGAGTGAGAATTTTGTATTCGCTCAAATGAGACTGAAAAACCAATGTAGTCTAATGTTCTCTTAGCTATAAAAGGTCAATATTCGCTGCTCTGGTCACTGAAAACAAAATCCTCAAGTGGAATCTCAGAAGTATCTGGCAGTGTACAAAGCTACAACATAATTAACTGATGGCATGGCAAGACTAGAAACAAGAACAAAAGACCAGAGGTAGGAGATGTCATGAAAGTAAAAAAGTGTCTAGTTTTACCAACCCAAACAGAAGATTTAGACCATGCCTGGTTATAGCTACAGAGGGATTCCAGCATGACATTCAGGAAGGACATTCTTCACAGACTGAGCTCTCCTTTGAGCCCATTTCAGATACAACTTAGTATGTTGTGCAAATATAACCTGGCTGATCACAAATGTTTGGGAAGAATACAAGTGACCATCTCTCCTCAAGTAACTCAGTAAAGTCAGGGTAGACATCACCAGCTTTGTCATACGCTAAGCAACAAGCAGGCAAGCACATTCTGTAACTATTACCTTGAAACTGACAACTCCAAATAAAAGCCAATTGCTTTACTTGTTCACTTGTGATTTGGTTATCACCTTGGCGACAGTTCCTGTCAGGCAACATTCAAATGGTAGTTGATCCTCCAGAATACTACTGCATTATGGACTTCCATACAAAGGGAACAATCCAGACAAGCCTTAACTTTTGAACCTGTCAGAGGAACTGATCTGGACTCCCCCACTTGTTCTCACCAAAATACCCCAGAATTTCCCTTAACAGAATTCTTGATATATGTATTGTCAATCTTAAACAGTAAACTCTCCAGAGCAGATATTATGCTGTATAAAACACCATGTAAATTTACAGTATTGAGTGACTGCTTGCCATTTCCTCAAACCACCACAATATTCAAATACAGGATATTACTTGAATCTTATCTGGGTTAAAACTTAAATCACCTCTCTGTTATCCAAACAAAAACGTGTGCCAGACAGCCACCACAGTGTACAGTTGGGTTGACAAAGGACAAGTAATCATCTTCATTAGAATATTTTCCTGCAGATCAAAACATCCCTTAGCATGGTCACACAGATTGAAAAGAAGGACCCAAGATAGAAGTCTGTAGCATTTCAAGAATGAATGTCAGTCAATCAAGTATCCCTCAACACTTTGAGACCTCCTCCAGGACTGAGTTCAGCTACTTGGTGGTACCAATACCTTATGATAATTGCAATCAAAGATCAGCAAGGACAGACTTTTTTTTGTCCATAGTTCATGCCATGACAATCTGAACTGGATTGACTGACGTTTAATTGACAACACCTTACATTAAAAACTGTCTCAATGGCTAACCAGAAGACAGCTGAGCATTGCACCTATTCAAGAAAACTCAGTCTCCATCAGCTGTGGAATAAGCACTTCTTCAATAGCTTTAATCAGCCAGGGAGAACACTGATCTGCATTTACAGAGAATGTCAACTTGCCAGTCAAGCAATATTTAGATCTATACAATAGAAGGCATATATAGGAAAAGGGAAGGTATGGTATGTGACAATGTCTTCTTATTTTATCTTGGCATTTATACTACCCAAATTATACATTCTCCCTATCATGTTCTGATGGATAGAGTGCATTTTACATGACAAGCTTTGGTTATTAAAAACAACACACCCCAAAAATGTGCACAGCAAAGGGAAAGTTACTCAGAGAAAGTGCAGTAGTGTAGGTGCTTTGAGATGTGTTCCCCGTGGGTGCTCCACTACCCTCCCTCTTCCCCTCTACTTTGGAGTGTCATAATAATGCTAGAGAAGAAAGAGGGAGGGAGGAGAGGTGGTCACACATTGCCAAATAACCACCTCAAGCGCAGGGCCGGCTCCAGGCACCAGCATGCCAAGAGCGTGCTTGGGGCAGCAAGCCACAGGGGGTGCTCTGCCAGTGGCCACGAGGGCGGCAGATAGGTTGCCTTCGGCGGCATGTCAGCAGAGGGTCCGCTGGTCCCGCAGCTTCGGCATACCTCCCGCAGGCGTGCCGCTGAATCCGCGGGACCAAGGACCTCCCGCAGGCAAGCCGCCGAAGGCAGTCTGCCTGCCATGCTTGGGGCGGCAAAATACCTAGAGCCGCCCCTGCTTAAGTGGTGGGAGACGAGGACTGTGAGTGTGCAATCCAGTTGGGCATGCTACCATAAATCTCCAATTCCGCATGCTGGGGTGGGTGCACAAACACCTAAAGTGGAGCACCCACAGGGACACACATCTTGAAGAACCCAAGTTATTGCATCAGGTGAGCAACTTTCTTCTTCAAGTGATGATGCCCCTGTGAGCGCTCTACTTTAGGTGACTTCAGAGCAGTGCCCTCCAGTGGAAGGAGGGAGCTTTGGAGTTGAAGTTGTGGCAGATGACAGTACAGTGAGTCCAAACAGAGTATCAGAGGTTACATGCTGTTCTAATGCATAACGTTGCATAAAATGTAGGGGCTGAGGTCCACGTTGCAGCCTTACAGATGTCCATAATGGAAGTGTTAAGGAATGCTGTGGAGGCCAATTAGGCCCTGGTGGAATGTGTGTGAATCTCTGCAGGGGGTTGCTGGTCATGTTGATGGTAACAGTTTGATGCAATCCAAAATCTATTTGGATAGCCTCTGTTTAGATATTGCATCCCCTTTGGATCATTCAGTAATTGAGATACATAGTTTTGGGGAATTACATGATTTAGCTCTATTTAAAAGGCTATTGCCCTGCATGCATCCAGGGTACGTAATAGGGAGTGCCATACCTCATGGGGTTTGGGGTAGAATGTTAGTAGATAGACAGACTTTAAGCAAAAGGTTGCAGTGTGGTCTCAGGTAAACTTTATCTTTGAAAAAGATTATGGGTCTTTGGTGGATCTGCCATGAGAGCTCCCAACCCTCCCATTTGTTTGACAGATGCAATGGCCTCAAGGAACACTACCTTTATGGAAAGGTGCAGTTGAGAGCATGTCACTATGGGTTCAAATGGAGGGCTGGTGAGAACTCAAAGGACTAGGCTGAGGTCCCATGGTAGAGTAGGATTTTGTACTTCTGGGTAGGTGATGCCTTTAAGGAACTGTTTTGTGAGTGGATGGGCAAAGAGCGATATCTACTTCATGGTGGAATGCTGTGACAGTGGAGAGATGTACTCTGAGCTCATGGAGAGGCCCGATTTAAGTTCTAATAGTCTAATATTAGAGGCAAGGGGACTGAGATTGATAGAATCTGTTTTGTTGGCACCAGGTATTGAATCGCCTCCATTTGTGCAAGTGCGCGTGACGGGTGGTTGTTCTGCAGCTGTTTAACCATGTCATTTCAGACCCTGAGCCATCGAATAACCATGCTTTCAGGTGGAGTCTTTGGGGATCTGGGTGAAGGATGTGACCTGTGTCCTGCGACAGAAGACAAGGCAGAAGTGGGAGCAAACGTGGTGGATGCACCACCAACTGGAGAAGATAAAAGGTATCAGGTTTTTGGAGGCCACATGGGGCTTATTAGGGTTTCTTTGGACCTGTCCTGCCTGATCCTGTGGCTCACTTGAGCTACAAGGGGGATGGAAAGGAAAGCACATAGGAGAGGAGTGTTCCATTGAATGAGGGAAGCGTTGTTGCCTAGAGAGCGGGGACCAAGTCCTGCCCTGGAACAAAACTGCAGGCATTTGACATTTTGTGCAGTTGCAAACAGACCTATTGTTGGGAACCCCTAATGCTTGAAAACATTTTGGAACACGTGTTCCTGAGAGAAGTTCCTGCTTAGTGCATCTCCTATGGTGTTCTGGCATCCAAGTAGATATGCTGCTGTGACATGGATATTGTGCGAGATGCATCAGTGCCAGAGCTGCATGGCTTCTCTGCATAGTGAGTGTGAGCACACTCCCTGCTGCCTATGAAAAACATTCATGCCATGTTGTCTGTGAGGACTTGTGTGGTCTTGTTTTTGATGATCGGAAAGAAGTGGGAGCAACCATTGTGAATGGCTCGTAGTTCTAAAAGATTTATGTGGAGAAGGGATTCTGCTGGGGACTAACGGCCCTGGATGGAATGTGAGTTCAGATGTGCCCCCCAACCCAGGAGTGATGTGTCTGTCATGATGGTCATCGTTGGGGAATTTTGTACAAGAGGAAGCCCTGCACAGACATTGTCTCGTTGTGTCCATGAGAGCAGGGAGTCTTATTTTGTTTGGCATTGTGAGGTGCTTGTTTATACTGTGTGTGGGATGTAAACTGACTGGAGTCAAGCTTTTAGATAATGCATGTGTAGTCTTGCGTGCCTGACAATGAACATTGTGGAGGCCATGTGGCCTAGTAGTTGCAAGCAAGTCCTGGCAATGACTTGCAGGCTGTTTCGTGCTGTGGAGATCAGGTTGGTTAAGGTGAGAAATTGTTGTGGTAGAGAGGTTGTCACCTCGGGAGAACTGAGGTAGGCTCCAATCAACTCTAGTTTCTGAACTGGTGTTAGTGTTGATTTTTGTGCATTTATCTGGAGGCCTAATCTTGTGAAGAGAGCTATTGTCTGTTTGGTGCACTCTGATGCTGCTTACTGTAGGTGCTTTCAGCAGGAAGACATCCAAGTTTGGGAATATCAAAGTTCCTTTCCTGTGGAGGTAGGCCAACACGATGGCAAGGACCTCTGAAAAAAGAGAGAAGTAGGGGATAGGCCAAAGGGTAAGATCTTTTATTGAAAATGATCCTGTCCTATTGCTGGAATTACAGTGGCTAACGTGACCATCTTGAAGTGTTGGGTTTTCACGAAAAAGTTGAGTGGAAGATTGAGAATGGGTCTCCATCCTCCTGTTTTTTTTCTGTATGAGGAAATAATGTGAATAGAAGCCCTTCCCCCTCTGTATTCTGTTGGTACCAGTTCTACCGCTCCTAGATGTATGAGGTGGGTTACCTCTTGTTGCAGTAGGGCTTTGTGAGAGGGGTCCCTGAAGAGAGAGGGAGGATGGGGGGGGGGAAGAAGGGGAGTAAAAGGGATGAAGTATCCAACCTCAATTATCTCCAGTACCCATTTGTCTGTTGTGATTGACTTCCATACTATCCAGTCTGGAATTAGACAGTCTGCAAATGGTTGAGAGATGGGGAGGGGTTCCAACGCTTAGAGATGTGGCGTTCTCTGACCCTCGACCAACACATCAAACCTACTGTCTGGAGGATGGTTGTGAGATATGGCATATTGAGGTAGAGGCTGGCGTCTCCTTGCAGGCCTCTGTTTTTGGCCCTGTGGTTCATACTGTCTAAGCGTTTGTGTCTATGGTATAGACCGGAACTGCTGCATGTTATAGTATTTACTCTGTCTTCTCTTGTTCCGAGGAGTATAATTTCCCAGGGATTTTAGTGTTGCCCTTGAGGATGTGTAAAGACCCATCCGTCTTGACCATGAAGAGTTTGGGCCCTTCAAACGGCAGATCCTCAATTGTCAATTGCATCTCTTTTCCAGAGAGATGCAACCAAGAAGCTCTCCTCATGACTATCGCAGTAGCTGTAGATCACGCTGTCATGTCTGCAGAGTCCAATCAATGCCTATAATCAATGTCATTCCAGCAATCAGTTGTCCCTCAGAGACATCACTCGAAACTGGTATAGTTGTACGTGTTGGTTGTGGCAGACTGATGGTAGGTGGCAGCATGTCCTGGAGTTGCATGGAGCTGCTTGGTGCTGAGTGGTGTTGTTGGTGGCATGGGTTTCGTTTTCCCCTTACTGTCCATATCTGAGCTGGCTCGCTTGGAGTCCTTTGCTCTCTTGTGGTACTCATAGTACCAGAGGGTGCCGCAACTTCAGTGGTAGACGTTTCTGGTGCGGTCAGTACCAACTGCATGTGTCAGCTTGGGGACTGATGTCTCTTGGTCATTTCCCACGTTAGTGAATCCAAAGTACACTTTTTAGCCACCGTTTTGGTTGGGTGGTTGGTTATGCGAGCCTTAGAAGAACCACCTCTGTCAGAGGCTGCTGTGGGTGACTTTTGCCCCTGGAGGAGGGGAAGTCTGTGCTTCTGGCTCAGATGCTGGTTTGTGGGACTTCTCCAGTAGGAGTAATTTCAATTGCAAGTCCCTGGCTTTCCTAGTCTTGGCTTTTACTTATGGCAGCGTGGACACTTTTGAACTGTGTGTGTCTCGTCTAGGCAGTGGACACACTCAGAAATAACTGGAGGGTTGTTTTATGCTAAGTAAGCTCTGAGGCACTGCTAAATGCTCTGTCAGTGAAAGGCAGAGAAGGAACTGAACGGGGATGGTCGCACAGCGACAGATAACCGCCTGAAGCAGCACGAGATGAGGACAGCGCATGTGCAACCCAACTGGGCACTGCTACTATAAATCTCTGATTACCAGAGTAAGGGTGCATGAAAACCTAAAATGGATCACCCACAGGGACATCACTACCTTCCAAAACATAAGAAATGTTCTCTGCTTGAACAGCTTACAATTAGAGCTGGTTAAAAACATTACAGATTTAGGGAAGTTCACACACTGACAGTCATTTTTGAAATTTCAATGTCTACTTAAGTCTCGTAAGAATCCTCCAACAAATAGGATTAACAGTTCAGGACAGGAAAGGGATGGGGTTACTAAAGCTGAGAAAAAAAAGAGGAGAGAATGAATTCTTGATAGAAGACAAAGGTGAAAAGACCAGCAAGACAAGCATATAGCAGTAGCATTTTGGACAGACTGTGGGTGGGTGAACAGAAAACTTAAACGGTAAAGAGAGGGAAGATCTGAAATGGCAAAGATACGACTTTGAATTTTTCTTCCATATATCTAAATAACCATTATATGACAGATTAGGAGCCTGGGAAAAAGAAAGATAGCAAAGATGGGGAAGAAGAGTGATTAGGAACAAACAAGTTAAAATTGAGATATTAGTTTAGATTTATGATGTTAAAATTCCACTGAGGAAAGTGAGAAGAAAAAGGGAAAGTAGTTAATGAATAGCTGAAGTGTGTGACCTTTAATATTACAATCCTGCTTTCCAACTATGCTTTTTCCCGCCTCCTCCCGCCCCCCTCCCAACAACAATAGCTGGAGGAGAAGGGGGAGGAGGGGAAAGTACAGAAGTGAAAAATGGTAGCCATGGGAGACTTCTGTGCCAAAAAATTAAAATTTCTGTGCACAATATTTTAAAATTCTACACATTGTCAAAATAAATAACAGAATATAATTGCTCTGGTTTCAATTATTTTGGTAATTTATTTCAAAAATACCTGTCAACATGTCAACAATACAGACAACAGCAAAGAAGATTCCCCCATGAGTAGAGAGTTAAAGAAACCCCTACAACAACCCAGTTCCAGTTGGACAGGGGGTAGATGGGGCTCTGTGGGGTCCCGAGCTCAGACACCTGCACGTCCATCCTTTCAAAACCCAGGTGCAGGGTACCCCTCAGCCCAGATAGCAGTATGCCCCTCCCCACAGAACCCAGCCACAGGGCAGCCCCAGGCCCAGACAGCAGAACCCCCAGAGCCTTTACTCTCCCACAATTTCTTTACTGTCCCACTAAGGGACATGGTGTGATATGGCCCTGCCCTTCCTCACTCCCTTTCTGGCATGACCAGGTGTCCAGTTTTTGACTGAAACACCCGGTCGAAAAGGGACACTAGTGGCTTTCATCAACACCACTGACTGGGCTATTAAAGGTCCAGTCAGCAGTGCTGCGACGCTAAGGCAGGCTAGTCCCTACCTGTCCTGGGGCACCACGCTGCACCCCGGAATCAGCTAGCAGGTCCAGCTTCTAGACAGGGGGTCCATGCGGCTCCATGCGCTGCCCCTGTCCCAAGCATCGGCTCCGCATTCCCATTAGCCAGTTCCTGGCCAATGGAATCTGGGGGCGTTACTTACAGGTGAGAGCAGGGTGAAACACAGAGCCTCCTGCCTCCCACCTTCCCCCTGCCTAGGAGCTGGACCCAAACCCCTCCTGCCTGGCCCCACCCCAAAGCCAGCACCCCCCAGCCCAGAGCCTGTATCCTCTCCTGCACCCCAACCCCCAGCCCTGACCCCCTCCAAACCCAGAGCCTCTCCTGCACCCCAGAGCCTTCACCTCAACCCTTGACCCAGTCCAGAACCGCCTCTCACACCCTGAACCCCCCCCATCTTCAGCCTCACCTCAGAGTCAGTACCCAGAGCCCACACCCCAATCCCCTGCCTCAACCCACAGTCCCCTCACACATTCCAAATCCCTCGGCCTGGAGTACCTTCCTGCACCCCAAACCCCTCTTCCCTGCCCAGAGCCCACACCCTCAGCCAGAGCCCTCATCCCCTCCCGCACCCCAAAACCCCCTTCCCCAGCCCAGTGGAAGTGAGTGAGGGTGGGGGAGAGGGAATGTAGTGAGTGGGGGGAAGGGCCTCAGGGACAGGCGGGGCTAGGGTGTTCCATTTTGTGCAAATAGAAAGTTGGCAACTCTACCCCTTTGCCAGAGCTGGCTGGGTCTCCCAGGCCCTCTCCTATCCCTGGGAGAATAAGGATCAAATAGCATGCAGCCTCCAGCCCCAAACTGGGCGTTCTGCTCACTGAGAGTTGGCTTCTGCAGAGTCCAGCAGCCTCTAGTGGCAGCCAGAAATTCTGAGAGGGTAAACAGAATTCTATGAAATTCTGCATTGCACAGTGGCACAGAATTCCTTCAGGAGTAAAATGGCAGAGCAGCTCTCATCATACCAATTAGGAACCAGATTACGAACTAGTAGAATACATGAACTGCAGAGGTGGTTAAAAAAAGGCATTAGTTTGAATGTGCAATTTTAGTTGTTCTACAAGTCTTACCACTGTAGCAAATCCACTCTAATGGCACAGAAGGATTATCAGAGCTGCATGAAAGTATAGCCATGAGGCCAATGGGGAAGAGGAGAAAGCACAACTGAAGTGAGGAAGGGGCAATTCCTATAGCTTGTACAGGCCTACAAATTTTATATGGAAACAAAAATCAAAGTTATGGGTCTTTGACCTCAGATAGGTGTGACCTTTATTCCAGTCAATATGCAGAAACAGACATTATACACTAGGAAGATAAACAAAAAATGACAGGATGCTTTCCTGTCTCTATAATTCAGAGAGTAAGATTTGGCAGGTACACTACTACTGCTGCTGCAGATATGACAGCATTCACTTAAGACATCATTTTTTCATATTCTGAGGCATCAGAATACTTATGGACACCTGGCACACATTTTAGGTATGTTATCAGACACAAATCCAAAAGGAAAGTGCCTTTACCATCTGCAAACCACAACTCAAGACAACTGAATAAAAATTAAGACTAAAAATTAGGGCCGTTGGTTAACTGCAGTTAACTCACGTGATTAACTCAAATTAATCGTGATTAATTGCAAACAATAGAATACCAATATAAATTTTAATATTTTTGGATTTTTTCTACATTTTTAAATAGTGATTAAAATTACAGTACAGAATGCAAGTGTACAGTGCTCACTTTATATTTTTTATTACAAATATTTGCACTGTAAAAAGCATAAATACTATTTCTCAATTCACCTCATACGAGTACTGTAGTGTAATCTCTTTATCATGAAAGTGCAACTTACAAATGTAGGATTTTTGGTTACACAACTGAACTTAAAAAACAGAACAATGTAAAATTTTAGCGCTTACAAGTCCACTCAGTCCTACTTCTTGTTCAACCAAAGACGATCAAGTCCGTTTACATTTACAAGAGAAAATGCTGCCCGCTTCTTGTTTAGAATGTCCCCTAAAGGTGAGAACAGGCACTTGTATGGCACTTTTGTAGTTAGCATTGCAAGGTATTTACGATCCAGATGTGCTAAACATTCATATGCCCCTTCATGCTTTGGCCACCATTCCAGAGGACATGCTTCCATGCTGATGATGCTCATTAAAAAAAAATGTGTTAAATTAGTGACTGAATGCCTTGGGGGAGAACAGTATGTCTGCTGCTCTGTTTTACTCGCATTCTGCCACATATTTCATGTTATAGCAGTGACCCAGCACACGTTCGTTTTAAGAACACTTTCATTGCAGATTTGACAAAATGCAAAGTACGTACTAACATAAGATTTCTAAAGATAGCTACAGCACTCGACCCAAGGCTTAAGAATCAAAAGTGCCTCCCAAAAATCTGAGAAGGATGAGGTGCGGAGCATGCTTTCAGAAGTCTTAAAAGACCAACACTCAGATGCGGGAACTACAGAACCCAAACCACAAAAAGAAAATCAACCTTCTGCTGATGGCACCTGACTCAGATAATGAAAATGAACATGCATCAATTCGCACTGCTTTGGATCATTATTAAGCAGAAATCGCACGGATGCATGACCTCTGGAATGGTGGCTGAAGCATGAAGGGGCATACAAATCTTTAGCACATCTGGCATGTTAATATCTTGTGTTGCTGGCTACAACAGTGCCATACGAATACCTGTTCTCACTTTCAAGTGATACTGTAAATAAGAAGAGGGCAGCATTATCTCCTGCACGTTTGTTTGAGCAATTGGCTGAACAAAAAAGTAGGATTGAGTGGATTGGAGGCTCTAAATTTTTTACATTGTTTTGTTTTTAAACGCAGCTGTGTTTTGTACATAATTCTACATTTGTAAGTTCAACTTTCATGATAAAGAGATTGCACTACAGTACTTCTATTAGGTGAATTAAATTTTTTTTACAATACAAATATTTGTAATTAAAAAATAAGTGAGCACCGTACACTTTGTAATTGAAATCAATGTATCTGAAGATATAGAAAACATCCAAAAATAATTAAATAAATAGTGTTCTCTTGTTGTTTAATCACATGCTTAATCGCTTGACAGCCCTACTAAAAATGCAAAAGACATTCCTGCAGTGCCTTAACTCCATCAGCAGTTGAGGCTGTTCAACAATCCAAGTCCCCATCAGTGGTCTCCAAACATTTTTCCAGAAGTTTGGTTACTCATCTTTAAACAAGATGAACACAAACTGAGAATACAATAGTAGAGTCTTCAGATAACAAATCAGCACATTATAGTTTACCAGCCCGATTTCTACAAATTATACCTTCCAAAAGATGACAACGTAATGTGACAGAAGTTTTTTTAAAAATGGTAGTTTAAAGTCACCTCGGGAAGGAAAAAAAAATTCACTTCAAAAGGCCCATTAGCAATATTTTTACGAATGTAAAGAAACATCTGAAGTGATCAAATAGGGAGGTTCCTCAAGATGTACGGTCCCCATCTGTATTCCACACAAGTATGGATGCACACCATACACTTGAGTCTAAAGATTCTCAACAAGCAATGTCCATTGGTGTGTATACACACACACACACACACACACACACGCGCCTTCCTCATGCTCCAGACTGAGGGCCTAAAAGGCAGCGTGGACCAATGGGACATCTGATTTTGTCATCTTCCTGAATTAGAAGATTCAGAGAGAAATTAATCCTGATAGGATGAAGGGCCGACATCCTCAAAAGGTCTGGGAACAAAAATGGTCAGGGCCAGTTGGGTGCTATGAGAACGACTCCTGCCTTGTTGTGACAGATGTTTCCTAAGACCCATGATAGCGGGGAATGGGTGGAAAGACATCCAAGTTGGTCTGTCCATGAGAATAGGAGAAACTCACCCTGGGAGTCTTTGCCCATAGATGCTCTGGAGCAGTATTGGGGAAGTTACTTATTTGTTTGGGGGTATGGAGAGCCCATTAACTGAATGTCTTGCTCAGGACAGAACTCATGGTCTGCAGAGAAGTGCCTGCTTGGGTTGTCTGCTAATGAATTCTGAACACCTGGATAGTGATATGGTTTCTGGTGCCCAATTCCAAAGCCTGACTGCTACCAGGCAGAAGGAAAGGGATCTTGCACCACCCTGCTTGTTTTTATATAAGAGACCATGGTGATGTTGTCCAACATTGCTTGAATACAGAATGACTGCATGAGCAGGAGAAAGGCTCACTCACACTTGTTCTGGGTTCAACTACCAGGTTAAAGATGTGATGACCCTGGTGAGAACGGTCACTCTGCTGTTTATGTGGTCCCCACCTGGCATGTAGAAGGTCAAGAGCCGGGCCTACAGGCAGCATAAATGAAGTCTGACAAATGGTGTTACAAGTACACAAGGCCACGTGGTTTAGCTGAGACAGCATACACTGCCCATTGACTAACTTTTTTTTTGGGGGGGTGGGGTGAGAGCGGGAGGAAAGCTCTTGCTGAAACTCAAGTCCAGTGTCACTGATGCACTTTATCATCTGTGTGCTGCCAAAACAGACTTTTCTTTGTTCATGTAAACACTGCACTTCGCCACAAAATGAAGCAGGAACAAAGTCACTCATCTGACTGTGTGGTTGGAGTGACCTACTACTTGGAGCTAACCATCAAAATAGACGGAAAACTGACATCTCAGATGGGCTGCCACTATAGAGGAAAGCCTTTGTGAATACTCTGAGCACCACTGCCAATCCAAAGTGAAGGGCTCCAAACTAGTAACGTTTCCTGACTAACCAGGAATTGAAGCAATTCTGTAGGACAGATTAATATCTGCATTAAAAAAAGTGTCCTTCATATTGAGAACTATGAACCACATTCACATCTTGTAGGGAGGGGTAACCAACCTGAATCTGAATAAGATGTTCAGTTGTCAGCAGGTCCCGGATCCCAACCCTACATCTCTTTTGGAGATTAAGTAGCATCCCTTGATACTGAGGCGGTACTTGCTTGTTCTATTGCCCCTTGCTGAAGAAAAGAATCTGCATCCTGGCAAAGAATCTCCTTGTGAGAGTGGTTCCTGAAGGGGAGGAGGATGCAGAGGGAAGAGAAATTTGATGGCATAACCATGGTGGATAATTTTTTAGCAACCAACTGTCTGTTATGATAGAGTCCCAAGTGTAGGCAAAACATGAGACTGCCCCAAAAGAAAAATGGGGAGACTGATGCTTCTATTTCTATAACTGAGGTGTCAAAAGTAGCCTTTAAGTGGGTGGGAATGGGTGGAGGTCATGGCAGTAGAGGGGTCTGAAAATGGTGTGAACATCTATTCTCTCAGAGGCAGAGATCTAAATGCCCAGTGAGGGAAGCACTGGGCTTCAGCCTTTGAGGGACTGGAGAGACTCTTAGTCTTTGATATTATCAGCCTATTCTGTGAGGACAGATCTTGGATGATATTCTGCACCTCTCTAGGGAAACCTAAGCATTGCAACCACTACTCTTATCATAACAATGGCTGTAGCTATCTCCCTAGATGCAGTATCTGCTGCCTCCCCTGTGGTTGGAGGGAAGTTTTGGCCACCAAACTGCCCTCATTCACTAAGGCCTGGAAACAGGACCTATTCTCCTCAGGGAGCTGGTCACTAAATTCCATATACTCAGTGTAATTAGTAAAATCATATTTGGCCAAGAAAGCCTAGTAATGAGAGATCCAGAACTGGAGAGAGGTGGAAGAAAAGATTGTGCTGCTTGTCTCTCTTATCAGAGGGAAAAGCCTTTGGTTGCTGTTGCTTAGATCACTATAGCCACCTACACCACCAATGAGTTAAGCGGTGGGTGAGAACAAAAACCCTCACCAGTTGAATGGAACAAACTAATGCTTCTCTGCCCTCCTAGGGATGAGAGCACAAGAAGCAGGAGTGTACCAAACCGCCTTTGCTGGGTCCATAATGGCCTTGTTGATGGGGAGGGCAACTTGATTGGGACTTCATCAAGCTGCATCTGTAGCTCCACTGCCACCCTAGGCATGAGCTCTTGATATTGTTTAAAGTTGTCTGGTGGAAATGGAGAAGATACAGTAACTAACTCATTGAGTGAAGATTATGAGATTGCTCACTGAACTGCTGGATCTGGCTCACCTTTCCATTCTGTATATTCTAACAGTGCCATTTGTGGATGTCCAGACAATGGCAAAATAGGATTCTTACACCAATCCTGGCTGTTTAGAGTAGGGTTCTCATGGTCCCTATTATTGCCAGTATGATGGATCAACTGACAAAGGAGGACCTCATGGCATGACCTCATACCACCTTTCTCCTGTGGAATCTTATCTGGGGCTCCTTTGTCATGTCACTGCCTGATGTTGCACAGACTTCTGTGGGGCCTAAGACTCATCCAAAGAGAAAGCCATATCACTCATCTCCAGCGGAAAAGACGGTTACTCACCTTTGTAACTGTTGTTCTTCGAGATGTGTTGCTCATATCCATTCCAGTTAGGAGTGTGCGCCGCACGTGCACATTCGTCGGAAAACTTTTACCCTAGCAATTCAGTGGGCCGGCAGGTCGCCCCCTAGAGTGGTGCCGTCATGGTGCTCGATATATACCCCTGCTGGCCCACCCGCTCCTCAGTTCCTTCTTGCCGGCTACTCCGACAGTGGGGAAGGAGGGCGGGTGTGGAATGGATATGAGCAACACATCTCGAAGAACAACAGTTACAAAGGCGAGTAACCGTCTTTTCTTCTTCGAGTGATTGCTCATATCCATTCCAGTTAGGTGAATCCCAAGCCTTACGTAGGCGGTGGGGTCGGAGTGAAATGTGGCAGAATGAAAACTGCTGAGCCAGAGGCTACAGCATCTCTTGACTGTTGAACCAGGGCATACTGCGAAGCAAAGGTATGCACCGAGGAGCAATGGAGCTGTGCGACAGATCTCGTGGGTAGGAACACGAGCCAGCAAGGCAGCAGATGAAGCCTGAGCCCTGGTAGAATGCACGGCGATGTGGCTTGGGGAAATATGAGCCAAATCATAACAAGTGCGGATGTACGCCATCACCCAAGATGAGATCCTCTGAGAGGAAAACAAGCAAGCCTTCCCCTTGGTCTGCTACCGTGACAGAGCTTGGGCACCTTACGAAATGGTTGTCAGCGCAATATAAATGCGAGCACTCTACAGATGTCCAGGGAGTGCAACTGTTGCGCCCATTGCGTTGAGCTGTGGGTAACATGAAAGGCCGAAACCACCTTAGGGAGGAAAGCCGGGTGTGGTCATAACTGCACCTTGTCTTTGTGAAACCTAGTGTACGGCGGAACCACCGTACGAGCTCTGAGCTCGGAGACTCGTCTGGCTGATGTAACAGCTACGAGGAAAGTTGTCGTCCAAGACAGGTATAGCAGAGGGCCGGTCGCGAACGGCTCGAATGGGGGAGACCTACGTCTGGTTAAAACTAGGTTGAGGTCCCAGGTTGGGGCTGGGCGGCGCACCCGAGGGTGCAAGCGCTCCAAGCCCTTGAGGGACCTCGAACCCATAGAGTGTGAGAACACGGAACGTCCACCTTAGCCTGGCTGGAAGGTAGAGATGGCTGCCAAGTGTACCCTCAGCGATGATACCGCCAGGTCCTGCCGCTTAAGGCCAGAGGCAGGCCAAATAGAGGGGAATCGAGACCTCAGTAGGAGCAAGATCGAGCGTATTGCACTTGTAGAAGAAATGCTTCCACTCGGCCAGGTACGTTGACCAGGTGGAAGGCTTCCTGCCACCCCGGCTCAGTTACGCAGCAGCTAACCGTGAGGCGAAGAGGCTGCAGGTCCGGGTGACGAAGCCTGTCGTGGCCCTGAGTGATGAGGTCTGGGTGGGGTGGCAAGGTAATTGGGTTGGTTATTGACAGGCCGAGCAACGTGGTATATCAGTGCTGCCTGGACCACGCTGGAGTGATCATGATGATGCGCGCTCTGCCCCTGCGGAGTTTGAGTAGGACCTAATGAACCAGTGGGAAGGCATAAAGGAGTTGGCCTTTCCACGGCATCAGGAATGCGTCCAAGATCGATCCCAAGGAGAGACCTTGGAAGGAGCAGAACATCTGGCATTTTCTGCTCTCGCGGTGAGCGAACAGGTCTATGTGAAGAAAAATCTCCACTTCTGGAAAGCAGAACGCCTCACATGGGGCAGAGACTCGTAAGACAGGAAAGACCTGCTGAGTCAAAGCGCCAAGGCGTTCCGAACGCCTGGGAGAAAGGACATCACCAGCTCCATCGAGTGGGCCATGCAAAAGTCCCAGAAATGGATGGCCTCTTGACAAAAGGGGGGAGGACCATGTCCCTCCCTGGTTATTTATGAAGCACATGGCCATTGTGTTGGGTGTAAACACCGAGATACCACGGCCTCGCAGCTGCCGCTGGAACCCCTGGCACGCAAGGCGGACTACTCTCATTTTTGGGGCATTGATGTGGAATGCCAGCTCCCGAGAAGACCAAAGGCCTTAAGCTCGGAGGTGACCATGAGCACTCGAGCAGAGAGATGACGCGTCCGTCGTCAGGGGCAGTGAGGGCTGGGCCGGATGGAACCGTATCCCTGCCCACACCAGGGAGTTAGCCACCACTCTAGGGAGCCTAAGGTGCTCGAGGGAACGGTGACTACCATGACCATTGGCTCCCCGTCCAGGCGGTACGCCGAGGTGAGCTGGACTTGGAGAGGACGGAGGCAGAGCTTGGTGTGTTTGGTTACAAACTTGCGGGCAGCCATGGACCCAGGAGACTGAGACAAGTGTGAGCCGAGGTCGTTGGGAAAGTCTGCAGACCTCGGATGATTGTTGCCATTGCCTAAAACCGCGGCTGTGATGAGCAGGCTCCGGCTAGGTCGGAGACCAGGATAGCCCCTAGGAAGTCCAACCTCTGCATGGGAACCAGAGTGGATTGCTCTATAGTAATCATCAGGCCTAGACCTGTGAATAAGACCGTGACAATGCCCACGTGCTGAGTGGTTTGTGTCTCGGAGTCTCCTCGGATAAGCGAATCGTCCAGATATGGAAAAACGCATATCCGACATCAGCGAAGGCAGGCAGCGACTATGGCCATATACTTGGTCAATACCTGTGGGGCTGCAGAAAGGCCAAACAGTAGGACCGTAAACCAGAAGTAAACCAGAAGTACTGACAGTTGGCTAGAAAGCGGAGGTATCTCCTGTGCGGAGGGAAGATGGCGTTGTGAAAGTACGCGTCCTTCATATCGAGGGCAGCATAGCAGTCCCCAGGAGGCAAGGATGGGATAATGGTTCCCAGGGATACCATGCGGAACTTCAACCTTATCCTAAACTGGTTGAGTCCGCGCAGGACTAGGAAGGTCTGAGACCTCCGTTCGAGTGGGGGACTAGGGCATAACGGGAGTAAATCCCCTTGCCCCTTTCGTCCGTCAGCGTCTGCACCTCTTGTACGAGGAATTGCTTGTGAGAGGGGTCCCTGAAGGGGGACAGGGTTGGAACAAATTAGAGGTGGTACCCATGCTCCACCATGCACAGGACCCAGCGATCTGAAATTAACTGGGGCCACACCAAGAGAAAGCGGGATTGGGATCCCGGCCTGTGACTGGTACACCGCCCTCAGGCGCACCTTGGAAGGTTCGTCTTTGGTCCCAGTGGTAATTGCGAGGGACCTTGACCTTGGCTCTTTAGGGGTCCTGACGTTTGTCTGCGACCACCTTGGCCTCGCCGTTTGCCAAAGTCCTGTCTCTGGCTAGGCACAGAGTATGGCGGCTGGGGACAGAAAGGCCTGCGTTTGGTCGCTGGCATATGCATGCTGAGAGAGTGCATTAGGACCCTATTGTCCATCAGGTTTTGCAGCCTGGGGCTGTCTTTGCCGTGAAGAGGCCTTTACCAACAAAGGGTAAGTCCTGAATGGCATACTGCAGCTCCGGCCGGAGGTTTGAAACCTGAAGCCATGAGATGCACCTTATGGCGACACCAAAGGCCAGAGTCCTGGCTGCTGAGTCTGCTGCGTCCAACGAGGCCTGGAGGGACGCTCTGGGTACCTTTTTCCCCCGTCCTCCAAGACGGCAGCGAACTCTTGGCGGGAGTTTTGAGGGAGAAACTCCATAAACTAAACTACCTTCACCCGGGTGCTATAATTATAGCAGCTAAGCAAGGCTTGTTGCTTTGCTACCCAGAGCTGCAGGGCCTCTGCAGAGTACACCTGGCGGCCAAGTAGGTTCATTCGCCAAGCCTCCTTCGGTTTCGGGGCTGGCGCCCGCTGGCCATACCAATACCTCTCCTTAATAGACTGAAAGACTAGTGAGCAGAGAGGAGAGGGGACAGACGAGTAGTCGTACCCCTTAGAGGGCACCATACCGGGTCCTCTACCTCTGGGACCTCCTCCACCTCAGGTTGTCGGGGGGCGTATCAGAATCGTGGTCCTGAGCATAAGATCTGCGCATGTGGGATGACACGGATGCGTGTCTGGATGGCCATGGAGGCACTAAAAAAAAGGGCAAGGGCAGAGTCTCTGACTATCGGACCTTGCCCAACTCGGCACCGGGGACCGGCACCGGGAGGCGTACCGGTACCTGGAATGAGATCCAGACCTGCAACCAGAACGGTGCCGGGAGGTCGACCGAGATCTCGAGGCTCGGGGAGAGGCTACGGGAGTCACGGTACCTGTCTCGGTGCCGGGAGTCGGAACGGTGCCGATAGTAGCGGGTCAGCGAACGGGATACCGACCGGAGCGGCGAGTGCGACCAGTACCGATGAGGAAAACAGCACCGGGACTGCAAGTGGTGTCCGGTGTGCCAACGGGACCTGGCGCGTCTGCGGGACCGTGATCATGAATGGTGCTGCTCTGCTGTGCTGACAGAGGACGGTCATATGAAGAGACTGTATTACCCACACCAGCAGTGCCGGGGTCAGGCAGCATCGACTCTGTCATGGCAATGAGATCCCTCGCCATTGGTAATGTCTCCGGCGTGGAGGGAACAGCAGGCTCAACCACAGTGCACACTGGGGAGCTGTCAGGCACCGGATTCGACGGCTCTCATGGGACCGGGATCGACGGTACCAAGGTCGTCAGAGCTTCGGTAGGTGTCGGTGCCGGGAAATCCGACTTAGACGAGCTCTCTGGCTGCGGTGCAGTTGACACGGAAGCAGCAGGAGCAGTAAGCTCTACCATGGCGCGTGCCGGGGAGCTGTCAGGCACTGGATTCAATGGCCCTGGGGGACTGGAATCGACGGTGCCGATGTCATCAGTGCCTCTGCAGGTGTCGGTGCTGGGCAATCCGCCTTAGACGAGCTCTCTGGCTGCGATGCAGGTGGCACGGAAGCAGCAGGAGCAAGAGCCTCAACCACGGTGCGTCCCGGGGAGCCGTCAGGCACCAGCAGGAATTGTAGGCTCTCTCGACCTCAGAGGAAGGGAGCGGTGCCGAGTTGACTTCGGTGCCGGCGACTGTCGGTGCCTAAAGGCCTTGGCAGTACCGGCGGGGTCCGGTGCCGAGGAGGTGCTTCTGCCAGCTGCTTGATCATCGCTCGGTGCCAAATGTGGAGGGGTAAGTGAAAGTCCCGCTCCTTCTTGTTCTCGGCTTAAAAGCCTTGCAAATGGGGCACTTAGCTGTCAAGTGTGATTCCCTGAGGCACTTCAAACAGGAGTTGTGTGGATCTCCCTTCGGCATCGGCTTCTGGCAGGCCGAGCCCATTTTAAAACCTGGTGAGCCATGCATGGGCTCCGGCACCGGGTGCAGGAAAGGGGCTACTTCCTGAACCCCGCTAACTATTACTAAACTAACTATGTTAGCAAAGAAAAAACGTATAACTATACAAATATATATATAAAAGGATTATAACTGCATAACTATATACGAGAACTACGAGTAGCTAGGGAAGTGGAGGTCAGCTAAGCCGCGCTCCACTGTTCCAACGACCGACACGGCGGTAAGAAGGAACTGAGGAGCGGGTGGGCCGGCAGGGGTATATATCGAGCACCATGACGGCACCACTCTAGGAGGCGACCTGCCGGCCCACTGAGTTGCTAGGGTAAAAGTTTTCCGACGAATGTGCACGCGCGGCACACACACCTAACTGGAATGGATATGAGCAATCACTCGAAGAAGAACTGACAGTTTCATCTTAACGCTGGCAGGTGGGATAGGAGAATAAAACTCTTCGTAATAGGACAGTCTTTTCCTCTGTTGTAACAACGTCCCAGAATAGACACTGTCCCGATAGGAGGGACTGGATTGAGCAAAGATGTCTGCTTGGGAAATGTAGGTCTTAGATCACCCTGGAGTACAATGAGAATCCACTGGCATAGCTGTCAGTACGGGTGCTTCCCTGGTCATGGCAGTGGTTCTCTCTGGGGCTGTCTGATACTGGTAGTCCACTGGCTATAGAAGTGGATGGGACCACCAGGAGGTATTTATGGTGTACCAGGTCTCCCAACTTTGGTGGGGTCAGGAAAAGACACTCTCTCTTCGGGGCAGTCTTAAATTAATATGGCTTGTCATTATGTTTATGAGAGTGCTCCCAGCTCTTCTTTGACACCACCTCCTTAGGCTTCACAGTCTTAGCCTCTGGCTCCCAAGTTTGTGCTTGGAGGGGCTCTGGCTGCTCTATGAGACTGATGTACTTGGCGGGGGAACGAGGGAAGGTCATCCCTGGCACAGCTCTGGTTGGGGATTCACTGTCTTCATTGTCTTGAAATTTTCCAAGTCTCAGTTCCTAATTTTCATGAGTTCTGGGGTGAAAGAGCAGCAGATGACGCACTTAACAGAAATATGTGCCTCACTCAGGCAACAGAGGCAGCATTGATGTTTGTTGCTCACTGAAATGACCGAGGACAGGAAACAGTTTTTGAATCCTGTGCATGCATAATTAGACTGAAAGGTGTCAGCCTGCATCACCTTTTATGCCCTTGCTTTGGCACATGAGGAGAGCTGTGACACATGCAGGCAAGACAGACACACTACATCCAGGTGCAGGGAGAGCACATGCATATCTCATGTGTGGAACTCACATAAGAACCATCATTTGAAGAACAAACTAAAATAAAAACTATTTACAGACTATAAAAAAAGGTTGGAGAAATCTGGGGACACTGGATTGTGACTCTGGCCACGCACTGGTAAGAAGAACTGGAGAGGCATTGGCCTGCATGGCCTCTTACATCCTAAGTCTGGAGCACAAGGAAGGCATCTGCACATATGTGGGCCAACAGAACTGCTTGTTACGAATCCCAGAGCTGGGTGATGACATGCATATATACCCATGTGTGGAATACACACAGGGACCAGCAAAGAAGAGCTGACTATTGCAACTGTCATATGATCATATAGTACCATTGTACACACTTCAAAGTCATTTCTGAGGTTGGAAAAATCAGAGTGGAACAGCTGAATGTGACCCATATGTGAACTTCCTCCTACTGCTGGGTATACATACCCCTTCCCCATTTTTCCCCTCCTTGATTTTACTTGCTCCTGGGTGAATTCTGTACCACTGCATGCGCACTGAAAACACGTCCCCTTACAGATTTCTTTGCTTCCCTGCAGAAAGTGATGGGGAAGTGAAGGGAAGCCACATCGGGGCTTGTTACTTTAACAGGCCTGGGGATGCCCATGGGCGTAGTCTCGGGGAGGAGGGGGGAGGAAGAAGAGGCAGGGGGGAAGAAAGTGGGGTAGAATAAGGGCATGAGAGAAGGATGGGGTAGGGGGATGGGATGGGAAGGGAAGAAAAGGGAAGAGGGAGGAGCTCTGCATGCAGTGTTCCATCAGCACCATCAGCATCTGGGGCTTTCCCATTAAGCAGGCCCATGGAACCCTCACTCTGACAAGCCCCACCTACCCTGCATCTGGACCACCTCAATGAGCCTCCCCGAATTCTAACCGGCAACACCTGGAGCTCCACCCCCAAGCCCCACTCCTCCTGAACTGGGTCCCCCCTACTGAGCCCCATCCCCACATACCTAGACGCTCCTGCAGAGTCCCATTGTCCCTGCATCCGGAACCCCAGAACGAGCCTGTGTATCCAGATTCCCCCATTCAGCTGCCCACACCCAGACTGCCCCAAATAGAAACCTCTCACCCCACACCTGGATCCTTTCTGCACTAAGCCCCACTACATTTGGATCTTGCTGGGCTCTGCCTGCCTGCCTGCCCGCCCACACCTGCTGCATCTGGCGCAGAGGAGCAGGGCCTTTCTGGGGTGGGGAAGGTCTGGCCCTTATGTGCGACAGGGTTTGAGGCATCCGACTGTGAGGCTGCACATCCCAGGGGGAGGGAGGTGTGTGCACATGCAAGGTCATCTCCCAGTTCCATGCAGCCAGTGGCCTGTGCTCCCCACTGCCATGCTGGAGCCTTTATTTATTGGCAAATACAATTTGCAGAATTTTAAAATATTGTGTAAACATTTTTATTGATGCAGAATTCCCTCAGCTGTACTTCAAGTAATCTGCTGTTTGAGCTACTATTTATATGGGATAAAATGCCCTCTTCCCTCTGATAATGTTCCATTTACTATGTACTTTAATTCTTGAAGTGCTCAGCATTTGGTTTCAGCTCCTCTACTGGTTCAATTATATTGAAGTTTAGAGTAGAAGCATTTCATACAAGACTTCACACTTAAGTTTCTCATTTGAAGTGAAAAGTTGCTATTTCTGCAGTTCCTCAGTTTTGTTAAAATATTCAAATATTGACAATACACTAGGAAACAAGACATCTGAACTATTTAGACATAAACCAATCTTCCTTAAAGCCAATGTATGATTTGATGGATATTTTCTACTGCTTTTCTCTCTGCAGCTACACGATGAGCAGGTTAGAACTAGTAAAAATTTCATTGCTTTCTCCACTTTTACTCTACTTCCTCAAACTGCACCACCCTCAGTGTTACTGATCATTATGCCAGCCAGACAAAGGTTGTTGGGACAGCAGCACTTAGGACTCCTTCCTCTCAACGTACATACAAATAAACCATAATAAATTGCTGTTTTGTGCTGATTTGGAAATTCTCATTTCACTCTACTGCTTGTGTTTTAAGCAGCCACTTATGCCTACCCTACAATACTTTTCCTTTGATCCTAACAGAAGGAGGTGGGGAAGCCAGCAAAAGAGAACAAGCTAACAAATATGGTATCAATAGTTGTGCTGACATGGGAGACAAAAGTAAACAGGCTTAAGTTAGGTTTTTGTCCAAAACAAATAAGGAGATGAGGGGAAAGTGTTTGATGCAGAGGGGCACAAGAGGAGAGGGAAACAGTTACTGAGTTTTAGATAACAGTAAAAAAAAAAAAAAGATACATATTGGAATTGCCCCTCAATATTAAATTAAATAAATTCCTAACTATTGCAATCACTAGCAGAGGATCTTGACACTGGGCACTCAAACATGCATGTAGTAATTGTGCAAAAAAATAGGATTAGATTAAAAGATATGGCAGCTTTAACAGATTTCCTTAGTATAATGTACTATTTTATTATAGTTAATAAGAATCTTTTTCCTGAAGGGAATGTCTTACCTTTTACTGCCCCTGCACAGATGTGCTGTGTTGCTGCAACTCTAACTCCATTAATCCTATTGCTCAATCTGCTGTCAGTTTTCTTTATTTTATCCCTATGTAGGCAGAATGAAAAAATATTTTTCGAAGGTAGTTTTGGCAAAGATAACCAAGTGTACTACAAAAGGTATAATATTACTTTTATTTACACTGGAATATTTCCTTGTGACCTCAAATGTGCTTATCAGTGAAAACAGTACCCTACAGAAGTCAATTTTGGGATATATCACAGGTCAAATTGCAACCCATGTTATTCAATATATTGAGTAAAGATAAATGAGAAAACGGATGGAAAGTTGGAGTTAGCATTGAAGTTTCTTCTGGTACATAACAGAAATATAGCAGAGGCACATAACACTCAGATGCTTGTAAGACAATCTGGTAAGACAGCAAAATGGCATATGATTTCAATTTATAAGTATAACTGGTTTAAGTTTTTCACACTGATGGGCTACTCGCTTACAGAAACAGCTGAAATGGTGGCTAATTTAAAGACATCCATCTTCACCAAATTACTGTACACTACGCAATGTCACATTGAGGAACATTTTAATGAAGTGTCCTGGATAATTTTACAGCCTCTAACTTTCACACACATTAAGAAAAAGGAAATCCTATATCCGTTCAAGATATAGTTGAAGTCAGCTTTTGTCAACAAAACAGTGGAAGTGAACATACTGAAACGCTCCTTTCGCCGATGTAAATCCCTTGCTATGCCGACATAATAAAGCCACCTTGACAAGAGGCCAAGGCTTATGTCAATGCAGTTAGGACAATGCAATGTAGACACTGCGTTCTTTACATCTGCTGTTGGCTGTAATTCTTGTCAATTTCACAGCTCCAGTGGCTGCTGTTGGGTCTCCACTTGAAGCTGGGCTGCCACTCAGGCTCTTGGCTTGGGCTGCTGCCCAGGCACCCCGCTGAAAACCCTGCTGCCCACTGAGGTCTTGGCTCCCTGCCAGGAGCACAACAGCCAACCGCACTCGGGGTGCGGATCTCTCCACTGGAGGCAAGAAGCCCCTGGCAGCTGCCTCGGACTCACAGCTGAGAAGCCCCAGGAGGCAGCTGGGCTCCTGATGGGAAGCTGTGTGGAGTTGAGAGCCCTGGCTCTCAGTCCCCCACACTGCCCCTCTTCAGTTGATGGAAGTGCTCCTGGTAAGGACACATATCACTGACAGGAGGTTAGTATGCACATCAGCCACCACAGTAATTAACGCAGTGGCTGTAAGTCGACCTAACATCGACTGATTTAAGGTAGTAGTGTAGACATAGAATTACGCTTTGTCCTTCCTCCATCCGTTGCACATTTGGCTAAGTTGCAATTTTGTGACAGATCTCAAAAGTGTTCGTATATGTTAGCTTCTCTTCATATGGAAAAATTAGCTTCTCTTTCTACAGATCTATTATTTTCATTATATTCTTTTTTTCAAACTATGACAAGGAGTTACGGATTTGTATGTTTATGTGACTCACAACATGCCTATCATCATCATCCAGCAATTCCAGGCTGAAACAAATAGATGAAAAAGGAACAGCATCCAATTCATCCTTGTATTTATATTTACAAAAAGGCAATCATTTAAAAAAAACAAAAACAAGTAAGCTTGCATGCCTACATTTGACAGAATCCATTTAAAAACTTTTATCCTGAAGGCACAGAATGAAGCTCAAAACAGTCAGTCAAAAGAAGGAATCAAATTTTAAGAAGTTGCTGGAAATAAGGTACAAATCCTCAAATCTCAATGTTAATGGAAACCAAAACACTTAGATTAACCATGGATTTTCTGGTTGCATGCATTATATTTAGGTCCTTAGTTACTAGTTATGTGAAATTAAAACCTACTTTTCCAGTTGTGGCTTTCCTTTCTTCTTGCTTATTGAAGATAAGCCCCGTTTCTCTCCTGCATGCTAGAGAGCAAATACCATGATGGTAGTTAGAAAATAAAAACTCCACAAGAACCAAGCAAAATGTACATTTACATCTGGTATTGGACAAAAAGTATGAAGTTCACAAAGTTTAATAAGAGTTCTTCAGAGGTAGAAATCTCAAGAGTCTTTCCCCATTTATAGTTGATGGCTAAAGCTCCTAGGTGCTACAGTATTATGGTAACAAGCGTGTTTCTAGAAATCCCAAAGCATTTTATGATGTTTTCTTAATTTGTAATTTCCAGAAATTACGTTCATGTAGTCTGCCTTGACTGAATGGTACTAGCCAGTGAAAAAATGTTGATTATTAGTATCAGCAAATATTTGGAAGAATGAACCAAATTGCTCATTTGAGTGTTGGAATCAAGCCATAAGTCTTTTCCTGTTGAGTGAAACCAGAAGAGTTTCAACTGGCAACACCTAACAATTCCTTCATTGAAAAGAACCAGTTTGATCTCCAGAGTTATTCACAATGCTTATGTCTATTGACACTGCTGAGAGGAGAAGCTAATTTCATGAGTGAATGAAGTTATTGGCTATTCAGAAGAGTGTCTACATACTGCAAGTTACTCTACTCCATCACTTGGATGCACACCACTCATACTGGAGACCAATATTTAGAAACAACCTTCAGTTTTCCCCACTCTGGGTTGTTGGGTACAGCCATAGATAAGTCAGAGAGGAATATGGCATCTATGCTCTCACAGGATCCTTCTCCCAATTACTACCCCTGTCTATCAAGACTGGTACAATGAACCAAAAGAAAGCTACACTCTCCTTAACTGTAAATAAGATTCTGTAATTTGGTGAATGAGTGAAAATTAGTTATGACAATTCAGAGTAAGTCTGCAGTTATGGTGTATTCATCTTTCCCCTTAAATTAGTATGTAGTGTTTAACCTGCTCCAGTATAATATTTAATATTTACTGTCTCATGCTTATATACTATTAAGTCAAGAAGTAGAAAAAGTTAGCAGATTGCAAGATTTATAGAATGTTACTTTGAAGAAAACATTAGTTCACTGTGTATTTTGCAAGACCCACAAAGCTGTTCGTTTGGCTTGCAATATTGCTGTATTTGTCAATACTCAACTCTTTCTGATAAATAAATGTAATTCCATTTATTGAGATATACCATAGTAAGTATTAGTTACTATATAGAATTTTTTTTTCAAAAACGAGGCAGATGACTCATGAAAAGTTTAAGTACAGTATGTGTAACTATCTACCAATTTAGTTCTTCCACTTCTGTAACAGTTACTCTTGTTTGACATAGTTACTGGAGAATTGCACTGTAATATCAAGGGGATGGACACTGGCTAGCCACAAATAAATGTCACTTCAATTGTCTTTCAGCAAAAGATAATAGCATTTTAGTTGTCTACACAATGCAGGTGTGATACAATGGACACGAATGAAGTGCTAAGTGCCCTCAGTTGAGACATTTAAACAGTACCAAACAGGTTACTCTATGCTGCTATTTGCAGTTAGGTATAAAATAACCCTCAAGCTTTGAACTGTATCCAGTGAGAACCCATTAAAATAAGGAGTTACCTGTAGGAAACTGAGTGGAACTGAATACTGACCTTTCTGTTCAGAGCTCTCTCATTAGGACATTATGGATCAGTAAATGTAATACATGGCTGTTAGTAAGGAAGTAGTAAGAATTATACAAAAAGTTAGATGAGGGTTGTTGTAAGTAATATAGTCACTAACAAGCTGAACTTAACCAGATTCAAGAATTAATGCTGTAGTGTGTATAATTATCCTTGAAGCAAAATGTAATGGTGAGCTCTGGGTAATATCCTCACCTACCATTATGAACTAAATGAAAGCCACTCACCTGATCAAGTAAGTTTGTACAGTGCTCTGGATGCTGTTGAACAGTGCAGTTTTTTCTTCTCCAATCCACTACCCCATTCTGTTCAGAGTGTTTTATGTTAAGGCCATCCAGTGAAGAACATTTTGTACTGCCAGTGCTGGTGAAAAACACATTACACAAGTATAAAAAACTTCTAAGATTTCCATAACAGCATTCCCAATTTTGTAACCTATTGGGAAGACAGGTGTTTTCAGAAAAATTTAAATCTTTTTCAACAGATCTCTAGGTGGAACATGATTATTGTGTGTGTGTGTGTGTGTGTAAACACACAAAAATGGCTGTAAGCTAGATCAACCTTAAATTTACTTTATTTAACAGGCAATTATATACTAGGGATACTTAAGGTGTGTGTACATGTGGGGTAATGTTACTACTGGGGGAATTCTGCACCACTGCACATGTGCAAAATTTATGTCCCCTGCAGATTTCTTTGCTTCCCCACAGAAAAATGACCAACAGCAAAGTCACAAAAGCAGTCATGCAACCTTTCCCAGCAGTATGTTCTGTGTGCTCGAGGTAAATGACTGTGGGGCAGGAGGCAGGACTGGAGAAGACCCTGTGCCAGGCTCACCCGCTAGTCCTGGCTGGGCTGGGGAGGACAGGACTTCTTCTTCCCCTGCATAGCATCCGGGTAACACTCACCCCTGGATTTCTCCCCCAGCTGCAAGAAGCTTTGCAAACTCCCCAGGCCACCACCCCACATCCTGCACCCATCACTCCTCAGCTACAGGGGGAGGGACTCCTGTACAGGGAGTTGCTCCCCCACTGGCCCAACCCTCATGCATCCAGACCCCCTCCTACTCACTTTCCTGCCAATCCTCTCCCCAAAGACTCAAAACTCCCCTGATGAGCCCCACTCCCCCTGTACTGGACCACCCCCACGAGCCATCTGCACCCAGATCCCCACCCCACTGAGCCCCAGCCAGCTGTACCTGTATCCCCACCCAGCTGAGCCCCACTTTCCCAGCATCTGGATCCCCTGCTGATCCCCCCACATACAGCGCTATCCCCCGCCACAGCCAGAGCCCACCCTGCTGAGCCCTAACACCTTCACATGGACCCCCCCTGCAGAGTCCCATTACCATTGCACCCAGAACCCCCGCAACAAGTTCCTGTGCATCCAGATCCCTCCCCGCACCTGGATCCCCCACTGAGCCACCCACACACAATCCTTTCAACCCACACTGGGATGCCCCTACACTGAAGCCCCTCCACACTTGGATCCTGCATTGCTGAGCTTGCCTGCCCACACGATGGAGCAGGGCCCTTGGGTGTTTCTCGGGCAGGCCCGGTCCTTGTGCTGTGTCAGGGTTGGGTGCAGCTTCACTGCTGAGTCCATGTCTGAGGGGAGGGGGGAAAAGGAGCTGCACAATGATCTCCCACCTCTGTGTAGCCAGTGGCCTGTGCTCCCCGATGCCATGATGATGGCTTCACATTTTGACAAATAAAATTTGCAGAATTTTAAAATATTGTGTGCAGAATGCCCTCAGGAGTAAAAATGTGTTCTATTAGACAGTGCGATTTCTAAAGAACCCTAAACTGCTGTATTATCACACTGTGTAGACAAGCCCTTATGTTGACAAAATTTAGGATATATACAACCTCACAAATCCTAATAGCTCATGGAAATGTTTCATGATTCATTGCCTTTTTTCACACTTAAGACGGGGAAGTGGTTAAACAGCAGTTTTCCAGATTTAGATTAAAAAATAAACTTGTTTTCCTTCTCCTCTGAACTTCAAAAACATTGAAAAAGTGACTACATACTCTTATTTTAAAAATATACAAGAAAGTTAGAAAAAACTGTGTAGGACCATCTACAAACCACTTTTGTGCTCATTTCTACAACCACATAGCAGAATTTAAAACTATTTCTTTGGCTGCATATTCTCTGTCCTCACACTAGCCACTTTTGAAGAGTGTTGAGAAATCTAAACTAATGTTTGGCATTTACTTTGGGCCTCAATGCCTTCCACTCAAACCACATGTGGCAATAGCCAGTCTGATTGATTTGTAACTAAGTATAGACACATTGGTCAACATGGACTCTTGGAACAAGATTTCTGATGGGGGTCACCAGGCCACATGGACTTATAATCCACCCTCAATCTGTCATCCACAGATGTGCCCCACTCTTGACTGAACAAAAAGAAAATAAATGAAGTGTCTTATACATTTATAATCAATATTTTGCTATATGACATTTTGCTTTTAAACATACTTTAAAATTAATTGTTCCTGCCCACTTCAGGAAAGCACTGAAATACAAAACACTTTATTCCATTCCTGGGATGGTGGCACTCTAGTGCATTCCAAGGCGATAGGGATATTAGAGAGCCTCAGTTTCTCATTACCAAGCACCTCTGGAAGATATTAAAGGAGAGGCTTTAAAGTGAATTAAATGTTTCAATGATTCCTCAGGAAATAGTTCGAGTAAACCTCGATCAGAACTCAGTCTTCAAGAGTCTTGAAATAGACACAAGGAAAGGTTCACAACTAATGTGTACAGGAGTACTTCGGAAGCTTCTGCTAAGAGAGTCAGCTGATAAAGGGTTAGGGATAGGGACTGTTTTCAGTGTAACCCTTGCTGCTTTTCCAAATATATCAAGTTTTAAGACTATTTTGAGTCTTCACTTCAGATTCCTAACCTTCTCTCTTTAAATCAATTTGTGCTTTTTCTAAAAGAGTGATTGTAGAACGGTACTATATAAGCTTCTCTACAATGTACCACCACTATTCCAGAGATATAGTTTTCCTGACCCAAGATTTACACCAGATTCATATGGATGAGTATTTAAGAACTGACCTACAAAAACTTACTTCACCTAGGAGACGCCATTCATATTTGAACACATGAAGAGAAAGACTGAAGTTATCCACAGGAGGGGAAACAACTCTGGGGGGAGCAGGGGAGATTTTAGAAAAGCAAGATTACTTCTGTTCCTGTCTTAGCTGCTTGGTTGCTGCAAGGAAGGAGAAGTTAAGACTTTTCCCCCATTTTACAGAAACCAGCAGATTCAAGGTGGGAGAAAAGAGAAAGTTTCCTTTCCATCAACTTGTGGATGGGGCACTTCAAGTCTCAGATTGCTATTACCTGAACCCCAGTACCATCCCAGCAACTGGGTTAAGCAAAGTGCTTTTTTGTTTTGTTTTGTTTTTTTAAGTTAACAGAACCCTCATCTTATGTATCCAAGAGGTTTAGTTTAGTCCTAATCGATAAGGTCTACAGACAAGATGTGGCATAGAACAAGTTATAGCTTTCAGAGTAAGAGGGAAATTTAGATGGAGTATGATGATAGATATATGTATGTAAGTAAGTAAAATGGAAAGTCAGCTTTTCTTACTCTTGTGCCAGGAGCCACAGAATTTAAGATACATCTTGATACTTATGTTCGATATTTTGCAGTTTCTGGTTTTTTTATGGCCAAGATACAATAAAATTTATATATAGAAATGAAAAACAAAGTGGCAGGCTATAAGGCACCTCACATACAGATTTTCTGGGAATGCTAAGCTGCTGTAAAAAGACCATTATATATAAATGCTGTAAGTCTAGATACTAAGATGGATGAACCAGACTGCCAGGCATTAAACAAGGATATTGGTAGACTATACACCATGGAAAATTGGTGTAATGAGGATAATCAGTAGTACATGGCACAAAACATATAGGCATCAGAGTCAAAAATATATTAGAATTGGAAAAATACAGAGAACGGCAACAAAAATGATTAGGGGTATGGAATAGCTTCCATACAAGGAGACATTAAAAAGAGAAAGACTGTTAAGCTTGGAAAAGAGACAATTAAGGAGGGATATGATGGGGTCTATAAAATCATGAATGGTGTGGAGAAAGTGCATAAAGAAGTGTTATTTACCCCTTTACATAACACAAGAAATAGAAGTCAATGAAATTTATAGGCAGCAGGTTTAAAACCAATATAAGGAAGGGGGGAGGGATAGCTCAGTGGTTTGAGCATTGGCCTGCTAAACCCAGAGTTGTGAGTTCAGTCATTGAGGGGACCACTTAGGAATCTGGGGCAAAATCAATACTTGGTCCTGCTAGTGAAGGCAGGGGGCTGGACTTGATGACTTTTCAGGGTCCCTTCCAGCTCTATGAAATAGGTATATCTCCTCATGTAAGTAAAAAAATGTAACTGTCCAAAAAATAAGATAAGATGAGTTCATGGAGGATAGCTCCATATTAGCCAAGATGGTCTATGATACCTCATGCTGCAGGTATCCCAAAACCTGCTTGAAGCTGGGACTCAACAACAGGGGATGGATCACTCAATTGTCCTAACTTGTTCATTCCCTTTGAAGTATCTGGCATTGGCCACTATCAGATGACAGAATACTGGGCTAGATGAACCATTGATCTGACCCAGTATAGTCATTCTTGAGTAAATACCTTCCACAAAATTTCTGGATAGGCTTATTGTTAGCATTCTTCATTAATAATTCAAGGACTAAAATACACATGGAAAGCATGTCTAAGATTTTTTTAAACTGGGTTTGTAAAAAAAGTGTTTACATTTACAATGGGCCATAAACAGAAGTTAAGATTTCAATGCTTTAGTTGGACTATTGTAGGAGATCGTAACTACACTCCCCCCTGCACAGGAAAAATTTGAAAAGCTACACAAGAGGGATGATGCAATAATATGAGGAATTACTGAAAACCAGGGATGGGGATGTGCGGAGTCTTATACGCCAACTATGTAAGTATTTAATATCTAATTTATGCCAGAAAAGTTGTGAACCTTTACTGGTAAAAGACTTGGCCCCTACTGGGCAAGGACCTAACTTGGAGAAAAAGAAAAGCTAGTTTGTGATTATGATGTTCTGTATGCTCACTGAATAACAATGCCTTTTTTTTGGTAAGAGTCCCAAAATTCTTTGGAGCCAACTAGTCATCTTTCAAATCTCATTCCCAAGTCTTAATACCCAGGAACATGGATTACCTTTGGAAAAGGAATGTATGAGTTACCTGATGTACATGTTAGGCAACTACATTTTTTTAAAAACACGTTTTAAGAAGAATTATCCAGGGATGTCTTCCAACTGAACTACTTTCTTCTTATAAAGTTTTAATATTAAGACAACTTAATATACCTTATGACAGTTTGAAAAAGCCTTGATCCAAAAGGAAAAAAACTTGCATGCTCCTAAAGTTTCAAGCAACTAATAAATACGGATTTATTTAAGTTTGACTTTAAAGTAGACATGCTCATTTTGCAAACCTTAATACCTACTTGGCAACAGGACTTTTCCCGTTATGTTTTTTATGGACTGATGTGTGCTGCATTACATCTGGAGGAAAAAAGAACACAAATCAGCAATGCCAATAGTAATAATTGTTTCAATTATAAGTCAATCCAGGAAAATAACCCATCCAGTAAAAGTTCGACTATATTTCACGCAACGTTTTGGTAGTGACAGGAAAAAGACCAATGCTACTACAGATACAGATCCCAGTCTTACAATCTGATCCAACATGAATGGACCCCTTACACTTGCACAGACGGCCACTCAAGTCAATCACTGCATGGAAGCAGGGGTCAGTTGACACGGATCAGATGGGTAGGACTGGGGACCTTCCAGTTTCCCAGAAAAGTTACAAAAATACCAAACAGCACAGGGAGAGAAATGTACATTTCATAAGCAACTGGGATTATTTTTCACCAACAGACTAACCATAGGTGCCCTGGTTGTGTCATTAGAGGTTGCCAGATATAGCTCAATGGGACAGGGAGGAAAAAAAAAAAAATCAGTCAAATCAAAAGGAAAAATGGAAATTGTTTCCTTTCTCCAACTCCTGGATATTGCCCCAGAAGGTTAAGATGGTACCGGTAAGTTATGAGGTGCTTAATGAGTAAGTTCCTGCATTGATGTAATGCATTTAGAACCTGAGATTAGTTGCAATTTAAGTAAACCTTACAAGTAATAGAATGTATATGTGGAAAAATGTTTATTATTTTTAACCATAAATCCTTGGAGCAGTGACCTTGTCTTTTTACCTCTCTGAAGTACTGTATATTTATTATACTGCCAAAAGTAAAATTTCTGCGGTCCAATCGCTGCTGATATTTGGCTTCTAAGTAACATCTTTGTCTCCGCTATCATTTCTGGGTTTTTCTATTTTTCTTTTGAAATTTGCTATCATCTATCTCAACTTCCTTAAAGATGCAGTTCAGAACAAGATCAAACTAGAGATCCAACTACAAGACTGACGGCAGAGTGAGAACTGGAATTATTTGGAAAGTACGAAGTTTAAATAACTGGTGCCTGGAGCCAGGGCCGGCTCCAGGCACCAGCACAGCAAGCTCTCGGTCCCTCTTGGAAGGAAGGACCGGCCTCAAATTGCCGCCAAGGAACGGAACGGCGTGGTATAGCAGTCACCAAAGTGCTGCTGATCACCTTGAGCACTACCAAAGTTTACTCTAATGGCATTAAGCATGTATTCAAATGCATGTGAAATTTTAAAGTGGAAAAAGTTCTCATTTAAGGACAATGTAAAAATGACAATTTGAACTACACCTTTACCTCGATATAACGCTGGCCTCGGGAGCCAAATAATCTTACCACGTTATAGATGAAACTGAGTTATATCGAAATTGCTTTGATTCGTCAGAACGCGCAGCCTGGCCCCCTGGAGCGCTGCTTTACAGCGTTATATCCAAATTCGTGTTATATTGAGGTAGTGGTGTATTTTCAAATGTATTCCAGAGTTTGGTTAGTGTTTTAAGATAGATCAGCGCAATGAGTGACATTTTCTTTCAAAAAGAGATAAAAGCTTTTCTGAATTGCATAGTTTTCCAGTGGTAGAAGATACTGTCTGTCTTGAAGGGAACAAAATTTGACACAAATCAACCAACCCTGGCATTTACAGTACAGAACTTTAAGAATCACATTTTGCCAATGCATTGCAACACAATCACAAATCAGAGAATCCACTGGATAATGTTTCTCCTTAACAGGGACCTGACCAAATAGTTTACTGGTGAAAGGAATGGATACTTTGAAAAACAGCTATTTTGTATTACTGCTGTACTATGGTGAAATAGCTAAAATTAAAGACAGTAACATTTCTACTAAAGGAGCAAGCAACCTATTGCGAGTTCTTATGAAACTGGAGGTTGAACAGGAATTTAGTCTTCTCGTCTCTTTAGCATTCCTGCCTGATGGCCCAAGCTGCTGTCGTCTTTTTTCACATTTCTTTATTTGAAAAGAGTCAGAAAAGTTGCATCCAAAAATACATCACACTCCACCTTGCATATCCACATAAGAAGATAGGAATGATAATACTGTGCACTAGCAAACAGTATGGCTTAATAGTCCTTTGCGTCGCATGCCATCCTTTGCCTATCGAAAAGTCAAACTAGCATACTGCGCAAGAGACGCAAAACTGGCTTGGCAATCTTTTCAAAATGAGACTACTTATCCACTGGGTTAGTACATCCTATCAAAACTTATCATGGTATCTGAGAAGTACCAACTCCCATATCTGGAGTTCATTACCCAGATCAGAAGGGTTAGAGTCACTGTTAGTAACTGGTCACAATGCTACAGAACTGCAGCTTTGAGATAAAAATAGAGGAATGAGGTATTTCCACATAGAGGATCTTCATATTTAAGATGTTTTATAAATAAGCATCAACTAAAACTGAAATAACTCACTCAACATTAACCAGGTCATAAAAAAATAGACACATGAGGAAGTCACAAATATCTCTGTGTACTAATAAACCCTCACAACTCTTCCTAGCTGCTCACCCCAGCCTCTCCAAACAACTCAAAAAGCAACCACACCTCCAAAGCTTCCTATTCACAAAATGGAATAACCGTTATCAAGTTACTGAAAGCGTGCAGTAACAAAAATTAAAATGTATATAGCAACTTTCATTAAAAGTTTTCAGCACTTTACAAGAGGTAGAAGTCAGTCAAATACATCATTTCTGTGACTGTCAGCCTGGTAAAAATGTTACTCAGAAAATAGAACCTTTGAATATATGAATACCTTCCTCCTGACTTGAAGCCTCTGAACTGTCCTCCTTGAAGTGTTCTGATGCCTTAGCTGTCTTCAAAGAGGGTTGTAAGTTACCTGTTGAGAATAAGTTTTACGTAGTTTTCTAGGAAGTTATTACAGCAACTAACTCAGGGAAAAAAAAAGTTAGCTTCTGCGAGAGGATCAGAAAACTAGAAGCTATGTTAAGGGAAAAAAGTGAGAGAGAGAGAATGAACACGGGGCCTTTATATCAACTTAAAGATACCATCTTAATTTTAGCTAGATGAATAGCAGGTGAAGTTATGTGCAAATATCATTAAAACCAAAAGCATACTTTACACAGGTGTACCAAATGCAAATAAAAGCACTCAGCACACATTATAAATGACTAAGAGGTTGTGTTTCTTTGCAGTTCTAATACCTTAAAATTCCAACTATGACACAATGTGAACTATACCAGTAACATACTCTCAGGACAACAAACCCTTCCAGGGCTGGCTATTTTGAGAGAAGGAGTGAATAAGTGTGTCATTTAAAAACTATGGTGCGGCTTTGACTGTTTGAAGATGGTTAAACAAACTACTTTAAAAATCTCTTTGAAATGGGTTCAAATGCATTTCTTTAATTTTAGAGTTATTTCTTAACCCTTTCACAAGTATAGGTGAAAGTGGTGTGGCATTAACTATATAGTTAAGTTTGCCTAATACTTTCCACTGCAAGCTCTAATTTGCAGTTACTTATAACGGCTAGGCCAGTCACATGGGCTAAATTTTTCTATCTGCCTTGAGGTTGCCCTTTTTGCGCTCTGCTCTTGGGGACAGGGAGATGAGGGGAAAAAAAGAGTTTTAAAAAATTCTAATGGTTGTTTTGTTGAGAAACAAAAAGTAATCCCATGCTTTGGAACAGGAATCTGACAGCGTTTGCTCTGGAATCATTGTTTTTTCCTGTCCAGTGAACTGTAAGTCTTCGGAAACAGATTGCACATGTGGATTAGAGGCTTATGAGAAGTGGCAAAAAATTTTTCCTGAACACTGTCAATATTGAGCATCCTTTACCCCCAAAGCACAATTCAGGCTGGGACTGAGTAGGCCTTTTGCTGCAGGTGCTTCTCCAGTCTGCTGGGAATGAGGACTGAGAGCTAGTGTCTCAGGCCATGTGGATGACTGCTCACTGAATGGTTAGCCATTCAATATCTCTTTACCCTCTATGCATGGCCCTAAGCCTTGTTTACTGCACACCTTTCAAAACTTGCCTTGAATGCAAATTTATTAACCATTTCCTCATGGACTTTATGGTGTTTATCCTTGTTACATAGGAGTGCTTCACAAACATTAGTCTATGTTCAAAACAGCCCTGTGATGCAAGATATTCAGTTACCCAACTACAGAGTGAGGGTCTAAGGCAGAGATTCAGGCCAGGGTTGTCAAAGGTGTCCACTAATTTTATTATAGCACTTCAGATGTTCAAAGCACAACTCCTACTGATTTCAGTTGCAAATAATCAGCACTTCTGCAAGTCAAAGCATGGGTGTCCGAAATAGGGCACCCCAAAAAGAAACTGTCATCAGGAAGTTTATGTAATTTGCCCAGCATAACGTAGGAACTATGGAAGAGATAGAATTCACTTCAGAGTAGCACTCAACTGCTTTAACTACAACACTAACCTTTTGCATCCTGGGGTATCCTGCCTCATTTGCAACTTAACTTCAAACTTCTGCAACAACTGAGGCAGTCGTCTAGACCCCCAACCACCACCTCGCAAACATGGTCCACCCTGTGCACTGAATGCAACATGGTGTCCTTTGGAAAAAGGCATGATCATATTAGGCTGTACCCTAATGCATTTGCACCAGCGGACAAAGTGAAGGCTGCATGACCAACTTATGCTGCATAACAGATTTCCCACCAGGGAAATCTACTGCAAAATACATTTGTCAGAGGTAGGAGCCCAAGAGAGACTCTGGACAAGATTCAATATCTTTTGGCGATCAATTTGCCCCAACATTTACACAGTCGGTGCAAATCCTACTTTAAGCACTGAAGCATCCAGCATTGAGGCATCTAGCAAAACGAAGAATAGAGATAAGAAACTGCAGCTGATCTGAAGTCAACCCAGTTGAATCCATAAATATTTTGTTCGAAGTCTATGAAGGTGTTTGTCATTCACTTTACAGAGCTATAAATATGATACAGAAGGCTTCAAGCGGGGGGGGGGGAGTAGTAGTAAAGATGATTAATGTACAAATTAATAATTTACAATAAGTTATTTTCCCTTTGTGCCTTGCAGTCCTTTACTCAATCTCTACAAATATATGGAAAGGTCTGCACGGGCAAAAAGCCTGCACACTATGCACCAGTTTGCATACTAGCATGGTAGGAGAAAAGATTTCCCTCCCAAAAAGCAGGATCAACCATTGACTGATATGATCCAAAGAAAAAGTCTGATTCAATTTTGTATACCTCCAGTGGTCCTCTTGACTGAGATGAAGCCAGGCCATAAATAAGTGAGATTCTATGGAGTACCCAAAATCAAGAAGCCCCAAATTGCTGCACACATTAAGTGTTGCCAATCTGCTAGAACAGAGGTGAGCAAACTACAGCCCGCAGGATACATCCGGCCCATGGGACCTTCCTGCCTGGCCTCAGCTCCTGGCCTGGGAGGCTAGTCCCAGGCCCCTCCCCTGCTGTTCCCCCTCGCCCGCAGCTCATTGCACTGTTGGCGCAAGGCTCTGAGTGGCGGGGCTCTTGCAGAGCTGCGGCCTGACACAGTACTCTGTGCTGTGCGGTGGTGTGGCTGGCTCCAGCAGGCGAAACGGCTGCCTGTCCTGGTGCTCTTGGCGGTGCAGCTGTAGTGCCACCAGCCACTGATGCTCCAGGCAGCATGTTAAGGGGGCAGGGAGCAGTGGGGGTTGGGTAGAGGGCACAGGAGGTCAGGGGTGTGAATAGTGGTCGCGGCAGTCAGAGGGCATGGAACGGGGGTTGAATGGTGGCAGGGTCCCAGGGGGACAGTCAGGAAGGAGAGCAAGGGTTGGATGTGGTGGTAGGGGGAAAGTCAGGGGTGCAGGGTCTGGGGAACAGGGGGCTTGGATAGGGGGCAGGGGCTGGGCACAGCCTCCTCTAATCAGCCCTCCATACAATTCTGGAAACCTGATGTGGCCCGCAAGCCAAAAAAAAAAAAAAAAGTTTGCCTGCCCCTTTGCTAGAAACTCATAGAAAACAAAACATTCTACAGTATCTTCAGTCTCATTCTAGATTTGTATTCTGGAGAGGGGGACCACTGAATTGTCACTTCTGCAATGGATACAAAGCTCATAAAAGGGATAAAGTAACTTGGAGGCAGGAAGAAAAGTCCTACAGCTTCTTTATATTATACAAAATAATATTTAGAAATTTCTTACTGTGAGTGTGCAAAGATTCTGATGAAATTGACTGGAAGAAGTTGTATACTCTCTGACTCTGCAGAAAAGCCTGTGACATATTTGAAAATAGCTGCCTGAAATAAAAGTTTTCAGTTACTTTAAAACATTGGTTTTTAACGTAAAATCATAAAACCATCCTAAATTAACCATGAAACAAAGTTTAGTTTTCATTAACAGTTAATTTGGTATAGACAATATAAAAAAGTCCAAGTCTTTGAGCTAGTACAGTATTGTTAGAGTACAGAGCCTGCAAAGGAATAGTTAAAAGCAAAACCAACCATGACTTGTAAAGAAGTCTCAAAGTTCATCTAAAAACATCCATTCATATAGATTTTTTTTTTTAAATTCCACATTTTTGGTTTCAAACTAGCTTGAACTTTTTAACTGACTGAAATAACCTGTAACATTCATAAGCAAGACTTGGGGCTACTCTGGTCTGCCATGGAATTAGTGCTCCAGCATCTTAAATTTTTTTGAAACTGAGCACAAGGTGCTACCAAATCCAGTCAATTTATTCTTTTACGTGTAGATTTAAATTTGTTTATGGAAATAAGTTAGAGTAGTAGTCTGAATATTCTTGGAGGTAAACATGAAAAAGGACTGGATTTTCAAAACCACTCTGTGTTTATTTAAATCTGCTCCCACTGAGTCAGCAACAAAACCCATGAGCCTTCAAATAAGAGAAGGCTTAGGCTAACATCAAGTACTTTGAAAATCTAGCCCAAGTTCCAGTTTTTGCTTGCTGAAGAGTATTACCCAGTTCCATTTTCCAGAAAACTATGCTTTCCATTGGTGAAAAACGTCAAGTTGTGTTACATTTAACACAACAAACAAAAATTTAACTCTGCCCTGCAGTGACACCATGAGGGGAAAAAGTCAGTTTAATCTAACCTGGAACCACAAAAGCCACAATGCCATAATTATATGGTTAACGCATGGCATCATAGGACATGTTCGGGTAACTTAACCACATTTCCATACCATAACATAACATGTTTGGATTTCTTTTAAGTGTAACCTTAACAGAATTTCCTGGCTTTGTAATTCTTTCATAAATCATGCATTACACCGCCGTGCCATGCTATTAGCCTTAAAGATACGTACACTCCAATCTAAACTCTATTTTAGAGTGTGTGTCTTGGAATTTCTATTAAAATCAATTTGGATTTGGATTATTTGGGACTATCAAATTCTACATATAGCTAGCCTATTTAATTCCATCTTCACAGGATACTACCCTTATCCATTCTCTTTCAAGACATCTTGTTTGTCTGTCACTCACTGCCTCCTATCTTACATGAAACTATTAGCCCTTTGAGGCACTGTCTTCCTATAGTGTTTGTACAGCTCCTAATACAATGGAGATCTGATCCCTGGATATAACGCTACCATATAATGTTCTCTCAAGACAAGCATTTTCTTGAGTAGAGCAGCTAATTAAGAGTATCTTCCTAAGAGTCTCTCAGTTGAATACCAGGCTCTCAAAGATAAAACAGTTGCTGTTTCACTTAGCCACTGCAAGTCCATTTTGCCTGTAAATACTCTGCTCCATGAGTCTAATTAATTCCCACTAAAGTCAATGGATTGAGTCTGGTAGCCACTAGAGATTTTGGAATACAGTTTCATTCTGCAGTACATATTCACAAAAGAGGGCGGGAAGAAAGCATACAGAAAATAAGTTCAACGGGAAAAAAAGAAATGACTGAACACTGGTTGAGGGAAGGAAATGCTCATTTGACCTGAAAAAGAGGAATCAATTTTCTTTTCTTCAAAGTTAAGGGGAGGAGGGGAGATAAAACCAAAAAGGAAATGGAGAAACTGGACAGAATAAGATACAATAGGTTTCCACATGTGACTCATATCTTACATTACTTTTGTGAAGAAGCCCAGAGCCTTTGAGGAAGTCTTATCACAGAATGCCATGCTGCTGACAGCTCACTTGACTTAGGTGGTTTTTTTCAAAGAAAATTTGTCTGCTTAGCTGGTTACCTTATTATTGGCTCTAGATCTGGGTGCCGCCGTTCTTCCTTCTTCTGGAAACCCTGATTTAGTGCTCGTAAAATGGTCTTGTCAAACGCTTCAGAAGACAGTTCCTTTGGAAGCTGGTGAAAGGATTCCAAATATAAGTTATGCACTTTCATAGTCAAAGACTTGACAACAGTACTCTTTATAAGAAGTATAATTGCATGCACTTAGCAGCACTGAGCTTGGATTTGCTACTTTTAAAAAAACTCTCATTGCTCTAGAAGCGTGTGCCCCGGTTAACAGCAAAATAATTTATCAGAGAACTGTGAATACTAAAGTGTCCAAGGCTATTAGATGTTCTAATTTAGTTGGAGACAAAAATTTAACATTCTTTACACTAAAGCTTCGAAATGATGTGCTGTAATATGAAAGCATGAGATGAGATTCTAATAAAAAAGTCTAAGAAAAAAATAGTGTTACTGAATTTTTATTTGAGAAATACTAGCAGTTCAATGTCAATTTCCAAAATTTAACTGAATAGCAATATTGCACCTTGTAACATCTAGGTGACAGTTATGATCAATAGATTATACCAAAGAAGCAGTTGTCTGTCAGCAGCATCCTTCAGCATATTTGAAGAGACTGAAGTCAGAGTGCTAGCTGGGAACTGCATGTTATTCACTGGCCAAGAGTTAAGCATTTCTTGCACTGCATGAAGAACTATCGGTACCTCATATTTAATGCGCGCAACTGCTAGGTAGCAACCTACAAAACTTGACAGAATCAGAATTTCTAAATAAAAACCTGCAAATTAACATCCCACACAAAGAGTAACGAAGGCATAGAAAAAAGAAAATAGCAAATCTCAGAAGTAGTTTTTTTTAACTCTCCATTTCATGAAGTGGGCATTGGTCTCATGGACTAGACCATAGCAGCTAGTGGAAGCAGAGGAAACATTAAGACTCATGAAATATAATATTCCTAAGTCAAGTCTGAGTAAAGTGCCCGTCTTCAGTTCTGGGACTAGGTGCTTTCATAAGGGCTCATGTTCTATAGGTGTTTGGTTTTTAAGATACGGACATCAGAGACTTGGTGCTAAATTAGTGGTAATGAGAAAGGAGATTTTGACCACAGAAAATACAAACTTTAAACTCAAAGTGTTGAAAGTAGGAATGTCTTAGACCAGAATGGAAATCTACAAACTGGGGACAGCTTGAAGAGATCCACAGAACAAAAATCTTGATAGGTGTTCATGTATCCAGGGATGCCACCTTAAATGACAGTTTAACTAGTCAAGACCTGAATTCTTGAACAGCCTGCTTTGAAACCATTAGGTAAAAAGTGAATTTGGATGAAAGAGGACTTAGTAAAATTTCCAAAACATACCTAAGTCAATCAACATGAGACATGTGGGGACGTACAGATTTCAATATACTGCAAGTTCTCATGGAGATTCAGTTAATGAGATCTTTCCGAGATGAAATGGAAGTATTAGAATGAACCGAACAGTCCTTTGCTTTATGGGGTTTGTTGTAATGAAGGGGACTGAATTAATCTGTCCTACTCTGTCCACAGAGTAGCCCTATGGAATTAATAAAATTCCCCTACCAGACACTGTAGAGGTGCATAGATGAGCAAAATGGTGAAATTTCCCTATAATGCTTTCTTGGGCCACTAAAGTGAGGGAATCATGTAAAAGTTTGAGATGGAGATTGCAAATGCAGCCTTGGCTCAGCTTCATTTCCCTCTGGAAGCAGAGCTACTTTTTCTATTACCTTGAAGAGTGGAAAACTTGAAATGGCTTATCTTGGCTTGTTGTTTGAGCAAAATTCCATCTTGAACTGCCTAACCGATGGAGTGAACATTTTCTTCTAGACTTCAGTGACTGAACAGTCTAGAACCTTTCAAATGAGTTTCTCAAGAAACTCTGGAAGTGAGTGTTGAAGACTACTAGTCTAGGTAACATGGGAAAGAGCATTAAATCCATGATCTACTTATTCCAATGTCCTATCTGAGGGTACGTCTACACTACGGGATTATTCCGATTTTACATAAACCAGTTTTATAAAACAGATTGTATAAAGTCGAGTGCACACGGCCACACTAAGCATATTAATTCGGCGGTGTGCATCCATGGTCCAAGGCTAGCGTCGATTTCCAGAGCATTGCACTGTGGGTAGCTATTCCGTAGCTATCCCATAGTTCCCACAGTCTCCCCCGCCCCTTAGAATTCTGGGTTGAGAGCCCAGTAGCTGATAGGGCAAAAATCATTGTCATGGGGGGTTCTGGGTAAACGTCGTCACTCATTCCTTCCTCCAGGAAAGCAACGGCAGATAATCATTTCGCGCCCTTTTTCCCTGGATTGCCCTGGCAGACGCCATAGCATGGCAACCATGGAGCCCGTTCAGCTTTGTTTTTGTTTTTACAGTCACCATATGTGTACTGGATGCAGCGGACAGAGGCAATACTCCAGCGCTACACAGCAGCATTCATTTGCTTTTGCATGATAGAGATGGTTATCAGTCATTCTGTACCGTCTGCTGCAGGTGTAAACTGGCAATGAGATGACGGTTATCTGTTCTTCTGTACTGTCTGCTGTTATCATGGGTGCCCCTGGCTGAGATCGGCCGGGGGCGCAAAGGCAAAACTGGGAATGACTCCCCAAGTCAATCCCTCCTTTATGATTTCTAAAAGAGAGAGTCAGTCCTGCCTAGAATATGGGGCAAATGTACTAGAGAACCAGTGTATCAGAGAGCACAGCTGCTCCGTGTCAGATCCCGCAGAAATGATGCACTACATGCCATTTACAGGGGGTGCCTCTGCAACAACCCCACCCGTTGCTTCCCTCCTCCCCCAACCTTCCTGGGCTACCGTGGCAGTGTCCCCCCATTTGTGTCATGAAGTTATAAAGAAAGCAGGAATAAAAAACAATGACTTGTTAGTGAGATAAAATGAGGGGGAGGCAGCCTCCCAGTGCTATGACAGTCCAGGCAGGACATTAAGCAGTGCGGTGGAGAGGAGCCCAGCATGCCGCTGCTATGATAGTCCAGGCAGGACAGAATCTTTTCTTTACACAGGAAAGGGAGGGGGCTGATGGAGCTCAGCCCCCAGTTGCTATGATGAGGACGGTTACCAGCCGTTCTGTACCATCTACTGGGAATGACCGAGAATCATTCCTATTTTCACCCAGGCGCCCCCGGCCAGCCTCACCTGAAGCCAGCCAGGAGCACTCATGGGTTGATAACAAGGACGGCTACCAGCCCTAGTGCACCATCTGCCACCAGGCAGGGGAGGGGAGTGGATACCGCTCTTCACTGCTGCAGCTTTGCGTCTACCAGTAGCATTCAGTAGACATAGGGTGACACTGAAAGAAGTCACAAAACCATTTCTTTCCCTTTTCTTTCACCGGGGGGGGGGGGGCGGGAAGAGGTGAGAGTAAATTGACGAGCTATTCCCTGAACCACACCGGACAATGTGTTGGACTCTACAAGCATTGGGAGCTCAGCCAAGAATGCAAATACTTTTCAGAGACTGCTGGGGACTGTGGGATAGCTGGAGTCCTCAGTACCCACTCCCTCTCTCCATGAGTGTCCATTTGAGTCTCTGGCTTCCCGTTACGCTTGTCACGCAGCACTGTGTAGCCTGGAGATTTTTTTTTCAAATGCTTTGGCATTTCATCTTCTGTAACAGAGCTTTGATAGAACAGATTTCTTTCCCCATACAGCGATCAGATCCAGTATCTCCTGTACGGTCCATGCTGGAGCTCTTTTTGGATTTGGGACTGCATTGCCACCCGTGCTGATCAGAGCTCCACGCTGGGCAAACAGGAAGTGAAAATCAAAGTTTCGCGGGGTTTTTCCTGTTTACCTAGCCACTGCATCTGAGTTCAGATTGCTGTCCAGAGCAGTCACAGTGGTGCACTGTGGGGTACCGCCTGGAGGCCAATACCGTCGATTTGCGGCCACACTAACCCTAATCAGATATGGTAATGCTGATTTTAGCGTTACTCCTCTCGTCGGAGAGGAGTACAGAAACCGATTTAAAGAGCCCTTTATATTGATATAAAGGGCCTCGTAGTGTGGATGGGTACAGCGTTAAAACGGTTTAACGCTGCTAAAATCAGTTTAAACGCATAGTGTAGACCAGGCCTGAGAGAAGCCAAACTTAGATGCAAGAAACTCTGCAGCAGGTAGATACAGGACAGACTGTCCTCACTAAGGCCTCATCTAATAAAGTGAAACCTTGCAATAACGTGCCCCATCATAACATGAATTCAGATATAATGTGATCATAAGTTGGCTCCCCTTTAAGGCCGTAATACTGTTCGCATTTTGCAGGAACACTTTTTTTTTTTTAAATGACGAAATTTTAAATAAACTGCGTTCTTCTAGTTTCATAGGATGAAGTGACTCGTGGCCATTACAGGCCCATTGCACTTAGTTCTTGGGTTGTACACTTAGGTGTCTGCCTATGAACTTGTTATTAATTTCTTATTTTAAAATTTTTTTTACAGTTATGGATACGCCAGTTCGCAAATGGGCAGAAAACTACTTGCAAGAGAAAATTGTATGCCCTGGATCAACTAAAGAAGGACAAACAACAAACTCAGCTTGCTAGAGATCTAGGAATTAGCAAGTCCACTCTTCAAGGGTGGAAGAAAGAAGAAAAGCTCAGTAGCCTACCCTGCATTCTTGAAGAGGAAACTGGTTTACAACATAGAAAGGTCAAGTTTGCTAATGACAAAAGCCTAGATTCAGCCTTGTACCAAAGGTTTGTCCAGGCTCGTTCAGAAGGAGTTCCCATTTCTGGCCCTATTCTGAAAGATCAAGCAGAGAAATTTGATCGCCTTATCAATGGAAAAGAATCCAAAATTTAAGGAGAGTAATGGCTGGCGGGACAGATTCAAGAAAAGGCACACTATAAGCCAAGTTCTTGTGTCTGGGGAAATCCGCTCAGCTGATAAAGAGACTGCCGATTCCTACCCAACTGAGATCAAAGAGTTGCTGGAGGAAGGTTGCTACACAGCCGATCAAGTTTACAAGTGCGACAAGACTGGTTTAGGCTTTAAAATGTTACCCGATCGCACCCTCGCACCTTGTGACTGATAGTCACAAACGAGAAGGTTTTAAGCAGAGGAAGGACCGAGTCACTCTTGTTTTACGTCAACAAGTCTAGCAGCCACAAAGTCAGACCTCTGATGATCGGAAAAGCGAGGTCTCCCAGATGTTTTCATCATGTTAATCTGAAGGCCCTTCCCTTCAAATACACCAACAGCAAGAATGCATGGATGAATAGCTCCATATTTAAGATTGGTTCCATAAAACTTTTGTGCCAGCCATTCGGGGTCATTTGCGAAAACTCAGGCAGGAGGAAAAAGCTCTCCTGCTGGATAATTGCCCTGCTCACCCCTCAGTGGAGAATCTTGTCTGTCGTGATGGCAAGATTAAGGTCTCTTATCTCCTGAAGAACACTGTCAGAAATCCAGCCACTGGACCAAGGCAAAACTATCGTCGTGACGTGATCAAGCAGATGGTAGCGGATAATAACTCCTCCATCGACACATCACTGGCGTTACTCAACTTGAAAGAAGTCTCACCTCAGTGAGCATCCCAGGCTTTCCATCTCTGCACGTTGCATTGAACGATGCTGGATAAAGGGTCTTGATCCAGCTTTTCCGTCATCTACACATGATGGTAACGATGACGAGCCTGAATTTACAAGATTCAGTGAATATGACGTATGATTAGCCAAAGAAGCACTCAAAGAATATGAGCACAGTCATCATGATATCCTCAACTGGTTTTCAGCAGATGATATCTGCCCCATATGAACACATCTCAGACAACGAAAAGGTCAGCGGGAAGAATAAAGCTGCACCACCAGAGCCCGAAACCAGTGGCACGAATGACGATGACGGCAGCACCTCAATTCCCCCACCAAAAGCGTCTGAGGCAGTAAAGCACCTAGAAGCCAGTTTGAGGTGGCTGGAAATTCAAGATGTGGACAGCGTCAAAATCCTCCAACTCAGAAGCATTTTTTACTTTGCTAGAAGCCAAACAGTCTGCGACAAACAAGCAGACCGCACTAGATAGCTTTAAGAAGAGATGAAATTTAAAATTATGGAGTCATGCAACCAGATTGACTTTGCACTCTGCGCAATGACTAATATAGTCGATTTCACATGTTTCTTTCATGTACTTGTAATTAAATTACTACTTGTGTTTAAAAACATGCTGGAATTTTTTTTTTTTTTTTTTTTTTTTTTTTAAACAAGACAAATTGACTGGCTTGAAATGGTAAATTTTCATAACCCCACTTTAAAGTGATCCCGCATTTATCGTGATGGAATTTTGTGGACCCCAATTATCGCGTTATAGTGGGGTTTCACTGTACCTACTACTTGGAGAATGACTACCTATCAGACCACATGCTTATCCAGTTATCCCTTTCAGAATTTAATAAACTGTTTGCGTTAGCCATACAAATGTTGAATTCCTCTGTGAATTACGCATTGGTCTCAGCAACATCCTGTGAGTCTAACTCCTTTAATCAGTTTCACTCAATGTCCAATTATTCTTGCACTATGAGGGTAGAACAGAAGCTCTCTACCTATTCTATAGTATACAGTAGAACCTCAGAGTTACGAACACCTCAGGAATGGAAGTTGTTCATAACTCAAACATTCATAACTCTGAATAAAATGTTATAGTTGTTCTTTTAAAATTTAACATTGACTTAATACAGGTTTGAAACTTTACAATGCAGAAGAAAAAGGATGCTTAAGAATTTTAATTTAAATGAATCAAGCACAGGAACAGTTTCCTTATCTTTTTTTTTTTTTAAATCTTTCCCTTTTTAGTAATTTACATTTAACACAGGGCTGTACAGTATGTGGTTTTTTTGGGTCTCTGCCGCCTGATTGCATACTTCTGATTCCAAATGAGGTGTACGGCTGACTGGTCAGTTTGTATCTGTGTCTGTAACCCTGAGATTCTACTGTAGGTTTTATACACTTTTATCATATCCTCCTATTTGTCTAATTTAAAGACGACTGGGAATCCTTCATACAAGGATTTTTCCATGACCGTAATTACTCATCCGTCTCTGAACTGCTCGAGGGACAAGTTAACTCATCAAAAAAGGTATCAAATACAAAAGCAGCAGCCTGAGTATGTGTATATGAAAGTTACTTCCCAGTAAAACTGCATGGTCACACTGTTATTGGAAGTTGCACCAATAGAATATTGGAAACCACTAAAAGCAGTGCCCTTTCTTGCCAGACTTTATTCCACATGCTTGGTATCAAAAGGATAGAAGAGAGGCAATAGAGGAGATCTGTTCCCTAATTCAGCAGAAAAGCATCTGAAGTGACTAACATCTTCATCTGGCCTAGAACAGAACCTCTGACATTGGTATCGTATCTTGTTATAATATCAGACAGATGTGTTCCCACCAGAAAAATATCCATGCTGCAAGTGACTTTCAGGGATCATAATGGTATCACAGATTCTGTCTGAATTAGTCTGCCAGGATGTTGATCATCCCTATTAGGTAGTGTAATATCATTACAGCTATCTTGTGCCTCACTACTCTTAAAGACCCACTGCCTCTTTGCAGAGTAATTTGGTGTCAATCCCTCTCTATTTGTTAGTCAAAGTATTTTACCATTATGGTGCTGGCCAATCATTTGTACCACATTGTGCAGCCAGTCTAGATTAGGGTCATATATACTTCAACTAAAATCGATACCCGCCAGATTCTTAATAGTTAAATCTCTAGGCTTAGCTCTGCACCTGGAAGTAGACATGAACAGGAGTCTGGCTAGGCTTCTTAGCACTTGAGAGGTTACTAGAAACTGAGGAAGGTCTCTTAGATGTGATCTACATTGGAAGTAGAGGGGGAGGGGAGATCTAAGTTACGTAACTTCAGCTATGCAATTCAAGTAGCTCAAGTCAACATACTGTGGTGAGTCGATGGCTGAAGCTCCCCCATCGACTCCACCTGCGCCTCTTGCTCCAGTGGATTACCGGAGTCGACAGGAGAGTGCTCAGCAGTCAATTTATCATGTCTAGATTAGACATAATAAAATCAACCCCCGCTGGATCGATCACTGTGCATCGATCCCACAGGTAATGTACAGAAGCTCTTAGATCCCTTCAAAGCTCTCACAGATCTAGAAGTCTCCCAAATGAAAAAAAGTGTATAACATTCAAAAAGAAGTCTGAAATTGTATGCTGAGCAAGACGGGTTTTCCAATATGAACTTAATTGTTATTCCGCTTTTAGAGTAGTGAAGCTCCAAACACTGGTAATTCATATGCACTGGAGTCCATCAAGATGCTCTCTGTATAAAGTTACATGTGCCACAGTTTTAGTTAACAGGATAACAGTAATACCAGACGCTATTCGAGCCAAGCTCTGGTTAACGCCCTGAATCACTGGGAGAGGTACAGGAAGATTCCCTAGGGTAGGCACAACCCAAGAATAGCCACTGAGGAATGGATGCAAGACCACAGTAGCTAGGATGATAGTACTGTTTTAACCCATTTTACAGGGCACAATGGACATACAGCACAAATCTGCTAGTTTACTCACATTTTGTGAGCTCCACAGGGAAGGGGACTGCATTTGTCTGTACAACATCAAGTAGAAAATTGTAAGAAGTTTGGTATTCTTGGCTTTGCACCAGTAATTAAGTTATTTTCCTAGAGCAGTACTAACATGTTTGTTAGCATCCATGTAGACCATGTCCAGTGTTAGCTCCCAGCTCCCCTGGGAGCATAAAGAAAGCCAGCCTTACAGCTTTATAATAGCTCAATTAGAACCAAAAGGGTAGGAAGGGTTGTCTCCCATCTCAAACTACCGTCTCCTGACAAACAAGAAATCTTATCCTTTGGTTCTTGATAAGAACCACATCTTCTAGTCCTGCTTGGGAAGGAGGATGGTCAACATACTTTGGAAAGGAATCACCATACAATATATATTCCTTTAAATAGAATGGCTAACATACATTGGTATTCATTCAATCAGTGCTTTCCTGAAACCCAAGAATCTGGCAATATTCTCAAGCTTCTGTCATTGAAGCTCAAGAGCCAAAATCATCATCTACTAGTGCCCCATCCCATGAAACTGTAGTGTGATGTACAGTACTCTGCTTGTAGGTTGCTTACACTTGAATACATACTTTTAGTAGGAACTCCTGCAGCTCTTGATGTGTTTTTGTTACACATGTTACAGAAAGATCAGACCAGGTTACCTGATAGGAAGGGAGAGGAGGAAAAAAAAGGAAAGTTACACCATGTTTCTCTTTGCATTATACTAAATATGTTCAGTACCTCTACAGCACTGTCCATTTCCAGATGATATACAAATACCCACTGCATTTAAGTATTAATATCCCTTTTGGCAAAATATAGATAGTAGTCTCCTTTTGAAAGTGTGGCCCTTACTAACTTTGGATATCCTCTAAAATAGTGGTTCTCAACCAAGGGTCTGGGGTCCCCTGGGGGGGCTGCAGACAGGTTTCAGGGAGCCCTCCAGGGCCAGTGTTAGACTCACTGGTGCCCAGGGCAAAAAGTCAAAGCCCCACTGCATCAAGCTGAAGCCCTGGGCTGAGCTCCATGACCTGGGGCTGAAGCCACAGACTGAGCAACTTAGCTTTGCGGGGCCCTGTGGCATAGGGGCCCCATGCAATTGCCCTTCTTACTACCCCCTAACCCTGGCCCCCCTTTTTATATGCAGAAAACCAGTTGCTGTGGCACAGGTGGGACAGTTTTTACAGCATGTTGGGAGGGAGGGCTCAGAAAGAAAAAGGTTGAGATCCCCAGGTCTAAAAGACAACTCAGACATTTCTGGAGGCACAAGCACCAATAAATCAATCACCTCCAGAGTGCGAGAGAGTGATGGGGGTGAAGGGGGTAGAAGAGAAATCAAGCTGGACACACAAGATTAGCACACACTTGAAAATTTGGGCCTAAATTATGCATCTGAGGCTATACAACTAAATTACTAAAAGAAGCAGTATTAGTGCTCAGTAATTACTGGCTCCTAGTACCAGACAAGCCCAGTAAACCACACAGTTTGTTTAGAGAAGAAGATTCCAAGTGAGGCATACAAAATTTAGTTCCTCTACTCCTACTTGGGTAAGTCAAACCCTCTGTTCAGTTACTCTAACTGTAAAATGATATACTTACCAATCTCAAAGTTAAGGCGTTTTAACGTTTAAAAAGTCATACAAGAGATGGATGTAGAATGCAATAAGTATTGCAAAAGTTTGCATCAAAAAATGTTATGAAGTTAGAGTAGACTCCATATTCTGATATATGTGTTTATACACTGTATCAGTGCTTCTCCATGCTTTGCTGCACTAGCCAATATGTGAACAGCAAAATAAAGCCTCCATATAATTACTTTTGAAGTGAAGAGTAAATTATTTTCCCCTCCTCTGCTAAATGGCTGTTTTCTAGCTTCAGACCTAACTTCAGAAGATCCTATATACCAGGAAGTGGAGCCGATAGCTCAAAATAAGAGGGTATTTAGCAATAGCTGAGTGGATCTAACCACTACCATTTTCAATCCAGATCCTGGAGAGCCTTGTAAGCTGCTATGATTGTGGAGGATGACAATTTCTAGAACCTCATATTTATTGAAGGGTAGAGAAGAGCTTACAAGGCAGACCCTTCAAGTAGTTTGGAGCAAAAGAAAAAAGTTGACTAGCCAAGATCTAGTTGTTTGGGTTCTGAGATGTGCTTGAGAAGGAGCTATTCTCCACCCTAAGAGTACAAAGGGAGTGGAGCTGGAGAATTCACTTAAATGCTTTCCAGCAAGTCTCTGCTCCCTTCCTACTTCATGTGGGATTTCCAGACTGCTATCATGACAACCTGCAGACTGGCTCTCTGAAACACCTTTGAGTTACTCATATGTCACTAATGAAATGATTATGCGATGGCTGGAGATGGTTGTCTAAAGGGTATGTCTATGCTGCAGATGGGAGCATAGCTCCCAGTCGTTAACTTTGCTCAAGCTAGTGTGTTAGAAGCAGCAGTGGGTGAAGGGGTCAGCAACATGTCTGTACATGGACACATCTCTGCAGTAAAAATGTTGAGGTCCGCGGTAATTAAAAAAAAAATTGAATGGCATGTCCATCACTAAATATAAGAATTTTGTCAAAGGTCCATTGCATAACACAGTGGGGCCGACTGCTAGTGCGGATATTGTGGCACGGGAAGCGGTTTGGTCTAGCTATCAGAGCTCAGATCCAGAGGAGTACGCAGAGTTGGACTCTGGTGGTTAGCTCAAGCAGTTGCCCATGCCGCAGTGTTCAACCTACTATTTTTAGCATGCTAACTCAAGTAGAGAGCACAAGTCTGTCTACTGGGCAGGGAGGTTTCAGCTCCCAGTTGAAACAGACATAACCCAAGTTTCTGGTTGTTCTCACACAGCCACTTTGACACAGTTAAGATTGCTTCAGTAACAACAGCCTGTGCATCTGCACTGTGTTACACATTTTGCAGACTAAATTCTAAATTAACATGCTCTACAACATTATGGTTTTCTGTCCCCCCAAAACACAAGTGAGATTTTTTTTTTTTTAACTTTAGCTCCAAACTTAAAAGTTTTAACCTGGGAATGTTGTTACTGTACATTTTCATGTCTACTTGCCAGTGGCCCATAAGGTTAGATGCTGAAATACCTTGCTTTTATATAGCACTTTATTAGCAGATCTCAAAATGCTTTGCAAAAGATTAGTATCATCATCACATTTTACCGATGAGGAAAGGAATCAAACCCAGGCCTTCTGAGTCTCAATCCAGTGCCTTATGTACTTGGCCACATTACACAGTATTGACTAGGGACAAACTGTAAGTTGTCCTCATTTAGTCAAGTAGCACCAGTTTACAGAATTCATGAATACACAATAGTCTAACTCAGGGGTCCCCAATGCGGTGCCCACAGGGAGCATCCGCCGAAATGCCCCCGAATTTCTGCCGCGATGCCTCTCGATGACGCCACTTGCTGCTGACAAGCAGCGTCATTGAGAGGCATCGCTGCCAAAATGCAGCAGAAATTTGGAGGCATTTCAGCAGATGCTCCACCGCAGCCACGGTCCTTCGTCTGGCACTCGCCAGACGAAAAGGTTGGGGACCACTGGTCTACCTTAATGCACTTCAGTATAAAAATCTACTTTTCTGAACTAGTAGCAAAGCACTACTCACTTCTGTAATCAACTCCCAACCCCTGGTAACCATCAGATCATTGTCTCTGGATATTCTCTCATGCTTGTGGGATGCACCAGGTAGACCTTCCAGAAAGTAGTGCTTGTCAGGGCAACCTTTTTGTAGTACCAAACATTCAGAATATAGTTATAAAAGGGCCACCTGGCCTTGAACGCCTCTCTGACTTCCGTACTACTGGCAGCTGCAGAGACAAGAACCTCAGGACACCTATTTGGTATTTTTACTAAGTAAACAAACAGTTTTAGTATTAAATATTTTACTAGTATTCTGTTTTAGAATTATCACAAGCATACAGCTCTCCAAGTCTGGGTTAGACCCAAAGAGACCAAGATTTTCAGGCATATCACCACTCTGGAGTAACACACACTACTACATTTAGAAGAGGCCTAACTGGTGCTCAGTATGTTGTGTCTTCAAATCTCAGGCCTGGTAGTACAGGCAGCATTTGCGCCATACCTTAATGAAGGAGGCAAAGAGTATGTGTCTTAGAATACTAGACACTACTTTAAAAGAACTAGTGGGGAGAGAAATCTCACTAAACACTAGTACTTTAAAAACAATTTGTATATCCCAAAGCTGTGTTATCTTCATATTAAAAAGGATGTACTTTTAAAAGCCAGCTGTTATTTGCTTACTTTGAAGGTGTACTCCAAATGTTTGTCAGCCCTTTTTCTTGGTACTCCTTTCAGTGTTATCTTCTCAATGTGTACAGCTGAAAGAAAAAAAAGTGATTTGTTGTATTAGGTATAGGTCTGGTTTGAAAAATGTATTTCTGTTATAACAGCATCACCACATCACAGAATATTGCATCCTTGCTGCCAGTTCTATTTGCCCAAGAAAAAGTGAGTAGAAGCTCATGGTCCTGCTGCTCAAGGAAATAAGATTCTCTGGTTTGAAAACCACTCTTCAAAACTAGATTCTCAATACTGATTGCCACCATTTTGTGTATTTCTGTCCAGATGTATTATACTATATTAGAGATGTGGGCATAAAACCTTACACAGCCAATCCAGTAATTACTGTCAATGAAGAAGAGAAAGTCTTAAAATAATATTGTAAAATAAACCATGAATTTATAGCAAAATGCTTCTGTGCAGCCAACTGAAAACAGTCAACTCCTGTGCCTTGCAGTCCCATTTTGCAGGAGTCAAGAAATAGGGCTCACTAAACAGAAGGCCAGGGTTTGTAAGTCAAAGCGAGAAGAGAAGTAACATGTAGAATACTGATAGACATATGACAGCATGAACAAGTCAATGAACAGAAAAGGGGTGGAGAGAAGGATGGTGAGACTACTGGAAGAGAGAAGTACAATATTAATATTGGCAGATTTTGAACTTGTTCATATGCAGAATGAATTACTGAAAAAGAGCTGAAAAGACTGAGAATAATAGCCCCAGCATCCAGACCCAGTAACAGGCCGGGGCAGTGTCACTACATTGCATTGGAGAGGGTGGGCTACAGGCTCTATACATCCTCTGAACCCTCCACATGGTCTCCCACACCTGGAAAAAAAGGGGGCACTCCTTGCTGATATTTGTTAAGGAGATGTGGTGTTGTAGACTTCAAATACTACTCTAAACTTGAATCGGTGTTTTTCAGGATGTAACTTGTAAGAAAAATCCTGTATGAAAGCTGTTATGAAGCTGAGAAGCTCCTCTTAGCTGGTTTCTCTAAGGCCTGGTCTATGCTACAATTAGGTCTATGTAGGGCAGTTTACATTGACCTAATTATGTCAGCGCACACACTACAGCCTCATCTTGCCGATGCAGAGTGTAACTACTCCACCTCCATGTGAGGCGTAGCACTTATGTCAGTGTAGTTCAGGAGACACAGTTTTTGTAGACCAGGGGTAGGCAACCTATGGCATGCATGCCAAAAGCAGCATGCAAGCTGATTTTCAGTGGCACTCACACTGCCCAGGTTCTGGCCACCAGTCCGGGGGGCTCTGCATTTTAAGTGAAGCTTCTTCAACATTTTAAAAACCTTATTTATTTTACATATAACTAAATTATTGTTGTATATTACAGACTTATCGAAAGAGACCTTCTAAAAACCTTAAAATGCATTACTGGCACGCAAAACTTTAAATTAGAGTGAATAAATGAAGACTCGGCACACCACTTCTGAAAGGTTGCTGACCCCCGGTGTAGACACTGCGTTATCCAACAGCGGATGTAAGTGTCTTGTCAATTTCACGGCTCTGTGCTGGGAGGCGAGAAGCCCAGTCAGCAACTGGGCTTCCAGCATGAAGCTGTGCAGGGGTCAGAGCTCTGGCTCTCAGGTTCCCCATACTGCCTCTCTTCAGTTGGTGGAAGTGCTTCTAGTGAGGATGCACATCACTGACAAAAAAGGGAGGGTAGTGGAGACATCAGCCACTGCAGTAATTCCTGCCCTGGCTGTAAGTCGACCTAATAAAAGTGATTTTGAGACACAGCATGACATGCCCCAAGTATGCATCAATGTAAAGAATCCATTTTCTTACAACCATGGGCTGACCTTGACTGACCTCATAAGTTAAGTAAGGTCACAACATTAGCATTTGTATCAGCGACCTTGAAGGAAAGACATGGATCTTTTGTACAATTTTGTCTGCTGGAGATTCTCTCATTGTTCTGCTCACTTTATTTTTTTTTTTAATTTATTAAGTAGCAAGCTTGTTATTTCATCGCTGAAAAAATTAAGGTTGAAATTGTTAAAATGTTAGGTAATTCAGAGATAAGGAAACAATTAACCTCCTTGCATATATTCATTAGAATAGAGTTATTCATTCTTGCCAAATCAGCTGCAATATCATCACCTTATATAACTTGTACAGCTTCTGCTCACACTGCATTTAAATTTAAAAGTTTCAGCAGGTTAGACATCAATTTGTAAATGCCAGTTCCAGACGTAAACAGCTAAATTAGTAACTGAATCTTGGATAAGCTGGAACAAGCAACTACACAAATCTGAAATCCTATAATCCCACAACTCCTGAAATACTTAGTTTCCAAACCATAAACAGAGAATCTTTTATAGCTAGGAATTTTAAATGTCACTTCCCAGTTGTGTGTGTTTTTTTCAAATTGTGAGAGTAACTTGTTTTCAAAGTTACAAGAAAAAAAAAGTGACCCTACCCACCAATACATAGACATTTAAGTTAACCCAAAAATTAAACAAAAAAGTTTCAGAAGTTAAGTCTGCTACACCTGTCACTAAGCTCAAGAACTCAAAGATAACAGAACAGTTAACCTTGCAAAATCTTCAACTGCCTACGTTAACAAATGCATTGTTTTTAATTATAAAGAAACCTGCACCGCATAATACCTTGAGTCTGGCCCATGGGAGGGTCCTTAAGAGGTATGGTTAAACGGGAAATACCAGTTAACGTTTGCATACAGACAGAAGAATTCTTGGTTTACATTCTTACAATCGTTTGATAATGATGAACATGTAATTATGACATTTCACCATACGTTTATGATTTAATAGGGAAACTGTATGCCGACTAGTATTTGAGGCTGATCCTAACTGTGTGTGCACATTTATGACATTAATCTTGAAAAAGAAACTACTATTTTATTTTAGGCTATTTAAGACTTGTGTTGAAACATTTATAATATTTAACGAATAACTATGATGTATTTATTATGTAGGCAGTGTAAGATGCGTAAAAGACGGTTACTCACCTTTGTAACTGTTGTTCTTCGAGATGTGTTGCTCACATCCATTCCAGTTAGGTGTGCGCGCCGCGCGTGCACGTTCGTCGGAAACTTTTTTACCCTAGCAACTCCAGTGGGCCGGCAGGTCGCCCCCTAGAGTGGCGCCGCCATGGCGCTCTATATATACCCCTGCCGGCCCGCCCGCTCCTCAGTTCCTTCTTGCCGGCTACTCCGACAGTGGGGAAGGAGGGCGGGTGTGGAATGGATGTGAGCAACACATCTCGAAGAACAACAGTTACAAAGGTGAGTAACCGTCTTTTCTTCTTCGAGTGATTGCTCACATCCATTCCAGTTAGGTGACTCCCAAGCCATACCTAGGCGGTGGGGTCGGAGTGAGAAGTCGCGGCCCGGAGCACCGCAGTTCCGAAGGCCGCATCCTCCCTCGACTGCTGGACCAGGGCGTAGTGGGAAGCAAAAGTGTGGACCGATGACCAGGTTGCTGCCCGACAGATTTCCTGGATGGGCACACGGGCTAGGAAAGCCAGCGATGACGCCTGCGCCCTGGTAGAATGCGCAGTCACACGGCCCGCAGGGACATGGGCCAAGTCATAACAAGTCCTGATACAGGACGTAACCCAAGAGGATATCCTCTGGGAGGAGATAGGAAGACCTTTCATACGATCTGCTACCGCCACGAAAAGCTGGGGGGATTTTCGGAAGGGCTTAGTCCTGTCTATGTAGAACGCGAGAGCCCTACGGACATCCAGCGAGTGGAGCTGCTGCTCCCTGCCTGAGGAGTGAGGTTTTGGGAAAAAAACCGGAAGGAAAATCTCTTGGTTGACATGGAAGGCTGAGACCACCTTGGGCAGAAAAGCAGGGTGTGGTCTCAGCTGCACCTTGTCCTTGTGGAAGACCGTATATGGGGGGTCTACCACAAGAGCTCGGAGCTCCGACACCCGTCTAGCTGAGGTGACAGCCACTAGAAAGGCAGTTTTCCAAGAGAGGTAGAGCAGGGAGCAAGTAGCTAACGGCTCAAAGGGGGGCCCCATGAGTCGGGACAACACCAGGTTAAGATCCCAGGTGGGAGCAGGGGGACGGACGTTAGGGAATAAACGTTCCAGCCCTTTAAGGAATCTCGACACCGTCGGGTGAGAAAAAACGGAGCGACCGTCCGCACCCGGGTGAAAGGTGGAGATAGCAGCTAGGTGGACTCGCAACGACGATAAGGCCAGACCTTGCCCTTTGAGGGACAAAACGTAGTCTAATATTTCGGAAACCGAAACTTCCATAGGGCGGAGATTTCTCTCTACGCACCAACAGGAGAAGCGCTTCCATTTCGCTGAATACGTGGCTCTTGTGGACGGTTTCCTGCTGCTCAAGAGCACCTCTCTCACAGGCGTGGAGCATCGCAGCTCTGGGCCAGTCAGCCACGCAGGAGCCACGCCGCTAGGTGCAGCGACTGCAGGTCTGGGTGACACAGGGTCCCGTGGTCCTGGGTAATCAGGTCCGGATGAAGGGGCAGGGGAACTGGGTCGGCTATGGCCAAGTCCAGCAGCATGGTGTACCAGTGCTGCCTGGGCCACGCCGGGGCTACCATGATCACGAGCGCCTTGTCCCTGCGCACCTTCAGGAGGACCTTGTGGACCAGAGGGAACGGGGGAAATGCATAGTACAGGTGGGTCGACCACCGGATGAGGAAGGCGTCCCCTATCGACCCCGGTTCCCTGCCCTGAAAGGAGCAGAATGCTGGGCACTTCCTGTTCCCCCTGGACGCAAAGAGGTCCACCCGGGGATAACCCCACCTCCGGAAAATGGAGAGAGCGACATCCGGGCGAAGGGACCACTCGTGCGACAGGAAGGATCTGCTCAGTCGATCTGCCAGAGTGTTCCGTACTCCAGGGAGGAAGGAAGCCCTGAGGTGAACGGAGTGGGCTACGCAAAAGTCCCAGAGACGTATCGCCTCGTGGCACAGGGAGGAGGACCTGGTGCCGCCCTGCTTGTTGATATAGTACATCGTCGTCGTGTTGTCCGTAAACACGGCGACACAACGACCCTGAAGCTGATGACAAAACGCTTGACAAGCAAGGCGGACCGCTCTCAACTCCCGTATGTTGATGTGGAGCCCCACCTCCTCCTGGGACCACAGGCCCTGTGTCCGCAGGGTCCCCAGGTGGGCCCCCCAGCCCAGATCTGAGGCATCCGTTGTCAGGGATACCGATGGCTGAGAGGGGTGAAAGGGAAGACCCGCACATAACACGGACTGGTCCAACCACCAGCCGAGAGAGTCCAAGACCTTCTGGGGGATTGTGACTAACATGTCTAAAGGTTGCCTTTGCGGCCTGTAACGGCTGATAAGCCACAGCTGGAGAGGCCTCATGTGGAGCCGAGCGTAGCCGGTCACAAAAGTGCACGCTGCCATGTGGCCTAACAGGGTTAGACATGTCCTTACTGACGTCAACGGGGCTGACCGCAAACGCTGAACGATCGCCGCCATGGTCTGGAACCGTTGCAGAGGCAGCGAGGCCCTGCCCATCGTGGCGTCCAAGACCGCCCCGATAAATTCCACCTTTTGCGTGGGCCTCAGAGTGGATTTGTCTGTGTTTATCAGGAGGCCCAGACTTGCAAATACGGCGGTGATCAGGCGGACATGGCTGCTGACCTGCTGCTCCGACGTGCCCCGAATCAACCAGTCGTCCAGATAAGGGAACACGTGGACACGGTTGCGTCGAAGATGCGCCACGACAACTGCCATGCATTTTGTAAACACCCTTGGGGCCGTGGACAGGCCGAAAGGGAGGACTGCAAACTGATAATGAAGAGCCCCCACAACGAAGCGGAGAAAGCGTCTGTGGCGCGGCCAAATGGCAATATGAAAATACGCGTCCTGCATGTCGAGGGCGGCGTACCAGTCTCCCGGATCCAGGGATGGAATAATGGTCCCCAGGGATACCATGCGGAACTTCAACTTCACGAGGTATTTGTTGAGTTCTCGCAGGTCGAGGATAGGCCTGAGGCCCCCCTTGGCCTTGGGGATCAGAAAGTAGCGGGAATAAAACCCCTTGCCTTTCTCGTTTTCCGGAACCGCCTCTATGGCTCCTTTGCTGAGGAGCGTCTGCACCTCCTGTCGAAGGAATTGCTCGTGAGAGGGGTCCCTGAAGAGGGACGAGGAAGGAGGGCGGGAAGGAGGAAACGAAACAAACTGCAGGCGGTATCCCGTCTGCACCAGGTTTAAGACCCAGCGGTCCGATGTTATTTGGGACCACGCCGGGAGGAAAAACGAAAGGCGGTTTGAAAACGGGGGGAAAGGATCCATAGGGGAAACTGCTACAGCGCCCTCGGGCGCACCTTCAAAATGAAGGCTTAGGACCAGGCGGGGGTTTCGAGGAGCCTTGGTTCTGCCCCCCTTGGTTCCCAGACTGCCTGCGCCTGCCGTTCCTGCCGCGGCGCCTGTAAGGGTCCTGCCGCTGGCGGAACTGGGAAAACGGCCTACGGTACGGCTGCTGCTGTGGCCTAAAGGGTCTACGCTGCGTCACGGGGGTGTGCATCCCGAGGGACCGCGCAATGACCCGGTTGTCCTTCAGACTCTTGAGTCTGGGGTCTGTCTTTTCCGAAAACAGGCCCTGGCCTTCGAAAGGAAGGTCCTGTATCGTGTGCTGGAGCTCTGGCGGAAGGCCGGAAACCTGCAGCCAGGAGATGCGACGCATCGTAACTCCCGACGCGAGGGTACGGGCAGCCGAGTCCGCAGCGTCCAAGGATGCTTGTAAGGCCGTGCGCGCGACCTTTTTGCCCTCGTCCAGGATGGCCGTAAACTCCTGGCGAGCATCCTGTGGCAGCAGCTCTTTAAATTTGTCCACTGCCACCCAGGAGTTAAAAGCGTACCTGCTCAGCAGGGCCTGCTGATTAGAGACCCTGAGCTGCAGGGCCCCAGCCGAATATACCTTACGGCCAAGGAGGTCCATCCGCCTGGCCTCTCTGGATTTGGGGGCCGGAGCCTCCTGGCCGTGACGCTCCCTATCGTTCACCGACTGCACCACCAGTGAACCGGGAGTCGGGTGAACGTGCAAGTATTCATACCCCTTGGAAGGGGCCATGTACTTTCTCTCGACTCCTTTCGCTGTCGGAGGGATGGAGGCCGGGGACTGCCAGATAGTATTGGCATTGGCCTGAATGGTCCGTACAAAGGGCAGGGCGACCCTGGTGGGAGCATCCGAAGAGAGGATGGTAACAATCGGGTCCTCTATCTCCGAGACCTCCTCTGCCTGCAGACTCAGGTTTTGGGCCACCCGCCTGAGGAGGTCCTGGTGCGCCCTGAGATCCAGCGGGGGGGGACTGTTGGAGGAGGTACCCGCCACCGCCTCATCCGGGGAGGAGGATGAGGAGACCCCAGGCACGATAGTGTCCAACTGAGGGTCTTCCTCAGCCCTCGCCTCTACCTCCGGAGCCACAGCGGAGTCCTGCTGTTTGGACCCTTCCTCCGCCTCCGGGGAGGGAGGGGGGCGAGACAAGGAGGCTTCAGGGGCCCTACGCTCCGCATTCGCCGGTGTGGGAGGGAGCTGCTGGGGGCCCTGGGCCTGATGGTATGCCCAGGGTGTCCAGAATCCCCACTGTGGTGGGCCTTGGTCTTCCAGCGGCGGATCCCCGAAGAGCGCCGCCTGCCGGTCGGTGCCGAGCGCATACGCACTGTCCGCCTGCGAAGATACGGACGGCTGTCTCGAGGGCCACGGCGGGGCCGACCCCGGATGGTACGGGCCGGCGCGGGTCGGCACGGAGGATCGTCTCGGTGCCGGGGACCGGTGCCGGGAGTCGTATCGGTGCCGGGATCGGGACCGGGACCTGGATCTGTCACGGTGCCGGGATCCTGATCGGTACCGGGTGTCGCTTCGGTAGCGGGACCTGCCACCGGCTCGGTGCCGGGAGGTCGACCGGGACCTACCACCGGCTCGGCGCCGGGAGGTCGACCGAGACCGGGACCTGCCACCATCTCGGTGCCGGGAGGTCGACCGGGACCGGGACCTGCCACCAGCTCGGTGCCGGGAGGTCGACCGGTGCGGCGAGTAGCGATGGGACCTGCTCCTGGAGTCGCGGTGCCGGTGACGCCGACTGGAGCTTGACCGCGACCGTCCGGAGGTCGACCGTTGCCGCGAGTGCGACCGGTGCCGCTGAGGGGAGCGGTGCCGGGACTGCGAGCGGCGTCGGGATCTGGAGCGCCCAAGACGTCGGGACCTAGATGGCGAAGGACTGTCTCTGGGCGGCGCCGACATCATGGGCTTGCCCCTGGACACGACCCGCACCGGAGGTACCGGGGGTGGCAGCCGAGTGGGCTCCGTCAGGGCAATAAGGTCCCGAGCCGAGGCGAAGGTCTCCGGTGTTGACGGGACCACTATCTCAACCCCAGATCTCATGGGGGAGCTCGGCGGCACCGGACTCAACGGACCCGCCAGGCCCGGAGTCAACGGTGCTGACGGTGCCGGCGGTGCCGCGGCCGATGTCGAGGCCGGGCGCTCAAGCCGGGTCTGCCTGGCCGGAGTAGCAGACTTCGACGGCCTAGGCTGTGATTCCGGTGCCGGAGAAGGTCGGTGCCGAGGAGTCTTCTCGGTGCCGGAGCGATCCGGTGCCGGTGCCGAGACCACGGTCCGCGAAGTCGACGGGTCAAGTGCCGCCTCCATTAGGAGAGTTCGGAGCCTCTGATCTCTCTCCTTTTTTGTCCTCGGCTTGAAAGCCTTACAGATGCGGCACTTGTCAGACCTGTGCGATTCCCCGAGGCACTTCAGGCACGCTTCGTGGGGATCGCTGGTGGGCATGGGCTTCTTGCAGGCCGCACACTGCTTGAAGCCCGGCGAAACAGGCATGAGCCTGGCGCCGGGTGCCGGGAAGGGCTAAGCCCCCGGCCAAGAACTATTTAACAACTATTGACTAAACTATTTACTTAACAACACTAATTAACACTATATAGAACTAGAGATAAGCGATTGAAAACTAGGAGAGCTAGGGACGTGGAGGACAGCTAAGCCGCGCTCCACAGTTCCAACGACCGACACGGCGGTAAGAAGGAACTGAGGAGCGGGCGGGCCGGCAGGGGTATATATAGAGCGCCATGGCGGCGCCACTCTAGGGGGCGACCTGCCGGCCCACTGGAGTTGCTAGGGTAAAAAAGTTTCCGACGAACGTGCACGCGCGGCGCGCACACCTAACTGGAATGGATGTGAGCAATCACTCGAAGAAGAATGTCCTTTACAAGTCATTTTCTTGCTTTTCAATGCTTTAGATTGTTAGTGCTCTGATTGATGACATTGTAGTTACCTCTCAGCAGCCTCTAAGTGTTTCTGAAATCAAGACTTCGTTTTGTAATTTCCTACGTTGCTTTTTTATTTATGTTTTTAAAAACAGACTTTTCTTCCAGAATCAGTGTTTAAGAGTTTAAGGAAGTGGATGGATTGGTCATCTGGTTAAATTAAGTAACACTGGCTAAGATAATGGTTCATACATAGCACAGACGCATTCTGTACACAATACATATTCATGCTGAATGTCAATTCGTATGTATTCTACAGCTTACCATCATTCTAAACATTGTTTTAAACACTTAGCTACAATCAAGTTACGTACCAGAACCAAGTCTAGAAGCTAAAATCTCATTTTCCCAGTCAATTTCTAACCATTTAAAGTGGTTAGTGCAATGGGGCTTCAAACCCAAGACAGGACTTCTGAGATGTTTTTGTAATATGAATATAGTTATGCCCTAGTTCTTTCCTCCAAATTCAACTTCCCTACAGTCTAATTACCCCATCTTGCAGTGTTGCTTTGCCTTTTGAGTTATACATAAAGGAACAAAAAATATATTTTACAGCTGGCGTGAAAACAGAGTTTTGAAGTCATCTGTATGAGAAGAACTGGGGTTTACTGGATAAGATACGATTGCCAAAAGTTTCCAAGTTACCTGAACTCTACTCAGCAATTCCACCTGGGAGATGCACTACACACTCCTGGATGAATTCTGCACCACTGCCCAGAGCAGCCAGTGAAGACGTAAATCAGCATGGGGGGTGGGAGAGGGCTGACATTTATGGGGAGACATCAATTAATGCCAGAGGGTGGGACTGGGCAGGCATGCAACTGAATGAACAAGAGAGACTCTGTCCTTCTGGCTCACTATTGCAGCATGCCTGGCATGGAGGGGTTTTGGGGTGTTTGGTGGCAGGCTCTGTCCTCTCAGGCAGAATACAACATAGCAGCCTGACTACTTAGTTGATCCCACTGTTAGTGATTTGTTTCTATTCTTAGTGTGCCCCCTCCAGGAGCATAAAAAGTGTAAAAGTTTTAAGGCTCCTTTACATTGCCAGAGAGGTATAAAGGAGCCTTATTGTAAAAGACAGTATGACCATATAAATGCTTATGGTGCTTCTGTGATTAGAATTGGTCTAATTTTTGGACTGAAAAATTTTCTGATCAAAATGTGCTCTATGAACTGTCTACAACTAACCTTTCTGAAAACGGTCAGCAGCCGATATAAACTGTGAGTTTGATTCCCCAGGCCTCACTTGCTCTCCAGTTGCCTATGATATAATACTGAGCATATGGCTGCATATAATTTGTTGACTAATAAACTAGAAATAAACGGTCAAGCCTAGCTACATTACTATTAGACAAAAGGGGGTTGGATATTTCCTCCAATGCCCTACAATCCCATTCTCCATCCATTGTATTGTAGTTTAAATAATTTACCAAAGTAATTGCTACTGGCAGAATTATATTGCATTGACAAATAAAATATGGAGAATTTTAAAATATTGTGCCTAGAATTTAGTTTGTTGCAGAATAACCCCCGGAGTATCTATATATACACATACCCCCTAAGCAAAGAGGGCGTTTTTAATGAGGAATGCAATAGAGTAATAGTTTGTCTAGTTTTCAATGATAGTAGTCAAGTACGATTCATTTTCTTCAGTATTTCACTACTACACTTTTAAAACTCCAAACTGGAACATAGTAAAGAAAAGCAGACGACTCATATCCATTTACTTATTTTGTTAAGCTAAAAACATTCCAAATAAAGCCTTCATATAATTGCCACATCTGATTATAACATTGAGCAGAAGGAGAAAACCAAGTAAGAGAGGATACATCAATGGAGAAAGGAACTGCAGTGGGTAGGAGAATGGACATTAAGAGGAAAGATAGATAGCTTCACTGGCATTGGCACTAACAGTCAGGAAAGCAGTACTGGCAGTAGAATGACTGTACTCAATTGGGTGAGGAATCTGGGCGAAGTCAAGCAGAAACAAGTACACCTCTACCCCACTATTACGCGAACCCGGGTCGCATTTAGCGCTGTAGCAGTGGGGCTCCGGCGATGCTTTAAAGAGTCCAGGGCTCCGGCTGCTGCTGGGAGCACCTGGCCCCTTTAAATCCTATCAGAGCCCTGCCGCCGCTACCCCAGGGCTGTGGCAGTGGAGCTCCAGCAGCGATTTAAAGGGCCTGGGGCTCCCCGCAGTGGCTGGAGCCCAGAGCTCTTTAAATCATTACTGGAGCCCTGATGCCCCTACCCTGACATAAAGGGGTTTCAACTACAACACGGTAGAGATTTTTGGCTCCCCATCACTGCGTTACAGCAGGGTAGTGGTGTATGATTTTTGTACGCCAATACAAGGAGCCTGGAGAGTAAAACAGAGGAACCAGAACTACTGGTGCAGGAAGCGAAACTAAGTATCATAGGGATAACAAACATCGTGGAATAGTAGCCATGACTTGAGTATAAGTATTGAAGGGTATATGCTGTTCAGGAAAGAGAAATAAATACAAAGGTGAAGGAGTAGCACTGTATATTAATGATGAAGTAGACTGCAAAGACATTAGAAATGATGGAATGGATAACAGAGTCTGTTTGGATCAAAATCACTTGGTGGAACCTCTGGTAGCTTTTCTTCCCCAAGGATAGTACTTGGGTATGATACTCTATATACGATTTGTATATAGAGACCTCTAATGTTTTTAATTAAATAAACAGTACTGAGAATTGTGTGATTATGGAAGATTAACTTCCCAGATATAGATTGGAGGACAAGGGCTACTAATAATAGTAGGGCCCAGATTTTCCTGGATGTGATAGCTGACCAATTTCTTCAAATAGTTTCTGAACCAACAAGTGGGAATGCCATTTTAGATTTGGTTTTAGTGAGTAATGAGGACCTCATAAAAACTGATTGTAGGGGACAACCTTGGTTCAAGTGAGCTCATTCAGTTTAAACCAAATGGAAAGAAACAAAAGTAGATCAGCAACTAGAGTCCTTGATTTAAAAAAGGCACACTTAAAATGAATTAGTTAGGGAAGTGGACTGAACTAAAGAACTCAAGGATCTAAATGTGGAGGCGGCTTAGAATTACTGAAGCCTGCAGCCCAAGCAAGGAGAAAAAATTCATAGGGAAAGGTTCCAGACCAAGCTGGACGAGAGCAAGTATCTTTAACAGGTTATTTTTACCAAAGCAGACAGCCTACAAGGAATGGAAGATGGGATGGATCAGTAGGGAAAGACACCTATTAGAGATCAGAAAGTGAAAAATTCCAAAAGCCAAGTAAAGTTGGATCTTGCAAAGGAAATTAAAAACAATAAAAAGGTTCTATAGTCATACAAAGAAGAAAACAATCAAAGAAGCAGTGGGACCACTAAGCGCCGAGGATGGGGTGGAGATTAAACATCATGTAGGAATGGCCCAACATCTAAAACAAATACTTGGCCTCAGTTTTTAATAAGGGTAATGAAGAGGTTAGGGGTAGTGGTAGGGTGGCTACTGAACAAGAATATGGAAGTAGAAATAAAAGACGTTACTCACCTTTGTAACTGTTCTTCGAGATGTGCTGCTCATATCCATTCCAGTTAGGTGTGCGCGCCGCGCGTGCACACTCGTCGGAAGATTTTTACCCTAGCAACTCCGGTGTGTCGGCAGGTCGCCCCCTGGAGTGGCACCGCCATGGCGCTGGATAAATACCCCTGCCGACCCGTCCGCTCCTCAGTTCCTTCTTACCGGCTACTCCGACAGTGGGGAAGGAGGGCGGGTGCGGAATGGATATGAGCAACACATCTTGAAGAACAACAAACAGTTAAAGGTGAGTAACGGTCTTTTCTTCGAGTGATTGTTCATATCCATTCCAGTTAGGCGATTCCCAAGCCTTACCTAGGCAGTGGGGTCGGAGTGAGATGTCGCAGAGTGCAATACGGCGGAGCCGAAGGCTGTGTCATCCCTAGACTGCTGAACCAGGGCATAGTGGGAGGCAAAGGTACATATTTCATGAATGGGCACGTGAGCGATGAAAGCAGCTGATGATGCTTGAGCCCTGGTGGAGTGCGCAGTCACGTGGCCCGATGGGATGTGAGCCAAGTTGTAAGAGGCGCAGATGCATGACGTTGCCCAGGAGGAAATCCGCTGCGAGGAGACAGGAAGCCCCTTGATCCGCTCAGCCACCGTGGCAAAGAGTTGGGGGGGTTCTGCGGAATGGCTTAGTTCGCTCTATGTAAAAAGCAAGCGCTCTACGAATGTCTAGGGAGTGTAGCTGCTGCTCTCTGCGAGACAAATGCGGTTTTGGGAAGAAGACAGGGAGGAAGATCTCCTGGTTAATGTGGAAGGCCGATACCTCTTTGGGGAGAAAGGTTGGATGTGGTCGTAACTGCACCTTGTCCCTGTGGAACACAGTACATGGGGGGTCCACTGTGAGGGCCCAAAGTCCCAAAACCCGTTTCGTGGACATGATGGCCACCAGGAAAGCAGTTTTCCAGAAGACGTAGAGAAGGGAGCAAATTGCTAACTGTTCAAAAGGAGGGGACATGAGTCTGGCAAGAACCAGGTTAAGGTCCCATGTTGGGGCAGGGTGGCGTACCTGAGGGTAGAGGCGCTCTAGGCCCTTAAGGAACCTAGACACCATCAGATGAGAAAACACCGAGCGGCCATCCTCTCCTGGGTGGAATGTAGAGATGGCCGCCAAGTGGACCCTCAGAAATGATACCGCCAAGCCCTGTTGTTTGAGGGACCAGAGGTAATCCAAGATGTTGGATATGGAGACCTCGGCGGGAAGGAAGTTCCCCTCCACGCACCAGCACGCGAAGAGCTTCCACTTGGCCAAATATGTAGCTCTAGTGGAAGGCTTCCTGCTACCCAGGAGTACCTGCTGCACCAAGGTGGAGCAATGCAGCTCAGAGTGAGTCAGCCACACAGGAGCCATGCCGTGACGTGGAGCGACTGAAGTCTGGGTGATGGAGCTTGCCATGGTCCTGGGTGATCAGGTAAAGGTGAAGAGGCAGGGGAACAGGGTCAGCTATGGATAGGTCTAGCAACATAGTGTACTAGTGCTGTCGAGGCCACGCTGGAGCTATCATGATCAAGCGGGCTTTGTCGCTGCGTGCTTTCAGTAGGACCCTGTGGACGAGTGGAAACGGTGGAAAGGCGTAGAGCAGATGCATCGTCCACGGCACAAGGAAGGCGTCCGCCATTGAACCCAGTGAGAGGCCTTTAAAGGAGCAGAAAGTCTTGCATTTCCTGTTCCCGCAGGATGCAAAGAGGTCTATCTGGGGAAACCCCCACTTCCAGAAGAGTGAAAGAGCAACGTCCGGGCAAAGTGACCATTCATGGGAAAGGAAGGATCTGCTGAAGCGATCTGCCAGCGTGTTCCGAACTCCTGGGAGAAAGAACGCAATGAGGTGTATAGAATGGGCTATGCAGAAGTCCCACAGTTGTAAGGCTTCCTGACACAGGGGTGAAGATCTCGTGCCGCCCTGTTTATATAGTGCATGGCTGTTGTGTTGTCTGTGAATACCGATGCACAACGGCCCTGCAAGTGTTGTCGGAACGTCTGACAAGTGAGGCAGACTGCTCTCAGCTCCCAGACGTTGATGTGGAGGTCCAGTTCGTGAGGTGACCAACAACCTTGGGTGCGTAGGTGCCCGAGGTGAGCCCCCCAACCGAGGGATGATGCGTCCGTTGTGAGGGATGCCGAGGGCTGGGGCGGTGGAACAGGAGCCCCGCACACACCATGGAGGGATACAGCCACCACTGGAAGGAGTCTAGCACGGTCGAGGGAATGGTGACGACCATGTCCATAGGATCCCTGGCTGGAAGATATTGCGAGTTGAGCTAGGATTGGAGGGGCCATAGGCGCAGTCTTGCATAGTTCGTCACGAACGTGCAGGCCACCATGTGGCCCAAGAGAGTGAGGCAAATGCGTACCGAAGTTAGCGGCGCCGCTTGCAGCCTCCGGATGATGGCTGTCAGAGCCTGGAACCATGGCAGTGGTAGGCAGGCTTTGGCAAGAGTCGAGTCCAAGGTGGCTCCAATAAACTGAGTGGGGATTAGAGTCTATTTTTCCACATTGATCATTAGACCTAGATGTAGGAAAAGGTTCTTGACAATGCGAACGTGACTGGACTCGCGTCTCCGAAGTCTCGCGGATAAGCCAGTCATCTAGATACGGAAAGACGTGTATCTGACTGCGGTGAAGGTGGGCGGCAACTACAGCCATACATTTGGTGAATACTCTTGGAGCTGTAGAGAGGCCGAACGGGAGGACCGCGAACTGAAAATGCTGCTGGTTGACCACGAACCGGAGGAACCTCCTGTGAGGTGGGAAGATGGCTACGTGGAAGTAGGTATCTTGCATGTCGAGGGTGGCATACCAGTCTCCAGGATCCAGGGATGGGATAATGGTCCCCAGGGATACCATACGGAACTTCAACTTTACCATCTATCTGTTGAGTTCCCGCAGATCGAGGATTGGTCTGAGACCTCCCTTCGCCTTGGGGATCAGGAAGTAGTGGGAATAAAACCCCTTGCCCTGCTCGTGCTTCGGTACCTCCTCTATGGCTCCTTTGGCGAGGAGAGTTTGCACCTCCTGTAGGAGGAGTTGCTCGTGAGAGGGGTCCCTGAAGAGAGACGAGGGAGGGGAGTAGAAGGGGTGGGGTTGAAATAAATTGCAGATGGTATCCAAAAGTTCCAACATGCGTAGGACCCAACGATCTGATGTTAGCTGGGACCACGCAGGGAGGAAAAAGGAAAGCTGGTTGGAAAAGGGCGGGGACGGATCCTTTAAAGAAACTGGTACAACGCCCTCGGGTGCACCTTCAAAAGGAAGGTTTTGGCCCAGAGGAAGGCTTGGAGCAGCTTTGGTTCTGGCCCCCTTGGTTGCCTCCGGCAGCCGTTTCTGCCTCGCTGTCTGGCGAAGTCTTGTCTCTGCCGGGGTTGAGGGTAAGGGCGGTGCTGTTGGGGTCGGAAGGACCTGCGCTGAGTTACAGGCGCGTGCATCCCTAATGAGCACATAATGACCCTGTTGTCTTTGAGGCTCTGCAGCCTAGGGTCAGTTTTGTCCGAGAACAGCCCTTGACCCTCGAATGGAAGGTCCTGAATAGTGTGTTGGAGCTCCGGGGGGAGGCCGGAGACCTGCAGCCACGAGATACAGTGCATAGTCACACCAGAGGCCAGAGTCCTGGCAGCTGAGTCCGCGGTGTCCAGGGAAGCTTGGAGGGAAGTTCTCGCGACCTTTTTCCCCTCATCGAGGATCGCCGAGAACTCCTGCCATGCGTCCTGTGGAAGCAGCTCCTTAAATTTGTCCGCCGCCGCCCAGGTGTTATAGCTGCAGCGGCTAAGGAGGGCTTGCAGGTTGGACACCCGGAGCTGGAGGGCTCCCGCAGAGTAAACGTTACGCCCAAGTCCATGCGCCTCGCGTCCTTCGATTTAGGGGCTGAGGCCTGCTGGCCATGGCGCTCCCTCTCGTTAACTGACTGGACGACGAGGGAGCAAGGAGGAGGATGTACATATAGATATTCACAGCCCTTTGAGGGCACCATGTATTTGCGCTCAACTCCTCGTGCAGCGGGCGGAACAGAGACCGGTGACTGCCATATTGTAGTGGCATTGGCCTGTATGGTCTTGATAAATGGGAGAGCCACTCTAGTGGGGGCATCGGATGACAATATGTCCACCACTGGATCTTGGACCTCTGGGACCTCCTGGGTTTGTAAGTTCATGTTCTGTGCAACACGCCTGAGGAGGTCCTGTGGGCCCTGAGGTCAACTGGAGGAGGGCTGGCCAATGAGGTTCCAGCTACAGCCTCGTCAGGGCAGGATGAAGATGAGAGACCTGGAACGAGCGGGTCTGATGAGGGCTCCGCCTGAAGCATCGTGTCCGTCTCCCTGGGGAGGGAGTCCTGAGGCTGGGTCAACCCTTCCTCCATATTAGGAGGGGGGGGGCCGGGTTATCGTGGCCTCCGGTGCCCTGTGTTCCGAGGCTGTTGAGCACGGTGGACCTGGGGGAGGGCCTTGGGCCTGATGGTATGCCCAGGGCGTTCAGAAACCCCACTGCTGCGGACCATGATCTTAAGGCTGGGGCTCGCTGAACAAGGCAGCTAGCATGTCGGTGTCCGGGGTGTATACACTGTCCGCCTGAGATGACAGGGACGGCCATGGAGGAGCAGAACGAGGCTGGTATGAGTCCTTCGTTCCTGTTGTTGGAGACCTCCTCGGTGCCGGGGATCGGTACCAGGAATTGTATCGGTACCGAGACCGGGACCTGCAACCAGTGCGGTGCCGGGAGGTCGACCTGGATCTCAAGCGTCTACGATGGGACCAGCTGCGAGAGTCTCAGTGCCAGGAGCGGTGCCTAGAGCCGGAGCAGGATCGAGAGTACCGACCGGGACGAGAGGTGGATCTGTGCCATGAGTACGACTGGTGCCGCCTAAGTGAGCGGTGCCGGGACTGTGAGCAGCGGCGAGATTGGGACCAACCACAGACCTGAAGCGGTGCCGAGACCTGGATCGGGACCGGTGCTGGCTCGTCGACTCCAGCGAAGGAGGCCTCATAGCGGCAGGCTTGCCTCTGGAATGGAGAGCCCGCACCAGCGGTGCCGGGGATTGAGGCAGGGCCGATTCAGTCGTCTCACTAAGGTCCCTGGCCAAGGAGAATGTCTCCGGCGTGGAGGGGACCGTCAGCTCGACCACGGGTCTCACCAGGGAGCTCTCCTGAACCGGACTCAACGGCCCTCTCAGGACCGGAGTCGATGGTACCACAGTCGTCGGTGCCATGGCAGGGGTAGGTGCCGGACGATCCGGACGAATCTGCACCCAAGGTGTGGAGGAAGTTGAAGGTCTTCGGTCAGGTCCCTGCGCCGGAGAAGGCTGGAGCCGAGGTGTCTTGGGGGGGGGGGGGGCGGCGCGGTCCGGTGCCAGAGGAGCGCTGTCAGCACTCGGTGCCGAGGACAGAGGGTTAAGGGCTGCCTCCATAAGGAGAGTCTTTAACCGGAAGTCCTTCTCCTTTTTAGTCCGCGGCTTAAAGGCCTTGCAAATGCGGCACTTGTCTGAGATGTGCGATTCCCTGAGGCACTTCAAGCAAGAGTTACGGGGATCGTTGTGGGCATTGGCTTTTTACAGGCCAAGCACGTTTTAAACCCTGGTGAACCAGGCATGGGCCTGGGTGTGGGGAAGGGCTACAGCCCAAACCCCGCTAAACTATGTACAACAACTAACTAACAACTATAAACTATAAAACTAATTATACTATGGACTAAGTCAACTATACACAACAAGAGATCAGATGAACGAAGAGAAGCTAGGGAAGTGGAGGACAACTAAGCCGTGCTCCACTGTTCCAATGACCGACACAGGTGGTAAGAAGGAACTGAGGAGCGGACAGGTCAGCAGGGGTATATATCCAGCGCCATAGCGGCGCCACTCCAGGGGGCGACCTGCCGACCCACCGGAGTTGCTAGGGTAAAAATCTTCCAATGAGCGTGCACGCACAGCGCGCACACCTAACTGAAATGGATATGAGCAATCCCTCGAAGAACCACATTTTAGGTGGAAGTCAAAAGAAACAACTCAATGTGACTAAGTGGAAGGGGGCAGCATGCAGATAATTTCTATCCAAGAATATTAAACGGAACTGGAACATGAAATTGCAAGACCAATAGCAAGGATTTTTAATAAATCTGTAATCTGTAAAATGGGTATGGGTGGTGGTGTCATACCCCATGACTGGAGAATTGCTAATATAGTTCCTATTTTTAAGGGGGGGGGAAGAGAGAAGTGATCCAGAATACTACAGAACTGTTAGTTTACCTTTATTATATGCAAGTCTTGAAACAAATTTTGTAAGAGAAAGTAGAAGGGCTGTCAAACAATTAAAAAAGTTAATCACAAGATTAAAAAAAAAGTCATGATTAATAGCAGATTTAATTGCACTGTTAAACAATAAAATACCATTTATTTAAATCTTTTTGGATGTTTTCTACATTTTCAAATATATTGATTTCAATTACAACAGAATACAAAGTGTACAGTGCTTGCTTTATATTATTTTTGATTACAAGTATTTCAACTGTAAAACACAAAAGAAATAGTATTTTTCAATTCACCTCATAAGAACTGTAGTGCAATCTCTTTATCCTGAAAGTGCAACATGTGAAGAATGCCTGTTCTCACTTTCAGGTGACATTGTTAATAAGAAGCAGGCAGCATTATCTCCCATAAATTGTTTGTCTTAGCTGAACAAGACGATGACTAAGTGGACTTGTAGGCTCTAAAAAGTTTTACAGGTTTTTGGGGTTCTCTTTTTAGTGCAGTTACGTAAACAAAAATAATTTAAAAAAATAATCTACATTTTTAAGTTATACAAGGCATTAGTGAGACCTGATCTGGAATACTGTGTGCAATTCTGGTCTCCCATGTTTAGGGAAAAATGAATTCAAACTGGAACAGATGCAGAAAAGGGCCACAAGGATGATCGAAAGAATGGAAAAAAGACGGTTACTCACCTTTGTAACTGTTCTTCGAGAGGTTGCTCATGTCCATTCCAATTAGGTGTGCGCACGCCGTGTGCACGTTCGTCAGAAGATTTTTACCCTAGCAACACTTGGTGGGTCGGCTCGGTTGCCCCTGGAGTGGCGCCGTTATGGCGCCAGATATATACCCCTGCCGACCCAACGGTCCTTCAGTTCCTTCTTGCCAGCTACTCCGACAGAGGGGAAGGAGGGTAGGTTTGGAATGGATAGGAGCAATACATCTCGAAGAACAGTTACAAAGGTGAGTAACCGTCTTTTCTTCTCCGAGTGCTTACTCATATCTATTCCAATTAGGTGATTCCCAAGTCTTACCTAGGCGGGAGGGTCAGAGTGAGATGTTGCAGAATGCAGAACTGCTGAGCCAAAGGCTGCATCATTTCTTGACTGTTGAACCAGTGCATAATATGAGGCAAAGGTGTGGACCGAGGACCAGGTAGCTGTGCGACATATTTCCTAGCTTGGTACATGAGCCAGGAAGGCCACAGATGAAGCCTGAGCCCTGGTAGAATGTGCGGTGAGATGGCTTGAGGGAACATGAACCAAGTCATAACAAGTGCGGATGCACGCCGTCACCCAAGAGGAGACCCTCTGGGAGGAGACAGGTAGGCCCTTCATTCGGTCTGCCACTGCGACAAAGAGTTGGGGCAATTTACGAAAGGGCTTCGTCCATTCGATATAAAATGAGAGTGCCCTACGGACATCTAGGGAGTGCAATTGTTGCTCCCGTCATGATGAGTGCGGCTTCGAGAAGACGACCGGAAGGAAGATGTCCCAATTGATATGGAAGGCCGATACCACTTTAGGGAAGAACACTGGGTGTGGTCACAACTGCATCTTGTCCTTGTGAAACATAGTATATGGTGGGCCCACCATGAGCACCCGAAGCTCGGAGACTTGTCTGGCCAATGTAATGGTTACGAGGAAAAACTATCTTCCGGGACAGGTATAGCAGCGAGCAAGTTGCTAACGGCTCGAAGGGTGGAGACATAAGTCTGGTTAAGACCAGGTTGAGGTCCCAGGTAGAGGCAGGGCGGTGTACTTGGGGGCATAGGCACTCCAAACCCGTGAGGAACCTGGAAACCACAGGGTAGGAAAACATGGAGAGGCCACTCTCCCCTGGTTGGAAGGTAGAAATAGCCACCAAGTGCACCCTCAATGATGATACTGCTAGGCCCTTCTGTTTGAGAGAACAGAGGTAGTCCAGGACAGTAGGGATCGAGACCTCAGTGGGAGTAACATTCTGCGTTTCAGACCAGCAGGAGAAACGCTTCCACTTGGCCAGATATGTAGACCAAGTGGAAGGTTTCCTGCTATCCAGGAGCATTTGTTGTACTGAGGCAAAGCAGTGTAACTGACTGGCTCAACCATGCAGCAGCCATGCCATGAGGTGAAGGGACTGCAGGTCTGGGTGGTGAAGTCTGCTGTGGTCCTGAGTTATGAGGTCTAGGTGAAGAGGCCGGGTAACTGGGCTGGCTATCGACAGGTCGAGCAACATGGTGTACCAGTGCTGCCTAGGCCACACTGAGAGGATCATGATCAAGCGAGCTCTGTCCTGTGGAGCTTTAGCAGGACCCTGTGAATCAGCGGGAACGGTGGAAAGGTGTAAAGCAGTTGGCTCGTCCATGGTATCAGGAAAGCGTCCGAGATCGAACCCAGGGAGAGACCATGGAAGGAGCAGAACATCTGGCATTTTCTGTTCCCGCGGGAAGCGAAGAGGTCTATGTGGGGAAATCCCCACTTCCAGAAAACAGAATGAATAATGTAAGAACCAATCGGCCACTCGTGAGAGCGCAAGAATCTGCTAAGTCCTTCTGCCAGAGTGTTCCGAACCCCCGGGAGAAAGGATGCTACCAGGTCTATCGAGTGGGCTATACAAAAGTCCCAGAGTTGAATGGCTTCCTGACAAAGGAGGGGGGAGGACCATGTCCCTCTGTTTGTTTATGTAATACACGGCCATTGTGTTGTCTGTGAACACTGAGACACAACGGCCTTCCGTGCCAGGCATTTCAATGGCATCTGCAAGGCAGACTGCTCTCAACTCTCGGACATTGATGTGCAAGGCCAGCTCATGAGATGACCAAAGGCCTTGAGTGCGAAGATGTCCACGGTGAGCACCCCAGCCGAGAGATGACGCATCCGTCATCAGGGCCATCAAAGGCTGGGGCGGATGGAATGGCATCCCTGCACACACTAGGGAGGGCGTCAACCACCAGTCGAGGAAGCCTAGGAGTCTCGGGGGAACCGTGAGGATCCTGTCTGTATTTTGTCTGCCCGGGTGGTTTACTGAGGAGAGCCAAGTTTGAAGGGGATGTAGGCGTAGCCTGGTGTGCTTGGTCACGAATGTGCAAGCAGCCATGTGACCCAAGAGGCCGAGACAAGCTCGAGCCGAAGTGGTTGGGAATTTTTGTAGGCCTTGTATAATAGATATCATTGCATGAAACTGTGGCTGTAGTAAGCAGGCCCTGGCGAGACTGGAGTCCAGAATGGCCCCAATGAACTCTATTCTTTGTGTGGGAATCAGAGTAGATTTCTCTAGGCTGATCATCAGGCCTAGTTGGATGAATAGGTCCTTGACGATGCCCACGTGCCATGTTACTTGGGTCTCGGAGGCCCTGCGAATGAACCAATCGTTGAGATATGGGAAGAAGTGTATGCGTTGACGACGGAGGGAGGCGGCGACTACGGCCATACACTCTGTGAACACTCTTTGGGCTGTGGAGAGGCCAAACGGAAGGACTGTAAATTGGAAATGTTGACGGTTGATCACAAACCTGAGGTACTGTCTGTGTGGAGGACAAATGGCAATGTGAAAATACGTGTCCTTCATATTGAGGGCGGCATACCAGTCTCCAAGGATGGGATGATGGTCCCTAGGGATACCATGTGGAACTTCAACTTCATCAAGAACTTGTTGAGTCCTCGCAGGTCTAGAATTGGTCTGAGACCTCCCTTCGCCTTGGGGATTAGGAAATAGCGGGAGTAGAACCCCTTGCCCCTCTAGTCCTCCAGTACCTCTTCTATAGCTCCCATGGCAAGGAGGGACCGTACCTCCTGCAAGAGGATTTGCTCATCAGAGGGGTCCCTGAAGGACAAGGATATGGGGGTGGGAGGGAGGGGGCGAAATAAACTGAAGGTGGTATCCAAACTGTATCGTGCCTAAGACCCAGCGATCTGAAGTTAGTTGGGTCCGCGCAGGGAGGAAAAAAGGAGAGGTGGTTACAAAAGGGAGGGAAAGGATCCTGTTGAACAACTGGTACGTCGCCCTCGGGCGCGCCTTCAAAAGTTTGGTTTAGGTCCCGAGGGTAGTTTGGTGGGGCCTTGATTCTGACCCTCTTGGGTTCCGGACTGCCATCTACGATTTCCTCAGCCACGCCTCCTGCCGAAGTCCTGCTACTGTCTAGGCGGGGGGTAAGGGCGCTGAGGCTGGGGCCGGAAGGGTCTGCACTGAGTCTGCGGTGTGTGCATTCCAAGCGAGAGCATGATCACCCTATTGTCCTTCAGACTCTGCAATCTAGGGTCAGTCTTTACTGAAAATAGGCCCTGACCTTTGAAGGGCAAGTCCTGTGTCATATGCTGCAATTCAGGTGGAAGGCCTGACATCTGAAGCCATGATATTTGCCTCATGGCAATTCCTGAAGCCAGAGTTTTGGCTGCAGAGTCGGCTGCGTCTAATGAGGCCTGGAGAGAAGTTCTCACCACCTTCTTTCCTTCCTCCAAAAGGGCCGCAAATTCTTCACGCAAGTCTTGGGGGACTAACTCTGAATTTCTCAACCGCCGCCCAGGTGTTATAGTTACAGCGGCTAAACAGGGCTTGTTGGTTTGCCACCCTGAGTTGTAGGCCCCCCGCAGAGTAGATTTTACGTCCCAATAAATCCATGCGCCTAGCCTCCTTTGCTTTTGGGGCAGTGGCTTGCTGGCCATGGCACTCCCTTTCGTTAACCGATTGGACAACAAGGGAGCAGGGTGTACGTACAGGTACTTGTACCCCTTAGAGGGCACCACGTACTTCCTCTCAACTCCCCTAGCCGTGGGCGGAATAGATGCTGGAGACTGCCAGATGGTATCAGCCTTCGCTTGGATCATCCGAATAAATGGTAAGGCCACCCTTGTGGGAGTATCAGCCGACAAAATATCTACCACCAGGTCCTCTATCTCCAGAACCTCCTCCACCTGGAGGTTCATATTCAGGGCCACCCGTCTCAGGAGGTCTTGATGTGACCTTAGGTCAACTGGAGGAGGGCCCGAGGAGGATGTCCCCGCCACTGCTTCATCTGGAGAAGAAGAAGAGGAAAGGCCAAGGACAATCGGGGCCTCCGTTGTCTCGTGGACTTGGGCGACGTCCAGCTCCAGTGGGACCTGAGGGTCTGGTGCCTGAATGGAAGTGTCCTCCGTACCCACAGGAGCAGGGCGGCTAACAGTAGCCTCTGGCATCCGGTGCTCCGACGGTACAGAGCGTGATGGCACTGGAGGTCCACCTTGGGCTTGGTGACATGCCCAAGGCGTCCAGAAGGACCACTGACAAGGTCCTTAGTCTTGGAAGACATGGCTGGGGACATCTAAGTCACGGTCCTATGCACAGGAAGCACTGTCCGCATGGGATGACATAGATGCATGGCGAGATGGCCAAGGAGGAGCTGAAAACCCCTGAGAATGGTCTCCATCCCTGGGTAGTCTGTCTGTACGCTGCAGCGGAGAGCGGTACCGAGCATGAGACCGGGACCTGCGACCGGAACGGTGCCGGGAGGTCGACTGGGACCTCGAAGCTCGATGCCAGGAGCGGCTGCGAGAGGTGCGGTGCCATGAGCCTGATCAGTACAAAGAGCACCGGGCCGGCGAACGGGGTCCTGAACGGTGCCGCGAGTGCAACCGGTACCGAGATGGAGAACGGTACCAGGACTGCGAGCGGCGTCGGGACCAGGATCGGTGATGGGACCAAGAACGCCGGCGGGACCGCGATCGGTGCCTCTCAGCGGTGCTGATGGAGGATGTTCTCAGTAGGGCAGGCTTGCCTATAGACTGTATAACCTGCACCGGCGGTGCTGGGGGTTGAGGCAGTGCAGACTCCGTCCGTGCAATCAGTTCCCTTGCCGTAGAGAATGTCTCCAGCGTGGAGGGAATAGTAAGCTCAACCACGGCGCATGCCGGGGAGCTGTCAGGCACCGGACTCTATCGCTCTTGCAGAACCAGAATTGACGGTGCTGAAGTTATCGGTGCCACGGCAGTTGTTGGTGCCGGGCAGTATGACTTACGCGGGTGCTCCGACTGCGGCGTGGACACAGAAGCCGCAGGAGTCTTATGTTTTTTGACCTGCGGGGAGAGGGAACGGTGCCGAGCAGACATCTGGGTTGGCGACGGTTGGTGCTGAGTGGCCTTAGCAGTACTGGTGCACTCCAGTGCTGAAGATGCACTTCTCCGCGGTGCGGACCATCTGGCGCTCAGTGCCGAGGGTGGAGGAGTAAGAGCTGCCTCCATTAGGAGCTGTCTGAGACGAAAGTCCCGCTCCTTTTTGGTCCGCGGCTTGAAGGCCCTGCAAATGCAGCACTTATCTGCGAGGTGGGATTCCCCGAGGCACTTAAGGCAGGAGTCGTGAGGATATCTTGTAGGCATCGGCTTGTCACAGACCGAGCACAGTTTGAAACCTGGTGAAATGGGCATGGGCCTCGGCACCGGGTGAGGGGAAGGGGCTAATCCCCAAACCCCTCTTAACTATATACACTAATGTTAAAGAAAATAATAAACTGCAAGTATAGAAATTTGAACGATATACACAATAACGAGAAAAATACGAGTAGCTAGGGAGGTGGAGATCAGCTAAGCCACGCTCCACTGTTCCGACGACCAACACAGGCCCTAAGAAGGAACTGGAGGGCCGTTGGATTGGCAGGGGTATATATCCGGCGCCATAACGGCGCCACTACAGGGGGCAACCCAGCTGACCCACCGAGTGTTGCTAGGGTAAAAATCTTCTGACGAATGTGCACGCGGCGCACGCACACCTAAATGGAATCGATATGAGAAGCACTCGAAGAAAAACCTACCTTACGAGAGGAGACTCAAAGAGCTTGACATATTTAGCCAAACTAAAAGAAAACTATGGGGAGATAGGACTGCTCTCTACAAATACATCAGAGGGATAAAAAAGGGGGAGGGAGAGGGAGTGGGGAGTTAAAGTAAAGTGCCAGTGTGGACACAAGAACAAATGGATATAAAAACTGGCCATAAATAAGTTTAGGCTTGAAATTAGATGAAGGTTTCTTACCATCAGGGGAGTGAAGCTCTGGAACAGGCTTCCAAGGGGAGCAGTGGGAGGAAAAAATTTAACTGGCTTCAAGACTGAGCTTGATAAGTCTTTGGTATGGCGGTATGATGGGACCATCTACAATGACATGTATCTGATCTGCAACTGCTAGCAGCAGATACCCCCAACAGCCAGTGATTGGACACTAGACGAGAAGGGTCTGGGTTACTACAGAGTATTATTTCCCAGGTGTATGTCTGAAAGGTCCTGCCCACAGCCTCAGCATCTAATTGATCACCATATTTGGGGTATGGAAGGGATTTTCCCCATGTTATATTGGCAGAAACCCTGGGGCTTTTCACCTTCCTCTGCAGCATGGGTCACTTGTAGGTTTAAATTAGTGTAACTGGTGGATTCTCTACCTTTAAGTCTTTAAATCACAACTTGAGAACTTCGGTAATTCAGCCAGAGATTGAGAGTCTACTACAGGAGTGGATAGGTGAGGTTCTATGGCCTGCAATGTGCAGGAGGTAAGACTAGATCAGGAGTGGCCAAACTTACTGGTTCTCTGAGCCACATGCAATAATCTTTAGAAGTCTGAGAGACGTGGTCACCTACTCGGGGCTTCTGCCCTGCAGCAGAGTAGGGGGCTTGGGGCTTCAGCCCCATAGGAGGCACCTGCCAGTGTTCATAGCTTCAGAAAGAGTGGGGCTGAAGCCTTAAGCCCTGGCAGGTTCCTCCTGCAAGGGCTGAAGCCCTTTTAGATCCACCACAGGGCAGAAGCCCCAAGGTCCACCCGTCTGCTAGGTGGAGAATGGGGGGTGGGGTGAGGTTCTGTGAACTGCACTTTAACTGTAAAAGAGCAGCATGTGGCTCATGAACCACAGTTTGGCCACCCCTGTATTAAATGATCATGATGATCCCTTCTGACCTTAAAGTCTATGAGTCTTAGCTAAAAAGAGTGAATCAAGCAAGTAACAATTCACTACTTCACAGTATCGACATCTTAATTCACAAAATGTTTTGCATCACTATAGCAACCAATACTGTGGATAAATTCAGTTCATGTTAAGTTTAATCTCCTCCTCCCAATACACCATCTCTGCTTCAGGGGGAAGCTTATTTCTTGACCCACCAGCAATTAATCTCTATCCATTCTGATATTTGCAGTAGGAAACTAACTAGAATTATACAATCCTGTCATTCTGCTCATACCAGATTGGAGAGTGCTGTGTAGCTGGTCCAGAAGCAGCTGCACTTAGGGAGTAGTCAATTCCTCAGCTGAGTGAGGAGTAAGACATAGAAGTCCCATAACACCAGGTTAAATTTAACCTGCAAAGAAATAAAAAACTTCTAAACAGAATTTTATTTACATACCTTCCCGCTGAGGTCTATGAGAGGCCACTGAAAGTCCATCATGAGGTGGTGTGATGTGATCCAAACTGTTCTCATTACTTGGCATGCAGTCATTATGGGAAAAGTCATTCTATATGGGGGAAGAAAAATAGAGGGGAAGTTCCTTTAAACAATGTATATTCTCAAAAAAAAAACCATCTGAAATTAAGCAGGCCAAATTTTGTAAGTCTGAGAGGTTGCTGTCAACAGAAAAACGCAACCAAGTAAGCAAGCAATTTATTTTTTCCCCACAGGTGCACAGTACATGCTATTGACAAAGACTGAGACTTTAAGAAGTGACTAGTGACAGTGTACTGCAGTTTTCCAGGTGCTCAACACAAACCATTTTCAAAAGGACCGCCCCCCAGCCTCTGAAAGTCAGATTCCTTTAAGATATTTTAAGTTGGGCACTCAAGATCACTAGTTAGTCTCTTAAAAACCTTGGCAAATGTAATAATTACCATAAGTGATAGATTACTTAAATCTGCTGCTATGGTTAATGCTAATTTGTTCACTTAATTCTGAACATACTCCCAAATACAAGTGTATAAACACTCCTCACATACTGCTTTGTTATGATTTTGCTACTAAAATATGTATACAGCTCAGTTGCCCATGTCATCCTAAAACTAGGAGATAAAACACCTGCATGCCTCAAGTAACACAGTAACTAGGGCAAGTGAACTGAACAAAGAGACTATCAAATGTCAAGTATGGCATTTGGAAAGACTGTGCAGTAAGTTTGAGATTGGCCATTTCACTGCAGCACAGAAGTCTGAGCATCTGTTGTCATGCACATCACAAGTCTTGTCTTTTCAATTTGTTCTTGGATAAAAGCAGCTTACTGGAATAGAAATACTTCAGAAAAGATCTGGAAGGGTCATTTTCACATGATTTTTTTTTTTTTAAGTGTTCTTAACTGTATTAAGGTGGTTGTGCTCCTGGTGGAAGCAACATGTTGACCTCCTGTCAGGGTAAGCTTTTTACAAAATCCTGAGATAGCTCTCATATTTTGAGATACTGGAAGTGAGGTGCCTGGGAATTCAACTCCAGAATACATTTTAAGGGAACCAAAGATGCATTGTGTTAAAGCCCAACATGCTGAACTGATATTAATATTCAGAGTTGCACTCCAATTGCCATTCACACAGGAAAGTCAGAAGAGTGAGGGATCAGCTGTAAGTAGCTTTGAAATGCTGATTATTCACAAGATATATTTCCTCTACCCCCAAGCCTAGATGCTGCCACCTCTGCTCTTTTATCCCTGCAGATTGAATTCCTGCTAAACAGAATTATTTTCCATCTCCAGTTCCGATTTTACACATATCCCCCAATCCACGTTTTCAAATGCATAGGATACTGATCACACTCAAAGTCTATTTTGGCTTTCTTTGCAGTTGCCAAAATAAAGACCTCCTAAGGCATATTACCACCACTTCAAATAAGCAGAGAGCAAAGAGTGAAGATCAAATATGTACTACAGGCCAGGGAAAACAGGTGTGTAGAATCATATGAAATGTTTCCTTCAGCCTTCACCTTTGGTCAGAGGCAGACAATGAAGTCTCCCACTATAAATTTCACAGTTTTATATGCACTATGTATACAAAGAGCAAGATGCGCACCCTGCCATGGCCTCTTTATGCAGGCAGAAAGGACCACAGTGGTATAAAGGAATATTAAAAATGCTAGATTCATCCAGAAGAGGATTTGCCCAAAACACAAAGTGGTCTTGTAAGGACCCATTCACACATATTGCAACAGGAGGCATGCATTTCAGGGGTCAGGCAAAAGCAAGGGTCCATGCAGTGCCAAGGCCCACAGGGACAAGTTGAGTAATTTAGACAGCCCTCCCATGGTTGTCAGTAATGTCAAGGGCTGCCAAGCAGTCCAGAATCAGAAAAGCACAAAGGTGGGTTAAAGCTACCATAGGCATCCCTCCTCCTGTCTTGCACAGAATCTCCAAGTGTTTATTTAAACCAATGTACTATTGTTACATTTAGACTGTTTTTGGTGGGCTTCATTAGGCTTTGAGGAACATCTCAGTCTTCAAACTTATGACTTCCCTGTTAATAGGAAAAAATTGAGTCTTCTGAACATTAAAATGCTTTGCACAGATACTTAATCATTCAGCTGAAATCCATAGCCCATTCCTGATAAATACCCATCATTTCAGCCTGCTGAGGTTTAAAATAAATTCTGATCACAATATGAGTATTTGAACTAATTGGCATTTTTAATAGCTTTATTATTTGCAATTTTTCTACAGTTAGAAGTATTTTGAGACAGACCTCTCAGACACTAAACATTTTGATCAATTTCACAGCTAGAGGGTTTTTAAATTAGACAATTTCACATTTTCAGCTGATTACATCTGAAATTTCACAGTGTTGTAACCCTGGGGGTCCCAACCCAAAAAGTACCTGGAAGTGGGTCTGTTCTCCTCCGACCCACCCCCCAGCTGCCATGTCCTATCCCTCCCCATCCCAGCAGGAACTCACAGCTAAGAGCAGGGGAATATCCAACCCATCTCCACAAATCTCCTCCAGCTGTAGGAACCTCCAGGGCTGGAGCTTCATGTAGCAATGGGGAGGCAGGCACTCCGAGGTGGGTCTGATCTCCCCCTGAGAGCGAGAGCGGCTGTACAGAGGAAGGACAAATCCTCTCTCTTCCCAGCCCAACTAGGACTTGCAGGTAGGAGCCACCTCCCTGGGGTGCTCCCAGCAACCAGGGGGCCATCAGATTTCACAGGGAAGGGCTTATTTCACAGTCCTTCACAGCTGTGAAATTGGTAGGGCAAGAACTATGGATGCAGTTGAACAAGCTATTTGAACTGACTATTTTTAGCATGTGTTTTGGCAGACATGAAAGTGCCTTACTGTGATCCAACCAAAGGCCTGGACTCAATTTTCAAAAGATCAATGCAGATGCCAGAAAATTACTAACGAGGCCCTGTTTAAGCTCTAGCCAAATGCCTTGCCAGATACAAAAAGTAGATATAAAAGTTAGCTCTACCACATGCAGCAGAATGATTATATTAACATTTTGGAAGAGCTGTCTAATATGTTGTTTCCTATAATAAAATAGTCTCCCGTTACTTTACAACCATGAGCTTTAGTAAAAAGCTAAAGCACCATTCATTTTAGAAAGCTGTACTTTCTGCATTTAACAGCATTTTCTAAAATTGACCTAAACAAACAACAAAACAAAAACAAACAAGAGCAGGAACTGGCTTTCTGCTTACATGTTGGACCCAAGACATTCACATATTAAAATTTGTGACAAAATATACTACAACATACTCCCTTAATACAGTCTAACCTGAGGCACTTAAAACCTAAGTCTGATAGCTGTATTTTAAGAAAAAGAGAGCAAACTATTTGAAGAATTAGCTTGTATTGTTTTGATTTTTAATGCTTTAACATCTCTTGAATAGAAGAGAGATGTGGAGCTGAAAGCTTGTTTAAAAAAATTTCTCAATTCACTGCAGCCTGAGAAAGAGGATGGGAGTTAAAGATTGGGGACAGGTAACACAGGAGATATGAGCTCCCTAGGTGGTCACCACCACAGCTCTTAGCTTATCCTTTACAAGCTCCAATCTCTGCTGATAGCATAGAAAGGACTTAAGACCCTGTATACAACTAGGGGCATACTACAGGTAAACCAGACCCTAAAGGGAGTGGAGATACTCATGTCCTCATTGAAAACACCTGGTCTCTATCTGAGCCAGTACAAAAGAAACTGAGGCCATGTCTACACTTACCAGAGATCAATGCTGCTGTGATCGATGCAGCGGGGGTCAATTGAGCAGGTATAGTGAAGACCTGCTAAATCCACTGCAGTGTGTGCTCTCTGGTCGATTCCAGTTCTCCACCAGAACAAGAAGATTGAGGTAAGTCAACAACGGGAGAGCATTTCTCGTCGACACAGTGTGATGTAGACACTGCAGTATGTTGACTCCAGCTACATTATTCACATAGGTGGAATAGCATGACTTAGGTCTACTTACTGCAGCAGCGTAGATAAAGCTTTAGTGTATCTGACAATGGTTTAATTGTGGTAACTCCATAGTTGCAAGGGTCTGAGATATGGCCAGTCTACCACTGCTCTATGAAACCCTTTCTGCTGTCCATCAGTGGAGCCCCATACTGTCTACAAGACCATTTTTAAACACAAGTACGTGTATTAGCTTACCAGTGTTTTGGAAGTAATACAAGTTTTGCGGAGGGGAAAGGCTACATTGTTCTCATTAGTCTATCTACACTAGTCACCTACCCAACCTCTCTGTATTCCATTTTTATTTCTTATCCCTTGTTGAAACATAGCAACTCAAGCCAGACTACTCACCTTCTTTACTGTCTACTTGGGGTTTTTGTTGTTTTTTTTATCACCATACACTCCACACTACTCTAGGTAAAGCGATTTACTAAGATGCACAGTCTGTTTCCCAACAGGTACCACGTTCAGTTTAGTACTGACCTATCCCGCTCCCCAAGAGACCATTAGCTCCTTCATAGAGCCTGCAGACTATTTATCCGGAAGCAGTGCTCTTTTCAAGAAGCACTTGGGTCAGGGTCACCATGGAAGAGCCATGGTGTTTTGCACTCCAGTATTTAAGAAACTATATTAGGCAAATAAATACTAGTTTGCCTGAAAAGTAAAGTCAATAGACTACACAAAACATTTAAAAAAATAAGAGTGTCAGTAGCACACTGACCTTTCTAATCTTTCAATTTAAACCAGCTTCAGAAGATATACAAGTGATAAGTACCTAAGTAGGTGTGTCTGGCAGTATACATCAACTGTATGTGCAGCATGGTGGCAACTGGCTTTTTTATTTTTTACTCTGTCAAAACAAAACTCCCTTAGATTCTAAGACAATTAAGCACCAGTATCTTGCTTTCTTATAAATCACTGAAGATTAGCCACAGAAACAGTGTTGTGTTTTGCCATAACTTGTTAAGCAAAATAATCCGTAAATAGAAACCACTCATTTATTTGTTTATAAGCTGATCTACAGGAATTTTCTGAAAGTGGTTCCTTAAGCCAGCTAACCATAGCACCCATCAGAGTACTAGGATATTCAATAAGTTCTATTTAACTAAACAATCTTAGTTCTAGTACTGCCATTAATCAATCCTGATTACATATTCAGGAATCTAGACTAAGCTTTGCTTACAATATATGCTAGTTAGAATCATTTCTATTATATCATGTCAAGGTGCTGAAATGGTTGTTTCAGGTATTGAAAAAACATTGTCTGAAGAGGAATAGCTCAATATTTGCTAAAATTAAATTATTTTAATGGCCAATTCACAGCCAAGGTTAGTTGAAAGTTCCATTAAACAAACCTTATGTTTTGTTACTCAGTTTGATGTATGACAGTGATAGCAACAGGTGTTTTTGTAGAATGGTATGTAAAGTATGGAGTTTGTGGTCTATATTGTAAAAATGGATGAATGTAAGATTTTATTGGATAGATTATGGGTATTAACACATATAGAGTTGTGATTCCACACAACACTAACTGAATTTTTGACAGGCTATTTTTTGCAATTAAAACATTGAAATAATCCATTATTTGCAGCTTCTCAAATCAATGCGTATCAGGTCATTCTTAGTAGTTGAAGAAAACATTCATTTTTGACTATGAATTACAGCACCTTGAAAACCCAACCAACCTGTTGTATTAAATGCTGTATACAAAAAATACAGTCCTTGCCCCAAAGAGCTTACAGTCTAAACAGGCAAGAAAAAGGAAGTATTATTTCCCTTTTGCAGGTAAGGAACAATGGCAGAGATTAAAGGACTTGCCCCATGTCACAGAACCTGTTGCAGAGCCTGGCCTGAACTCAGATTTCTCAAGTCCCGCTCCATGCTTCAACCATAAATCCAGCCTGTGTGTTTATTTATCCTCAAGTTTGTTCAAAAGCCTCAGTACCCTGTGAATCCAGAGAGAAGCAATTTCAACTGCTCCAACTCTCTGGGTGTCCAAAGCAACACATCAGGAAAGAGAAGAATGATTAAAGGAATAGCTGCCCTGTACCTCTTTGCTTATGGAGACACACTGTACCTACCTCTTCATCGAACTATAGCTCAAGGTTGTCAATAGATGGATCAGAGGCCAAATCCTGACCACCAGATGTTTTTGAAAAGGACCTCAAAATCTTTGTATTTACTTATCCCCCCGCCCTTTTTTTTCCTCTAGAGTCTGGACGTTGACTGTACCTTGACAAAGAAATTTGGAGCTTTACAAAAAAAAAAATTGTATCTCTGCTACAGCTACAGGAACTGCAAAGAACCAAAATCTGAGCAAATTCAGGTTGACTGGTTCTCTTCCAGACTTTCAAGTCCACAGACTAGGCCTGTGGAATTCAAATGCCATAAAGCTGACAATATTAAGCTTGAATCCTCAGATGGCAAATGCACTGCAAGCAATTCCAAAAATAACCGCCATGCTTACTAGCTTTATAAGAGGCTGCTCTTAACAAGAACAAGTTTTCAGACAGTTTTTAAAATACAATATGCCAACAAAATTAAAACCTCAACTTTGTAAGGTCTCACTTGGAAGGAGACCAAAATGCAAGAGTGTTAAACAGATTTTCTGAGGCGTTAGCAGGAAAAGGAATCGAAATTGAGCTTAATAAAAGCCGATTAAAACCTTAACTATGAAATTACTACTGTACCCATCTTGTATGTTTATGCCTGCAGTGTTACAGGTTGGCCCACATTACGTGCATTTATATTTAGTGAATTACTCTGCCTTTTAATGAAACTTACATATACATTCTTTTGTCAATGGTCGGCTGTAGGTTAAAGTTTTGTAAAGAAAAAATTAAAGTGACACAATGTTAAACGAATCAAATTTTCCCCATAAGATTTAATGTAAATGCAGGGGATTAGGTTCCAAGGAACTTTTCTGGGGGCAGACAAAAAGGCATTATATACTGTACAATACTATACTGTGGCTGGGAAGTGCCCAGGCTTACCCAGGAAGCACCTTTGCAGCAGCAGTGTCAGCTTCACTGGAGAAGAACAGGCTTGGACTTTGCCAGGAATGCTCCAGGCCATCTTCCTGTTCCCCTAGGCCCACCGCTTCCCACCCCCACTCCACCTCCTCTCCAGAGCACACCACATCCCTCCCCCCCAAAGCCCCACCAGCTGTTTGGTGGGGCTTTGGACTGTCTGGGAAGGACAGCGGAAGAGCGGAGACACAGCGCTTCCCTGCTCCTGCCCCTCCCTCCCAGAAAGTCCGAAGCGCAAAGAGCTGGGAAGGAGGAGGCGGCGGAGGAGCAGAGAAGCCCCGCATCTCCACTCCTCCCCCCACCCATCTCAGAAAATCCTAAGCACCACTGAACAGCTGTTTGACAGTGGGGGAAGCGGTGGGAGGGAGGGAGAGGGAGGAGGCGGAGAAGTGAAACTTGTGCAATGCTCCCTTGTAAAGTCGCTGCTCTTCCAAAGAATCTTACAAGCAGGCAGCCAAATGACATTATAAGGGAGCATTGCACAACTTTAAACAAGCATGTTCCCTAGTTGAGCAGGGACACAACTTTGAAACAACATGAAGTGGGATGACGTTAAATGAGGAGTTACTGAAGACTGAAGCACTTTGAGATCACTGACAAAAAGCACTATAAGAAATATTTTTATTATAAGTGTTTTTGACTGAACTGCCTTCACTTCTTATATTAATTTATTCAAAACATGAGAAGTCAAGTGTAAGGAAGAAAAAGTTGATGAGCTAGTCAAGAAATGTGATGACTGATCTATCAATCTTGTCCTAGAAAACTGGTTGATACAGTACATATACATAATACGTTCTCACTACCATCTGTCCTACTATTTGCCAGTAAAACTGCTATATTACAAGATTAACATACATAATTTTACTTTTGGCTTCTAATAAGACAGGCTTACAGGGATAATAATGAATATATTTTCTAAATATACCAATTTTTTAAAACTCCGTTCAGCTACTCAGCTCAGTTTTACCTATGGCAGTGAGTTCTATGGGCTAATTTTGCAATGTAAAGTTATCATTGACAAATGTAACAAGTAAGGGAAGAAAGAGAGGTATAAGAAGGTACAAGAACCTACACAGAGAAGAACAGATTGAGCAACAAAGTACTTTCATTGTACTGTACGTCAAAAGTACTTCTCAAACCAATATCCTCAGTAATACTGATGTTTGACAAGGATATATACTTTGTCTGTTTTGACATGTGACACTAACAATGTGTGTGTTAATAGTAACAAAGCTTTAACTGTTTGAACATCAATGTCTACAGTCATAACATAATTGTCTGACCATCCATAATTTCCTGCAATTGTGAAAATATAAAACCATATAAAAATGCTTTTAAATACGTGCTGACATTCTCTCTCAAAACTATACAAAAATAAAAATTAAATTCTGCCAACCCTAAATACAAAGTTTCATTTCAAAACCTGTTATCTATTAGGAAAACAAAATGTGATTCCATTTTGGACACTGAATGATTGCTATTTTAGTCCTTGGGGGCTGTCCCTATTTGTATGCTTAGATATCGCTGGTGATTTAGATACCAGTGAGCATAAGTCAGGTTAGGAGAGGCTCTCCTGCAGCCTGCTACACTTACAGGGCTCTGCACACACGGAGATGATCGAGGGAGACAACTTACAGCGGGTGGGACAGGCTCTTGGGAGACAAAGTGAACAGACTCGGCTGCACTTGCTGTACGCTCCACAGCTGGAGACTCCCCGCCTCCGGGCGGGATCTGAGCTTTAGACGCAGCCCCTGATGCACGGCTGCTCCCCTCCACGCCACTGGGGCACGATTGTGACACGCGGGACTCAGGGGAGACCCGGCGACAACGGAGCGCAGAGATGGGGGCTCTGCCCGCCCCCCTCCCCACCGGCTCGTCTATGACGCAGTCCCCGGAGTGGGCGGTGCAGGTTCTCGGCTTTAAGCCCGCGAACTCCCCTTGGAGCTTGTCCCCGCCTCGCGACTCACGGTCGCTCTCCTCACCCCGAAAAAACGACCTGCACGCGCCCACACTGCGCCCTCCCATTGGCTGGCCGCGTACCCCGATCCCAACGGCCGGCTCTCTCTGACGCAACGTGCTCACTGCTCCCTCCCACATTCCCGCAGGGCGCAAACGACAAGCGCGCGAGAGGCCGGGCCCCATCAGAATTAACCAGACCCGTCTCGCTCGTTATGTAATGAATGGAGACTCCGCCCCCACGGGAGGCCGAAGTCACGTGACAGGGAGTGTCAGGTCCGGGGCCGCCATTTTGAATCGGGGCGGGAAGCCACAATGACCGTTAGTCACCGACTTACTCTGCGCCCCCGCCCCTCCCCCGGCGACGGCAGCGCGAGCCTCCTCCACAGAGACACGGGGCGGGAGGCAAAAGGGTGCCCCCTCCATACACAGGGGAAGGAAGCATTTCCCCCATGTCACCTCCTTCCGCACAGGTAGAAGGTCCTTCGCCGCCTCAGAGGCGGCCACCCTCCCCCACAGGCATGGCCTCTGTAGGGCAGCCGGGTGGTAAAGATCGGGCTCCTCCCAGCACCCCTCCTCAGACAGCAGGGTCCTGTCCCTTGGCGGGTCCTCCCACTGTGTGGCAACTGAAAGGTCTATGCTTTCCCGCTCCGATACTACTAGCCTCCCCCGCCCCCGCCGCCACAGAGATGTCTGCCCTGGTAGTCATGGGGGAACTCATTTTAGTTTAACTAGTTTCGGACAGGTCAGGGTTGAAGCTTTCCACCCCTAGGACCAAGGACCAGAGGTAAAACACCTGCCGCCACTGGGGCTCCCACGTGTAACTGACAAGCTGAATGGCTGCAGCAGCGGAACTAATTGGCAGGAACTAAGACTCTAGAAACTCCCTGCACAAACTACTGGAAATGCTACCCCCTGGAGCTTATAAAATCAAGCATGCACGTGTTCCCTTACGTTTTCACTATAGCATCTCACCTACTAGAAGAGGTGCACAGATAAACTACGACTCCCCTGTGAGATACAAAGGGTATTTACCTTCCATTTGTAAATTGGGACCTACAAGTCAAGTTACTTGCTCAAGGCCACACAGCAAATCAATGGCAGACCCTTGTCTCCAATCACACTGCTTCCCCTGGTTTAATTGCAAGGTATTGGATTGGGAACTGACAGCATTTTTAGGTAAGGTCCATCTACCCACTTTTCCCAGACAGCCAATCCCAGGAAGTGCTCTGTAGTATTTATTGTTGGGGAACAGTGATGCAGAACTTTAGTGCTGTGTAGGCTAAAAAATGTGACCTGTAGGATGTCAAGCTGATTTGGCTATCACTGCATTCTAGGTAGCATGGTTTATATGAATAGATTATGCAAACAAAGTGGGGGCTTTTTAACTATAGCTTTTAAGTTACACAGTCATACAGAATCGCCTCCATGGATACACTCCACAAAGGGACTCGAACATTACAATGCTGAGCATCACAAAATCTAAGACCCCAAGAGAATCATGGGAACATAGTGATCCACAAAGCCAAGTTAGGTGCCCAGGTCCCTATACAATGAATTCTCTGGCCCCTCAAAGGATCTACTATGGATAAATACACTGCTACCTTGATATAATGTCACCTGATATAACATGAATTTGGATATAACGCAGTAAAGCAGTGCTATGAGGGGGCAGGGCTGCGCACTCCAGTGGATCGAAGCAAGTTCAATATAACACGGTTTCATCTATAACACGGTAAGATTTTTTGGCTCCCAAGGACAGCGTTATATCGAGGTAGAGGTGTACTTGAATATTAAACAGAGCACACAAGTCAAGAGTGACTAAATCAGTGGTTAGGGTATCCACCTTAGAGATGGGAGACCCAGGGTCCAGTCCCCATGCTCCAATTGCTCATTCTTTATCCACTGTGGAACAGCTTCAACCCGAGGAAGACTGAGGGACCCTCACAACTATCCAAAAGATCAGTTAGAGCACTCAGAGGTGGGAGATCCTTCTTCAAATACTCTCTCCCCCTGCAACAGAGGGGGGAATTCAATCTGGGTCTCCCACATCTCAGCTGAGTGCTCTAACCATTGAGCTAAGAGTTATAAAGGTGAGCATCACCAACATCTTCTCCTCCAGTGGCAACATTTTGAATGGGACCCAATCTGCTACACAGCCTCAAGCATGCCTACTAGATCAAGTCCTACAAACCACTCAGGCCAGCAAACACCCCTATCTTTCCCAGGTTCTTGAATCACTCTGGGACATAGGCTGGGAAACAAGCATCTGGACATTCAGGATGGGGGAACAGAAGACACACACAGCATGAATGCCCAAAGGCAGAAACATAAGCACCTACATGGTTCGCCAGGAATTTTGTAGATGTGGAGCTGATACTGAAACTTGAGCACCCTAGTCTAGTGTTTAGGCACTGTTGTGGACTTGGGCCCTTGCGAATAAGAACCTTAACTTAATGCTCTGATTAAGCCTCTAGTGCCATCTGTGGCACATCACCTAGTCTATATAACTGTATACTATCTTCTAATTTCAGTTGGGAAAAATATATGCCTACTTACCAGCACTCACACCTAACAGAAAGAGTTGCCAGCTAACTTACCATAATCCTCTCCCCCCACAAAGTGAATCCTGGCAGGTTTTTGTTATGGGCAGACTTGATGCAAATGAATTCGTCAAAATAAGACAAAACCTTATCTTCCCCACTTTATTTTACGGCTTACGTGAATTCATTAAGATTTCAGCATCAGAACATCCACTCTCTGCTGCTGACCTGCCAACTGAATAATTTAAAGCCAGAGTTGAGTGTTTACTTAAGATGTATGAAATCTTAAAAATTGATGCCCGTCTGGTCCTTAAATAGCCCAAGACACATTGCATAGGAGTTAGTTGGCCTTGGTGTCCTGCTTATTCTCTTTTGTTCAGTATGCCATGGAAGAGTTTTTTGCCTGACTGCTGCCTTCTTATCCCAGAGGTGGCTGTATACTGATGGTGTTATAGGTAGTCATGAAACACTTTAATATTTCATTACTCCTACAGTGAAAAACCTAACATAAGATCATTTCTATACATGGAACATGTTGCAAAGAAATGCTACCCACATCCTTTGTTCCTCTTAAGCCAGGAGCCACCTGGAGACCAAAAGCTGTAGACCCATAAAAAGATGGCACTGTCAGATAAATAAGGGGAAATTGTAACAAACATTTTTTTAAATATTCGAGAACACAGAGCATAAATTAAGGCTACCTAGTGAAATTCTGAGTTTCGCAACAGCTGATTCTTATGGAAAGATGACTTGTGCCATTAAATGAAAGGCTTTATTACCAGGAATAACCATCAATGCAGCAACAAGTGTCCCACATAGGAAGCTAAACTATCCACTTCGAACACATTCTAGTTTTGACATTTTCATTTGCTCACATAGTAAAATGACCACTATCCACGCCTAACGTAACATACATAATGTTGATGTCCAGAGGCCAGTCTTCAGCTTGGTCTACAAGTTAGGCTGACATAATTATCTCAGTCAGGAATGTGAAAAAGCCACAACCCCAAATGACATAGCCATGCCAACATAACCCATAGGACAGATGCAGCTATGTCAAGACAAAACTACTTATGTCAATGTAGACAATTTTGTTTGGGAAAATGGTGTTCCTACACTGACAGCAAAACACTCACCATGGGCATAGAGTGCAGCTACACTATGGTACTGTGCCAGCATAGCTACACCTGCATAGTCTCCAACATAGACATGGTTTTATACCACTGATCCCTGCAAATTCAAGTGTCTGGGTCTGACACAGAACCCGCTGTTCCACTAAAAAGCCAGATCTCTTACCAACATTCACATTGGCATTTGGACATTCAGTTTCTACAACATACTGGATACATCACTAGAGACTATCTGCAATCTCTTCTAGCAGTAGCCTTTTCAAAAGCAGGCCAAAAGGTTTAGATATTATTAGCCACAGCTTACTGGATCATAAGTATAATTCATGGTGGGGACTTTAATGCTCCAGGCTGGGTGTATAAAGAGTTCGTTGGACTGCACTAGTGCTGTTTTGCCCCCTACTAGTTAGTATACGCTGCAGTCAGCTCTGAATACAGCTCCCAGGAAGAATCCCCTTTCCTCCCAGAACCACCTTCGGGCATTATTAGGTCACAAAGGGAAATTCCTACAGCAGCAACCAGAAGATGGGGGGAGTGAGGGCCTCACACATAGCAGTATGGGGGTTAGGATGGGAGAAGAAGCAACTTCACCATCTAGGATGAAGGCAGAAGGGAGAGAAGAGCCCACGGGAAGGGGGCTGCCTGGAAACTAGGGTGGGAGTTTTGGTACCTGAGCTGCAGGGCCGAAGGCATCCTTCTCCTGATCCCCAAAAAGGGTCCTCCGCAGTCGCTCCAGGTGCTCTCTCAGGGTGACCCGCTGGTGGAAGGAAAAGGCGGGGTGCAGAGAGGCCATGGTGAACAGCAACAGTAGCTCCTCCTGCGCCCCGAAGCCCAGGCTCTCAGCAGGGAGGGCCTGGCCGTTTTCTCCAGGCCCTTCCATGTCCTCCTCGGGCCCATCCTCCTCCCGCACGCGAGCCCCGCAGCTCTTCAGGACGGAGTCCACCTGGGGCAGCAGGCAGTGGAGGCGGGCAGCGGCCTCTCGGTTCTCGGAGCCCAGCAGCGCCAGGTAGACGATGAGCTTGGAGCGCACGGCCGGGTCTCGGAAGTCTCCCAGCTGCCCAGGGTCGCTGAGCCCGTTGGCCTTGGCCTCGGCATCGCGCAGGCAGTGGTAGTCCTTGCGGGCCAGGTCCTCCAGGCAGGAGCCCAGGAAGCGCAGCTCCAGCGGGTTGCACAAGTCCAGCAGCCCCACCATGAACTCCAGCCGCTGCGCCGAGCCCAGCACTAGGCCGAACCACTCGTACACCGTCTCCTTGTCCGTGCGGGAGGCCGCCACGCCCGCGGCAGGAGCCGGCGGCGGCCCAGGTCCCGGGCCCAAGCCAGGCAGCTGGCTGGGCCGCTCCCGCCCGCACCCCGCCGACGCCCCGCCTCGGGGAGGCGGCCGGGGCACCTGCTGCAGCTGGAGGTGACAGTCCCGGCTGCCGGGCTCCTTCAGCCCCATCCCCGCCGCCTCCTCCGCCCGGTGGCTCGTCTGTTTCAGCGGCAGCTTCATCTTCAGCATCCTCAGCCCGGAGGGGCCTCGAGCATCCGAGAGGCCCCGGCGGCGGGCGAGACTCAGCGGTTCGCGCGCCCGGAGGAGCCGCTCATGATGCTGCTGCTGCCCTGGGCGCGCGGCGCAGGGGGCGGTTCTGCCGCCGGGGGCTGCGGGGCGGAACGTGTCGGTTCCCGGCGCGCCCCCAGCCTCAGTGCGTGCGCGGTGCGAGGCCCGGACGCTCTTCTCTCCGCCACTCGCCGGCGCGGACTGAGCACGGTCTGGAGGCTGGAGGGGTGGGGAGAAGAGCGGAACGCCCGGTATCCACCTATCAGCGGGCAGCTTGGTGGCCTGCCGCTTACGTCAGTCCGCTCCTTTCTACGACCTCCCCCGCCCGCATTCCGCCTGGTCCTAAGCAGGCCCCGTGTTTAAGTTGAAAGAGCCCGGGGGAGGGTCTCGCTGCAGCCAGGTGGTGGGGAGGGTGAGTCACGCCGCTGCTCCAGCCCTGTGCTTGCTGCACGCAGGGGTGTGTTACAGAACAGAGCATGAAACCCCCAGCCGTAGCCAGGAAGCCTGTTCCTGGTATGCAATAACCCCTGGCTGCCTGGGGACTGGAGCCTCAGAAGTGTGTCATTGGGGAACAGGCTCCTAGCCTCAATTCAGGGCTGTATTCATGATTTTTTATGAGCACGCTGAACTGCTCTGCTTCATGTCACCCATCTGTAAATGGGGATACTAACAATCAGCTATCACATCTGAGCACCGGGGCTGGATATGCTTTGGGCCATGGGAGTGTGAGAACGGCTCTGGAGGGGAGGGCACTCACCTGAGTGCGGGTGGGAGACCTATCTTCAAATCCCTTCTCAGCAGGCAGAGGGGAAAACTGAACTGGCCTCTCCTGCATCCCAGGTGAGTGAGTACCCTAACCCCTGGGCTAAGATCTATAAGGGACACCTAAGCCCTGCCTTTGTCCCTCAAAAATGACTTATAAGAACAATTTAGGCATCTAGGCCCAGATCCCCTAAGGTAATTAAGCACATTGATTTCAAAGGGAGCTAGGAGCTGAAATACTGTTGAGGAGCTGGGCCTTAACTCCTAGAGAGGGGTCATGGCTGAGAATCCCAAGCAGAGATAGGCTCCCTAAGAGGGGTGGGAGTCTTAGGTCACATGCTTCTCAGCATTTCCTACTGACTAGCTTATGTGGCTCTCCCTTCAGCTTGCTGGCTTTTGTGGATCCCATTTTTAAATACCCAGCTCTCCCTAAGCATTGTTTAGAAAGACAAAGCACCTGACTCAGGGATATGGTTTCCATTGCATGGTAAGGTACCTAAAAGTTAGGCACTGCCACTCTGAGGATTGTAACACATTAGTCCCCCAGTGAATCTAACCGTTATTGCCTCAGGTACTCCTACTGGTAGAAGCACCAGAAAATAGACAAGGAGATGATGCATTGGTACAGCTAATATCCTGGCCTGCACCTGCATTTAATTACTCATTCTGCAAACTGAGCAGCACAGCTTGAAAGCAGTGGAGAAGAGTTGCTTTTAGGAAGCTGGTTACACTACTGTTTGATCTTCAGCATGCCTTGTAAACTATTTTATTTTTTAAATAAAAGTTGAGCGTTTGTTAAGGAAATCAAAAGAGCTGCTTTGTGATTCTTCAATACACACCTGCTGCTCAGAGGCATTAGTTAATTGAAGCATAATCATTTGTTTTAAAACCCCATGATATCTTTGTTTGAAATACTCTGTAGAAGTGCAAAGTATTATTATAATGCCCAATCAACAACATGACTATTCTGTGGCACAAAATACAAGTTGTGTATTCTTGTGCAGGTCTTATATCGTGGTTGGATATAATCCAATCACCTCCGCGTTGAAATGGGCAAAAACATACAGCTTCTATCTGCAGTTATAATAGGGCTGAATAACTGGAGAAAATTTAATCTCTCAGAGGGCCTGTCTACACATGAAATTATTCCTGATTAGCTATCCCTGATTAGCTCCATATGTGGAAGCTCTTATTCCACAAAAAGATTCTTGGACCCACCTGGAGTTTCACATTGAGTTAGCGGGGCTCTACCAGGCACAGGAGTTCATCTGCATGGAGTAGTTTAAAGGATTGGGGTATGAACTTCTATCCATTCAAAGAACAGAAAATTGTTAGGTTCAGAAGCATGGTTGTTTATAGCCTTTACAAATGTATTCTAGTTAAGGTAATTAAATCTATTACTTATTAAAAATGCCTAATCCTTTTTTAAAAATCTAACTCAGCTCTTGGCGGTAGTGTCATGTGGGGCTGAGTTCTAATGGCACATTATTTTAGATTTTACAGGGTGAAAAACCTGAAGAATATGCTTTAAATAAACAAGGAAAATCAGACTAAAATAAGGCTATTGTATTATTCCCATCTGTTATTCCCAAATATTATAATTGTGTTTTTATGTAAGATCAAGCAGTACTTTGAGTTTTCTAAAACAGTGGTTCTCAACCTTTTTTTGGTTCTGAACCTATTTGTAAATGTTTATGGACTGTCACAATCCAGTAAATATTCTAGGGGTGGAGGCCCTGTGGCAGAGCCGTAACTAGACATTTTAGCAATGGGGGCAAGCAAGCATTATTTGTGCCCTGTACCAGAGGCAACACATGGGGTGGCATGAGGGGTTATGTGCCTCCCTCCACTCCGATTTTTTGATTGCGACCCTCCCCCCCCCACAACTCAGACAGGATGTGTGGCCTGCTGAGGTGAGTCAGAGGTGGAGGTGGTGTTCCCTCCCTGCTGTCCCCCTGGCCCTGCCCTGGGGTGCTTTCAGTCAGATCCTGCCCTGTGGGGGGATTGGGTCCTGCCTGGCACCCACCCCACAGTGGCAATTCCTGTGCTGTGGGGCTGGCTGGGCTTTGCTGTCCACTCTGGGCATTACAACCTCCAGGGTTGCAGCACTACTCAGGTTTGGCCCCACACTCCTGATTAAACCAAATTTGTGCGGGTGAAGTTGTGATCTGGCTCATGGAGTTGCAGTACCACTCACTCCAATTTGGCTGGGCCAAACCTGAGTGGAGCTGGTTGGGACCCCAGCTGTTGCAGTGCCTGGAGCAGGGACAGGAGCTGCCATGAAACATTTGAAACGTTCTGGCGACCCAATTTTGAGTCCCGACCCATGGATTGAGAAACCCTGATCTAAAACACATAATGGCTTCTGCTCCTGTTTCCACATACTGGTGGCAACAAAATTAAATCCTTGACTTGCAAAACAACTTAATGAAAAATAAAATATATTTTAATTGGAAGGACGCAAAACAGCACCCTCAAACTGCTTATAATTACAAAGTATAGAATGCTAATAGTAAAAAGCCTTATTTATCATTGCAGAAACTAATCCTGCAATAATGAAAGAACGTATTTATTAAACACCTAAGTGAATGTCATGCAAGTTACAGTGATTTTATAAACATCATTCAGACTTGCCACAGAATATTTGTTCAGAGCTGAGTGTTAATTATAAGCTAAAATATCTATTATATTTACTCGGCAAGTAGGTTCATTTCACTTTATAAAAAAAGAACTTTTTCATCCTGTATAGTCAAGGATACATCCTGGCAACTTTGGCCCATTCCACTGGTGAAAAGTGGACTTAATGCTAACCCAAGTGGCCAGGTGAAGAGTTCCCTTTACATAGGGGAATATTCCAGAGCTGGTATCAGCAGCCCTACGTCAGCCACCCTTGCTGCTGCTCCTGATATAAGGGGTGTAGCAGAGAAGCAGAAATGAACAGTGCACTGCGGTATGATCTCTTAGTGGTAGAACAGCTCTTTGTCTGGTTCCAGGATCTGAGAGTTGAGCACGGTTTAAAGATGGTATATACAACAGGTGCTTTATCCTTTTCCCTCTTAAGTCCTACATTGATAAGAGCTTGGCCAGACCCAGAGATTGTGCCCAACAAATATATTCTTTAGTCAATCCAGGTACCATAACACTATGGTAATTTCCTTATGTTGTCATTGTGAAATCATTGTTCTGGAATTTTATTCGATCACTTGAACATTTAGGCTGATGTGATCATTTATATACAATGTAGTGTTTACATTTTTGGGTCTCATATATTCAGTGTGATGATTAAAAAAAAATATTGCAGAGAATAGCATGATGTGCCAAATTAGGAATAATAATGCAAAAACAGGGCCTGAACTCACAGCCTAATAACGTCAGTGGGTGTTTTGCCAGAGTGAAAACTGCAAGATCAGGCCCACATTTATATAACTAGTAGAAATAGGTATAGTATAGTACAGTATATAAATAAATCTTTGGTACTTCAATAATTAATTAGATACAATACAAACCTGACACATGACAATTCCAAATACATAACAGTTTGATGGGAAAAGTAGTAAAACACTTTTGGGGGTGTGTGTGTGTGTGTGAAGAGAAGTTTCACCCAAAACTGACCTATTCATAAATTGACTACTCTATGATAAACTGCATATGTACATGGTGGACTGGATGGCTGGTAATGAGTAATTTAGGGTATGTTTACACAGCCTGTGGCAATGAGCCTCCCAGCCAGGTTCACAGAGTTGAACTAGTGGGGCTTGCGCTAGTGCTCTAAAAAGAAATGTGTAGATGGACTTTGAAGCTGTGGCTTGAGCACTGAAGCACAGGGAGAGGAATGGGCTTCAGAGCCTGAGATCCAGCCCAAGCTTCCAAAGTACTTTTAGAGTGCTAGTGTAAGCCCTGCTAGTCTGAGTCTGTCAACTGGGGCCAGGCAGCTCACTACTATATGCTGTTTAGACATACCCATCCTCCCTGATTTAGGAAAGCACTTAAGCATGTGTTTAAATCCATCCCTATTCAGGACAGAACTCAAACATGCTTAACTTTAAACACGCTTACATTCCTCTGATTACCCCAGCCTCTCTTAGTCCAGGAGTATTCCAAATTGTTTGTTATTGTGTTCTTTTTAAAATGTAGCACTTAAGGAAAAGCAGACAAATCACAGAAATGGAAAAACAGAAAAAAAACAAATTTGAGAAAGAAGGAAAGGAAGAGAATAAGAAAATGAAATGGTATAAAGGAGATTGAAAGTCAATGTAAGAAAGGGAACATGAAAATATTCCAGTGGCTCAGGAAGAGAGAACGGAAACAAAATGGGAAGGCACAGGCATAGAGAAACAGAAATGAAACTGAAGTGTCTGAGAGAAACGTGAAATGAAAGTGAAACTCAGAGATAGGAAGAAAATGAAAAAGAAAACAGAGGGAAAAAAAAGAAGGTATACTGATGAGTCTGTAGTAACAACACAAGAGGCTATTACAAAATTTGACTCAGCAGTGACAATGGTTCCAGCTTCCCTTGAGTAGTGTGTTTATTATTTAAAAAAATCTGATTGTCCTTAAAGCTGGAAAAGAAATTTTAACACACAGTATATACCCACTGAAAACAAATGCTGATCCTGATGAAGTAAGACAAAACTTGTATATGCTTCAGAGCAGGACCAGGATTTAGCTCACTCTATCTAGCAAAGTAAACATGCACCAGATAATTTATTGTGCAGCTCATACAGTCTCTGCCTTTAATAGTAATAGTTGGTTTGGGGGATGACAAGGTAGAGCAGTGAGTTAGTATAACAGCCTTTCATCTCTGGAAACTGGGACCTATAATCAGATAGGAAACACAGGTTTGGAATGGAGAGAGGTGAACAGTGGTGGGACTGCAAGGATCTGTACTGTTCAACATATTCCCTAATGATCTGGAAAAGAGAGTGACCAGTGAAGTGGCAAAATTTGCAGGCAATACAAATTTTTTCAAGATAATAAAGTCCAAAAAGCTGACTGCAAGGCGTTATAGAGGGATCTCACAAAACTGGATGACTGGGCAACAAAATGGCAGATGACATTCAAAGTTGAAATTCAAGTGCAAAGTAATGCACATTGGAAAATATAATCCCAACTATACGTATACCATGATGAAGTCTAAATTAGCTATCACGCACAAAAAAGAGATCTTGGACTCCCATGGATAGTTCTCTGAAAACTTCTGTTCAGTGTACAGCAGCAGTCAACAAGACACAAAATGTTAGGAACTATTAGGAAAGGGTCACAAAATAAGAGAACATATTATAATGCCATTATATAAATCCATGATACACCCACACCTTGAATACCGTGTCCAGTTGTGGTCGTCCCATCTCACAAAGGATTTATCATTACATTTTGTGTCTAGTGGAAAAGGTTCAGAGAAGAATTTCCATATGAGGAGAGACTAAAAAGATTAGGCCTGCTCATCTTAAAAAAGAAACAGCTAAAGGGGGATGTGATAGAAGTCTAAAGTGATGAATGGTGTGGAAAAAGTGAATAGAGACATGTTATGTTTTCACACAATACAAAAGCCAGAGGTCACCTGGTGAAATAAATAGGCAGCAGGTTAAATACAAACAAGAAGTAGTAGTTTTTCACAAAAAACACAACTAATCTATAGAACTCATTGCCATGGGATATTGTGATAGCCAAAAGTATAATGGGCTCAAAAAATAACTGGATAAGTTATTGGAGGAAAGATCCATCAATGGCTGTTAGCCAAGATGGTCAGGGATGCAACCCTATGCTCGGTGCCAGAGCCGTAACAAGGAATTTTTGTGCCCGAGGCAAGGGCTGGCTCCAGGCTTTTTGGCGGCAATTTGGTGGAGGATCCCTGAGTCCCTGTCGGAGGGAAGGACCTGCTGCCGATTTGCTGCCTCAACTTCATTCATTCTTCGGCAGCAATTTGGCGGCAGGTCCTTCTCTCCAAGAGGGACTCAGGGACCCGCTGCCGAAGAAGTGGAGGCCGTAGAGCTGTGCCCCTCCGCTTTGCGCCCCTGAGTCAAGAGCCTCACTTGCCTCTCCCTTGTTACGGCACTTCTCGGTGCAACCCTAAATCTCTGAATAACAGAAGTGGAAGACAGGGTTGGATCACTCCATAATTGACCTGTTCTGCACACTCCCCCTGAAGCTTTGGTATGGGCCACTGTTGGAGACCAGATACTGGGCAAGATGGACCTTAGTGTGATCCAGTATGGCAGCTATTATGTTTTTATGTCTGCCCAAGCTGCATATTATGCAGGAACTGAAGGGGTGCAAAGGTGCCTATAATCCTCCTCCCAATCTGGTGGACCTGCTCAGCTCCAGTGCAATATAGAGCAGACTCATGGATACTCTAAATTCTGTCTTCATGTTCATGGAAACTATGGGCTATTCTTGTAGCAAGTGATATCTGAGTGAAGCAGGGCTCCTGTCATGTACAAACTCATTTGAGGGCAGGAAATGTGATGAAGAGCCAGCTTTTACTGTAGAAGGATTGTTTTGATTACTGTGGGACTGCTACATTTGTAGCAATAGGGTTCTCCTTGTTTCCTTGCTGAATCTTTCTTCCATCCCTTCTAGTTGCCAGTCTACTATTATACCCTCATAGTGCTTGTTCACATGTTTTTCAGAGGCAGATATGCCGGCATTGAAAGCAGGTGTCGCTGTTAACCCAGCCAAGTTTTCATCATTGCTATATCATTCTGTGAATTTGGCTGTCCAGACCCCACTGTGGTTAGCCATGCACAGGGCTCTTATCTATATATACCTGAGATGATTTCTGTGTGCATTACCAACAATTTCACAGTGTAGATAAATGTGGGGCAAAGAGTGACCAGAGAAATACAAGATGTATTTTCCTGTTTATTGTAGTGCATTCTGCATCTCACAGTACCTTACATAGGCAGCCTTGGGTGATGCATCTTTTTGACTGTAGCAATTTTTCTCACAAAGGCCTTTTGGAAAGGTTATCAGCCATGTGGTATTTTTATTCTCCTATACTGAAAAGCTTAAAAATTTCCAGCAGTACATTAAAAAAGAGGGAGAGAATCATAAGAAAAATATAATCTAATACATTAGAGAGCGAACAACTGAACTAAAGGGAGAAACAATGAATATATTTAAACACCATCCATACATTTCTCTCTTTTGTCCCCTAGGTTTTCCCATTTTTTCCTTTCAGCCCTGATCTAAAGCCCATTGAAGTTAATGGAAGCATTTTCCATTGACATCAACACACTTTGGATCAGGCCCTTAGCTTCACTTTCAGTTGATAATGGACATTTGTTACCAGTTAACAAGGACAAGGCTGCTTGTGAATTTCCCACAGTCCATTTCTTAACACTGTTCACTAAGGATCCAGGAAAGGAGATAAGGAGATGAGTGAGACTAGGCTTCAGTGGTGGAGGAACCTGGATAGGGTTTCTTTTGGTGAGATTTAGTATATTTTTCTTATATTTATATCATTCCAAGGATATTATGGTCTGGGAATAATTGACTGGGTTTGTCAGAAGTGTTTTTTAAGAGATTATAAAGGATATGCAGAGCTTGAGATGGATGCACTTTTGTTGCAGAGTAGGAGACAAATAGTGAGTCACGAAGCTTTATTTTTTTCCTTTTCTAGCTTTAAAAAAATCACTTTCCTTCTTAAGACCAGTTTCAAGAACTGATGTGTTAGACTCCCTTACAACACAGACTGCCTCACTCTCAGTGAGATGGACCACTTACCTGCTCTCTACTACTCTAAGTTGGTGTCCCATGCCAAGGATCTAGAAGATCTGATATTAAAGTGCGCTGCAGCGTTGCCAGCTCTCATGATTTATCATATGTCTTGTGATATTTGATGTTGTTCTTAAAGCCACAGCTCCCAGAGAAAAGAGATTACATGAGATTGTTGGCTTTTTTTTTTTAAGTAGCCTTTAGGTTTGCAGAGAAAAGCCCCAAAACATAACCCAACTGTACCCCAAAATGCTCAGAAACTATAAAGCAAATTAAAAGAATCTCTTTTGTAAATGTCATGATTTTTAGACCAATCTCATAATTTTTGGGTACTAACTCGTGATTTTTGAATGCCTGAGGTTGGCAGTACTGCAGTAGTTTAGGTAGGAGTAAGGTACTCTGTGAGCGTATGAAGGAATCATCAGTAGAAGAGGGTGTAATTTACACATCACCTCTGAAATTGGACTTTCAGGTCAAAAGCACGACAACTGTCTAATTGTTTTAGATGTTTCACTGTCCATATTCCCAGAAGACATGATTTATAGTATAACGAGAGAGAAAAAGAGAGGGGAGAGAGAAAAGTTTTGAGTATATGTCACAAGCTTCTCCTCATCCTGTGTTTACAGAATGGCTGGCAAATCCTCTCAGAATAAATCTCTTTTGAGTAATTTCTGTCAGGATGCCCTTTAAATGTGTGGCAAGATCTCTGAAGTGGTAAGCTCCCTTTGTTTGACAGCATTAAATAGATTTTTTTCCCAGTACCAAATAGGGATAATGCAGAGTCACATCCTGTTAATGTGTGTGCAGCAAGAAGTATGTTGCAGAAGTTAGGAGTGAGTGTGGCATAAATTGCATGTACGGGTGTGAAGTGACTCTTGTCAGTTGTGTTGTGTATCAAGTGACCTAATTACTATGGTTCCTTTGACACCAAAAGCCATATTGGCACAGACAGCCTGCAGAAGCATGCTTGTGTCAATTTCTCCTTGAGTACTGTATAAGTCTTGGGCTTCTTCAATACCTCTACTGCTGATGGATTTTCTACTTCACAAGTGGAAAAGCCTCCAGCAAGAAGGAGCGTTTGTGTTGGGTGTGCTCCTACATTCTCAGATGCATTTTGAACCATATACCCACAGAAGAATTTTACAAGTGACTGCTTGTTGGATGCCACGTTTAGAAACTTTTTCCACGGAGACACAGGATGTCCATCAATTATCTAGTATTTCTTTCATCCAACCTTAGATCCTGTCCAGCACTGTCTTTCTACAGTTTTCAGAGAGTTATTGTTGTCATATCTAGCAAAGACTTTGATTACAGAATGAACTTTCTCAAATCCTTTTAGGACCTGCCTCAGGTACTCAGCAGCCAATTCATCAAATGTGTGGAATTTGTCTCTAACCATCATTTGTGTGACATCCATGTCATCACTGATTTACGCTGTGGTTTCTTTGGTGCATTCTCTTAGCTCATGGATTCTTGCAATTTAAGCTTCCAGTTGATGCGCTCACAGGCGCTGGCTTTTTCCTTTGCCCAGGGGTGCTCAAACCCCGCTCAGCACCAGGCTCCACCCCCACTCCACCCCTTCCCCCATACCTCCACCCCTGCCCTGCCTCTTCCTGCCCCTGTTCTGCCCCAGGCCCCACTCCTGCTCCACCTCTTCTGCCAACCCCCCACCTCTTCCCGCCCAATTCCACCCCCTCCCCCAAGCGTGCCCCATTCCCGCACCTTCCCCTCCCTCCCAGCGTCTCTTGCATGCTGCAGAATAGCTGATCACAGTGGGTAGGAGGCATTGGGAGGGAGGGGGAGGAGTTGATTGGTGGGGCCGCCCACAGATGGAAGGCACTGCAAGGGAGGGGGAAGCTGGCTGCCAGTGAGTGCTAAGCATCTGCTAATTTTTTTCCATGGATGCGCCAGCCCTGGAACCTATGGATGCCCTAGTTCACCTTCTCATTGTTGCATCAGCATGGAAGGAGACAGGCACAGGTCCTATTGAGTAACTAAGAACAGTTGCCATTGAAACATCTGTATCTTGTTAAGGACTGCGCTCTGCGGAAAACAGTTTCTGGAGTGAAAGCTGCTGTGATTGTCCCTCCTTTGCCAAGCCTAAATTTGGTCTTCTTGGCCATATCAGCAAATGTTATGACATCAGATTTCTTGACTGGGCTGAAGAAGCTATGCATCTCATCGGAATCAAGTGCACCTCTCACAAATCTCTCCCTTTGTTTTTCACTAACATATGCTATTTTCTTGCCATCTGATGTTAAATGCAGTCCAGGAGATACGTTGATAGGTATTTCTGGATGTGATTCAAGTTTGTCATATTGTTGATGACATAGTTGGTAAGAGCCATAATGTGCTCTTCATTGCTCTTCAATACGGTATCCCTCTCTTCTACTTCTTGTTAGGCCCCTTCTTTCACTCCTAGCTTTGCATATTCACTCAGAATATGTCTTGTGAGGGTCCAGCTGATAAGGTTTCTTTCTTGTCAGTCCTACAATCCCACTTCTGCCCTTTGATTCTTTTCCCAAGTCACTCCCATTTCCAAGATGCACAGCAAATTCCCCAGATTCAAAGGCACTGTGTATTTCTTTAGGGAGATTTAACATATCAAGACTGTAGATTGGTATCCACCTGGCATAGTTGGGCCTGTTTGCAGTAAAGACTTATGGAAGCATGGCATGCTGTGTGTAGGGGAAATTTCTAATCATCCTCTTGCTCAGCAGATGCATTTAGAAGTAGTATCTGGATAACCTGGAAAAAATGATCCCAGAACTTGAATGTAGGAGTCTGGACATGCCCCCATGATTGATATTCCTCCAGTAGTGGTAGCATATGCTGAGTGACAGCATCATCATGCTCTTTAATGACATGCTGTAGGGACTCAATGTCTTCAGACTCAAACACCTTTTGAGAGTCAGCCAACATTTGCAGACTAATGCTGGAACTACATGAGTATCTCCTCGCTACTCACACCATTTTGCAAATGAATAACGTTTCAGAGCACTCAGAGCCTCAAATGCTAAAAGTCAAGCCATATGCGATTCAACTATGCTCTACCAGCAAGCATTTGATCTGCAGTACAAACTGCATGCACATCAGAATCGACAAGAAGGTCTAACAATCTGGCATCTCCCCACAATTTCTCAATGCATGCAATAAAACATCACAGGGTAAAAATGTAGAGGTAAAATTCCCAAAGTCTGTTGTTAGCATTACCACCATGACTACCACTATTTTTAATTTTATACAAGTATGCGGACTTGTGCTAAATTAGATCTATATGGTAGTATCAAAATTGCCATTTTTGTTTAGTGAACACTTTGACTGAAGCCCAATATGAAGCTGGGTATTGTCATCTATAACACTAATACTGACCTGTGCATAAGCATCACTGAATTAAAAAGCTAGTTTTCAGAATATTTCAAAGGCTGTACTACATGAACAGGCAATTACAAATTAAAAACTTCTACCAGACAGACGTGATGGGACATTGTATGTAGAAGACTTTCAGTCATTTCTACTCACTATGCACTACAAGCTATGGGCACACAAGCTATTGCTTCTGGTGCACAATCTTCAATGTGAGACAGATCTGGTCAGCAAATATTAATTGAAAATGTTAAAAGCTATCAATCACTTGCAAGGCACTTTTGACAATTAAAAATATGTGATGTGAAAACATTTCATGTAAATATATTGCAAAATGTTGATATTTGCCATTTTTGCCACATGCTAAACAACCTAATCATTTCTGGAAAAAAAAAACCCTTGCCCATGCAAAAATTAAGGTATTGAAATTAACAAACAGTAAAACTGTAGTCATAGTCATGTTGCAGTGTTTCTGGAACTGTGCAAAAAACCGATGCTCTCTTATTTTGGATATTATTATTTCACACCAATACAGGCTTAAAGCATGACTTGACTTAGCTCCACATTAGACCTCATCTAAATGTACATAAAATAAACTTTCAAATTATGTATGATCCGAATGTGTGTAGGGTGAGTATCTTATACTCCAAAATATGGCCTTTTTGGAGAATTGCTGCATGCCTATACTGACTAGCACTAGATCCAAACCAGTGATTTATAGATGAAAATCTTCATATCCCATTACCAAATCTCTGAGACAACTGGTTCCACTTTATTTTATTATGAACTGAAAAGAAGTGTTTATCTTCACAAACTCCTACTCCATGTTGTTAATAAAAGTCTATTTTAGTTGTAAAATAATAAATAAATAAAGACTGGTAGACTAGAAGGAATGTTTGGGTGCTTAAGACAGCACTTCAGACTCATTGAGAAAATCTGACTGAATCTTCAGTTATGCTAGACTTATTCTGTATCAACACTATTAAAAGTCAGGCTCCAAAGACCATGAGATTTGCTAAAAATCATGAAATCATATTTTTAAAATACATTTTGGCTTTTTCTGTTTGCATTCTGAGACTTTAGGGTGCACTTGCTTCTAGGGTGACCAGATGTCCCGATTTTATAGGAACAGTCCCAATTTTGTGATCTTTTTCTTATATAGGCTTCTATGACCCTCCACCCCCTGTCCTGATTTTTCACACTTGCTGTCTGGTCACCCTACTTTCTTCATATTTTCAAGCTTTTACTTCAAACCATGAGAAGTAGGAGCTTACTTTTTTTAAAAAAAAGTTGAGATTCTCATGCAATGTCATAATTTAAGCATCTGGGGTTTTAAGAAAAATACCAAATAATCCGAGAATTACAATAAAATCATGAGAGGTGGCAGCATTGCCGTTTTGTTTTGATGAATTACTGGACTTTCCTCGTGTCTTCAACAGCTTATTTGTAACTTCTGAAGAATATTATGGAAGATTTTTATTTTTGAGCAAAGACAAGGTGACAGAGATAATCTTTAGAGAAATCTATACAACAACTTATTTCCCAATGAAGGTATTTTAGAGAATTATCAGAAATTTAAACTGGAGAATGCACAAGAGCAGAAATAACATGGATTATACCATTATCTCATTTAAAAATACATTCTGCTTTAATGGAGTTTAGTGATTCAGTTAATTAATTTAAATCATTATAAGTGGGATTGTTAACACCTTCTATTATTATGGCTGCCTGACATTTCCCATTTTAAGACCCTGTTTTCAGTTGCTTGTAACTTTGTGAAGCCTTACAATTTGGGTTGAAAATTTCCATGCCAGGTTTCTGGCTCAGGCTGAATTTCTCTGAAAAATTACAGCGAAAATGGTTCAGCCATTTCCAAGAAAAGGGGAAAATACATTGTTTTGCCTAAGTTAAAAAAAATTCTTTAGATATTTTCTTCAAAATGCTTGTTTACCCGCAATGTTCTGGAGGAGAGACTTGAAATTTGGCAGGGGAGCAAGTGGCCTTTTTGCATCAGAGTTGTAGCTTTTGCCATCCCTGTGAAAAACACCACCAATTCGCCAAGTCATAAACCTTTGAAAAAATACAATTTGTACATGCTCAGTAGAGACATTTTTTATTTTAGGAACTAACATCTCCAAAGATTCTGTCCTCATTGAGCATGCTTGGGCCTCTCTCAGTTCCTAGTGCTGACCAGACTGTGAAAATGTCATCTCCACAGAGCAACCGAACATGTTGCATCCCCTCACAGCTCCTATGTATGACCAGACTCTGCATGCACTATCCCTATAGAGAGACTGAGCACCCTTCCTCCAGTCCAGGTCTACGGGGCAAAGCTGGACTTTCCTTGTAGTGGCTGTTCCTAGCCCCTTTGAGCCACTGGGGTGGGCTGGCACTGGAAATGAGAGCAGTAGCCTGTTTCTTCTGTGCTCTCAATGCTGTTGCTGCTGCCCAGGCTGCTTGGAGTAGGAAGCCATCTGATTTGAATGCAGAAGAGACAAGAGCCAGACAGGGAAGGAGGGAAAGGAGTAGATAAGAACAGGAGTCTGGAGAAACTGGGACTGGAGTTGCATGGGGAGGATGTTCTGGAAGCAGTGGATGGAGAGCAGCTGGACTGGTTGGACAAGAAACCTGGGACTGGAAACTGGTGGTAGGGAGAGGCTGGGATTGTTTGGGAAAAGAGACTAGGGTGAGAGTTTGTAAGGGGCTGGGACCCAGTTGACTGGTAGTGGGAAACACAGATTATATAAGAACTGGGTGGGAGGGGGGAGCTGGGACTGGCCAGGCAAGGAGACTGGGCAAAGGAGCCCAGGAAGAGATTCAGGGGGAGACAGACTGGATGACATTGACAAGCCCAGGAAGGGACACTGAGATTGGTAGGCAGTGCAGGGGGAGAGGAGAGACACATGAGATGAAAAACTGGGAGATGGGACCTGGGACTGGCTGGGCAAGGAAACTAGCACTGGGTGTGGGAAGAAGGAGAGGTTGATAGTCAAGGAGAATTGCGACTTGGACAGTAAACTGGGAAGGTGAGACTAGGACTGGCCATGCAAGGAGACTGAGCCTGGGATAAGAAGCCTGGGGCGTGGGGGGTGGAGAGTGGGACTGGGTCAACAATGAGAATGGCATAGGACGAGGAGCTGAGAATGGAAAAGAGACAGGACTGGGACAGGGACAGATTGGACGGGACAAAACAGAAGGGGTCAAGTTTGGGGGGAATGGGAGGAAGAGTCTGTGCCCAGTAGAGCACACTCCCTCTAGAGCCTGGAAAGGATTCCAAGATTCCGGACTCTCACCATTCATCTCCTGTTAGCAGATATCTGTGAAACCCACTGTATCTCCCCTCTAGTGCTGGACCACTACTGCAGGCAGTAGGAATGATGTGGGTTTGACCAGTGCTGCCTCCAGCTCACACAGTCCCCATCCTCACCCTCACGAGGACCCTGGCATCTTACAGAGATGCCTCCATGAGGTTGGAGTGCGAATGGAGCTTAGAAGTGATTGTGTCCCTGTTCCATGTGGAAGTGGGATGATCTGCTTATGATGGGTAGTGAGTATCTTCCCCACAGATAAGCAAACCCCTTATTCAGCAAAGCAAGCACATGCATAACTTTACTGGAACTTAAGCATGTGTCTAAGGTTAAGCATGTGTTTAACTGCTTTACTGACTAGAGATGGACTGCTGATTGGGGCAACCCATGCATTTAAATCCACTTCAAGTAGCCCAGGGCCATGTTCATTTTTTGTCTTAACTTACAAAATATCCCAGTAAATACTTCCTGTCATGGTATAAACCCCCACTCTGAACCTTAGCGTCCAAAAGATGGGGTACCAGCATGAATTCCTCTAAGCTCAATTATCAGGTTAGTACTTGTAGCGCTGCCATCAGCCAGGAACTGCAGTGCCTGGTACACTCTGTTAACCCCCAAAACCTTGCCCGGGGACCCCATGACTCAGTCCCTTTGGATCTTAACACAAGGAAAGTAAACCCTTTCCCTCACCGTTGCCTCTCCCAGGCTTCCCCTCCCTGGGTTACCCTGGAAGATCACTGTGATTCAAACCCTTTGAATCTTAAAACAGAGAGGAAAATTCACCTTCCCCCTCCTTCTTTCTCCCCCTCCCAGACTCTCCCTGAGAGAGAAAGTAATCCTAACACAGAGAGAAAATTAACCTTTCTCTCCCCTTCCCTCCTTTCTCCCCACCAATTCCCTGGTGAATCCAGACCCCGTCCCCTGGGATCTTACACCAGAATAAAAAAAAAAACAGTCAGGTTCTTAAACAAGAAAAGCTTTTAATTAAAGAAGGAAAAACAGTAAAAATTATCTTTGTAAATTTAAAATGGAATAAGTACAGGGTCTTTCAGCTGTAGGCACTGGGAATACCCTCCCAGCCTAAGTATACAGGTACAAATTAAAATCCTTTCAGCAAAATACACATTTGAACTCCTTCCAGCCAAATACACATTTGCACATAAAGAAAACAAACATAAGCCTAACTCGCTTTATCTACCTAGTACTTACTATTCTGGACATATAAGAGACTGTATCAGAGAGATTGGAGAAAAACCTGGTTGCATGTCTGGTCACTCTCAGAACCCAGAGAGAACAACAACCAAACATTAACAGCACACACAAAAACTTCCCTCCCTCAAGATTTGAAAGTATCCTGTCCCCTGATTGGTCCTCTGGTCAGGTGACAGCCAGGCTCACTGAACTTGTTAACCCTTTACAGGAAAAAGAGACATGAAGTACTTCTGTTCTATTAACCCTTAACTATCTGTTTATAACACTTCCAAATTTAGAGGTTTGAAATTATTGCATTGCCTTTCAAGTGAAAACCCCTGTCTGAGAAAAAAGGGCAAAAGTATGTATCATCCACAAATCATTTAGTAAGTCTAGAAATTAATGGGCTAATTATTCCTTATTTCTTCTGACATTCATTGAAATATCATTAATCATCATAAGGGATAGAAATACTTGTTAATAGGGCAGGTCAAAACATTTCCATTTAATCCATTTTTTAAAAATAGAAAATAGGGGTTTCCACTGAACAATTTTTTGTGAAATGCCTGGTTTCCATGGAAAATTTGACTTTTCAATGAAAAAAACCACCTGAAACCCCAAAAAGTTTGGCCCAAACCAGAAATATTACAAGTTTGGAAACATGCTTCACAGGAGTTGTAATTTCACTGTCTCATGAATCATTCTTCTCTATGGCTTGAATTCCTCAGCCTGACTACATCTCCCATGATGCAGCACTGCCACGGACGCCCATGATGCCCCACAGCAGCTTAGCAAGCAGGGGAGACTGTGGTGCATCATATGACGTATACAGTAGTCTGTCCAGTGAACTTCAATGCTTCGAGGAGAATGGAGGTATGATGCACCATCAGGGCCGGCGCTACCATTTAGGCAGCCTAGGCAATCGCCTAGGGCGCCAGAATAATTGGTGGGCGCCGTTTTGCCGGAGGGGGCGGCCGCAGTGGTGCCTGCAGAGGGTCCAGTGCTCCGCGGCTCCGGTGGAGCTGCCGCAGTCGTGCCTGCGGATGGTCGGGTGCTTGCGCTGCTCCGGTGGACCGCCCGCAGGCACGACTGCTGCAGCCCCACCGGAGCTGCGGAGCACCGGACCCTCTGCAGGCACCACTGTGGCAGCTCCACCGGAGCCGCGGGACCAGCGCATGGGGCAACAAAATTGCCAGCAGTCTAGGGCGCTCAAACCCCTAGTGCCGGTCCTGTGGACCATGGCAGCATTTCATAACTGAAATTTTCAGTTCAGCCCTAAGATTTTGGCTGGAAAATTTTGGGGTTTGATTTTTTGCTGAAAAGCTGAAATTTTGCGCAGGAAAACAAAACAAAAACTAAACAAAAAACATAGTCCATCCAGCTGTACATGTTAAGTATGTCCTTTTTTCCAGAACTCCAAGGAAGGTGGAGAGCTGATAAGTTTCATCGGGCTGTGAAGAAATAAGAGGCTTAGCTAATAAATCAGCAGAATAATTTTTTTAAACCCGTACATTAAATAAAAAGTTTTTCTGTTAAGAAAAGCAAAATTAAAAAAAATGCTTTCAAGCTTTCACATCTGGCTCTCAATTAAGTGACCCAAGGCCTACTAACTTCAGACCTCCTGCAATTTGTCCACACGTCTCTCTGATTCACAATTTGTTTTTCTTCCCTCATTATATTCATCATTTGCTGGACTTTAATGAGCTGCAGGTGCCTTATGATGGTCTTGGGAAAATATTGTGTTAATAATTCTGGCCAAAAGTTTCAGCTCTCATGAAAGTTAATTGGTCCCACTGGCCACTCAGCACCTTTGAAAAAAAATCAGGCCATTTTTAGGTACCTAAATATAGATTTAGGAGCTTAACTTTAGACACCCCAATTTGAAAATGTTGGCCTCAGTTTATATCATTGCATTTTTCATTTTTTCTCTTCCCACGATGTTAACACCTGAGGGCGTCTACATGAAAACAAAGGGCCTGATTTTGTGCCATTGTAGTAAATAGAAATTTTATCATTGCCTTCAACAGAAGCGGGATTGGGACCAAAATCTTTGTTGTTGTAAGTTCATGGATCAAATGAGGGCTTTATTTGAGAAGACCACGAGAATTTCAAATTTTGTGTTTTGAATGGCCACTGCAATTACTAGATTATAACTCGAGAGATATGGGTTCAATTCCTAGCTCCACTACAGATTTTTCCTGTGGGACCTTAGGTAAGTCACTTAATCTCTCTGTGTCTCAGTTCCCACTCTGTAAAACAGGGACAATAGCCTGTCTCCCTCCTTTCTCCCACCTTTTGCCAGTTTTATCTGTTTAGATTTTAAGATAATCTGGGAAGGGACTCTCTCTCACACTGTTTATTTGTACAGTGGCTATCACAATGGGGCCCTGACATTGGTTGGGGCTTCTAGAGGCTACCATATTAATAAAGCATCTGTTGTTCAGGAGAGGGTCATGTCTTATCTTCTAGATCTCTAAAGTGCCTTGTTCGCTTTGAGGCACTATATTAATAACAAATCATAATAACTTGAATCTTCCTCAAGAAGAAAAAAAAAGTAATGATAGAAGCTATAAATCAGAAATTTGGACGAGCATGGAATTCACTACTGCTACTCCACAGATCAATATGAGAAAATAATAAAAAACAGCTACTCCAAAATGAAGAGTTCTTCTCTGTCTAGACAACCATACGTATCACCTCCCAGAGAAAAGGCAGCAAAAATCAAACAGAAAAACACTGCATAATCAAATAAAATAATAAAATGTATTAATGTCAAAACCATTGGCAGCACTCCTAAAAAGGCTCTCCCAGTCCTTGTGACAGGATTAGTATACTCTTTCTATTTTCAAGCCATTTCAAATGTTTCATTTTTGCCACTTGAAATGGTAATCAACATTGTGAAGCAGTTTGAAGACAATTTTATCCAGTTTTTATTCTCTCTTCTTTTCCCATTGTAGAGACTCTGTGGGGATATTTTTTTCTCATTTCTGACCATTCTGGTAGAGACTTTCAATACCTATGAAATATGGGCTTCTTTAAACTGTTGTTAATGTAGTCAGCCCAATGTGTATCTGTAAAGAGAGGCCTAGTTTAACTCCAGCATTCAACAAATTTCAGTGGGAGTTGGATGCTTAAATCCCTTAAATGCCTTTGAAAAGCGCTGGTTGAATAACTTAAAAAATAAATCCTAAAAAACGTCAGGAATTTGTGTTTTTAAGCACTGAGATACTGTAGTAGTGAATGCTACCACAAAACCTTAGTTAGGTACATAGTTTTTAAAATTTAAGTGCTGGAAAAGTGAAAACTTGTCTTTCTTTTAAATGGGTTTGCAGTCATTAGAAAAATGGGTTGACGCTGATTTATGATGTGCAGTTTAATAACAGAGCCCATCATACTGAAGAGCTGAAACTACTTAATTATACGTAATATAGCACTTTTCATCTTCAAAGTTCTTTACAACTATTAGCTATTTAATCTTTAGTGCTCTTAAGAGATTGATAAATATTTTTATCCTAATTCTGAAGGTGGGGAAATTGAGGTAAGAGTGGTTAATGCCTCCCCCCGGCTCACTCCTGAATTTATTTCCAGCTGAGTTCCATCTTTCTGGAAGTGGAGTGGGTTGTACAACCAGCTTTGTCCAGTAAGGGACAGCACATGCAGGAAATGTCTATAAAGGAGACATTATGTAGCAGTCTGTTGGTCTAAATGTATGGTAGCAGATGTCTTTCAGGAAGAAAACCCAAAGGATACTGGGATTGTATGTCTTGGAGCCATAGAAGATGACTAAAAAGAACCACCATGGATCACCAGAATCATTTTGCAAAAGTATAAAATAGACTTCAAAATAGACACAGTAACAGTGATTTCAGAGCCAAAAGAGGTACGAAAGGCCCAGGACAGTCTCCATTAAATGTGAAAGGAAAACTTGGAAAGAAGACAATGCCAGGAATTTTTTGTTGTAGATGGCCTATGCACTGCCCTACCTAGCTGTCCAGGAATCACTGCCCTAGTCCTGCTTATAAGGCAGGAACCAGTTGCCATGGACCTAGACCCTGAGATCAGGAAGAGGTTCCCAAATTATTTCTATTTCCTTGTACTCTTTGCATTGTGTATTGACATCTAAGATGTTGACCAGATTCCACCACTCATTTCCCTCTTATTGCTCCAGTGACCTTCTGTAACTTTCCATTCCCCCCCCAACATCTAACTCTCTTTTAAACTCCTTTTTTTGTACTTACCTGTGTTCTTTTGTCATCTGCTCCCTTAGAACATAGTTTAAAACTGTACTCACAAGTTGGCAGGTCAATGCATGAAGATGGTCTTCACCTTCTTGGTCATTTGGACCCCATCTCTTCCCAACAGACCTTTTCGGAACAGCATCCCATGATCAAGGAAGTCAATGCCCACTCATCAACACCATCTTTGCAGCCGTGCATTCATCTCCAGGATGCATGTCCCTGCCTGGGCGTTACCTTCACCAAGGAGGATGGACACAAATACTAACCATGCCTCTAACTTCCTAGAACCCTGTAGTCACTGCTGATCGGGTCAGGGTCAGACCTGTGCCCATGTGAATGATCAGAATGGCATAGTAATCAGAGGGCTGGATGAGCCTTTCTATAATATCTTGGATGCAGGCTCCATGCAGGCAGCACGCTTCCTGGGAAAGCACACCTACTTCACCTCTCTGCATTAATTTTTCCCACCTGTGAAATGGATCTAATAATACTTATGCAACCTCCCAAATACATTGTGTATGTTAACTATTGCATGTCTTTACAGTGGTTTAAACAAGAAAAGTGTGCAAGGTATTGACATTAATGTCAGACTTGGGAAACGCATTGGTTGTAAGACCCAATGGGTGAGGCTTGGTATTTTGTTACACACCTCCCTATGATAGTGTTTCCCTGCTAAGGCTACCTTATAGCTATAACCGGAGAACCTTGCTGGCAGTAGAATCAGCAAGTATGCAAGTAATTGCAGAGTGTAAACCCAGCTGCTGGAGTTCTGCCAATGAGATAGTATTGGACTGTGTTCCCGGGTGCATACCTGGATTGACTTACCACCAAGAAGTATCCACCCTTTTAAACTCAGCTGGGAGCACTTATTGCTTTTGATGCTGTTTATGCACAAAACTGCCTTGAAAAGCAATACTTTTGGAAATGATACTGCAATGTCTTCTGTGCCACTTGCTTGGTGTTAGGTCTTTCCTGCAAGTAACACCTTCCATGGGCAATATTATTTGAAATGATTTCACTGTGGAATATGCCAGAATAAGCATACGCTGTTCTTGGCTATGGCTGTTGGGGGGCAGCAGAGAGTTGAACATTCTTGCATGATTTATGTATCCCCAGGTACAATTTCTATGGCATCAGCATAAGGCCTCGAATCTCATCTACCCTAGGGCCACATGACAGCACTCTGGTGGTATAAAATGGGTCATAAAGTGAGAGCAAATTATAGAACTTGTTGGAACATTTTTGACAAAATGTATTTTGGTTGAAATACGCTATTTCATCATAGCTGAAAGATTTTGTGGATACCTATCTATTTTTACAACATTTTTGATAGGAAGGCTCTGAAGTCCAGAACTCTTTGGTCACTTCTGAGCAGTGATAGAGAGATGAATTGAAAACCTGACTCATTCAATTTGGAAATGAACATTTCAACACAATTTAGTTTAATGAAAATGTTGGACAGGTTTTGGTGTTCTGTTTTTTTTCCCCAATGTGGAATGAAAACAAACTTGGAAACCTCAAAGGTTGTCATGAAATGCAACTGTTGTCGTATGGACAGAGCAACAAATTATACCACCACCTATTTAAGGCCCCTTGACATGACTAGAGTGATGTAAATGAGAATCAAACCCTAAATGTACAGCACCTGGCACAATGGGGCCCAATCCTAACTGAGGCCTTTACACGCTACCATAATATAAATATTTGCTACTTTTTTACAGCTATATCTAGTGCTTTGTGTACCGAGTAGTGTGTAAGAGAGTCTCGCTGAAGTGCTAGTATACAGCACGCTGAGAATCAAAGCAAAATAAAGAGAACTGCAATGAATAGTGCCTGCCTCATTCTTTGCATGATAATTTGACGTATCAGCAGTTGCAGCACACTGTAACCCAAAGGAGAACAGCAGATACTAGGTGCTGTATTTTTTTCTATCTCATAACTTTTGCGTGTAGGAATTTATTGCTTGTGTATTTAGTCTCCTGTTTAGGAGGAAAAAAGATCCCAAAGGCATCTTCCCATAAGTGCAGCATTGACCAACCCTCTGAAGAGGGAAGACCAAAAAGAAACCAGGCTCAGCCAATTATGGGAGAAAAATATTAAACACGGGGCAAAATAATGAGGGATTGAATAAGGGTTTTAGTCATGTGGCTGGAGAGGAAAGGTTGGCTCTTAGAAATGTTGTGTAGGAAGAAGCAGGAAGATTTAGACACAGACTGAAAGTGCAGCACCAAAGAGAGTGTTGAGTAATTGTTGATGCCCTATAACAGGCCTGAGGGAACAGGTGTCCCCACACTGCCCTGCACAAGTAACTCAACATCTAAGAAGTTTCTACTGAGCCTGCAGATTAGGTCCAATTGTGGTAGTTTTTGAGATTTGGACAGCTGTTCACTGGGAAGCACTCTGAGACCAACACAGCTCATTTTACACATCCAAGAGACAACAGAGGGTCACTTTTAGTCACTACTAACCATTGAGTTAGATCTGAACTGTGTTTTAGAGAAGAAAAGCTCTCTCTCTCTCTCTCTCTCCAGATGAGCTGAGCTACCTTTTATATGGATTTTTCATTTGCTTAGAATTGAAGCATATGCTCTTGTCTGAATGCCAGTCCATTTCTAATGCTACAATGTTAGTTAGTTTTAACTAAATTCTAGCCTTATTTTCAGTGATATGGATGTGACAACCTAAGCATATGCAATGCTTTTATGCAAAAGGATGCCAATAGATTATCTGAATGCATTTTTATGCAAGAGCCACAGGGACAGAATAGATGTTCAGGAGTCATGTAGAGTTGGTCTGTTTTATGTCTACATGCACAGAAAACTTGAAAGGCAGTATGAAAGCATTAACTGTGATAGACATATGTACAATATTCTACAATCTTAGTTAACAGTACTTTGCTCAATTTCAAAACTACTACAGTCTTGATTGGAGCCTGTTGCAAAACAAGGGGACACCCTGTAACTCTGTGACAATGTTTAAAGTGCATACACAGCCATGGACATTTCCTTACTAAGTGGGTACACAGTTTCAGGGAGTGGTCAACTGACTGACTTAGGTAATCACTCAAGACAAAGTCTGTGTGTTACTCATCATCAGATCTTTGCTCAGCCATTAGCTTTAAGCTCCAGTTACTGTTCACAGCAGGAACTGACACAGAAAAACAGGTGAACGATGGACACGACTATAGTATTTTCCAAGTGTGCTAGCAGGCAATCTGAATTGCTGGAAAAGAGAAAGAGGCAGTTAAAGGTATCTGAGATAGGTACTTGATGTCACCAGGAGAACGCCTAGGCATCTGATCCAGGATGTCAGTCTTCTCCCTTCCAGGTGTCTTCAGCTTTCAGGAAGCAGTGTGCTGAATGAAAAAAGGGCCTTTTATCCCATTTCTGCTAGGTGGTCCAATTTGTTTCCTCTTTTTGGAGATGCTGGTGTGGACAGTCAGAAGGTGATCCATACGTCTTCCAAAGATTTTAAATGTCCAATCAAAATGAGAGTTGTTCTTGCTCACCATCGATTCAGGGAACAAGGCATCACCTTTGAGTTCCTGCAACTGGGACTAGAATTTTCTAGTTTCTTTGTGCAACACATCTTGTCACACCAGCTTGTGTAAGACATGTTAAGCCACAGCCATCTTGGGGCATACATTGAATACTGATTGATTTGCTCTGGTTAGTGACTGACTTCTGCAAGTCACTTTCTGTAACCCCCTCTCTGGTGCATTCCTTGGTCAATTTTTCAGTTATGCGTGCTTCAGTTGCAGTTTCTCCATCAATGCTCTGCTAGTTACCGAAATGTCCAGTTTAAACAATTTACACAAAATCTTTCCATATTCTTTGATGCTCTTTAAACTTGTTTTAACAGTCCATTATAAAATGCAAAGTCACTTCAAAGACTGTTATTTTCCAGCAGGCTAGAACAGCTGTATACATCTTCCTACTTGTTCTCCTTGTTTTAACAACAATGGTGGGAGCTTGGTACATATGGCTGAACTGAGTCTGTTCATTGTTAATCAAACAGTTATATATTTGATTATTCTACTCTGTGATCACGTGTCCTTATAAACACCCTATTTAGTTTCATTTCCTTTTTATTTACTGTCTCTTTCAGCACAGGTGCATTTCATTACTTTGATAACATAAGAATGTTTGAGTGAAAGTATTAGCCTTAGTTCTTCACTTTATTACTTAAACTACAAAAAGTTTATATAAACATAACCACTTCTTCCCTAGCAGGATTACCGATGAGGTCGTAAATCCTGCCATTAAAGTTTACAGCATTTTGCCCAAAGCTGTATCACTTATAGTTGACTTCCCTTTTGTACAGATAAACTTCATTTAATCACAATATTAGATTCTATCAAGTTCCCTATTTTTCATTACTTTATCTGGCACATCATATAATATACATTTTATATAAAAAAATTAATTCATTCATTCACAGACAGGAAAAAAACAGGAAATCTCTCTAGCTGCCTCAGACTGCAGCAGCTCAGACATCTGAAGAAATCTTCCCATTAGACTGTGGGATCTTTCTCCTCTGATTCCTCTGGCCTACATTTTCTAAACAACCTTGATGCCTGGGCAATTCTTAAGAACTAATAACTCATAACTGTGGGTCCTTAGTTATGACAGAAATAATTAATTTTAAAGAGCTCTAAAAAGATAAGGGAATAGAATACAGTAGAGACAATATAGCTGATGAGTTCTAATAGGCATATATAGTAATAAAATGTGTTAAAAATCTATGCATCCCACTAGGTCTTTCTCACATAGTGCATTTGTTAATCTAATACAAGCCATGAATCATTCAATTACTCTTAGCTCTTTTAGCTTTGTCAACTATATTTTCAGAATATGGAATTTGTTTTTGCAACCATAGTAATGAAGCACATTTACTGGATGACCAACATATTGCATAAACTTCCTGAAGACATAAAGGTCCTGTTTTTAATACTGCTTGCTAAAAGAGCAACTCATTAGTTATACTACGAGGGCCTGATTCACCACTGTCTTGCTGCACTGTTATACTGGTGCAATTCCACAGCTCTGGGTGGAGTTACACTGGCATAAAAACTAGAGTAAGGGCTTGTCTACATGTGAAAATCAATCCAGAACAAAGTAAGGTGTGAATTTAAAGTGGATTAACTATTCCTCATTAACTCCATGTATGGACTCTCTTGTTCTGAATTAGCTTAATCCAATTCCAAGGTGATAGTGAATCAGACTCTAAGGATCCAATTCTTCAAACACTTTCCACTGGATGCACTGCTTGACTAATATGATTAGTTTCATTGAACCAAATGCAACATTGATGCTAATGGGACTACTCACTCATATTAGTACGCATCATGGCTCCAAGTTAGCAGAAGTCTTAAACATGTCCTTAACTTTAAGCATATGCCCAGTAATAAGTGTTGCAGGATTAGACTGTACAAGCCTGATTCACCATTGCCATACACCTTGTAAAGTTATTTTCACCAGTTTGAAGCGAGTGCACGGTGGGTTCTGATTTGGAACTCCTCACAAAGTAAAGTACTACTCAGTCTAAGGAAAAGTGGCAGAAGCTGCCCCTGTGGTATTTAGCAGGAGATGTGCAGATATTTAATTTTATTAAACATGTTTTGTAGGGAGAAAATGATAATTCTTTTAGCCTAAATAGGTTTTGTGTGTGGGTATGAAAACACACACACACACAGACAGAGTCTGTTTTTCAATGAAATATCTGTTTTCACTTTTTCTCTTTTCTGTAATGAAACTAGCCCATACAGCAAACAGAACAAAGCCAGTAAGATATTCTTTGGGAAAGCGATTATACTTTTTAATGGTCAAATAGCCAAGGAATATCAAGTTACAAGTAAAAGGGGCCTTGATCCTGCTTCAGTAAATCAGAAATTATTTTTGGTCAGTTGAGTAGCTGTGATCTATTCTCTATTAACATTAAGTGGACGCCCTGGTGAGGGACTGAACAAGGGGAAAGGGCTCAGGTGAAAATCAGAGGCATATCTCTTACTTGCCAGTAGAATCCTCCCACCTGCAACCTACCAATACTCAAACAAAATCAACCAGGACACAAGCCAAGCTCCTTACAAGCAAATAATGAGATTCACATGTTGTTTTTAGCTGTGCTTTTGCACCGGGCCTCTTGGGCATGAGACCAAAGCAAAGGCTTAGATGCAAAGTATAGCTCTCTCTAGTCTCACACAAATATATCTTTGACTGTGATGTCTAGGTGTAAAACCTTGGTTTGATCCATTTTTTACCTGGCTTCTTTCACTTGCTTTTACTCCTTTCTCCTTAATTTGGCAGTTTGATGCTTTAAGCTAATAATGGTCACCTGTGCAACTCTGTTCTCATTGTACTCTGGCTGACTTATAATAATAATTACATACACCGAATGTACACTAAAAGAAAGTTCTCTAGGTCACAATGTCAAGCACTTGAAAATTAGAAAATGCTATTGACAGTTGCCCATGCAGCCTTAGTTGTGCCTTGTGCATCCATCCTGTGCACTGAATGAGACAACGGCCCTATGGGGGAAAATGGTATATGATAGTGTAATTAAAGGCTATTGCCTAATGCGTATGTAAAATGGGGCAGAAATAACATTGCCAGAAATAACATAACCATAAATGTGACTGTGACGCACCCCATAATGCTTTATGGGAATATGCTTCTGCATGTATATACGACATAATTGGAACATGTTTTAGGTTACATATGCCATGTAACATATCTCTGTAAAGGTTATGATCTACTGAATATATTCATCCTATTTGTATGCATGTATCATTTTTGTATTCAAAATTATGAATATTGGCTATGTGCTTGTTTAATTTTAAGTAGCCTCAGTGAAGCAGTTGGTCAGCTTCCTGAGAAAAGACTATTCTCAGTAAGTGCCCAGTCAAGAAATACTTAAGCCAACAATTAACTTGGAGATGCCAATCCACATCTTAGTTTTCCCAGGAATGTGGCCTGTCAGGTAAGGAACTCAATCATGCATTGACATGTAACTTGCCTATGTGACTCTAAAACTCCATCTTGGAGCTGAATTCTGGATAGGAGAGAGTCTACACCCACAGGAGAAAGTCTTTTTAAGGCCCTGGGAGACCCCTCCATTTTGTCTTCAGCTGGCTCAAGAGATAGCCTCTCCACCCCCAAAGGATACCTGAAAGAAACTGGAACAAAGAACAGTAACCATAGAGTTGTGAGTGATTGCTGGACCCAGACTAGAAGGAGGCTAATCTGTAAAAGAAACTTACTGGAACATCTCTGAGGGTGAGATTTCACCTGTAATCATTTTCTTACTGTATTAGGTTTAGACTTGAGTGTTTTGTTTTATTTTGCTTGGTAATTCACTTTGTTCTGTCTGTTATTATTTTGGAACCACTTAAATCCTACTTTTTACTTATTAAATAACCCAGAATATGTATTAATACCTGGGGGAGGGGGGCAAACAGCTGTGCATATCTCTCTATCAGTGTTATAGAGGGTGAACAATTCTTGAGTTTACCCCGTATAAGCTTTATACAGGGGAAAATGGATTTATTTGGGGTTTGGACCCCACTGGAAGCTGAGCATCTGAGTGTTGGGAGACAGGAACACATCTTAAGCCATTTTTAGTTAAGCCTGCAGCTGTTGGGAGATGTGGTTCAGACCTGAGTCTGGGTTTGTAACAGGCTAACGTGTCTGGCTTAAACCAGGCAGGGCACTGAAGTCCCTCGCTGCCAGGGAAAACAGGTTCAGAGGTAGTCTTGGCACATCAGTTGGCAGTTCCCAAGGGTTTTCTGTGATCCAGCCCGTCACAATGACATCTCCTAATTTTTCAGTAGAGTTGGTGGGAAATTCTGATATATTGAAATTTTGTTTTAGTTCAAATTGGAATGAAAAGTCAAAATTCTGAATCCCCCAGAGAATGGAAATTCTGAAAACATTTAATTAAGAAACATTTACCTGTTTTACTTCTATAATGTCAAAATATTTCATTTTGATAATGTCAGAACATTATAATATAAAATATTAAATCAACTATCAAGAGATATAATACTTTATTAAAATAACATTAAGAGAATATTAATGAAACAAAATGGCTCAAAATGTTAAGGCCAAAATGAAATATTTCTACCTTATCAAAATGAATCTCTTTTACATCATCAGAATGAAATGAGAAAGTTGAAAAAAAATTTTTTTACATTTTTCCAGAGAAAAATTTGTCAAACTCAATACATTGCTGCACACGGTTTCAATTTTAATGAAACTATATTTTCTGATGGAAAACTATCCACTGAAAATTTTTCAACCACCTCTACTTTTGAGTGTTTGACTTTGCAGCCTACATAATGTTCTTTTAAGGCAGTTTGTTTTGCAGGTAATTTCTTAAGGTTTTTTTTTTTTAAGAAAGTAAAAAGATAAAAGCAAATTCTATTATGTACAAATATAATATTCCCTTCTCATTCATCTTCAAGAGGGTCTGAATCTGGAACACTCACCACAGACTGGTTCCTCCAGAAGTGCAGGACTAACTACATTAGCTAACAGCAAGTAGGGTGACCAGATGAGAGGAAGAAAATATTGGAACACATTGTGCGGGGGGTAGGGGGAAGAGAATCCGCCGGTGGAGCAAAAAAAACCCCAGTGCTGCCGGAGGAGCGAAATATGGGGACAAACACCTAAATATCAGGACAGTTCCGATTTTATCAGGACATCTGGTCTCCCTAACAGCAAGAGAAGGTTGTTATCCCACAGCAGGAGAATTTGAGCCACTGGCATCGTGTGCTGGATTTAGGGAGTACCTTTCTTCCCTGGGATATGGAGGATTCCTGCCCTGTGTGGTGCCCCCAAAGGTAGGGGAACAGCTTGCTGGTCCAGTCTGGCTTGGCTAGGCTCTCCTTCCACCCTTGTGACCCCTCTGATACAAGTGTTCTGGCAGTTCCCGGGCATTCCAGTACAGTATATGTTGCTGTTTGATGACAGGATAGGCCTGGATTTACATTAGAATGCTCATCTTCATTTATTATTTTAGATGCTGGCAAAATTTTCCTGAGAAAAGCAAGCCACAGCAGGGAAGTGTATCAGAGGGGTAGCCGTGTTAGTCTGGATCTGTAAAAGCAGCAAAGAATCCTGAGGCACCTTATAGACTAACAGATGTTTTGGAGCATGAGCTTTCGTGGGTGAATACCCACTTCGTCAGATGTAGGGAAATGGTGAGTTTTAACAGTTTACAACTCAGTTAAACTTGAACAGAATTTCACAGAGGAGGGAAAATGTACTTTGCTAGCTTAAGGGCTTTCTAATTGCTGGATTGCAAAGGTCTGCTGTAAACAGGTGTTAGAGCTTCTTATAAAAAATCACTAATTAAATCTTTTATAATGGAAAGTAAAGGCAACTTAAATGTAGGGACTGCTACCAGTTCCCCCTGTAATAATAATTACTTATAATATATGATTTATCTTTATCTCTCAAAGTGCTTTACAAAGGTAGGTTAATATTTCCATTTTACAGATGGAGAAATGGAGTAAGAAAGAGATATCCAGTGTCACAAAGCAAATCAATGGAAGAGCTGTGAAGAAGACCCAAGGCTCCTGACTCCCAGAACAGTGTCCTATCCACTGGATCACACTGAGAGCTAGCAGAGACAAGTCCATATATTGCTAGTAAAGAGTAATTGTTTTCTAATGTGTTTTCATAACATCACTGTTTGAGTTGTGACTGCCAGTGATATATTTTCTGGTGTTTTAGTCTTTGTGATTGGAAGATGGAGCTGTGGGGTGAGCTCCTTTTCCTCCCCTCCACTCCCCAAAAAGGTCTACAATTGTCTCTTCATGATGGGCAGATTTCACTTTGGGAGGGCACAGGCTTAGATTCAGACTACCTGTTATTTTAAATGTGGTTTTTGCTTAATTACTTATTTAAGGATGACATAAGGCTTCTGAATTTTCTAATAACTAACTCACCATTTGTTTGATCTAAGCCATCATCTCACTTTTGTTGAGGAGAGGGGGGTATTTCTAAAAGAAAAATCAATAATTTGTTTTATTACTTAAAAAAAAAATAGAGAGAACCTCACCAGTGTAGAACCTCACCTGCATAGACAAGTAGTAGGGATGACAGTCTCTCAAACATGTAATATTTATCAGGCTAAGGGTCAGACTCACCCCCACACTCAGCAAACAAAAAATTGTGTAACACAAATACACATCATGTTCCAAATGACACAGAGGCAAACAAACCAGCACAAAACGTGAGCAGAAAAGGCTTGGGCTATCTCAGTGAATCATATGTTGGAATTATTTCTAGAGGTCCCTAGAATGAAAATCCTTACTCATGTTGCTTGTCTTATTATCAGAGAAAAGAGTCTGACAACGCTAGAAACAGGCCTATTTTTATCATGTCACACAATTCCCCTGTGTCACCTTTCTATGGTAGTGATTGTGTCTATTTACATGCACAGACAACATGGGAGTCAACTTAACCACATGCTTGTGAAGTCAGACATCTGCCTGTAGAGTGCAAAAAACAGTTAAATTAGCTCAGCCAGTAGAGGGAACTGCTAATCAGTAGTAGTTGCTTGAGCAAGTCTGATCTACACTCTGTCCAGTACAGTATATATCCAGTAAGTTATGGTTTGATACAGGAATGTAAGGTACTATGTGTCAGATCTTAAATCAATAAACCTGCCTTCCATGAACTCCCTCCACAATGCCCATACAGATCTTCATCTCCTTTCAGTTTGACTAGTACAAGTCCCTTCTCTAGGGCCCCCGCCACATGCAATGGCATTCCTGTATCTCTTTGCCTCACTGAACACTCAGTTCATTTCAAATCTCAGCCAAAATATACCGTATTGTTTTTCCTCTGTGCCTTTTATTCCCTTCTCCCTCTGCTACTATTCACATCTGCAACATGTTTTGGAAAACAGTTTGCATACAAAAAAAGGGTCAAATTTTGCAGTTCTTGTTTGGGCAAAACTCATAGTAAAGTCAGACGGACTTTTGATGACAGATTCTAAGATTGGGCTATAAAGTGATGACGCTTCCAAGAGGCACCCAGGGCTGTGATGAGGCTCCTCACTACCCCCTGCCCTTAAGCATGAGAAGACCTTGTCTGTGCCTGCTGGGGTCAGCTGTCCAGCTCCACTGATGATGATCAACACAAGCACTCTCTGTGACGCTGGCAGACCAGGTGCCAGCTCATGTCAAGGTCTCTAGGCCTCACTGAACACTGACAAATTGTAGGAGGTCGGGGTTGTTCCTCCCCGTCCATCTGCGGAGGCCATGCCCCCTCTCTACAGTGCCTATGTAGGGTTCAAGTTCAGGGGAAATTAACGCGGGCGGCTCGAGCCCTCTGGCAGATTGGAGCACCAAACAGTTAGGTACCCCTAGACCACTGTCTGGGCAGACCAGAAAAAGACTCAAGGGGCCCTGACCCTCAGGTAGGGTGGGGTGCCAAACAGTTAGAGGGCTCTGGCCTGCAGTCAGGACAGACAGCAAGCAATCTGACATTCTAGCTCCAGCTCTTTGGCCTTAGGTGGGGAGGCTGCCACCCCAGGGGTGGAGTGGCAGGGGGTAGGGGGCCTGGGCCCACACAACTGCACCAGGTCTCAGCTTAGGGCCCTAGCAGTGGCTGAGTGTTCTGCCACTGGGTCAGTGGGGATTTGCCTGAAACATGCTAACCTAGTTTCAGGCCACAATACAACTGGACTATCATCTGATTCCTACGCTCCCGCTGTGGGGTACCTGGGTCTTGGGGTTGTCATCCATCTCACCGGGGCAGACAGTTAATGGCAGCCCTGACAGCTCTTTGGCATCCCCCGCATCAGCAATTTTGGCAAGTCCTCCAGGACTTTGGCGATGTAGTGATATCCATTAGGCTCAAACTCCAGCAGCAGACAGGAAGACGTCCTCCTCTGGTGGCTCAGGCCCAACTGAGCTTGAGGGTCTGCCCTTTGTACTTCCGGTTTCTGTCACGCCCTTCTATTTCCAGCAGGGTGAGTATGAATGCCCTGGCGCTGCCCACAAGGGGGTGGCCTGGGAGTCTCTGGGTCTGTTTGGGAGGGAGGCTAGGCCCCTTGCTACACAAATGCATGGCTGGAAACTAGCATTTCTAGAATAGATATTAAGTTGATAAGAATGTTATTAATGTTTAGACCTGATGAAATGCTTGTAGGATGCTGCATGTATTGATCTCACTTGTAACATCTGTAGCCCATGGTATAAAGTTAAACTGAATGTTTGTATTGTAAACCTCTGTAACTGTGTAACACAACAAACAGGAAAGAAGCATTAATTAGCATAACGTGCTGTTCCTGCACACAAGAAGGCGCACGGAAACCAAATAAACCATTGTGAAACATCAAAGGACAAAGACTTTGTTGAGTGCCTTCTCCTCCCTTCTCAATACCCATGAAGAGGAGACAGGTGCCGATCCTTATTTTATCAGTTTGAACTCTCGGGGAAGAGAATAAAAATTCCTGACCAGAAGGAACTTTATCATTATTCTGTTGGAATTTGGAGAGGGCAATATTTCTAAGCATAAGCAAGGGATCCCCAAGCTGCTTAGTTTGGGCTAGCCCTAAATGACATACAAAGTGTGCATATATAGCAGCTACTGACACCTTTTGGAAAATGTGTGTTTACCTGCTTTAAGCTCGTAAATAACTCATTTCTTTTCTTAGTAAATAAATCTTTAGTTAGTTTATTACAGGGATGCCTGCAAGCATTGTCTTTGGTGTGAGCTCTGGGATATGACTGAGCTGAAATAAGTGACTGGTAGTAACCTGCATATTGCTGTGATTTTTGGTATAAGGGACCATCTGTCACAAAGGCAGGCTTGCCTGGGTGGCAAGATAGACCGGCGTACCTAAGGGGACTGTCTATGATTCCATGGTAAGTCTGTTATAGTGCTTGTGGAGTTCACACTTGTTACTTAGTTGATGAGATCTAGATAGAATGTATAACCAATTTGGGGTTTGTGCCTTGCTTCTTGACAGTCTTCCCTGAGGTTGGCACTCATGGTTGTGAGGCACTCTAAACAGCTTGACATTCCCTCCAGCCCTACACACTCTCTTTCTGCAGGTTAGCAATAGGCACACTCCAATTGACCTCCAAATGTCCCCATGGAGCGTCCAGCCCGTGGTTTGCCCAACTCTTGCAGAGTTCATGGATTTGCTGCTCCCAAATAAACTATATACCCCAGCTTACCAGTTTCCCTTTGAGTCACTGGTCAGTATAACACACACCACTTAGCTTTGTTGATAGTGAAAACAAGTAAAAGTTTATTTAACAACATATAGAGATTTGAGATGTAGCCAGTCAAAGTATTGGAAACAAATGGTTAAATGTAAAATAAAATTATAACGTACATTCTAAAGCCTAGACTTTACCAATCTCACATCTAATGAAGTTTGTCTCACCTAAAGTCTTTGCAGCTTTTTCAGCCAGGTTGTCTGTGACCGTCCCTTCATAAGACAGAACATGCTGTCAGTTTATCTCTGTGGTGAAAGATCCAGAGTGTACCTCAGTACTCCCAGCTGTATCCCCCAAATTCACTGTCTTTACTCATAAACAGGATACCCCCTGCTGCTTTTGTTTTTTCCTGTAACTGTCTTCTCTTGTTGAATTCGCAATTTCCTGTTTAGCAGCAGGCTCAGTAATGCAAAAAGGCCTCCATTGTGAAGCGGATGATACACAAAACGCACATAATCAGACAGAAACTACTATTACCTCCTGCCTGGTGGAACCTAAGTCATGTAACATCTTGGTGACCTGCCTTACCTTAAGAAGATAATTTTCAGTATAGATACATAACTTTGTACAGATTATCCTTACGTATATTTCACTATGATCATGATGATCATTGGGCTACTGGTTCTCTGTAGACACCTTACATGGCACCCTTTGGTGAATTATTGTGCTTGTACTTGACTGAGGGGATCAAGAGGTGCCTAGGTCACAAACATTGTACAGTGTTGTAGTATTATATCCACAGAGCCATATTCAGCTGTTCAATCCATATAACTCCTCCAGTTCTCTGCTGTATAACCACCCAAAGTTCCTATGGAATAAACATGCGCACAAGGTGGAAAATAGCTTTGACAGTTAGTGTTGCTCATTAGCAGCTGTTTCAGAAGTGCTGTGGTTCTGAATAACTAATTAAGGCAATATTTCCCCAGGCATATCCACTGCATTTTAGACCTTCTGAACACATAAGACGACTTCATGGTGATTTTACTTTGTTTCCAAGGGTTAAGCAACTCTGTTCATTATGCCTCTTGGGATAATGACTCAGTTTGTCCTTTTTGTTTTTCATGCTCCCCTTAGTGTTTTATTTTAATGCAACAGGTAAAAACAGAAGGTGATAATAATCTCTTACATGTATATACACTAAGATATTTCATTCTTATCAGAACACTTGACAAACTTTGGGATTGATCCTGCAAGGTGCTGAGGATGTCCTGAGATGGACAGAATGCCCCCAACTCCCACAGGGGAATGAAAACATCTCAGTGGTGGACTACAGGCAACTGTTTAACAGCACCCAAGAACACTGCACAACAGTTTCTTACAGCAAGCAAAAAATACTGAATAAGATCCTTTGGACTAGCTGAGATATACATGGTGCAAATGGTGGGAGGGAAGGCACAGCAGAAGTGGACAGCAAAGATGGCATTAAGCTATTTTAGAGGAGTTTTAATCTGAGGGTGGGTGGCTATCAACCTAGGATTAAGCACAAGATAGAGCAGCCTGAAGGCTGATCTCTCTTACACCAGCTGTCAATGGCTTTCAGAGGCAGCTTCAGTAGTCAGGGATCACCCAGACACACCTCTATGCTAGTCTGGAGAATCTGGCCCACTGCATCGCAATGAATGTGAAGGGGAATTCAAGTAGGGAGAATATATTGAACTCAACTGGAACCTGGCCAGGTCTTACATCACTCTAATTATAGGTTTAAAATTAACATAACACTAAACACCCACTTCCTTCAATCCTGAGAACACTGCCATAGAAGGGTGTTATGTCTAATTTGTGCTTTTACAACCTCAGGAGGAAGCTACTTTTACAGAGCCTCAGAAAAAGACAGAATTAAAGACGACAGCTGTACATTAAAATGCTTAGAAATAATGAAAGTGTAGTTGTAGCCATGTTGATCCCATGATGTTAGAGAGACATTACCTCACCCACCTTATCTTTTAATGGACCATCTTCTGTTGGTGAGAGAGACAAGCTTTCACAGAGTTCTTCTTTTCCAGACCTGAAGATGAGCTCCATGTAGCTCCAAAGCTTGTCTCTCTCACCAACAGAAGTTGGTCCAATAAAAGATATTGTCTCACTCATCTTGTCTCTCTAGGAATAGTGACAACATTTTAAAAAATTACTTTAAATCTCTTTATGGAGAAGCTTTTGTTAAAGCTTAACATGGTCAGTTTAACCATTCATACAGCTCATCCTTCTTTGTTATTGCTGTTTATATCATCTGCATCTTCATATGGCTGAACTGTTTCTGTCTTGGATATTTTTGTAAGATTTAGAACAAAATTATTTGGGCTCTGTGTTCTTCTGGGTGTGGAAGGTGTGCACACATGTGCTATAAGCTGGGCATGATTCTCAGGGCTGCTTCAGCTCTTTCACACTGCAAAGCAACCAGAAACCTGGTGGAACTGATTCTTCCTGTGCAGGATGGGAATTTCCACATGCCATAGAGTTCTGTACTACCCCTCTCCCAGCAAGGAGGCATGGCTGCAGTGCGCCTGTAATCTGGCAGTCCTATTGGAATAGATTCTTGGAATCATAGACAACTGGGCACAAATTAAATCTTCCAGATTGAAGATAATAGCTGGCCCAGTTCCTGGTCAGAGCCAGTTACAAGAGTTTCATAAAACCACTTATGTCCCTCTCCATCTCTTGTCCGGTACTGGACATAGCTCAATGAGGGCTATTTTACAGGTAGTCTAGTTAGACAGACAGACACCCAAGTATGACCTCTATGAAATAAATTTATTTTTGGCTTGTTTGCACCTGGAAGTTTACCAAAATAGCTATTCCATAATAATTATTCACTGATACTTATTTAGGTATGAGCCTTCATGTGGATGCCTTTATTCCAGAATAAGAGTGTCCACCCAGGGAGTTACTCCTGAATAACTGTTCCAGAATAGCACATTTCGAGGTATAGACAAGCTCTTCTTTTTTGCAGCCATCTGATACATTTTATTTTTCCATGCACCTTTGATTGTTTCCCCTGCATTCTGCCCACAGACTCATCTCCAGCAGGACTCCCTCTAGCATTTAGACCGCCAGGGGAATCTTGAACAGTTGCCATTTTTAAAAGAAAAATAATTGAGCACAAAAATATTTTGTGTTTTTCTCCCAACTCTAGTAGGCTCCTGAATCAAGTGGGAGAAGAGATCACCTGCCTAATGTGTTGAATATGACATATTTACCCCTTACACAATGAAAAGATAAAGATCTTATGAACCACCAGATATACCATCAACCACCACTTAGAAAATAGAATCTCTCCAACTGACCTCAAAGACATGTTCTTATTTTCACCATCTAAGGCAGGCGATTAGGTATATGCTGTTATCTTTAGGCAAATTTCCCAGCACCATATTTTTTGCAGTTCTGTGTCAACTGCTAACATTCACTGCTCCAAGCTGACAGTTGCTGGCACACTAAACTTGCTGTAGCCTATTGTATTTTACTGCTTTAGGCAACTGCCTCTTCCACCAGTGTGGTAGAGACAGCACTGACTGCACCTGAGCTGTGGGAGGGGTGAAAGGCTCTGCAAAACACTCCTCCATTCTGTAAATTAGGAGGGAGTGGCCCTCGCTAACTATCCAGAGCACAGATCCTCAAGACACACCCTAGTCCTCTCTAGGTGGTCAGGAAGTGGGCCCTTAGGCCATGTCCTAGTGGCCTCTGTCTGAGAATGCAGGGCCAATAGTTGGGAGAACTAGGGGCTTGAGCAGAGAATGGTAGGGAATAGAGTAGGTGGGTAGGAAACTGGGATCAGCTCCATACACTTTGGTGGCTGAGGAAGAAGTGAAGAAGGGAGATGATGGGTAAGTTACACAGCTGATAAGGAACCTGCCAACTATGCTCCTAACTTATATTGCAGGATAATTTTTTTTTTAAACACACTTTTAATTTTTATATTTATTAATGCTGTTTTGGTCCCTCCACCTGTAACAAGCTAGTTGTTACTTGAGGTAACTAAGGCAACCAGATGTTATAGGTGGAGAAACCAAAAAAATAGCACCAATATCAATTTTTAAAGGCTCCAACATAGCTTTTCTGTAAAACTAGAGGCAAGTGCTGGATGTACAACAGTCCTGCCTCACACGCTAATGGTGGGGATGTTCAGCTATCCTAAACTTAAGGTTCTGAGGGCCTTATTTGTCTCTCTTATCATAGATGGGGTCACACATTCCACATTATATATCAGTAATACTGAGTGCAGTCCCCTGTCAGCTGCCCGGCAGCCACACATCGGAGCTCCTCTCATTGTACATGAGGGAACCCAAGTAGTAATGAAGAAATGGACAGGAGAGGCAGCAATTCCTTATGTCACAGGATAGCTGGACCCTGAGGGTGTCAGGCACCCAGGCTACCTGTGATAGGCTCAACTAAGGAGAATGAGCCAACCCAGATCCACCTATGCATAGTTAATTGTCTAAGTAGTTAGGCAGAAGTCAATTAGGTAAGGTGCTCCTGGGCCTAATAAAAACATATGAAGGCTCAATCAGGAAGCCCTAGAACAGAGGTAGCTTCTGAAGGGACTGGCTTTTCAGAGGAGTGAGTTAGAAAGCTATCTCAGTGGTATCTTCCTGGAGAAAAGCGGTTCTTTAAGAGAAGAAACAGGCCCAGAGGGAAAGTGCTCCCAGGTAAGGGACCAAGCAGCCTGGAAGAATGAACTGTGTGTAGGACCTTTGGGGTGCTACTAGGGCCTTGCTTTGCAAAGAGTAATGCACTGTTGAGGGAAGAGTGCGATCCAGCTGAACACCTCAAGCTCCAAGCAGGGAATTCAGCCTGTGAGTGCTGTGTGGCTACAGGGGCAAGATGTAAGACTGATTAACCCAAGGGCAGAGAGTTTCCAGTAGAATAGCTGTTGGCAGCTTTGATTTTTGTTTTAATTTTTTCCTTTCTTGTTAAATAAATTAAAGTCTCCAAAGAAGTGTTCTCTTAATATGAGAGGCCTGCTTGGACATGTTTACACCCTGGGTGAGGGGAAACTGAGGCAGAGGCTCCTCTGCAGGGTGACATCTGATCACACAAAGGGGCACACACTGCTGACCTCCAGCAGTTTACTCTCTGTCCTTTCAAGCAGTTAGAAGGGAAAGGAGGAGACTAGAAGATGATGCTGAATGGAATCACAGTGAGCCACAACATAATCACATCCTGAGGTTGCACTGCAGAGCTCCTGTCACCATGTTACATCAATACTTGATGATGCTGAGCCTTAACAACAATGTCATGTCACTAAACAGATACAGCAACACAATGTACAGATGCCACTCAGTGATTATTTTGTTCCTCTCCAGGACTGTATTTGAAGATGAAGCAGTTCTCCGCAAGGTTAATTAGCACCATTGGAAAGAGTGGTTAAAGAAGACTGAAACACAAGAAGGAGCTCTCAGCAAACCAGCCAGCCAGGAAGAGGAGCTTTCCCTAAACTTAATGCAGCACCAGCCAAGAATTACATGGAACTCCCCCCATACTTTTAAGTAGAGAAGCCATGTTCCCCTTCTTCCCTCTTCTTTTAACCGCTGGCTATACATGGTGTATACATACTACATATTCAATGCATATCACTTGTCTGTTAACCTAGCCCCTCTTTAACAAGAGTTAGATAAGACAACTTTAATGCTAGTACAACCAGTCTTTCACTTCAGAGGTTTAATTTCCAGTGGGCTTCAAATCAACACAACCATTAATCTCCTTTTCAGGTTTTAAAATGCTTTTCTAAATGGTGCTGTGCCCCAGCCTGGTCAGACCTTGAGAGATAATTCTGCTGTGAAAGCCTCAGAGAGATCACTACTGGATTTAAAGAAAATTTCATAGCTTGTTGGCACATGTATTTGTGTACAAGGGCGCAGATATTGGCATAATCTTTGTATTGCTAAATTGAAGATGAAGTTAAAGAGGATGAAGAAGGTCAAAGACTGTGCATTAATAGTGAACAATTTAAAGATCCAAACACAAAAATGGCTTTTCAGCTTGAACTAAAGAATAGGTTCAGTGTTCAAATGGAGTTAATTGAAGAACTTAAGATTGATTTAGGAGACACTATAGTGGAAGAAGTTAGAAAAGCCATCAATAAACTAAAAAATGGGAAAACAGAGGGTACTATTACTGGGGAGGTGCACAGAATAAGTGACAAAACATCCATCCAGACTCCCCTTGTGTTTTTGAATAGAATATCAAATGCAGAAAAGAACCCAACCCAGTGGAAGAGAGATCTTATAGTAAAATCCCAAAGAAGGGTGACCATGCCAACTTCAGTAACTGGAGAGGAATCACATTATTCTCAGTGCCTGGGAATATCATGTTCACCATCATCCCGGAACATATCAAGAAACAAAAAGATTTCCAACTTTGAGAGGAGCACAGAGGGTTTAAACTGCTGAGGTCATCTGCAGACCATATTGTTGATCTCACAGGCATATTATAGAATAAAATGCAGAGTGGCAAGCATCTCTTGTGATACATTGTATAGATTTCCAGGAGATTTTTGATAGTGCACATAGAGAAAGTCTCTGGAAAATTGTGGCATACTATAGAATACCAGCAAAATAATTAGAATAGTTTTACTGGTCGTTGACAATGTCAAGAGGAAATTAACTGCAGAAGGCAACTGAGAAATTTTATGGCAAAGGATAAAGTACAATCTGATGACCTTGTTTTTGCTGGTGGCGTAGTGTTGCTCAATTCAGCACATCACTTAATGGAAGAAAAGACCCAGCTTTTGGCAGACACAGAAAAACAAGTTGTTTAGTTCTTCAACAACGGGAAGACAAAATATATGTCTGTTAATATTCCAAAGGCAACCAGCAGAGAAGATGGAGAAACACTAGAAGAACACTATCTGGGCAGCGAGATGTGCAGTAATGGTGACACCATACTAGTTATCAAGCAGTGGATATCAAAAGCAGCAAACAACTTTCAAAAACTTGAAAAGATTTGGCAAAGTAGCATGATCAGCACTGATACAAAACTAGAATTTAACACTAGCATCATATCTGTCCTTTGTTATAGAGCACAGTCATGGAAATCCATAGCAGCAACTGATAAGATCAACTCATTCCAAAGTAAATGCCACGATTTTCAGGGTTCGCTAGAAAAGTTAATTACAACACGGGAAATTCTCACTACTGCACACCAACTTAAAGCATCAAATATGGCAAGATGATGATGATAGATATATTTAGGACATGCTTTAAGGATGCCACCAACACAACTTCCATGGCAAGACATCACCTGGAAAGAGAAAAAGAGGACTACCTCAAAAACATTAGGTAGAGCATTATGTAGAGAAAGAAGCTAAATCTATCAACATGATGCTTGGAAGGCTGAACAGACCAGCACAAGATGGAAATAAATGACAGAATCTGGTGGACACTCCATGCACTGAGAGTGCAGAAGGATAAAGAAGAAGAATTATGCCCATTTTGTGCACACAATCCAAGGTCCCACTGGCATTGATTGCTTTGACTGACTATCTTATTTTAAGGCCATCAGCATCATTTTGTAAATCATTATTCCTTTGAGGTACAGTGCAGCTGGGTTTCCTTTGGCAGTTGTTTAGGTTCAGTGGGGTTGAGAATTTCAAAGCAGCCAAAGGGATTTAGACACATCTTCCACTCTATGTCTAAATTCCTTGGATTGCTTTGAAAAAAATCTCAGCTAGTGTATTTATATAGCTTCTTCAGACTTTGTGGCAGCAGATACCTCGGTCTTTAGAAAAGGTGTGCGTTTTAAATTTTTAGCATGTGCTCAGACCAAAGGCGGAGGAAGATATAAAAACTGCATTTTGTACAGCTTTAGACAATATCAATGCTGGGGAAGTTACAAGAGAGTTGTAGAATTCAAGGCCAGAAGGAACCAATGTGATCATCTAGTATGACCACTGGTTGAGAGTTTTTGCTCTATGGACATAAAGAAGAGGTTAACCTGTGCTAAATATTTGTTAAAAATGTATAACAGGTGCCATTCAGATGCCATGCACAGCAGGTCAAAGTTCTATGCTGAGGCAGAGCAGCAACCTTCAGTTCTCTGTAACTGACGTATTTACTTACTTTTAAAGTACACATATTGTTAAAAAGCATTCTGAAATAAGAAATCATTCGTGCACAAGTTTCCATCTGGCTCCATCTAGTGGACCTGGTTGCAACTGGGAAACTGAATGGAGGTTGAGCAGAGTGTATGGTACATTAGGTTGGCAGTGTAATACACTTTATTTTTATATGTGACCATATAAATGATAAGCTGCAGTGGGAAGTGAGGTGCACTGGTTGCATTTATGCCCAACTCATAAGGAATATCTGATATTTAGGGTGTCCATACATCCTGTTTTGGCCAGGACAGTCCCCTTTTTAAGCCTTGCCCCAGACATCTTGACTTTTTTTTCTTCTTTAGCAAAACTGGACTTTTGTAAGGTTTGCTCTTGCCAACTGATCATCAGTTGGCAAGAGCAAACTGGACAAATGCCCAGTTTTGCCAAAAAAGTTGAGCACACCAAGTTTTTTTTCAGGCAGGCTGGGGCAAGCAGCACCACAGAGGAGCACACTCAGGCCAGTCCTGGGGGAAGTAGGGGGGGAAGGCGACCCTTGGGCCCTCCCCATATGGTATCCTGTTTTCGCTTTGGGAAATATGGTCACCCTAATGATATTGCACGTGTTGTATTTGCATGGTAGCAGAGCGCGCTGAAGTACTATTGAGCAACAGATAGTGAAGATAGTTCATAGAAATAATAGAAATGTAGGACTGGAAGGGACCTTGAGAGGATACCTAGTCCAGTTCCCTGCACTGAGGCAGGACTAAGTATTACAGGTCTTTATCAACTCTGTTCTTAAAAACCTTCAGAGACAGAGATTCCACAACCTCCTCTGGTTGCTCCAGTGCTTAACTACCCTTATAGTTAGGAAGTTTTTCTTAATGTCTTATCTAATGCTCCCTTGCTGCAATTTAAGTTCACTATTTCTTGTCCTGTCTTCAGTGGATAAGGAGAACAAGTTGCTGTAGCTGTTTGTTATTAATATACCTGTTGTAATAAAGTAACTATAAATTCATATATCCACTCTTCATTTATAGACCTCAAAAGTGCTTTACAAATGACTATAAATATCAAAGCTGGTCAACTTTTTTTGACAAAAAAATGTTGGGACACAATATGTTTTTGTGAGTTTTTTAAAAATTTCCAAATGAAAAGTTTTGAATTTTTGTTTAGTTTTGGTGGGGAAAATCATTGTCTTTCTCAATTTCTTATTCTCCCCTGCCCCTCTCTTCCCAATGAGGAAAAAAAGGTGGGTGGACAAAAAAGGGAAAGAACATGGAGAAAAACATTTTTTTCTCACTTTTCAATTTTTCAAGTATAAAGAAGAGAAAAAAAAAAGTTAGAGCATGTGTGTTTTATTCCCACTGAAAAAAAAACAAGTGTTTTGAAATAGTTTTAAACTTTTTCAAAAAAAGTTTTGAAATTTTTCATGAAATGTATTTATCTTTTTTTTTTGACCATCACGTATACATATCACAATCCCTATTTTACAGACAGGGGAATTGCGGCAGAGAGGTGAAGTATGAAATCTCTCTCTTTCTGTAGCTTGGTAGAAAAACATGTGCTGCTCTGTTGTCGCTGTACAGTAAACCCCTCTGTAATTGCCAGTGGGGAGATGCACCACTGAGCAAGAGCTCCTGAAGTCATTTTGTCTCACAGAGCTCTTTTCCTCAGCATGTAGGAGGCTGGGGTCAGGACACCAAGCCCTCTTGGGATTGTGTCATTAGTAGCTTGCTGGACCAGAGCAGTCTTCGTACTCATAGAGCAAGAAAAGACATTGTGGTAGGGATTACAATGAGGGTGAAGAAGAGATGCCAGGAACACTCATGTAGGTACTGTTCTAATTTCCTGCAGACACAGCTATCCAAGGCTGTTCAAGACTGAAAAAAATCTCTCTCATATCACTGATAAATGGAACAAAAAGTAACCTGATTATTTTCTCATAGCAACGTCAGACTACAGATCACTTAGTTTTAGCTCAGATGGGTGAGTGAGTCACTCATTACATACCACTATGACCTCAGCATTCACATTGGAGAAGATAACAAGTTTCCTAAGAAAGAAATGAATGTTAATTTTCAGCTTGAACTGTAATCAGATGTTGATTACAAAGGAAACCGGAGAACTAATTACTTTTGCTATAATCATTTACTTTTGAAGTCACACGTATGGTGATGAGTGCATGAGAACTCCATTAGGTTCCCTCTAACAGGCACATTCTAGTAAAAATAAAGCCATGCAGAGCTGTGTGTGTGGGGGGGGGGGTAAAGGAGCAACATAAGGGATTTATTTCATGTAACACTAGGTGCTGGTGATTAGTCATTTATGTAGCTGAGCTTCTGCCCCATTTAATTTGCAATGTGCTGTGTTCCCAATGAATAAAAACAGACAACTAAACTGTGCTTTGAGACATGTTGATTTTGGTTTTGCAAAGCTGTGTGCTGTAGCAAGATATAAACTTGTATTATTTTATTTAATTAATAGATGCAGTAATAGAATTCAGGAATCTGAATCATGTAGTGGGGATTTTAGCAGCAGCTCTATCATGCAATACCATTATTTGCAGCATGGTTATTATTTCATGCATTTCTGAAGTGTTTATCAGCCTATGAGCTCCTTTTACGTAATTTAGAAATAGAATTTATCCCCAAATTGGGACAAGCCTGTCCTTCACCAATCTCTGGCAAATAAATAAAAATAAATGCATACTGTAAGATATCAAAACAGTGGCATGAAGGAGTGCTGTCCATCAATTCAACAAAAAAGGGAGACCCCAAAGCAATCAAGATGTACTGCAGGTATTTAAAAATACTTAAGCAAAATCTTGTTTTTGCTGCTGCATTATCTGGAGAACCCCTTTTAAATAATACTATTTAGCTGTCACATAGCGTTTTTCATTCATAAACCTCAGGCTGCAGGACTGGGCCCATAGTGGATATAAATATAAGGCAGCTGTCTTGATTGACACCTAAAAGGAACCAAACTCTGTCTTTCCCATAATTAACTCACTTTGAGCTTAGTACTTCTTCCTCTATTAGCTGCACCGATTGCTGATGGGTGGCAAATTCTGTAGTGTTTACTCAACGGGTGACCTGCTCTTGCTGTGAAATTCCTCACACTTCCCATTTTACCAGACTGCGAAGAAACACGTCACCAGATTAATAACATGTAGTATGTGTTCCTGAAGCAACTTTCTCATACAAAGCTTTTTGTGTTAATTTTACTGTGGATTTTGGCTCTGTCTGCATAAAGCAGCTCTGAATTCTGTTTGTTTTGGAGGACGTTGAGAAGAGGGGTTCTGTGTGAACTGAATGGTGGTGGTGTACAGCACGAGAATAACTCCTGGGGACCTGGCTGCAACAAAGCTGTCCCCCAATATGGTTAAAACGTGAGTCTGTCTTGTAGCATGGAGAGCAGCTTATTTGCTCAGATATCGTGTTGAAGGGCACACTATAGGAACTCAACTGATAAGTAAAAATGACTTAATATTAAGGATGCCCCCCTTCAGAGATGCCACAACCTCTCATGACATCATAGTCAGCCTCTGTCCAAGAGTGTAGCACTGTAGACTCAAGGTCGCTAAAGGGTGGACAGGCCCTGAGACCTCATGGCATTTTTCAGAGGGGGAGGGGTTTGTCCCAGTGTCCATGGCCAAAAATTTCCCACCCCTGCCAAATGTTGTATGTTGAATGGCTGGTGTATTCCCAGCCCAGGAGCACTGAATAAGTACATAATTTGCAATGCATGTCAAAATCCTTCAGGGAGAAAGAAGTAATAGGTAGCCTCATAGGGATAAATGCTACATAGGCTACTTTAGAAATAAATGGGAATTGAATGTCTAAATTCCTAAGTGACTTCGAAAATCCGACCAGTGAAATATCATACTCATCGCTACTTTTGCAAAACTATCCTGTTTATTATCTTATCTTTTCTTGCATTATAATAAGTACTGGGGGGAAGACACCTTTTGTTAAATAATTTCTATGGACAAAGCCGTTATTTAGTTTCTCTCAGCAACCAAAAGCCTTCCCTGTGGAAAAGAATGAAGCAGGAGTTCAGATTAGAGCTTCACACAACCCATTAACTTAGAGCACACCTGCATTATGAAAACAGTCCTGTGGGAGACCCCAGTATAACGCAATTGACCCTGTGATGGTTAAAATATAGTTTCTTCTTGTAGTGTAGCTTGGAGCTCACCAAATTCAGAGCTGTAGCAGTAAAGATCTAGCTATACCACAAGAGGGAACCATGTGATAACTTGGTCCTCAGGATGGCTGCTTTCATAGTGTGGATGAGGCTGAGGGTACGTCTACACTATGAGATTATTCTGATTTTACAGAAACCGGTTTTTTAAAACAGATTGTATAAAGTTGAGTGCATGCAGCCACACTAAGCACATTAATTCGGTGGTGTGCATCCATGTACTGAGGCTAGAGTCGATTTCCAGAGCGTTGCACTGTGGGTAGCTATCCCATAGCTATCCCATAGTTCCCACAGTCTCCCCCGCCCATTGGAATTCTGGGTTGAGATCACAATGCATGATGGAACAAAAACAGTATCGGGTGATTCTGGGTAAATGTCATCACCCAGTCCTTCCTCCGTGAAAGCAACGGCAGACAATCATTTCACGCCCTTTTTCTCTGGATTGCCCTGGCAGACCCCATAGCATGGTAACCATGGAGGCCGTTTAGCCTTTTTTCACTGTCACCGTATGTGTACTAGATGCTACTGACAGACGTGGTACTGCAATGCTACACAGCAGCATTCATTTGCCTTTGCAAGGGAGCAGAGACGGTTACCAGCCCTATTGCACCATCTGCTGCTTTGGAAGTTGGCGATGATGGTTACCAGTCATATTGTACCATCTGCTGCTGTCATGGGTGTTCCTGGCTGGCCTTGCTGAGGTCGGCCAGGGGTGCATGGACAAAAATGAGAATGACTTCCCAGGTCATTCCCTTCTTTATATTTTGTCTAAAAATAGAGTCAGTCCTGCCTAGAATATGGGGAAAGTCTACTAGAGAACCAGAGAGCACAGCCGCTGTGGGTCAGAGCCCAGATATCCCGCAGAAATGATGAGCTGCATGCCATTCTAGGGGGTGCCCCTGCAACAACCTCACCCTTTGCTTCCCTCCTCCCACACCCCTCCTGGGCTACCGTGGCAGTTATTCCCCCATTTATGTGATGAAGTAATAAAGAATGCAGGAATAAGAAACACTGACTTTTTAGTGAAATAAAATGAGGGGGAGGCAGCCTCCAGCTGCTATGATATTCCAGGCAGGACATCTCCATTACTCATTAAAGGGTGGTGGGGAGAGGAACACAGCCTCCCGCTGCTATGATGAGGACGGTTACCAGCCCTATTGCACTATCTGCCAGGACTGAATCTCCAGGACACAAAGCTTAAAGAAGGGAATGACCGGGAGTCATTCCCATTTTTGCCCAGGAGCCTCCGGCCTCCGGCCAACCTCACCTAGGCCAGCCAGGAGCACTCATAGGATGATGACAAGGACAGCTATCAGTCATATTATACCATACCGTCTGCCGGAGAGGAGGGGAGAGGAAGGGATGCTGCTGTTTAGCGCTGCAGCACCCCGTCTACCAGCAGCATCCAGTAGACATACGGTGACATTGAAAAGAGGCAAGAAACTATTTTTTTCCCTTTTCTTTGAGGGGGGAGAGGGGGCATAAATTGACCACATATTCCCTGAACCACTGGCAACAATGTTTTTGACCTTTCAGGCACTGGGAGGTCAGCCAAGAATGCAAATACTTTTCGGAGACTGCAGGAACTGTGGGATAGCTTGAGTGCTCAGTCCCCCCTCCCTCCCTCCATGAGTGTCCAATTAATTCTTTGGCTTTCCATTATGCTTGTCACACAGCATTGTGTTGAGTCCCTCCTGTGGCCTCTGTCTATCATATCCTGGAGATTTTTTCAAATGCTTTGGCATTTCGTCTTCTGAAACGGAGCTCTGATAGAACAGATTTGTCTCCCCATACAGCGATCAGATCCAGTATCTCCTGTATGGTCCATGCTGGAGTTCTTTTTGCATTTGGGATTGCATCGCCACCCATGCTGATCAGTGCTCCATGCTGGGCAAATAGGAAATGAAATCCAAAAGTTTGCGGGGCTTTTCCTGTCTACCTGGCCAGTGCGTCCGAGTTCAGATCGTTTTCCAGAGCAGTCACAATGGTGCACTGTGGGATACCGCCTGGAGGCCAATATCGTCGCATTGTGGCCACACTATCCCTAATCCGACATGGCAATACAGATTTCAGCGCTACTCCGCTCGTCGGGGAGGAGTACAGAAATTGGTTTTAAGAGCCCTTTATATCGATATAAAGGGCTTTGTTGTGTGGACGGGTGCAGGGTTAATTCGGTTTAACGCTGCTAAATTTGGTATAAACGCGTAGTGTAGACCAGGCCTGAAATACTTTTATGGCAATCTGAGATATGGCTTAGGATGCAGCAAAGTAGTTCAATAAAGCACTGATCCATTCTCTGCCTCTCAGTGTTACTGCACTGAAAAAGGAATGACATATTTAAGTTATAATTGTCTCAGCAGATGATATTTCCTGGATCTTAATTATCAGCTGGGAGGCTTAATGGTCCAAGATGCAGTTGACTCCATCAATAACAATATTTTGCGTTTATATAGCACCTTTCGTTTGAGGATCTCAAAGTGCTTTACATATATTAATTATTTAAGCCTTCCAACACTCACACGAGGTAGGTGAGTAGTTGTATCCTTGTTTTTCAGATGGTTAAATTGAGGCACAGGGAGGTTAAGTGAATTGCTCCTAGTCAAATGAGTAGGTCAATGGCAGAGCTGGGCATAGAATCCAGAAACTTTGACTTCTGATTCTCTACGTAAATCACTGTACCATGTTGGACAGCTTTACCTCCCCTGGAAATACCAGGGGGATGGGTTGTTATTGCTTTTATAAGATTAAAAATAGGTGCATTGATTATTTTTAGTTGATAAAGTTTCAACAGGTATCTACAGTGCATTGCTAGAGAATTATAGTGGAATGCTAGGTCTACTATAGTTAAGGTTTAGACCAGCTTTCTTTTTAAGCTCCACTCTTCTAAGTGCTCTAAAATCTTCTTGGTTACTTAGATAAATGCTCTACATCTTAGCCAATCAGATGTCTAGAGTCAGGGGTGGCTCTAGGCATTTTGCAGCCCAAGCACGGCAGGCAGGCTGCCCTCAGCAGCAGACCGTCCGCAGGCAAGCTGCTGAAGGCAGCCTGCCTGCCACCCTCGTGGCAACCAGCAGAGCGCCAACAGTGACTTGCCACCCCAAGCATGCGCTTGGCGTGCTGATGCCTGGAGCCGCTCATCTAGAGTCTTCACTCTGCATTCCATACAGTTTATAATACATATTCAACTCACAAGAGGGAATCATCTGAGATGACACAGACCACCAATAGTCTTTAAGACACAGACCAAAATATTAACTTTTAAAATGAAGAGCCCCATTTTTTACTCTCACTCTGCATTGAACTACAGAAGAGTATAACGGTGTGTATATTAATGAGCTGAGATCTAAAAAGCCAAGATTTCTTTTCTTTTCTTCCTTTCTTAAGGTATGACTGTCAATATACAGCTCCACAGGTTACCTAATGCTGCTCCTGTGGGAATCACTAGGGCACAGGGTGACAACCAAACAACAAAGGACATGTATTGTCTAGGCATACTATTGGGAGGATTTTTATATTCACATTTGAGTTTTTGCCAAAAATGACATTGAAGGATATGATGTAGTTTAATTTCCTCCATGTAATGTAATAAAATTGTGCTTTTGCTGAAAAAAGATCTTTAGGAATTTATTATTAATTATTTGTATTACAACAGCAGCCAGAGCACCAATCAACATTGGGATCCCAGTATGTTAGGTCCCATTGTACAAACACATAGTGAACAATAGTGCCTGCCCCAGAGTGCTTACAAACTGAATTACGTAGATGCAGAAATTACTTTAGGGTCAGTGACTGAGCAGCAAGGCAGGGAACTCAAGCAGCACAGCAGAATATTGGTAATCATGGAATGGATACTTCACTTTGGGTTCAGTCTGGAACAGGGAAAAGCATTGTACCTTCTGGCATGTTAAATTTCCTATAATGGAGTCATAACAGCACCCAGGCTGACACACCCATTTTTCATACGTATGTTTGAAGCTCTTTCACACTTTATTCAAAGAGCTTGTTGAATTCTTCTGGTGAAATCATGGTGCCACTGAAGTCAATGGTAAATGACATCAATAAAGCCATGATTTTACCACCCTCTTTCTAGCCCTCTCCCTTCCATTGCGGCACACACAAACAATGGAAAGAGGGTAACTGAAGCTTGAAACACACACGTCCCTTCTTGAACCACTGTCTTTTCCCTTCTAAGTAGATACTTTACCAAGGACTGAGTGGAGTAATTCTCCTTTTCAGCAGAATTCCGCCAACCCAGATCTCTAAACTGGAATTCTCCCACATAGGTTTGTTTTTTTTTAAAGAGGGCTGAAAAATGTGTGGTCTCCATTTGTGCATGCAATGTGCAAGGGGGCTACCCCCTTTCTTTTTATCTATGAATGGTCATCTAATGATGATGTGACATTCAATAAACTGCCTGCTTACAGGATTTTAGGTGGTCTTCACCTACAGAAATGTTATTGCAAACTGAAGTAGCTACACAGAAGGCTTAGCAGCTTTAGAGCTTTTCAGAAGAAGATCCTTCCTAACAAGAAATCTTCAAGTGAAAGATGCTCCTCCTGGTGGACAGGTGATTCTCACTCTAATCAAGAGATTTCTGATCATGTGGATCGTGGAAGCGCATGGTTCATCTTCACATGAGGCCAATAGCATCATTGCGCAGTGATACTCAGGGTGATAAGGCTGAATTAAATCTAGATGAAGGGTTCTCATGGGAAATGCAAGAGAATAGGGAAAGAGAAAGGCCATGCACAAGGGCTTGGCTTAATCTTTCCCCAAGTTCTTGTCCGGATGTCATTAGGGAAAAATATTGGTCAGTACTTATGGTTTACCTTCTGAATATTAATCATAATTAGTATTCGTACTCTAGTAGCATTCACAATATGCTAGGTGTTGTGTACACACACACACACACACACACACACACACACACACACAGAGAGAGTCCCTGTCCCAAAGAGTTTACAATCTATATTAATTAAAGTCTTCCACTTTATGTCCCAAGGATAAGAGGATGGACAGCAAGTCTTGAACAACCTGTACAATTGTGGGGAAGTAGATTTCCTTCCAATCAGATATTTCTGCAATGATAGCAGCTTTACACTTGTGTCTGTCTCCACTAATAATTTCCACAGTGATAGCATCACAGGCATTTACCGTGGAATTGTCGGTTCCATTTGATGAAGTGCCCAAGAGACACTAGGAATAATAAAGGTCTCAGATCTAATGAACCAGTCATGGCAACCTGACCTCCGAGCAGCTAACACAACTGTGCAGACCATTAATGTCATTCATTGGCTGCTATACAGTCCCTCAGAATTAATGGTATTTCAGTCAAATACCAAGAGTGAGCAAACAGCTGTTGATTCCCATCAATGCAATGCTTTCTCTGAAAATTGTCCTGGCTTTCCCTCCTCTTGCACAGGTTGAAAGGCCCCACTGTGGCAGCACTTCCTGTCCTGGCTGTCTTGGTTCTCTTCTTGAACCACAGGCCCAAGCCTTCTCTCATATTCCCCCGTGCTATTTAGTCCTTCGTTCTCTGCAGGGCAGGCTGGATTAGCATCAGCATATTTTTCTTTGTATTGTTGGATGTTGCCTGCAAAAGTCTCGCAGCGGTTCAGGTTTTCCTCTTGCACTGGACTCCCCACATTCTCATCAGCTGTTCCAGTAGCTGTTGTCCCCTCTTGGGAGTTTTGACTAACATAGACAACAATTATATCGCCCTTAAAATTCATTACTTGCCCACTTGATATAAATGTAGAGTTACTGTTTCCAGTCACATTTCCTAAGGAAAGGGAGGGGGAAAAAACACATATGCATGATTAATATTTTCTGTCAGAATTTTGTCTCATGAGATGAATATTTAGCTGAGTGAATTTGATTCCTGTTATTTTCCCTCCCAGCACCAAACCTGTCATCCAAGTGTGTCTAGCTGGGATGGTAGGAAAATTTCTTCCCTTCAAACTCATCACCTGGGGGCAAGAGAGAGATCTTTTGCTATATACTCTCCTCCTCCAGATACCTGCAGCAAACTCTCCTGAATTTGCTCTCAAGTATGCAAACCCAGATTATACTGGAAACTGCTCCACACATAATCTATGTGTAAATGTTCATTGTCTGTCTCTCTGAATATATATAGCTATGTTTTAGATATTTATAGATTACCAGTCACTATAGTGATTTTCAAATGATTGAAATTATTATGCAGACTATGCAGTAAGTTTAACTAAATAAAATTTGAAAGACTTAAAAAGGTTATTGCCATGCCATTCAGCCGTGGATAACAGACCTTCTAGAGTCAACAGTGTAGAGCGTATGGATGGGGCGATCCTAGTAGCACATGAAATTATACTCTATGACCCAGATCTGGCGATATACTCAGTGACTTTAATGGGGCTTTGCATGAGCACATTGTGGGATCATGGCCTTTGTCACAAAATCCTATTAGAATGATAATAGAAACCTCTTTTAAAAGGTTTGGCCATGAGGCGTGCATGGCAGGCATAGGTGAGTTTATCCTACGAGCCCGATCATGGTGTCATTGAAGACAATGAGGCATTTTGCCATTAACTTCAATAAGAGCAGGATGAAGCCCTGAAATTTCAAAATTCATACAAGAATTATGGGAAAGGCTGAGAAGAATTAACTTTCTCTAAGTTAAAACAAATAAAACAATAAAAACAGCTTTAGCTGAGTATTACTAGTGCACTCTCTCTCTCTCTTTCTCTCTGAGGTATTCTTCCTACTACAGATTACTTAATCAGTGTTTATAGACAGCTCCTAGAGATTTTTAGAACTTCATGGTTTTATTGGCATTTTTTAATACTTTAAAATCAGCAATTTTTATAACCCTGTCACTGCAGTTATTCATTAATGTTAAAGAGGAAACCACTTACAATCACCCTTTATAAGGCATGGCTCACCCCAGAACAACCTGGTGTTCTCAGTAAACAGTGATGTTTGTATGCCATGACTGAATTCCAGTAAATGATGATAAATTCATACATGAGTACATCTATAACACAGTTTGGCAGCACTTTGACTTCTTTTTTTAAAAGACTCACTTTAGCAATATTATTTACTTTAACTAAAAATCACTACACTATTTCTGTATCTTCTTTCCAATTATCACCGAGTACCATGATATACAACTAAAAGTTCTCTCCTTTAGGCACTGCCTTATTTCCTGCCTGAGCTGTTTCTTCAGTGAAGGCCCAATCCAAGTGTCACAATTCCCTGCCATCAACATGACACTGATGTCACAAATGCTGGATTTTTGGCTAGAGTAATAACCCTTAGCATTTCCATAGTGCTTGCTACATCCAAAATACTGCATGAACATTCACCAGTGTTTATTTGTAGACCAGCAATGTTAGATAAACTACATGAAAGTTAAATAGAAGTCAGTTAATGCTTAGCTGAATGTGATATGGCATTCTTAACTGCTTATTAAAGGTGCCAGGTTGATAGAAGAGGTGAATACTAAAATCTTTTCCCAGAAAGTGTTAATGAATGCTGTCCACTTTGACCTACCAAATATATATAAAACCTCAACCTATAGGGATACTCTGCACAAGTAGTCAGTCCTTTGGTTTCTCTACCAAGACTGCTAGTTGCTGCCAATCAAGATTATAGGTTTGCTGGGGTTTTTTTGTTACAATTACCTACTGAGAACTGGAAGGTGGCCACAAACTCACTTTGCACAAGCCACCAAGCAGCTTTCATGTGGTAATGACTGTTGGTTGCTACTGACTTGGACAGGATTTGAACTTAGAAGTAAAAGACTCTATATCCCATTCCTAATTCTTGAGTCACTTGGGGTTAATGGTCTGAAGAAGTTAGGCTCCTAACTTCCATTGAAATCAATGAAAGTTAGGAACCTAAATAGAAAGTTAGGAGCCTAACTCCTTTGTAGCATTCAGCCCTTAATCCTCCAGAAGGGGGCTTGCCTGTGATAGCAGGGGACTGGACTTGATGATCCAGGTGGTCCGCTCAAATTCTGTGTCCTAGGTTCACAAAGGGCTTCTAAAAGTTCTATTTATAGTCAATACTAGTGAGGGGAATGAACAAACACTGTAGGTTTCAACTCCTTCGAAATTTGGAGCATTATGAGTCGGCACCTGAAGGCTCAGACCCATGTAACTGAACACTTTGGTTTGCACATTTATATTTACATGCCAAAAGTCTTTCATGATGGGGCAGTTCAACATTTTTCATTTAAATTTTGAATATTGATGAGTAAAAAAGACAAATATTTCCTTGGAATTTTTGTGGCAATTTCCCCTCATTTTGAAGCCAGTTCTATTTCACAAAGCTGACATGCCACAAACTCTCAAACAGGGGCAGTGCTGGTGGGGAGCAGTTGTTGGACCTATGTCCACCCCAAAATTTGCTTTAGCCCCCTACTCCTCCCTGTGCAATGGTCTAATGTTATGATAAGTAAGGGTGGCATGGTGTGGTATTACCACCCTTACTTCTCCACTGCTGCTGGTGGCGGTGCTGCCTTCAGAGCTGGGCAGCCAGAGAGCCCAGAAGTAAGGATGGCAATGCTATACCATGCTACTCTTACTTATGCAGTTCTGCGCTGCTACTGGCAGCAGCACTGCCTTCAGAGCTGGGCACCCAGCCAGCAGCTGGTGCTGCTGCCAGCCACCCCGCTCTGAATGCTGATGATGTCCAGGGCTGGCCTGAGGGAAAATGGCACCAGGCAAGTGGGGGGGCAGCTCCCCATACAGTGACTCCCTCCCGCCATGGATGGGGAGCAATGGTGGCAGGAAAGTGCGGGATGGCAAAGTTTCCTGCAGCCATGGGAGGTTCCCAGAAATTGGTCTGATCTGGCCTCAGGAGTGGCCCTTGCAGGAGAAGAGGAAGCCCCAGCCCATGCAGGACTTGCAGCTGGAGTCTGACACACAGTAAGACCCTCCAACTGGAGTGCCCCTAGCTGTGCCCCTTCCAGCTCCGGGCCCAGCTCTTGGAGTTAAAGGAGCCTTGGACTGCTATATGCGTGTAGGGGGGCATTGACCATGAAGCCCCCAACCAAGGTGCCCCCTCAACTATGGTGCCCTGGGCAGTTGCCCATCCCTAAGGCCTCCCCTGATGATGCCACCAATTCCTTTGCTGCAAATCACAACAATGGACAGATTGTCCTTAAGTGAAACAGCTTCTCCGCGATAAGTAGTAGCTCAATCTTTGTGCATGCGTTTTTTTGTTTCATAATGTATGTCAGTTTTTCACTGGTTTAGTGGCAACCTTGAGAAACACTTGCCTCACAATGTATGTTTAAGAAATTACATCTTGATTTTTGCTGCCTGTCAAATGCTATTTTTGTGCTTTATTGGTAGTGCTTTATTTATTTTGTGCTAATTGGCAGTTCATTTAGTTACGAACTGAATTGCTTTTTGTTACGTTTACAAAGACTGTGAATTATGTGGGTGCACAAAAGTTAAAGCAAGAGTGACCCCTCTCCTCCAAAAAATAGCTTTAAAATGGTTTGAATTTTCTGATTGTATTTGACTGGGTTTTGATTTGGCAGGAATGGAAATATGGGCTCAATCAGCTAAGGAAAAAGATGTACTTAGTTTTGGTTGGTTGGTATTTATCTTGTTTTAAATAATAGTGTGTGTGGTGTTTTGTTTTGTTAGTGTGTGCAGATGGCTAATTTAAAAAATATAATACAGTATATTCTCTGATTTAAAGTAATTAGCTATCAGTATTATTTAACCAGTAATTTTCCCCAGAAGTTTACATGTTTATTATTAATATTATTAGTATTATTAGCTTATTTATTTATTGGCTTAGTTTTTTTCCTATTGATTTTCTGTGAATAAATGTTGTATCCGTGAGCTGCCAGAGATGTAGTTTAAAACTGGTCTGTATATATTTTTATTCTCTTTTTGAGGCTAACATAGATAATATACATGTTTAAGTACATATTGTTAAAAAAATAAGTTTGTGCATCCACAAGATGTATAGGGCAGCCCTGTAATTTTCTGTCTACCTCACCTTAGCCCCACCACCAGGAGGAGGCGGTGCTGCCCCTGTTCACTCACCTATATGGTTCCGATACTATGTCAATCCTTATAAAGACAGTTACAAAATGTATGTTGTGTGTCTTATTCTGTCCCAGCACTTCACAGAGGATTTCATTAATGCTTCTTATACTCCCACAGCTAGTTCTTAAGCATGACTCAGAATGGAACCATTTACTAAGCCCTATTCCAGTTCACATGTACACATCGATATTTCCCTCAGAACATTCCCATTCCATAAACAGAAAAAGAACACTTGAACTGTGCATTTTGAGTTTGATTAATTAAAAATTACTATTTTAGAATTGGCTAAAAGGCCCTCACAGCAGTCATATGTCGCTTACAGTAAATAAATAACACAGTATGCATGCTCAGGTTTCACCAGGTAGCACTATAGTATACGAAGGCACCCAGTGGTGCCTATACGATTAAAACTACACCAAAAGAATTAAATTGCAGACTAGATTAGACACACTTCCATTCACGTGTGAGTCCAAAATCCCCTTTCCTCCTGCTCTCCAATCCCTAATCTCTCCTGTCCCTTTGTTCCATAATCTCTCTCTCTTCATTCTACTGTCAGATTTAAAGAGAGGAATAACATTCTGCTAGTGTCAAAAAGGACTTGACCTCTAGGCATACCTCAGATATCCCTCGTTTTAGTCCCAAAGGTACCTATGGGCCACACAAATCATGTGTAACAGAATGAGTCATTTATAATAGAGGAATGAATCCTGCAGTATTTTAAGTCTCCCATGTGGATAACATTTTTTGAGGGGTCTCTGACACATTACAGCTCACATTTGGGCCTTAGCAGGTTGACATGAATGCCCCCGGACACTACTCTAAGGTAGAATATGCATTTATAGAAGGGCGATTGCCTATTATTAATATTTGTATAACCATAGGACCCAGAGGCCTTCATTAAGACCAAGGTCCCATTCTGCTAGACATCATAAAAGATTGTATAAAGACAGGGTTGCTGCCCTGAAGAGATTACAGTCTAAAACTACTAGTGACACATGAAAGGTGGGAAGCCAGAAATATATATATATATAGTTTCTCTGTACACTTTCCCCCCCAAAAAATAATTTAAATGGAACAACGGAACAACATCTGCCCCTAGAGCCATCATAAATAGACGATTTCTTATATCACTGTAGCAGATGTGGATAGGGTGACCAGATGTCCTGATTTTATAGGGACAGTCCCAATATTTGGGGCTTTGTCTTATATAAGTGCCTATCGCTCCCCCATCCCCTATCCTGATTTTTTATACTTACTATCTGTTCACCCTAGATGTGGGTACTGAAGAGAAGTTTGATGCAGGAGAGTATAGTGGCTCTTAAGGAATCAGTTCAGAAAGGGTCACTACTAGGGGACAGGTGTTAGCCCCTAAGTCATTTTATTCCATTTTTTTTCCTGTCTGTCATTTGGCTATTTAAGAATACACTAAATAACTGGGTTCCAGGATTATTAAGACGACAGAAGTGAGTGTGTGGGCAGAATAACAGTGTGCATAAAATTATTTTAAAATTAATTTTGATGTGTTAAAAATAATAAAGAGAAAGAGTTAGAGAAACAGAAAATTGTGCCTGTCTTTATTTGTCAATTATAATGATGTTTAACTGCAAACTTCATGTTTCTGATCGGTGTTTAATTGAGAACTTCATGATGGGAGACGAAAGTGCAATGAATTCACTTTGTTCCACCATCAAAATATTTAGAAAACAGCAGAAACTGTCTGGGCTCTGTAGCGGGAGCCAGAGGATGGAGGTTTCCTTGCTGGGTGGAGAATAACCACTGGCACCAGCATGAAACCTCATTGGGTCTAGACCATTTCCAGAGTCCAAAAGAAAACAAATGTCCTGTCTTTTTTATCCTGGTCATTGAAAGTAGCTGCTAGGCAAATAAAAAAAAAGCTTCATTTTCTTAATCTCTCCTTCCCCCAAACCATGCCCTGCATTGAGATTCAAAGTAAAAGAATATGGGGAAAGTAGGAAGGATAATCCTATATGATAGTATGTAGAGCGAGCCCGCTGTAGGGGTTGCTTACCTGATGCTTGTGGGAGTTCTGAAGTGCTACAATTTGCCTCAGAAGTGCTTCCGTTTGTTTTCTGGTACTTTGTGCCAGCACCTTCCGAGGAAGTATCTTCAATGCCAGGATTGCTTGCTAAAGTACTCTGACCTGCAGAGGGAAAGTCCAAGCCACAGGTGCACTGTGGATAAAGTCCATTTTCCGGTGAGGCTGTGCTTTGGTCAACTGCTGCACAAAGGGGTTCGCTCCACTTCCTAGGAGATTCCCTAGATGAAACCCCACAGCCCACGCAGTTGTTCACTGACTCAGGGTTCACTGGGAAGTGATCTCTGTCCTTTCTCTCAGTTTCCTTCATATGACTAGAGGTGCAATGGCAAGATTTCTGTAGGTATTTGTCTGAGGAAATATGGATGCAGTCCAGGCTGCATGAAGGATCAGAGCTATAGCAGCCTGTTAAATCCACCATGCTCTCAGTTCCTGTGAAGCACTGACTTAAGCTATCATTCTCTCCCACCTCCAGTGGCTCTGAAAATGGTGACATGGATTTACTGTCAGGCCGACTCAGTAAAGGTAAATAACCATGGGCATGGGGAGCTCTATCTACATATTCATCTTCCATGGGAATCTGCCTGAAGTGGTCATCCTCAGATTCTGTTGCTAAAGACAATGTTGGAATGTTCTCTCTCAATTCATAGTGGATTGTATCTGGGCTGCCTTTCCCATAGAAAGTGTGCCCCTTTGGGCAACCCATGTCTTCAGAAAAAATACAGTCATCAAGGGCTAGCAAATATATTCCTTCAGAAGGCTGAGGACTTGCAGCGTTCACCATGTTTGTATTAACAAATGGCTCTCTGGGAGATTCCTAAACAAAATCCAAAAGAATTTTCTTTTAATAAACAGGTCATCAGAATATTATTTTTCTTAGCAGAGCAGAAATGATATTTAGATAACTTAATAGTCTTGAGTTGCAGTTGCTGACTTAGAGCAGCACCATCTACATTTTTGACCGATAAAATGTAATTCTGCTTGGATATGTGACAAGGATCTTACTGGACAAGTCTGCTCCTTGTGTGTATTCACAGTCATATCTGTTCCCGCAAGTGACAAAAATAAATTTTTAACTGGTTATTGCTCCCATTGGCTCTAAAGAGCCAAAACAGCTAAGAAAGAGTGAGTTAGATTCTAGTCTTCCTTCTGTCTCATTGACAGAATTGTTACGAAGGTCCAATCTGTTACACCTGAGCAAGCCCATTGAAGGCAACAAAATTTGCACAGGCAGTACTGAGGGCAGGACCTTTATTAATGGTGGTGATGCATGAAGAAGGAAGAATTCACATTGGCTTTCAGAACTCAAGGTGAGCTTGCAAGGCAGAGAGTTCAAAAAACATTTACTTGTGAACTGAACACATATGACCTGGAAATTCTTGAAACAAACATGGAACCCATGATGCCATTTTTACAGTCACTTTTCAGAGCAAAGCTACACTTTGAAGCACAAGAGGTTTTCCTCTTAATAATGGGCTATTCTTTAAAGTGTGATGCCCAGATCTAACCTGTACTAGATTAGAAATCCTCTAAATTCTAAGGGTCAAATTCTTTTCTTTGAGTGAAACTCCATTGAAGTCAATGTAGCAGTGACCATTTACCTCAGCAGAGGATTTGACCTTAAATACTCTCCCTTATTTTTATAAAGGAAGAGCTGATTATTCTCTTTCTTACACCAGTTTTACACACCTTCAATTCCTCTGACATGAATGGAGTCACTCCTGATTTAGACTGAAGTGAGAGAAGACTCAGGCCTTATATGTTCAGTGATCCTGCCCATAAATTCCCTCCATTTTTTCGTTTGGCTACTTTCTACAATGAGCATAAAAATAGCATTTACAGGAATTTTCCTGGGATTACCCAATGATTAAAAAACCCTAGTACACGAGAACAATTAACATAATTAACTGAGACACCAAGGGCTTAAAATAAAAAGGAATATAGGCAAATCATCCCTAGTGTTCAGAACTGGAAAAGAATAGCTATTTCTGTGGAATGCAAAGAGAAGTCTTTATCTTCTAGCTATGTAGAGTGGGCTGAAAGAATTCAAATGGTATGCCCATAGTCACACAATGAGTCAATGGGCCCAATTCTGCTGTCAGTTTACCTTGAATGTCACTCTCATAGGATTGACATTTGTGTAACTTAGGGCAAAACTTGGCTCATTGTCTACAAGAATTAACACCAGAATGCTATCAGTTCTCTGTCCTTTGTTATAACTACCAGATCACCTACTAGTGTACTAGTGGTACAATATTTACTGAATGGTGGGAGAGAACTCTGTGGCCTCATTTGTCTGTAATACGTGTCAAGGCTGCCTTGAGGGTCAGGAAAGGAATTAGCAAAGCATAACCACAGGGAAAAATTTAGAACATTAGTGTTTACCTTCGTCCCTTTTATTTGGCTGCAAACTTCATTAGCCCAGTGCTGTAGGTCAGCTGTAGGGGAAACAAAATAGTGTTTAGCAAGCAATCACAGATCAAATAATATACAGTTTCTTAAGTCAATCACAGATCAAATAATATACAGTTATCCATAATCCCCTACATTAAATTAAACCTAACTGTCCAGATTGTTTTTATTAACTCTGCTCAAAAGACCAAGCGACTGTCTAGCTGAGCATTCATTATAACGTGAATTGAGTACATCCTTATGGAACAAATGTCTATAAGGTCCTAAAATAGAATGTGGTTAAACTATGTTCCACATCAAATGGGGCTTTATTCCTGGTCACATGTCAACAAGCTATGACTGGCCTCAGATCGACCCAGTTGCAACCATACAATTGGTTAGTCTATTTCAAGAGGTGTCACATGAATGGCCCAAATAGCAATGAGGAGACCAAAGGGGGAAACCCTAGCCCCTCGCACACACACCCCGAAACCACCACAGGCTGGCAGTTTTGAATACGGTCTGTTCCACTTAATCAGAATGTGTTTAATTGGGAAATGTACTAAATTAAAATATCTCTGAAGGAAAAGGTTTAAACTCAGTGAGGCTTTATAATAGTGACTGCTGCTTTAAGAGGACAGTAATTATAGTTTATGGGGATTTTGTAGTGTTGGGCCTTGTGTGCCTTTTATATCATGCTGGTTCTCTGTGTTTGTAGAGCAAGTGGAACACATATTAAGTATGTAGCCACTGCTTGATCTTGGCTATTAGTTTGTTCCATTCATGCCAAGTACACATAGCTAGTATCCGCTCCTCTGTAGATACTGGCCTGCAGAAACTGGGAGAAGGCACTAACTTGATCGGGCTCTGCAGAGCCCAGACAGCAGTATTGCCATTTAAGTGGCATCGTTTGTCAGTCTGGAATTTCTCTTAAAGGGCATGAAAGGCCACTCACTGTAGAGTGGGCTGTAGAGTGGTGGAAATCTGGATTAAGAGGATTCCACTATAACCTGTGCTGAATCTAAAACGTTTGCTTTACTATAAGGGTCACCATTACCTCCAGCTCGTTCAAAGGATTCCTGATTTAGGGTGACAAGCATTTAGTGTGGAACTGGTAGCTAACTTATAAAACACTATTTAAAAGTTTATTTAAACAATGCAGGAGAAGAATGGCACAAAAAACCCAGGCAGGTGGGGCTGAGGCAATGAAAGGGGAAAAGGACAGATGAGAAAAAGATTTCCAGGAGGAGTAAGAAAATGCAAAAGGAGTAATAACAGTTTGCTCAAATCAGCTAATGTGTAGAGGTTAAAATGAGTTTCTGCAGATGCATCCACATCCATGCAGCAATTGCTGCAGCATTTCCCCCATGTTAATAATGTTTAATGCCATTGACAATACATGAAAATCACATTTCTCTACTATTACAGTAATACTGTATCAAGTCCCTAGTCCAAACAATAAGCTTGATCACATTCTCAGAGATGTGATTGTACCAGTGGCATGCCATGATAGTTTTAATATGGCAGTCCAAAACTGCATCCTCCATTCAGTGTGACCTCGCATGTATGGTGTGTGTGAGGTCACACTGTGAAGAAGACAACAAGATTACAAAATGGAATTCTCCATGGGGTCTGGACAGAATAGTCCACAGGCCGACAGTTGGCTGAAGCACAGCTGTCAGGCATACAGGCCACACAATAATAATAATAATAATTGGAAATATACCTATCTCTAGAACTGGAAGGGACCTTGGAAGGTCATTGAGTCCAGCCCCCTGCCTTCACTAGCAGGACCAAGTACTGATTTTTGCCCCAGATCCCTAAGTAGCCCCCTCAAGGATTGAACTCACAACTCTGGGTTTAGCAGACCAATGCTCAAACCACTGAGCTATGCCTCCCCCCTTGTGTACATAAACAGCACTCCATAGGACTGTACATTAGCTAAGATCTAATTCTGACAAACCAGTTACTGCACAATAGCTGTTTTGACAGGGTACCAGAGCAATAAGCCTAATACGTTTCTGGCCTAGAGAAAGGGAATCCTAAGTCCTGCTTTGTGCCAGCTAAAACACAAACTGTAGAGCATATAATTTTCCAAACAATGCATGCATTTTTAACCTGATGATTCCCACAAAAGTCGAATCACACAGTTTAAAAAAATATATAGTTTTCACATTAAGTTGAATTCCTAAAAATCATTAGCCATAATGTACCTGTCAGTGCTTTCCCCTTATTTTTGTAATATATAATAAGTATGATAATGCTGGTTAATATCACAAAGAGGACTGGAACACTCAGAACATACAAGATCTTGTTTGTTTCTGTAGGATGAAAACAAAATCACATCAGTGAACAGCTTATACTTAGCAATGATACAATCCTTGCTTACTTTTCTTACTTGGATGCAGTAAGATTTTTCTATTTGAACTTAGATTTCTAAAATAATCCTGATAGCTTTATAACACATTATGTTGCGTAACAAGGAGACTGCTCAAGCCCATGCTTTACAATGCTATCTTAAAAAGAACTACAGATTTGAACTCTGAAGACAGCCCAATATAGGCATGCCCAAATTTTACCCAGTTGAAGGGTTCATGTGTAAGCTGCCAGGAGCCCAAGAGCTACACCTGATTTTCCTGAAAAGGCTCTGAAGGTAGTTTCTATGAGTTACACAGGCCCCAGCATGCAAGACTCAGATCATGATGGCTCACTGCATGCTGAAACACGTAGTCTCCCTGGGGTAGCACATCCACATTAAAGATAGAAAGGGCAATGAGCCTTATTATCAGACATCAAGGGCTGCCTTTGGCTGACACAGTATCCATCGCTATCAACAGTACCCAGACAGAAGCCGTAGCTTTTTTAAAATAGTTAAACATTAGATGAATGGAAAAAAGTCAGAATTGCAACTGTGATGGTAGTTAATGGGTATTACAACAACAGTCTCATCCGGTATGTAATTTCAATAAAAAGTATAAAGCTGTATACAGTACTGAACATAGACTGTAGCTGTGATTTCTCACAAGGAGCTGCATTTCAGAATAGGGTGACTAGATAGAAAGTGTGAAAAATCGGGACGGGGTGGGGGGTAATAAGCACCTATATAAGAAAAAGCCCCAAATATCGGGACTGTCTTTATAAAATTGGGACATTTGGTCACCCTAATTCAGAATGGCATAAATAATCTTTAATATCAAAATATTTTGAGAGGGATTTTCAAAAAGGCTCAGAATTGGCCCAACTGCTTCCTTTAAAGCCAGCTTCAGTGGGAACAGAGTTATGCCAGCACTGAGCCCTTTTGAAAATCCTACCCTATACTTTCTGATGGATAATTATGTATGATGAAATATACCATCTTGTGGTTGTACAGACATTGTAGGCTCCACACAAACTGCATCTGACCGATCAGTCCCAGGAACTCCTTCTGCAGTTCCCAGAGCTGTGCAGCTATAAAAATAAAGGGAAAAAAAAAGCTGGTTGATCATGTAGAGAACTGGCAATGACACCTATATTTAGGTTGCCTAACACTTTGCATTATAAGAGATTCTCAGAGCCTTTAATTTTTAATAATCTCTAACACCTCTATTGTTTTCCTTTGAAATTTGGCAGGCAGAAAGCCCTCAGCATAAAGATTTTCTTTGTCCTATAAAATTCTATTGAAGTTTTGTGGATTTATAAACTGTTAACAGCCACTATGGCTTTTCCTCTGCTTGTGTTCCTCAGGAAAATGGTGTCAGCCTGCCACAAGAAAAGGAACATTCTAGAGTGCCAGGCCCCAGCCTCACCAAAGCAGCTGCAATAGCAGCAGATAACACTGCACTGGGAACCCGTGGGAGCTGCTGGAGCACCTATCCTGATGGGAATGGGTGAAAGCCAACATATGCGCACTACTTTTGACTCCACCCACTGGACTTGGTGCATGGCTTCAGTATCCCCAAACTCCCTTCTCAGTACCCAGGGCCAGGAGGAGAACTGGGGCCAGGATCCTCCCAGCAGCCCATTTCTCCCCTCTGGAACACCACCTGGGGCACAAGCCCCCTACTTCCAGGGGGTAGGGAGAGAGACAGAGTGAGTGTCAGGCTAGGCCAGGCTTCCCCTGACCACTCCTGGATTCAGTACACAGTGTCAGTGGCCCATTCCCCTCTCTGTGAGAACAGCCTTCTTCTGTTGCTCATTAATATAGTTAGTCCTGTAACTCAAGTAGCAGCAGTCAGTGTTGAAGGTTTAGGGTTCAAAGGCTGTTGATCACATGCTACGAGGGCTTGTTAAGATTGTACATAGCAGAATTACTTATTTTTCTTTTTTAAAACTCAGGAAATTACATATTTAAAAATTAGATTACAAGAGCCTTACTTAGGTTGCAAAGTCAAACACTCAAAAGGTAGGAAATGCCAGATTTACATTTGTCTGTGGAGCCTTAATTCAGCCCCCTTGTGCTTATGAATTATGATGCCCTCTTTAATTGCATGATCACATACCATATTTTCCACAGGATCCAGGCCTCACTCAGTATACAGGTTAGATGAACAAGGCAGACAGAATTAAGGATGCACAGACAAGTGCAGATCTGGCATTTCCTATCTTTTGAGTGCTCCTCTTTGCAATCTAAACACAATTCTTTTACTGTACGTTTTGGGTATGTAATGCAGTATGTGTTATGTAATGGTGTGATCACATACATGTCCATCTAAAGGGCATTATCTGCTTTCACTTCGTATTGTACTCATTACAAAATGCTGCCCTATTTGCTCTATAGTTTTAAATATGTATTTCTAATTTATATTTTAACACATAGCATCTTCACTAGTTGGTCCCCGTTATGGCAAAGCAAGTCTCTTGGGTTATGTTATATTTTGGTTAATTGTGTAGCATATCCCAGCAAGGTGCCATCCACTGAATTACTTTATGTCTACCAAACCCACAGGCACACAGAAGAGGGTATTGGGAATGCAGATGATGCTATGTAGAGCTGAACTGCTTAATCTTTATGAGAGGATAAATCTGAAGAAGAGAAAGAGCAATGAATGGGGAGGGAAAGACGGAGAACAGACACGAGGCTGCAGAGAAGGAAAGAAGGGCCAGAAAACCCACAGGAGGTATAACAGTAGCCACTGGAGTCAGTGGACACTGCTCCTGCCATGTGATAGGATTGGTCTTTGCAACCCAAATTCATGTCAGGTGACAGGAAACGAACATCCATTTCTTATCATGGCTTGTGAGTGTTCATGTCCTTATTAAACCAAAACTGATGAAAACAGGAGGAGGAATGAGGAACAGACGAGACAAAGAAAGAGAAAAGCAGAAATAGGAAACAAGAGAAGAGAAAGAAAGAGAGAGCACAAGTGAAAGCAAAATAGAGACAGAAAACTCCTCCTCCCTGAAACAACCCCCTGTCAGACAGAAAACAGTGCTCTCAAAAAAGCCATTACAGGCACAAGGAAGTGGCAGAGACAAGAGGGAAGAAAGAGCTGAATCAGGACCAAGGTGAGAAATGTATAGAAAGTGACCAAGGACAGGAAGAGGGCATGAACTGAACAGAAGGCTCTAGCTCAACAATTTTGTTGCAATTCCCTTCCCTTGCTTTTCCCTGGTGAGGATCAATCTCTGATGTGAGAATTCCCATATTTATATCTACTCTGTCAATCAAGGCCGGAGCAAGGATGTTTCGCGCCATAGGCGAAACTTCCACCTTGCGCCATCCCCCATCCCTGAGCCCTACGGCAGCTCCCAGCCCTCAGGTGCCCCTCCCTCACCGCAGCAGCTCCTCCCCCTCCGCCCTGAGGCACCTCCCCATAGCAGCTCCCCTCCCAGGAGCCGTGCGGCAGCTCCTCATTCCAGCTCACCTCTGCACCACCCCCTCCCCGAGCCCTGCGGCAGCTCCCCATCCCCCGCTGCCCTGAGGCACCGCCCCCCGTAGAAGCTCCCCACCCATCCCGGGGAGCCGTGTGGCAGCTCCCCGCCCCAGCTGACCCCTGCTCTGCCTCCTCCCCGAGCACGCCATCGCTGCTTCATTTCTCCCATCTCCCAGGCTTGGGAGGCAAGAGAAGTGAAGCAGCGACGGTGTGCTTGGGGACGAGGTGGAGCAGGGGTCAGCTGGGGCGGGGAGTTCCCCTGCATGCTGCCCCCCCACCCACTTGCTGCAGGCAGCCCTCCTCGCACTCCCCGCCCCAGCTCCCTTCGCCTAAATGCCGGCGGTGACTGGGGTGGCCGAAGATCCACCTGCCGCGGTCACTGCCGAAGAAAATGCTGCCCCCCAAATCCTAGCGCCCTAGGCAACCGCCTAGGTCACCTAATAGGTTGCACTGGCCCTGCTGTCAGTGCTGCATGGCTGCTGATCAGTGTGCTGCAAAGAGAGAAACTCACTGACAGTGCGTTGAATGTCCCATTCTTCAGTTGAAAAATGAGTTTGTCCAGGCCTGTTACAGCTTTGTGGTTATCTCACAGTTATGTTATAGGAGAGGTGCACTTACTTGGTCCAGGATTTACACTCATCAGTGGATGAAGAGATGTCTGAGAAGTACCCCCAGCGGCATGGTGCACACACAGTATCCTTGTCTCGTTGTCCTGTGGTAGAGGAAACAAACAGCATAGCTGAGCAACAGTAATTTCATCTCAGACTTGAAGAAGATTTTGCTGATAATTTTTTTTTTCCCTGAAAATCCTTCCATCACAAGGAAGATCTTACATTATATTAAAGGAGACAACTGGAGTTAAATCTAGGCAGAAAGTAGTGGTAAATGAGGTCTCTATAGAGTCAAAACGAGAAACAGAAATGACAGGAGCGATTTGCACAGCTCTGGTGAAAAAACACTGTGTTAGGAGCTAATTCCATTGTAACTACCAGTCTTGTGTTAATGCAGTTACATTAATTATGTCAGTAACTTATACCACCATTATTACAGAGCCACAGTGATGACTCCATAGTTATAGTGGGTGTTCACAATACCAGTTACTGTGGAGAAGAAATCATTGTGTTGAGTTCAGATGTAGTACTTACTTCAGCAGTCAGTCCTGTACCATTTTTATGTTGGTCCCGCCACTTGGAATAGCCTCCTTTCTTACCAATGTCCAGTATAAACCTGATTTTGACCCCCTCTGATTTCCACTCCCGAAAAGCAAACGAACAATCCAACCAACCAACCACCTCCTTTTAGCCTGAAATTTCACAGCTAGTCTGATGTCAAAGGTGATTTGGTTTTGTTACATCTGAAGTAAATCCATGAAACTGCTTGAGTTATTATATATACAAAACTACTATGTTAATTTTCAAAAGGTGTTGATAATTTTTACCTTCGCCTAATGCTATAAAATTGAACTTAGCATGGTTCATTCAGTTCAACTTAACCCGAACACTGACATCACAATGAAAGCACATTTTGTGAATATTGGAGTTAAATTTTTAAAGTTAATCAGAGTCAAATTCCTTAGCATTCGGAGTGCAGTGAAGTCTCCCATGACAATTATAGAATTCAAGAAAAAACTTGCAAGATCCACCTCAACTAAGAGATTTTAGTCAAAATAAAAATTCTCGAGTCTCTTCCTTATTTTGGAGAAGTTCTAAGACCTGTGTTATACAGGAGGTCACATGAGATGATCACAATGGTACCTTCCGACCTTGGAATCTATGACTCTCTGAAAGGCAGCCTTCAAAAGGTAAACAGATCGTGAAGGTTGTACATCAATTATTATACCTACAACACACCTCTCCCACTCACATTGGCCTGAGATCCCAGTCAATCCTCCCTTTAAAGGCTGGGACTCCATTCATCTAGTTGTCCACTCTACATATCTTACCGGGATGCTGAACGCCAAACCCTGGAGCACATTTTGTATTTCGCAGACAGAAATCACAGTCTTCGTTACAGTGGTATCCTAGTGTACATGCACATTGTCGCTGGAACGTTCTATTTCCTGAATTCACTTCTATTAAACCTCTCCCTAAATGAGAAAGCAGACGGAAGTAAAAATCTCTCCTTCAACATAATTTGGGATGGCCAGCCTCATTCCCCACATGTCCACACTGCTTGCGTGTTAGGTGCAGAATCATTCTTGTTAGGCATCACATTAATATTTGTACAGCATGGTAGACGGTTGGTTCGTATGAGACGCCTCACTGTTTAGAAACATTAAGTGACATCATTTTTATTGACATCAGTTGGAGTTGAATTTGACCTTTACACTGGGGAGACAAACAGACTCAAGAAATGTGTGCACCTTATGCTGGGAGGGAGCGGAAGGAGGAATCTCTATATGCTCACCCATAGTACCCTAGTGCAGTGCACTGAAGATTCACTAGTGGTGGCATAAGGGTTATGGCTGAGATTTCCAAAAGAGCCTGGGGTGACTGAAATTTACTGGGAGTTGGGCACCTAACTCTGTTAGGTTATTTGAAAATCCCTCTCTCAATTATTATTTTGGTGAACTAAACATAAGTTCTAGATCAGGGAAGGTCAATTATTTTTTGTCAAGGTCCAAATTTCTTAATCAAGGTATAGTCAAGGTCCAGACTCTAGAAAAAATAATAATAAAACAACAATAATGATAATAAAAATAAATAAAAAGATTTCAGGGTGTGTTCAAAAGCATCTGGTGGTTGGGATTTGCCCACAGTCTGCCTGTTGATTACCCCTGTTCTAAATCCACTCACCCATCCTTATACTTTGACAGTTTGGATTCAAAGGTACGTAATGCCTCAGTATGAACAACTCACCCTCATCACATATTTTGTGTAGTAAACATTTGTCTTCTTCATTCCAGACATCCATATATTCGTTTGGGCCGCAAGGCTGGCACACAGTCTCAGAAGTGCCAGTGCATTTGGCAGACATGTACTTTCCTGAACAAAGAGGAAAAAAACTATGGTCACTTATCAGTCACTGATGCTCTCTAAAGATAATAGACCAAATTTAGCCCATGTCTTACTTGACTGATGCCACTGGATTTAGGAAGGTTTTTGCCTATTGTCATCCCAGTTCCTCACTCTGGCCTCAATTTAGCAAGGCATTTAAGCACCTGAGTAATTTTAAGCCCATGAATAGTTTCACTGAAAGCAGTAAGAGTCATATCACTGTGTGTCTCCAGCACTGAAAAATCTCAAACAAACCAGGTATCTTGTGTATCTTTTGTTGAAGTCAGTGGTATAGGCTGGGGACTATGCCCATGCTTTCAATCATGCATATTCCTAAATGCTTTGCTAGAAGTTGTGCAATTAGACTTATGGACAGGGCCAATCAGACGGGTGGCCAGGAGGGCCATTTGGTCTGGGCCTCAAGCTCAAAGAGGACCTCAAATTTATACACTTGTTAATTTTTGGCATTTGATAAGCTTTGCAACTTGTTTTTATGAGCATCCCTATCGGACCAGAAAAACATTTGTTAAAAAAAAATATATTCAAATGATGTCACTCTTTTTTTGGTGCCTCATTTTGTTTTCATGTGTCATCATTTTTTATTTTTATTATGGTTAGGGGCCTCAAAAGCTGGAAGTGGCCCGGGCCTCTCTGGATCTCTGAGAGGGCCTGCTCAGGGACTCAAAAAAGCAAAATGACCTAGTGACCTGATGCTAATTTCATAAAAAAGATTTTCATTTTTGAAAAATAAGAGCTCTAGAATATATTTACCTGGCTCACACTTTGTGCAGCACCGTCCAGAAAACTCATAGTGTTGCTCACTCTCACAGGCGGGAGAGATTTGTAGTGATAACTGGGAAACAGAAGGAGAGAAACAGTACCTTGAGAGTTATTCATGAAATAGTTTAAGGGTACGTCTACACTACAGGATAAATTCGAATTAGCTTAAACCAATTTTATAAAACAGATATTATAAAGTCTATTGTGCACGTCCACACTAGGCACATTAATTCGGTGGTGTGCGTCCATGGTCCGAGGCTAGCGTCGATTTCTGGAGCGGTGCACTGTGGGTAGCTACTGTAAAAGAATGAGGCCAATAATGTCGATTTGCGTCCACACTAACCCTAAATCGATATAGTAATATCTATTTTAGCGTTACTCCTCTCATTTTGTAGGAGTACAGAAATCGATTTAAAGAGCCCTTTAAATTGATATAAAGAGCGGTGTGGTGTGGACGGGTGCAGCGTTAAATCGATTTAACGCTGTTAAAATTGGTTTAACAGCGTAGTGTGGACCAGGTCTTAGAAAATCCTACTCATGCTTCTGAAAAGTGCAAGGAAAGCTCCACTAATTAGTTACAACACTTCATATTGCAAAATAGTAAATATTACGCAGCACAGACATTGTACGTTTCATTATCAAAAGTCCTTTGCAGACAAATTAAGTAATGTGAACTTGATAATATCTACACATGCAGAGCTTGACAGCCATATAAGAAATAAATAACATGATTGTGCAATTTATCATGCATTTTTGACCTCTTCTCTTACCCAGTAACCCATCTCCCCCAGCACTGTATTCTGACATTTGAACCCCATGAACAGCTTCAAATAAGCATTATTTTAATAAACAAAAACAAATAAACAAATAAAAAGCAACCTAACAGAAATACTTCCTCTTTTTCCACCAAAATGAACCCAGCCCAACACTCAGGTCTAGCAAGATTTAATAAAGGACCAGTAACAGGTTTAAAGTCCAACATTTGGGAACCTGGCAGAGAGCCGGAAACAAGTGATTTAAAAGAAGTTCCCAGCTTCCCACTGGGATACACGAAATTAAGCAAAAATTCTAGCATCCATTAAAAAAAATGGTCATGTAAGAAGCATCGAGAGAGTACACAGTAGTGTGGGTATCTTGTTTTTATTAGAGCACCGAATGACTTGCAGAACTAACTCTTGCTTTTGCCACCTGAGAGGAAAGCAGCCATCCCATTGTTAATTATTGATTTTATAAAGTTTAAGACACTTCAAAACCCTTATTTATAGTGACTGATTCTTCATTGTAATTGGATGTAGCTGCTGAAATATTGTTTATGTGGAATATTTCTTTGAGGAAAGCATGTTGGCATTCCTGCTGCTGGCAATGTAATTCTTTCGATATAGAGCATGTGATAAAAGCACCATGTGCACAGGTACTGTAGAGTGAAATTTGTATCAGTTTCCATTCCCCTGCTCACGTCTTTCTTTTTGTTTCCTCCTTTTGTTCCCTTTCCTCTTTTCTAGTCTCCAGTGCTTTGATATCCTTTTCCCACTTGGACCTTGCACCATCTGACCTTGTGGGTCTTGTTGCTTGGAATTGCCTCCTTTCCTTTTGTGCCAGATAAGCTCCTTCTCTTGCTTAAAGAATACTTATTTCCACATGACCCACTTGTTTTGAGTTTGAACCATATTCTGGTGCATTATTTCTGTGGTTTTAAACTGTATGAGCTGCATCTGAATTAGGCTGTAAGATCCTTAAGTCAAAGACGATGTCTTTGGGTATGCTTGTATGGGGCTGAATGCCACTTGTGTCTGATGCCACTAATAAATAATAATAATAATCCTGAGGCAAATTAAGGGTCCAGTCCTGCAAACATAGTGCTTTTGTCTCATTTTTCCCTTGTGCTCCCCTGTCTGTCTCCTGTTTTCTCTGAGGTTTTACTTAGATTGTAAGATTCTATTTGGGGCAGAAATTTTTTTTGTTCTGTTTGTACAGCACCTAGCACAAATAGGCTCTGGGCCATGACCAGAGCTCCTATCACAATATAAATGAATAATAGATCTTACTACTGCACCCCCATGATATTTTTCCCCTGAATAATTAGCAGTCAGGGCTGTGTACATTCCTGGCAAGATGTTAGGTAGTCCCATGAATGTAGTAAAACAGGCCTGGTCAGCCCAGTGGCTGAATGACAGTGCTGTTCACTATCTAGTAGACAATGTTCTAACATGTTCTTGCAATCTATTGAATTTCTGACATTACGTTGAAATGGTTGTATATGGTAAAAGGCCAAGCTATCACCAGATAAGGATTGTGACTTCACTGCAGGATCGTGCAAGAGATAAAGGCTGTGCATGAATAAATTCTTATTCACAACCATCTGTGAATGTGGCATACAACTGGTCGAGTCATTTGTTTTTTGTGCAAAGAGTTCTTTTCTTCCTTGTTTGCTCCAGTTTGAAAGTTCCTCTTTTGATGGGAGACTTAAAATCACTGAACTGCTAAATGAGGACAGTCTTTAATTTTAAGGAAGGATATGGAAATTTATTTTAGACCATAGAGCCAAAGGGTGGGGAATCATTTTTTAAAATAAAACAGCATGAATGGACAGGCAACCTATACAGATAACTCTTCAGTGGTTCCTCTTATGTTTGGAATTAGCACTAAATGCTGGTTATTTAGTTACCTATTATAAAACAAGGGAGCTATACATAAGACAGGTGCTATTGTTATATTCCCAGTATATCTCACCACAGCTATTTATCAGTCTGTATACTCGCATTGTGACAATCAACACTCCGTTCTATGGTGGCTGTCCTAGTATTTAAAAAGCCTGGCTATCATCATCTCTTATTTAAACTTCCAGTGAGGTAAACAGTAAAATCATGCCAAATTTCTTACATGCATCTTGGCAACCTAGCCACATAATGGGGTGTGAGTGTGAACTTTGTCCTAGGGTAGAAGGGACTCTGGGTGTGTATCAGATTATGCCGTAGAGCATGTCATTTGGGGTGCAAGAAAAGATAAAAAGCTAAATGAGTGCATCTTGGGAAAGGAGCTTTTATTTTAGATTATGTTTGGGAAGTCTTAGTCCAGGGGTTCTCAAACTGGGGGTCGGGACCCTTCAGGGAGTCACAAGGTTCATACAGGGGGGTCGTGAGCTGTCAGCCTCCACCCCAAACCCGCTTTTTCTCCAGCATTTATAATGGTGTTAAATTCATAAACGTGTTTTTAATTTATAAGGAGGGGTCGCACTCAGAGGCTATGTGAAAGGGGTCACTAGTACAAAAGTTTGAGAACCACTGTCTTAGTCTTTAGTATTTCCAGCTAAGGAGAACTTCCATTTGTGAGGCAGGATGAAGCTATACTTTCAAACTGACAGAAGATTTTGTATAGAAGTCTTCCCTGTCAAACTGGGGGTTCAAACCTTTTTCTTTTTTTTTTTTTAAATGGGTTGGCTATTGCAAATCTGTATTTGTAAGGGGTACCTTTTGTGGGCAATCTCAGTGCAGCCAATGGAGCTACTTACGGAAGGGTCTGCAGGAGGATTGTACCTGAGCGCCAAACTGCACATAAGCTTTTTTTGCCTGGGGGAATCTAGCTACTTTACTTATACGGCCCTGTCAGTGTAGTACCTGATCACCTCACAGTGTTTAATGGATTTATCCTCATAACACCCATGAGGTAGGGAGGTGCGAATATTCCTTTTTACAGCTTGGGGACATGGGTATAGAGAGACCAAGTTACTTGCCCAAAGTCACACAAGTAGTCTGTGGCAGAATGGCGAACTGAACCCAGGTGTCTGGGGTCCCAAGCAACCACTGGACCATCTTTTCTCTCTGTCAATAATAATTGTGTACATATAAATCCTGATTATTCTGATAGTACACAGTATTGGTGTATATAGAAAGAGGGTCAAATTTCCACAAGTGGTTGTATATAATCTTACAAATATCAAATAAAAATAAATAAAAAAAATCTGGAAACCTAATCTGAAATAAATTCAACAAACTCAGTCATTCCTTTGCCATTATTAGTATTGGTGAATCTTTTCATTGGACCTTACGGACATATGAAAATTAACATTTAAGAGAAGTCATATTTTTAAAAGATTTTTCATATTTTTAATTATAGGATAAACACAAGTTTTTTGCTGTAGTCCTTAAATGTAATCCATTCTGCCTGTTCAAATATGTATAATCTCAGAACTGTGTCCATCTCCAATGATGGACAGCACATAGAATTAAGAAACATTTCCCTCTGGTTTTCATAAGGCCCCTGATTCTGCAAAGCACTTCAGCACATGCTTAGCTTTAAGCACATGAGTAGTCGCATTGACTTCACTGGGAGAATGAACGTGCTCAACGGTAAGCATGTGTATGAGTTCTTACAGGTTCTAATGAATTTGCTTTAATGAATCACGGCAATAAAGCTGAACTGTGTTAGTAAGACATTTAAAAGCACACACAGGTGCTTCTGAAGGGGAGACTAACCAAATTCAAATTCCTGCCTTTGGGCTTAAAGAAATATTTATTTTTAGTGCTGTTGAGCAATCTAATGGCAGCAGAAATTGTGTGTCATAGGTGCTAAAATTACTTTCTCGCTCAAATGAATATTCAGACAGACATATCTGAGAGAGAGCATAGAATTACATGGGCCCCTTTACTTCAAAAGAAAAAAGCCTGGAAGAACAAGCTAGGGGGTTTCCAGTATTTTTTTAAAATGTCATTTCTTTCAACAACCTGAGGCTCACTGTGGATTGTTTGTGATATGCTCAGATTTGTGCAGCTAACATTTGTTTCAAGGGCAGTTATAGATGGTGGGTAACTATTCTTACTCAATAGATCTGCTTCCAAAGGGTCTTCAAGTCATAGCTGACCATTTTACTAACCAAATCACATTTTTACTTCTTTTTGGAATGCAGACCTAATATAGAAACATGAGCAATGTTGTATCCTGTCTCACACAACATCAACTGATTTTTAAACTCACGAGCTTGGTATTAATAGTGACATTAAAAGCATGAGAAAGTGTTTGATTGTCCAACCTTCAGTTGTCCATGAAGCAGAACTCTGGTGATTTTACTGTTCTTTGGGCATGAGCATCTTCACCCAGAGGATCAGGATTTTCCCAGTGATGTCTGACCTATAGCCGTTTAAACCAGCCATCTTGTTTTCCAGTTGGGACTGTCTCTGCAATAGTTTTTTCTGTTTAAAGAATATATTTATCCCCTCTTCAGAGACAAGAAGCCATCCCTTCACTGTACAATTAAAAGTTTTGTATCTTCCACCCTTTTTGCCACATTGCTAATGTTGCTTAACAGTTCCCATCTTCCTTCGGCAACAGTCCTAAGCTACATCACAGCAGCATTAATGTCTTGTTGTTTCACAACGAAACATAAAAGAACCAAAACCACCAGGCTGCTAGGAGGCATCTGAAACTGATAATAAATGGTTTATTTATTTTTTTAATTGGCATTCAAGTTATGTATGGCTGAACTATAGTAATATGCTAACTCATATCACGAAGCCCTAATATGAAATTAATGGGCAACTCTGTCTTAACACAGATGGTACAATACAGCCTCAGGTTTCCTATTCTTCATGGAGGTTGATCTGCTTGAGCAATTCCAACTAGTGATTCACTAGTCAGAAAAATTATTTTGTTGGAGGAGGCTTAAAAGCATTGGTAATTTAGTAGGGCTACTGGCCATCTCTGGCACTTTCCTGGTTCAAGGACCACTCAGCAACACCACCTGGGGAAATGCTATCTTATTATTTACAGAAGAGCTCAATTATATTTTTACATCATAGAGATTAAAAGGAGATGAAAGATTTATACTGAAAAGGCATAATCCAAGTTAGATGGACACACATCCTTCCACAAAATATTAACTGACTGATGATAAAAATCCAGTCACAAAGGACATAGTTGACTCTAGGCAGTTCCAGCTGTTCATGAAGGGCTGTAATTCAGATTGTGAACAAAATGGTTTTTGTGATGTCAACTTTCCAGTGACCAGTAAACCACATCACAACCACCATCAGATGGTAAAACAGAGTCAGGAAATGCAAAGGCGGAATGAAGACTGAATGCTATTTCACTCTTACAAATTAATCCTTATAAACTTGCTAGATCTTGAAACCTTCCAGACCCAAAGTGGTAGGAAAGAACATAGGGTAAAGACAATCATGAATAAGGAGATTTAAAAAATATCTATACGATGTTGACAGGTAATGGAGAGATGCACTGAAATAGTCTAATTCCCTAATGAATGTATTGCATGCTGTAATTGTTCCTATGGGCTCTTTTTAACAAGCAGCACACAGCAAATCCAGTTATGAGGGATGACCTGACCAATGACAAAACTTTATCAACATGAAGATCACAAACCCTCCAGAGTTATTTCTGTTAGGCAGACTGTGCAAAAGAGCAGAAGTGGTGGCATTGACCAAACATAGCTTATAATGATGGGGGAGGGCAGATAAGAACTTTGGTAGGTTAGATTAGATAAAACAAACAATAGACTGATCAGTGTTGAGATGGCTACAGTTCCTGTGAGTTAACTAACCTTCCTTTAGCTCCTCAGTGGAATTAAAAACTCCCCATCATATGAGTAACATTCATCCACCATATGATTATCATTAGATAACAATCAGGCAGGTGTCAATACACATGTCTATATATTTAATGCTTATTTTGATTCACTGGGTTGTTTAGGGAGTCTAAATATTATTACTTTGCCTGCAGTAGTCCCCAGAACCCCTAGGTTCTTACGATCAGGCTCCATTATGGGGAGGCACCATATACAGACATAGTCCTGCCCTGAAAAACCTAATGTTTACATAGATAAGACAAACAAATGGTGGAAAGGAAAGAGAGTTGAAGTGACTTATGAAATAACAGCACTGTAAGGGCAAAGCTGTGTATAGAACCCAGGTCTGCTGGGTCCTCTGTCTAGTGCCCTATTCACTAGAGAAGGGGATCCTATGCCAAAAACCCTTCAAAACCAACAACAAACCTTTCAGTTTCAAACGGATGGATGTCGCATGTACTGGAGAGTATGCCCAAGAAGCAAAAATGCCAGAGAATGCCCAAGAAGCAAAAATGCACCCTTCTGGCTGCTTTCAGCCATAATGGTGACTAATACTCGCCAACCACACCGACATAGCAGTGTTATTTAGTAGTGCATTAGATGCTGCAGCTGTCACTGGGCGCTGCACTCTCTCATCCAGCACGCAGCCGGCTGGCTTTCTGCTGGGCCTAGCTTTCTGTGCTGAGCCACACAACTCAAGTTGCTGAGGCAAACTTGTGAAGTTTCATCTCATGCTGCCAGAGCTTCTCTCATCCAAAGAGAGACAGGCACAAAGGGCCAGTTCAGAGCGACTGCAAAACCTGTAGCCACTGGGAACCCAAAGATCAAAGGGCCCACACACAAGAACGCCCTCTGCACTCCCTGCCTCACAGAGGCTGTAATCTGGCCCCTGTAGGGCTGGAAGGGAGCGGGTATATGGGGAGTTCTCTCCCATCTCTGCACTGAAGTTGGTAGGTGCGGGGTGATCAGTCAGGTCCAATGGATAAAAGTTTGGCTGCAGGACTAAGGAGAGCCAGAACAGCTGGGTGGCTGCCATTTGAGGCTCTCTCACCTCTTCAGCCCAGGCTGGAGCTGCCTGATGTTCAGGTAGAGGGCAAGCCCCACCCCACTTCCAGCTATGACTCCCCTGCCTCTCCTCTCTGAACCCTCTTCCCACTACACACACACACAACCGGAGTCTCCCATCCCTTTGTGTTCATTTTTATTTAAATAAAAAATTCAAACCAAACCCCCAAAATGACCATCACTAACAGGACAAATCACAGTTATAAAAAGAAACAACCTGAACCCGCTTTCTCTCTCTCTCTTTCATCACCCCTTCTTTTTAATGGCACTTTGTTTTATCCAATTGCTATTTCAAATGTTTTGTGTTTCTCTTTATTTAATTTTTATAAAAGGGAAGCAAAGTAAACTTTGGCTCATATTTAACAGCGATCCATATGAGGAACTTCTCACTTAAATTATCAGAGGGGTAGCCGTGTTAGTCTGGATCTGTAAAAGCAGCAAAGAATCCTGTGGCACCTTATAGACTAACAGACGTTTTGGAGCATGAGCTTTCGTGGGTGAATACCCGTGCATCTGAAGAAGTGGGTATTCACCCACGAAAGCTCATGCTCCAAAACGTCTGTTAGTCTATAAGGTGCCACAGGATTCTTTGCTGCTTTCACTTAAATTAGATGAGTTAAAAAGTCAGACCACTGAACGTAGGTCTCCAGCATGTAATGAAATATATCAAGATATCATCTGTGACATACTTGTTTCTTGTAATTTGAGTAACACAGTAGACAAATAATGGCTGATTCATTGAGTTTCTTTATAACGTGCTGTCTAAAATTCTAGAGATGTTTAAAAAGGAAGTTATAATTACAGCTGGATAGGAACCTCTCGATAAAGTGTTTTTCAGTGGAAAATGCTGATTCCATGACCCCAAAACTTTACACGGAAAAGTATTGGTTTCAAGCAAACATTCATTGGGAAGTTTTCTCAGGCCAGCATTTCTGGTCCAAACTATGCAGAGAGACCTACCCTAGCCAGCCCTAGTTATAATCAAACTTTTTAGGCTTCTTTAGGCATTTATTTTACCTCAGAGTCCAGAAATGCTTAGGTTAAGGCTAACAAGGCCTAAAATATATACATACAAAAAGGAGACACTTGCAATTTTTTTAAGATGGTACATAAACTAATAAAGGTTGGGAACCATGCACTAGACCATGCTACCTGTTAGCATTTTTTCTTTTTCAAATTATTTACTTTTAATCACTGTTTGAAATTATCTGTCAAAGTATTTTAAAAAAAAAATCTACAGATTATAAAAGCAGGGGTTAAAAAAAAAATCACAATTTTACAGCAAAGCAACAGAGAAATGAAACTCCAAAAGCCAATATCCTGTAGAGCCTGCATGGGCAAAGCTATTTAAAATAAAAAATGAAAAGTGTAAACAAAAGAATTGAAGCTCTATGTTTGCTTCTTTCCATATATAATTCATGTACAATTTAGAGTGAATAACCTGATCCCTAAGACACTGGGTGATCCTTAAGGTCACCTTAAAGAAACTCCACAGAGTCATCACCTACTGTGATAGGCTCCTGTTCTGTTTTATATATATTTACAGTATAGGTGTTATTTTTTGCTTAAACAACCTAAAGTTCTGGACTTGATGCAGGCATTACTGACTAGAACTCCATGTCTGTGTTAAACTGGATGTCAGACTAAATGATCATAGTGGTTTTGTTTCATCTGCTCTTAAAGTCTATCAATCTATGAACACACAGAGGAAATTTAACAGAAGTTATTTGGGTGTGTTGGTTATGTACAAAAAGCAAAGATATATTTTATATGTTTATGGAAAGCGAATAAAATGTGCACACCTATGAAAGAAAAGCTAAAATTAGCAATAAAGAACTCTTGGCAAGTATGTGCTATTGAGTGATAGTAAGTATAGTGTCATATACCCTATTGCTCAATAGGCTACTGGAGTGCAGTGTAATACACTAGACCAGGGGTCCCCAACGCGGGGACATCTAAATGGGCCTATGTCCTGGTCGGCGGTAGAACATCCACCGAAATGCCGCTGAATTTCTGTGGCATTTCAGCGGCGACGCCTCTTGATGACGCCGCTTGCCGCTGACAAGCGACGTGATCGAGAGGTGTCGCTGCAGAAATTCTGAAGAAATTCAGTGGCATTTCAGTGGATGCTTGACCGCCGCCACGATCCTTTGTCTGGCACCTGCCAGACGAAAAGGTTGGGGACCACTGAATGTATAATCCTGCAAGCTTTACCCTCACAGAGCTCCTATTGGAACCCCAGGATAGAATGAGTGCGTATGTATCTGAGAAGCTGGCTGTTAAGGCTTATTGCCTTTTGCCACTTCCTGCCTTCTAATATTCGGAATTCTATGGTGGATCATTTGGGCATGCTTCTTTGGAAAGTGGTAACGCAGGTATTTTCAGGGATGCAGCCATTCCTGTGGTAGATGGCTTTATAAAACGGGTGCTCTTCACACACTCAGGGGATCCTGTCTTGAAATAAACTACACAGTCTGATCATCTGGGCAAGAATTACACGATCTATAACTTCTTCCCTGTCAGAGTAACAGGCAGCACAGAGCCCAATCCTGCTGCCTTTATAATAGTAAAGTCAGAACAAGAGTACTGAGCTCATTGGTTACTTTGGCCCAGATCTTCAAAAGGTATTTAGGTGCCAAACTCCCATTGATTTAATGGGAGTTAGGAGCCCAAATACCTTTGAGAATCTGGGCCTTTATTCCTTAGTAGCCATCCTAAAGAACCAAGTCTGCCATTTGCTATGTACTAAGAGCATGATGCAAAGACCAATGAAGTCAATGAAAAGATTCCCATTGACTTAAGTGGGTTTTGGATCACACCCTTTGTGTATCTGTTTTACCATATATTCCATTACCTTAAAACTGATTTATCAGCATAGGCAGATTTAAGTCCTGAGCTCCTAAACCATTATTCCAACAATACTACTTTTATACTGAAGAGTATAAAACATGCAAGAAGAAACAGTTTGCCACACCTAAATACATTCTGCACCAACTGCAGTCATGAATGTAATTCTTTGTTGTTCATGAACAGATCCTATTTATTTACCTATTTATTTTGCCACGAAGTGGTGAGGGCAAATTACATAATTTTCTTCCTGCTTATCAAGTATCTGAAACTGGTAGGGTGGGCTGAGCTATCTAGCCTTGCAAGAAAAAGAAACTCTTTTACTGAGCTACGGTCTTTCTCCAGAGCTATACTTGAATCTTATGGATTGTCTACATGGGGCCATGCCATCCAGGAAAGTTAATTCAAATTAACTAAAGATGTGATTTTGTAGGGGATTAGTAACTTCATTAAATCCCTGTGTGTGGATGCTGTTATTCAGAATTAAAAGTGGCCTTAATTCGGTTTAGCTTAATTCACTTTGGAAGTGAACAAAGCCACAAGGAGCTGCAGCTGCCTGCCTCCGCTTTGAGAGCTGGACCAGGTGTTCATTTCCTAGCCCGGCTTCACTGCTCCTCCCCACATCCCCCATCTGTGTGAGATCTGAACTGGAGGGAGGTGGGGAGATTAACTCTCTGTTTTCTGGAAACTAGGCAAGGCTCCTGTCATAAATGAACTTTGCTTACTGCTGTTAAACAACTGTTTTAAAAAAAACATGAAAGACAGGCTCATTCATTTGTCTAGAATGTTGACAGAGAATAGAATCAAGTATTAGTTACTGGGCAGCATTTAAATAGGGCTCCCTCAGAGAGGGACATGGGGAGTGAAAGTGAGTTGTCCTGGGAATTACAGCATGTGAAAAAATTCTTGGGAGAAATGGCCTTCAACCCTGGGTAGAATTCACACACTTCCCTTCTGGGCCCCAAACTGCTCCAGTTTGAACTTATGGCAGCACTCCCATTGAGTTCAGTGGGAGCAAGTTAAGGCCCTGTCCTATTATTACTACTGTCTATTTGGTTTTGGTTGCACCCACGTCCTAAGCGCTGTGCAAACACAAAGGAAGGCAAAGTCCCCACCCTGAAGAGCTTACAGACAGAAAAGAAATACAGGAAAGGGGTGCAATATGCAAGTAAAGTGGTCACAATATCAGGATATTATGGATCAGATCCTCAGGTGGTGCAAAACAGCTTCACTCCTCTGATCTGGGCAGGAGTTCCCATTATCAGTAAAGACATGTCACAAATAGAACCTAAATGTGGGGGGAGTGAACTAGGAGAAAACTGGAGGTTAGCATTCCTCTGCTTTGAAACTTCATGCCACCTCCTGCAGTGTAATGGAGACATCCCAGCTCAGTGGTTTTCAGCCTTTTTTCATTTGTAGATCCCTAAAAAATCTCAAATAGAGGTGCAGACACCTTTGGAAATCTTAGGAACCTTTGGAAATCTGTGGAACCCCTGGGGTCAGCAGACCCACAGTTGAAAACCACTGGACTAGAAGCAACATTAAGGAAAAGTGTACTATGCTACATTATTGGGCTCTCTGCCACAGCAAACCCTGCAGTGTTCAGCAGTTGCTGCTGTAACTCATGAAAATCTTTGTTCTACAGTATGAGTCCCTGAACTTTGTACTTTCTACCTACTGTAGGTAAGTCATAAAAGAGGAGAGTACTGTGCTTACTGTAAACAGATTAATTTATTATATGAAGTAAAGCCTAAGTCCATAGTGCAATTTATCTAAAGTGCTTTTTAGTGTTATACTGCATGAATGGCACTCAGATATTTGCTTCTCTCACTATTTGTGCCCTTCCATTTTAAATAACCATTCTCTGTGCACTATCTTTTCCAAGAAACCAATACCAGGCTGAGCATAATTAAAATTGAATGTGAACAGCAGTATCCAGAATATTATCCAGTGCCATTTGACAAACCAAGGTTCTAGTAAAAGACAAAGTATAATCTCCAAGAAATATAGTACTGCTGAAGAAAATGATGAACCATGTGTCTGACCACAGTTCAGCATAGACAGAAAAAGAACAAGCGTCCTAGACATGGCATGAGATGGCTCAATGTCTCATTGTTTCCTTATGCTCCCTCACCTGTCTGTCTGTCTCCATCTACTGTCTCGTGTCTTATAGTTGGATTCTAAGTGCTCTGGGGCAAGGACCATCTTTTGTTCTGTGTTGTACAGTGCCTAGGCTGTACAAATGGGTTCTTGGTCTGTGACTAGGACTCCTAAGCATAGTTGTCAACGGTAAATGAGCACCTCAACTTTCATAATAAGCCAAAAATCAAGTAATCTCATTTCAAAACAAGCCAATCCTTAAGAACTCCACCACTTTATGTGACTAGATCCCCCCGGTGTGCAGTCTGGGACTGTAGTGGGCCAGCTGTGCACCCCTGACTCAATCCCCCCATGCCTCTGCTTGCCCCTTGCCCCCACTTGCTCTCCCTTTGCCTCTGCTTGCCAGGAGCTAATCAAAAAAAGGCAACAAGCTACAAGCCAAAAACTAGTCAACAAGCAACTCCCAAGCCAATTAAGCTAAAAACAAGCCCAATTTCTGCATTTTTTCACAGGTTTGCCATGTCTGCTCCTAATTATTACAGCATCAGAATTTAACACCAGAAGAGACCATCATATTATGTAGGCTGATCTCCTGCACAACACAGGCATTAAGCCCATATCAGTTATCCTTGTATCGAGCCCAATAACCTGGATTAGACTTAAGTATTGCAGTGCTAAACCATTTTTTGATAACAGTAGCCTTTTCTGCAGGCACAGAGAGAATATTTTCTTCATTTCAGTTTATTCAACTAGTTCAATTCAATGACTAGTTGATTCAAAGTTAAGAAACCAATAGGAGTTGAAAAAAAGAAAGTTTATTTTCTTCTTCCAGTCTAACAATTAAAACTAGTGAAGAGTTGTGAGAGGATGAAATTTACTAACTCTAAAAATCTTGATGGACATGGTGACCAGAAACAATCAGTTCAATTCAGTAAGTACAGATAATACTTCCTTTGTTTAATAAATCAGTTTTAAATGAAAAAGATGTTTTGATAAACATTTTTTACTTATTTAAGGTAGTTTGTTTAATTTAAAAAACAAATAAAATGCTGTTTTTGTGAATTTTTAATTGAATTTGAATTTCCATCCAAATAGAGCTTGAAACAAATCACAAATAAAAAATTAATCATCTAGTAAATAAGAAATGCATCATTCATAATTTTCTAACAGAATAAAAAGGTAAAAAATTAAGACTCTAATGTATAAGTTAAGCTATACAATGGCTTAAATAAATATGTACAGATATAGTGTATCCTATTGGTTAGCAAAAAAAGAAGCAGCTCCAAATTTAGTGTAAAGGTTATATTTCATTGAAAAATCAACATGTTTTAATGGTTACCAACAAACAATCTTTCTTTCATGAAAATAACTAAACAAGTATAAATGCAAAACATAATTAAAATCAATTCTCTAAATCAAAGTTTCCTGCTTGCTGACTGAAATTATTATATTGGTGATTTAAATGACTTTGATTTCAATCAATCCATCCTGTTTCAGAGTGTGAATTCTTCATAATCTCCAGCTATTTGTTTTTGCAGAGCTAGTCTTGGAATTTTCTCTCTTTTGAGCTAGTGAATGATTGGAGGTGGTAGTACCAGTGCAACACTACTAGATGTATCATCACTATGGCTTAGCTGGAATTACTGTTTGAATTGTGCTTCACATTCTGACAGATTGATATATGGTGAAAAAAATCTTGCCTCCCACCCGAGCTACAAGATTCAGTATATTTTCATGACATGTTGCAATTATTAGAATGCTCTGTATTTTTACTAACTTGTAAAGTTTGGCGTAAGCATGTTTGGTTGCATGAGGGTGGGGTGTCAGAGGAAGCTTTACATTAATGGAGAGTTGATAGATGGATGGATAATCCAGTAATCATACATTACGCTACACTTACTGCAGCTGTCCAACAGTTACACTTCATATCAATGTAAAGGTTTTATTTAGCCTCATATGCCACACAATTATCTCCTTTATGTGAGACACTGTGGAGAGTTAGTTTAGACTTGTTACACACCCCTCCCCCGGGAAACCGCAAAGCAAGTAAAATCTCTCTGATTTCCCTGCCAGTGCCCTTTTCTGAAAGTACATGTTGACCAGCCAGTTAATTTAATCAAAATAGCTTATAGTGTATATCTGTAATTCAAATGGCAAAGAATCCAAAGTTTTAGACTGAGGCCTCATGACAGCTTTGCTTTATTTCATTACTCCTTTTTCCATTATAAATACCATGACTTTTCTGGTGCAGCGGAGGAGGGTTGAGATGGGGAGAAGGTCTACATTTTGGGCAAAAGCATTTTAAAACTTCTCTAAAGCCCTCAAAATTCTGATTGCCTGGGCTGAACAAGCCCTCCACATGGCCAGACACAGTATTATGTATGGTATGGGAGGAGAATTCAGTTCATTGACACTCAAAAAAGGAAGTCTGGCAGTTAAACTGTATAATACTGACAAATGCATATTCCCACAATTGTTGTTCCCTTATCTGAATGAGGCATTTTACAAGTATCAAGCAAATAATGGGAAAATATGAATTTTATATAAAATTCCGCAAACAAGCTGTACTGATCACGTTTCAGGAAGGAAGGTACTGTATATTCTGACACAGTATAAGGCAAATGTCTTGGAAAAATTGTCTCGTGGTTAAACCACAAGACTGGGAGAGAGGAGATTTGGGTTTTGTTCCCAGTTCTGTTACAGATCTTTGGTGTGAATTTGGGCAAATTACAAATTCTCTGTGCCCATTTCCCCATGTGTGAAACTAAAGATGCTGCTTACCTCTTACGGTTATAAGTCTCAGTTTTTGTTTCCAAAGGTTTTGCAATCTTCAGATGGAAAGCATGATAAAAGTTTGAAATATTAATGTCTCTCAACTGTTCCCAATTAAGAGGAGTGTCGTTGATTATGGACAAAAATTTACTGGTATGTCAGACAAACCACTTCTATTATTGTCAATTATTTCTGTCAGAAAATGCTAAATAGTGTACAGAGATTATAAAAATTAATGATTAAACAAAATAAGCACCACAGAATATTAACCTTTCCCACAATACAGCTTTTCCTGGGACTCGTATCATTGTGATGGGGATTATTGGGATCTTGGGATCTTTGTTATCCAACATTTGGCCACGGAAGGTTGTGAACTATCTGACAAAGCAGCCACTAGCATGCTTAGAGTAAAGCACATGCTTAGTGCAACAGAAAGCTTTACATGTTATTAAATCAGTGCCAAAGCATCCTCCTCTTATTTTTTATGTGTTTTGAAAATTTGGTGGGGGGAACACACTGAATGTTCATTTTGGGGATCTGGAGCAGGTTGAGACCTAAGCAAAGGACTCCAAATTTTATATATATGCATTGCCTGGGTTCAACTAAGCAACAAATAGATACCAGGCTGTAGGAAACAATCTTCTCAAAACTAAATCACTTGAGACGAAAACAAAATTTCTTTGTGAATGATCTTGAGAGGAACTATACTGAACATCAGTGAGATCTGAAAATGATACCACATTGGCAGATGCTCTGAACATCCATCAGGACAGAAAAAATAATACAATAGGAGCTAAAGCCATTAAAAACATGATCAGAAAACAGTAAAATAGATTGACCTCACAAAAGTGCAGGCTAATGCACACATGCAAGGGGAGGAAGAAACTTAGCAGCAATTCTGAAAGATATCTAAGGTGTGAGGGTAGGCAGGAAATTATGCGTGTGTGTGTATATATATATAGATGTATCTATAGTAGACAATGCAATTTGGGATCCATATTCAGAAGTATCAGAGCATGGAGCTGAAATGCCAGTGAGCACCTAGTATTGGCCATTAAATCACTAGATTGTAAGTTCTTTGGGGCAGGGATCAGTTTTTCGTTCTATGTTTGTACAGTGCCTAGCTCAGCAGAAGCACCAGTTGCAGACCGGAACTCTGGGCAAGGCTGCAATTCTAAGAAAATGATGCTTAAAATAAGAAGTACTAAAATATTGACAAATATAAGGAGTTCAGATCAGAGTTACAAAATTGATTCAGGAGCAGCAGGAATTGACTTATGGAGGAAACACTATATGTATATATAATTAGCTTTGCCTAAGTGATAATGAAGTTGGGACATGATCATAGTCTACCAATATCTGAAAGGTCAAAATGCCAAGGAAAGAGAGGAATAATTTAGAGTGCTGCACAGAGGTATAAGTAGGAATAACAGTGACATCATGAAAATTTAAGCTATATGGGAAAAATTCTGATCACTCTATGATATTTATATGGCTCCTTGGCTGTGATATGCTTTCCTTAAGCGAAAAGATGGAAGTCCCACCACTGGGAATACCTAAGCCTATGTTAGACTGAATGCCAGTAGAGCTGTGGCAAGTGTTATGCTTTGTATGCCCGTGGTCACAGATTCACATCCCACTTAGTCTATCATAACACAGTGAATAGTCTTGGTTTTAAATAGAAAGGATATCCCCATGGATTGACCCCCTGGACTAGGGGCCAATCAATCCCCTGCTGTATAACAACCTTGGTGCATCACCTTAGGCGACTCATTTAATTTCTCTGTGCCTCAGGTCCCAGTCTGTGAAAGGGGATCGTCCATACTTCACAGGGGTGTTGGGAAGATAAAACAATTACAGCTTGTGAAGCCCTCAGATAGTATAGTAATAAGTGCCATGTAGGTACCTTAGCTAGATTGTAAAAATACCACAGGGAAACAATCCTTCAGAGGTGGGATATGGACTGGCTGGCAGAGCTTGCAGGTTTGTTCCATGTCTATCGACTATGATTCTACAGAATACAAAACTTCGGACAAATGTTAGCAGCCTCTTCTGAGTAAACTCTGTTCAGTTGGGTGGAGTTTGCCTTGTTTTTTGCTACATGCAAATTATAACCCTCCACAACCCTCTGCTAATGTTTTCTCACACACTGTAGTGGGCAGGAGCAGGCGGGTTTCCTACAGATCTTCTGGATTCGTTTTGGGTTTTTGTTTTTAAAGGAGGGGGGAGTTGGAGGCTTGCGAGACAGAGCAAGTCAAAAAAAACAGCCAGGCAGCCAAACTAAGAAAAAAAGGCAGGGGAGACTTCTGTTAATCCTTCTTCTTCCAGCAACAGTAGCTATGAGAAACCAAACCCTAAAGGCTCTTTTCAGTGCACAGAGAATCAAGAACCTCGACACAGGTCATATGCTCACTCCCCCTCACAATTTACAGCGCCTTGGTGATAGAGCCTTACCTGTTTGTCAGCGATGAAAAGGCAGAGAACCAGCCAACAGCCTGCTGCTGAGATGGACATGTCCGTGTGTCTGTCTCTGCCTGCCTTTCCTGTTCCTTTTGCTGCCACTGACCAGAAATTAGATCCTCCAAACCAAATCCCTTAGCCCCAGCCACAACCGAGTGAGGCACATTTGAATTAGTTACTTCTCTTTCTTCCTTTCCTTCCTCTCAGTTATGTGAGAGGAGAAAACAAACATACCAGAGGGAAAAAAAACGTCTGCCTGTAGTCCTTAAAGCATTTCCTCAGGACTTGACATGCAGGTTTTTTTTTCTTGTTGTCCCTCCCTTTCCTCTCTCCGCCTCCCTGTTAGAAGAAGTTTAGTCTTGAAGCCTGTGGTCCTTCCTCCTGCTGATAGTGCTGCTTTCACTGCCCCAACCTTCTCCAAGTCCACCCCACTGCCTACTGCCTGAGCCTTGCTTCCTTCTTGCCCCATCTTATAATTTCTCTCATCCCATTGCTTCTTGCAACCTCCTGCTTGCTTCCTCCTTTTCACTGCATCCTGCTTGATCCTGAAGTTTCCTGATGCTCCTTTCCTTTCAATCTCTCAAGCAACCTGCTGTCCCCTTCCTTCCACTGCCTCTGGCAACTTCCTACTGCCCTGTTTTTTCCAGTGCCTCCTGCCACCCCTTTCCTCCTGCTCCATCCAGCAATTTCCTGATAACCCTTCCCTTCCACTATTTCCTGAAACTGCCCTTCTGCCCCTCCTCACACTGCCTCGTGCAACATGCCTTTGCTGGACCTAGCAAATTCCTGCCCTTTGCCTCTGGCTCTGTGAAAATTACACCAGATAGGCATCAAATCCACCACACTGTAGCTCCCCTCTCCTCTTTATCAACAACAAAACTCCTAAAACCAGTGGGACACATCTTCAGCTGTGCTGTCTTTCTGTGTATATGCGCTGCACCAGGGCAGGTGGAGGTCGGGGAATGTGTTTCTAAGCTGATCTAATAAGGAAGTTGCTCTTTCTCTTGGGTATTTAGATTTGGCCCATGACCAGAAGGAACATAGCTTTATAGGTTATTCCACACATACAAAAGATCAGACACAAAGGGAAACCATGCTCTGCTTGTGGCACTATTCTTTGTTTCTTCTGCAGATGAATTACCCTTTCAAACAGCCCTGGGTGTGAGGAGAAAATGGGCCATTAGGTTTTTCTCACAGCTTTCTAATCCGGAGAAAGGCATCATGCATGGCACAGCTTGCCTCTGAAATCACACAACCTCAGCACCCAAAGGCACATAGCAATAACAGTGCAAGTGGGGACATAAATACGCTGGTATTCCTCTCTAAACAGTAGTGATTTCTTATGATTTAGGGACACTCCCCTGCCTGCTAATCCCAGGAATTTTGAATTCGCTTTTACATTTCAGTGCTTGTGAAAAGGGCTGGCTCAACACGCCTAGAGGCCAAAGTCTGCTCTTTCTACATTATATCCACAAGAGAGACAAGGTGGGCGAGGCAATACGTTTAATTGGACCAACCTCTGTTAGTGAGAGACAAACTTTTGAGCTACACAGAGCTTTTTACCTCACTCATCTCACTCTCCCATACATATAGCAAGGAAAGCAGCAGCATATGATTCTCACCCTTGTGCCTCCATCCTGTGCCAAATGAAGCTATTTCTGGGGTGAGAGCAGCAGCTCACTTTCTCAGCCTGTTCAATACCTTAGCTGTAATGAAATTGCCAACTAACGTGCTAGACGTGGTCACTAAATATATTGGAATTGTTATACCAGGGCAGACCATTGCTCCTAATGAAGCCTATTTAGCTCTTTCTGTGAACAGTGCAGGAAAACAGGTTAAATCAGTCCAGGGAAGACTGTTGGGAAGGGTGTGCAGCCTCCTCCTGAAATGCCTGTCCCCACCCCTTTTATTTTCACAGGCTGCTGACATTTGAGCCACTAGCTTAACAAGGTTCTTTCAACTGAGGGCGGCCCCCTCATTGGGAAAGGTTAAGCACAGTCCTGCTTTCCTGTATTCCTACAATCATTATAACATTGGTAACCATGTTTCACTACCCCTGCCTTTAGTACTAAGGTGATTTGTACCCAACACCAGCCGAAATTGATCACTTGGACACCGCTATATCTTCTAAATATGTAAGTAGAGCAGGAGAAAACTGTATTTACATAAACACACCCAAACATAAACACACCCAAAGTCTCTCCCCCTCCCAGCTAGCTGTGAGGGAAGCATTCATGGAGACCCTGTATACATTAGAAATTGGTAAAAGAGGTGGCTGATCACTAAGAATGCTATATTTGTATGGAAAGTATTCTGGAATACTACTAACAGAACAGAATCACAGCAGTGGGTGAAAATTCTTCTGAAGAAGCTGTGCACACCCCTCATGCTGGAAATCCTCAGTCTTTTGCATTGAGTATTTTAAAATGATCATATTTAAGATGCATGGAAATGTTGCCCTTAAACAGTGGCGCTGGAACACTTTTTATAGTGGGGGTGCTGAAAGTCAGGAAAACTATCCCCAAACATTTTACCTAGTATCTTCCCCACTCTCTGAGCTGAGGCTGGGGGTAGGGCCATGTCTCCAGGAGGGAAGGACATAGACAGGGATAAGGGTTAAGGCTGGGGACAGGTGTGGGGCCAGTAGCGGAGCCCCACGTGCAGGACCAGAAGCCAGGGCTCTGCGTGTGTTGTGAGGTGCGGGGCTGGCAGCCAGGACCCCTGGGTGTGGGGCTGGCAGCCGGGATGCGGGACCCCATGTGCACAGCCGGGCACAGGGCCGGCAGCCCTGACCCAGGGCGTGGGGCCAGCAGTCGGGATGTGAAACATCCCCTGAAGCCTGGAGCAGGGCCGCCAGCCGGGACCCTGCATAAAACCTGGGGGTGCTGCAGCACCCTCCCCACCCCTACTTCCCACGCCTCGGCTCTAAATAGAACAATCGGTTAAGTTCCTTCCTCTTTTTATGTGCATGCACAGTACTGAAACTGTAAGCACTGTTTATTACCAACTGCTGATTCAGGCCACAGATTTACAGGAGAAAGCCAGAAGGACTTTAGGATGCCCAGCATTGCAAAACAGTTTCTATTATAATTCCTCTATACAGATGCTTGTTTCCTCCTGAAACATTCACCTTTGCGGATGAAATTTCCACTCCATGCCTGCAACTTTTGTCTCCACGTGAAGGTCAATTATTTCTTGAAAGCTTGAGTAAAGGCGTTTGTTTCTGATTTACGTGCTATGAAATTGATCCAAACCCCAGTGAATCACTTGGTGTCTTCTTACTGACTGTACAGTGCCGTACAGCCTTGGAAATCCAATTATGAACGTCTGAAAAATAAGAACTGGCAAATGTATAGTAGGAAGTTTTGTCAAAGCTTAATTGAGAATGTTAGCCATAGATGTTCTAGGTAGGGTTGTTCAAAAGTTTTGCATCAAAACTGTTTGACAGAAAATAGGATTCACAACTATACAATTTTTAAAAAATGTCAACTTTCTACGGAAAATTTTGTCAAAAAACCCAAGTACCCCCAAACCAAAACTTCAGTTCAGAAATGCTGCCATGATGTTGCATGCCTCTATTCTCAACTATAGTCTGGATGCCTCCGCCAGCCTACATCTCCAGTGATCCACACTTGCTATGGGGCTCCCTTCATGCACTACAGTAAAAGATGAGGCTGTGGAGCATCATGGGAAATGTAGTCCGGCCCGGGAGTTAAGCACATAGAGGAGAATGGGATATGAGGCATCTGAACTACACCCTTCCTTGAGGCACTGTGGTAGCATTTCTGAATAGAAAATTTCTGTTGAGTTTTTACACCAAAATTAACTTTTTCATTTTCGTTGAAAATTTACACAGAAAAAGCCCAGCTCTAGGCATCCCTTCACAACTGACTGTACAGCGAAATGGCTTCTACTCTTGCCCCCCAAAAGTCCCATATTTTAGAACTATTAAGTACTATGTTAAGATTGCATGGCTAAAGTTAGAAAATCATGAAATGCTAAACGTAAAGTTGAATGCACAACTTTAACTCTGTCTCATTGGGAATATACATTATGCTGCAGTCTAATGTAGCAATAATATTCTGTTTTTTAAATATAAAATTATCTCGCTAATTAACTATAAATGTGGGTAAATAGGTCTGGTTTCAAAGGATGCCATTATGCTGATGCTATGAATCTGAAAAAAAGACTAACCACAACAAATGACAACTTTCTTACTTGAAAGTGGGAAGGAACAGATGTCAGGTAAGTTATAGCTTTGTAAATCTTTAATTGCTTCTTCCTTTCCATCTGTCAAAAAGCTGGAATGTTATTTTCGAGTATTCACGTTTTTTCAAAGCCCCTCCCTCCCCTTTTGAGAATACCAATACCAGCTTTTAATATACATTTTCTGGGATAAACAGACTAGAGGCACATGCAGCGAATGCACATACCAATAAAGGACACCACAAGTGAAGTACAGAGGCTAGAAATCACTAGGAAATATGAAAAGAAATGTCCTGGCAGTGGCTCACAAGCATTGCACAGATGTAGTATCTCCTAGTGGCCAACATAGCCCTCACGAAAAATGGCAGTCATGGGCAAGCTATTAACTTCAAGAAACTTTTTTTTATAGGGAAGAGATCAAAGGGATGCCAACAAAATTAAATGATGAGCTATAATGAACCCATATGTAGGAACTTGGCTTGATTGCATCATCCAAGCAGAAAACATGGTGTATGGCTGAAGATGCGCTTCTTTTTGTTTTAATGAAGGGAGTTGGGTTAGCACTTTGTTCACTAAGGATGTGGCAGAAGCATGAAAGCTCATTCGGTCCTTGTTACCAAAACCTTTCGCTTTGTGAGATCTGTCATACCATGAAATCTAATTTATGAAACATTTTTAACAGCTGATCAGTCCAACCATCTTGGAGGAGAGAGAGAGAGAGGGAGAAATAAAAATTATACGGACACTAATAGTTTAAAACTAAAAGCACAACAGTAAACACAGTATTAAAAGCTTTTAAAGGAGCTGAAAATGAAATCTTAATATTAGAGAAAAAATGCCTATTTTCAAGAAATTTTGGTAAAGAATGATTAATCCATGTGCAAAACGAGCCAGTCTTCTTTCTCTCATCAAAAAATTGTTAGCATAAAAGTGAAGATAAAGATGGTCCTGTAATTAAGGCACTGCAATGGGATTCTATAGCTCTGGATTCAATTCCCTGCTCTGTCACAAACATCCCGTGATTTTGGGCATATCACTTAATCCCTCTGTTGTCCATCTGTAAAATGGGCATTATACTTCCATCATGTCTCTTTAGATACCATTCCTGCATGTGTAATATTGGCAGGACTGGGGGGGTTTTGAGACTGTAAACCCTTCAGGGCAGGGAGTCTCTGCCCTGGTCAATTCTGGCCAGTACGGGGTTTAACACCCAATTTGCGTCTCCCTCAATGTGAAGAGAACCAGACCCAGTTGTGGTAACCAAGCTGAGACTTTCCCCAGACACCTTAGTCAAACACACACTGGTTTGGATTAAAACATAAAATACATTTATTAATGACAAAAGGATAGATGGAGTGATTATAACTAACTGATAGCAAACAGATCAAAGAAGATGACTGAGTAAATCAACAAAACTGCAAACTGAGCTTAACATCCTAGACAGGTAGGATATGAACTAACAAATTTGCACCCTGAGTGATAACAGGCTGACAGATTCTTAAGGCAGAAGCTGCCTTGGCTTAGCAGCATGGATTTCCTCGGTTTTCATACACAGGCTAGCAATCCCTGAGCCTGGGACCATCCTGTTAAGTCTTTGTTCATCAGGCATTTCCAGGTGTGTTGTTACAGGGAGAGTGAGGTCCCCTCATGTTGTCATTTCCTCCCTTTTATATCTTCTTCCCACTTGCTGGAAAGCTCTTTTGCTGTGACCTGGGTCAAACAGTTGCCATTGTGCAGTGCTATCTCTGAGAGGTTTCAGTTTTACACAATTCCTGGGGTAACTTGGGGGCATTTCCTCAATAAGCCCTTAACATTGTTTGGCCTTTTTACTGTTGAACCTGAAAGCCTGCTTGTGAGTGTTTTCAACCTCACAGCATGTTTCAGTAACACATACGTAGCCACACTTCATAACTTCAGATATGATGATAGCGCATACAAGCCAATGAGATATTAATGTCTAGCAGATCAAGACTTTTAGAATGATACCTCACAAGGCATACTTTGTACAAATCATATCATATCCTAATTACATGACAGTGGTGAATATTGAGGTACCAGGGTGTCGCAAGAACAACAACTTGAAAAGATTTTTTCTTGCTGTGAAGTAAATGTTGTTCTGTTCAATTTACTTTAGGATTTTAGTTTGGAGTGTTAGTGTATCCATGTTATTCCCTATTACATTCTCCAAGATCTGTGTAGCTCGAAAGCTTGTCTTTTCCACCAACAAAAGTTGGTCCAAATAAAAGAAATTACCTCACCCACCTTGTCTCGCCTTCTGATTTTAAACAGAACAGATATTTTTTATTACCATTAGAGTAATTTTTATAACAAGAGTTAATAAATTATGCATAGGGTGGCTTACACTCAAGATGTTTTTGACAACCCTGCAAGAACATATTAGAGTTAACTGTGTCAATAAAATGATGTTTGCAGCCCTCTTAAAGACTTAAATTCTTGCAATCATCTGCTGCTAGTGTGTGAAGTATTTATTTAAAAAAACATACCGGCATGCATAACTGATAGCTTAGCACTCAGAACACTGAGGCTATAACAATACCTAAGTATTCCTGGTGGGAAATGTTAGTTGTTGGTTAATTTTTAACTTTTAAACATTTTTAGTATTCCTAAGAGGTACCAACTTGATGACCTTGGAGACCGAAATTGATGACAAAACAAATTTGGAGCTGAAATTCTTTAATCAAGAACAAGAACAGTACTGGATACAATAATGGAAGCTCTGTTATAGTTTCCAGCTAATATACCTCAGTTCTGATCTGGGGGTCTGACTTTTTCAAGATGTGAGAGTAGATCACTTTCTATGCCCATGTGGTATTGAGCCTGTCTGTGATAGTGATTTTTTTCAGTATGGATTCAACAAGAAAGAAGACTGAGATGACTAACTCATTTGACACTAGATTTTGGGTGGTTACAGTTATTTTCAACTGGGCTGGTTTAGAGTAACAACCTGCCACGATGAAAGCTACATGTCCCATTATTCATTCTCCAAAACCATCCAGTGGTCTGTGCTGGCCCCCATACGCTTTAGTTTTCTCAATCAATTACATACAAAGAATAACAATAAAACTATGATATAACATCAACTGAATAGTAAAAATGACAAAGAAAAAAACCAAAACAAAACCAGCAGTGAATATTAAGATGAGTCACATATTTTGACTGAGTAGTGCAGTATATATATTCTCTAGGGAGACCCTATTCAATGAAAATCCTATTGTCTCAAAATCTTCACCTCTTTCTCCCCACTTCCAGTTCCAATATCTCATTGCAGGATATTTACTAGGCTTTAAGGGCTGGGACCACGAGCTCCTCACAGCTGGTCAGCAAATACGCTTCACCTCCAGCTTTAATGCATAATATTATGCTTTAGGCAATACTCTCCTTTTGTATTTGGCTAATGTTTAACATTTAATAGTAATTTAAGATACACTAACCAGAAATGCTATGGGAAATGCCATTCTTTTGTTGGCTCCATTCTGGCTCCCAATGGAGTTTATAGAATACCTGTCTTTGGGAATCAAAGATTTTCTTCTCCTGACTCTGGAACACAGCAGGGGCCTAGACCTAGGGATCCAACTCGATTTCTTGTACTAGAAGAGATCAAATACATTGTGACAGGATCTTTGTTGTATTCAGGAAAGTATTTAAACTGATAGTATTAACAGGCATCTGCCTATGCAAAGGACTGGAGGTTTTTTCTGGTTATAGATGTGTGGGCCAATTTGCTTCCTCTCTCAATACAAATGTTCGAAAAAATCTTCTGGGGCAGGGAACCCTCTCTTGGAGATTCCCCCATACTATCCTGTCAGGAGGTGAGATTTACCCCTTAGTGGAAGAGGCTGCAGGTTCCAGCTACAAACCTGGCAGATGACAAGGGGTGCATGGGAAGTCAGGGCCATCCATACAAAAGGCTCTGTGCCACCACACCTCCTCTGGCAGCACAGCTTAATTGGAGCTTTAGTAACAGGGGAGCACCCCTTTCGCCCCACCAGCTGGTAGTAGTGGTAATATGTAGCATATAGTGGTGGGGAGAATACAGAAAAGCCTAGAGCTGTACTCAAGTACATAAAAGGTTGTTACAAGGAGGAGGAAGATGAATTGTTGTTAACCTCTGAGGATAGAACAAGTAGTAGTGGGCTTAAATTGCAGTAAGGGAAGCTTAGGTTGGACTTTAGGAAAAACTTTCTAATTCTCAGAGTGATTAAGCATTGGAATAAATTGCCTAGGGAGGTTGTGGAATCTCCATCATTGGAGATTTTTAAGAGCAGGTTAGAAAAACACCTTCAGGGCCACCCAGAGGATTCAGGGGGCCTGGGGTCGTCGGCGGCAGGGGTCCTTCCGCTGTGGCACTTCACTCACTTCAGGGCACTTCACTCACTCCGGGACCCGCAGCCGAACTTCCACCGAACACCTGGAGTGAAAGGAGCCCTCACTGCTGAACTGCCGCCTGCAGCAGAAGCAGATCTGGGTCTTCGGCAGCAGGTCCTTCACTCGCTCAGGGTGTGTTCGGCGGCACTGAAGGACCTGCTGCCGAAGACCCACCGAAAACTCTTGTGGGAGCCCCTGTGAGGCCCAGGGCCTGGGCAAATTGCCCCACTTGCCCCCCCATTGAGTGGCCCTGAACACTTGTCAGGAATGGTCTAGATCAGTGGTCACCAATCAGTCGATCGCGATCGACTGGCCGATTCTAGAGGATCTCTCTGTGGATCACAATTTCCGGCAGCAGTGTAGTGTGGCTGCCACTAAGGCAGACTCCCTGCCTATCCCGGCCCCACACTGCTCCCAAAAGCAGCCACTGCAGCCCCGCGTCTCCCTCTGCATGCTGCTCCTGCCTGCAAGTACCACCCCAGCAGCTCCCATTGGCTGGTAGGCAGGGAGTCTGCCTTAGACTCGCTGAGCCTGCTGTTGACTAGGAGCCACCAGAGGTAAGTGCTGCTCAGCAGAAGGCCACACCCCACCCTGATCCCTGAATCCCCTTCCCAAGCCAGCATCCCATACCCCTTCCTGCACCATAGCCCCTTTCTGGAGCCAGCACCCCATAACTCCTCCTACACCCCAACCCCCAACCCTGACCCCCATCCCAGAGCCAGCACCCTGTACCCCCTCCTGCACCCCAACACTGCCCCAACTCAGAGCCCCCTTCTGTACCCAAATTTCCTCCTAGAGCTTGCACTCCTCACCCCCTTCTACACCACAACCTCCGGGCTCAGCCCACAGCCCTCCCACACTGCAAACCCCTCGGCCCCAAGCAAGAGCCTGCACCCCCCCATGAACCCAAATCGCCTGCCCCAGTGCAGTGAAAGTGAGAGTGAGGGAGAGCGAGCAATGGAGAGAGGGGGATAGAGTGAGCAGGGTGGGGCTTTGGGGAAGGAGTGGGACCTCAGGGAAGGGGCAGGGTAAATCCTGAGTTGCCCTTAGATTCAAAAAGTGATCTTGGGTGTAAAAAGGTTGGAGACACTGGTCTAGATAATACTTAGTCCTGCAATGAGTGCAGGGGACTGATGATGATGGATAATGATGCGCTATTTACATTTTTTTTTTTAAGATCAGCCAGACAGTTAATCCATTTAATATGTGCTGAACTGATTCTGTATAGTGCTAGTTTTTAAACCAGAATGTTATGCAGTACTAAGTCAAATACCTTACAGCACTCCAAGTATATTATGGCACCAGTTACCTTTGCCAACCAAACCTATCTTAACCCCCCGCATCAAGTTCCACAAAGCCTACTTCTATTGAACCATGTTGATTGGCAGTAATGATGTAAGCTCTCTGGGGCATGGACTGTCTTTTTGTGCTGTTTGTACAGCTCCTAACACAATGGGGTGCTTTTAGGGTTGCTAGGTGCTATAATAATACAAACAAACCTTTAAATCTTTACTGCTTCCATTCCACATCAGACTTCCCAGGATTTTGTTTAGGACTGATGTCAGGCTAACCAGCCTATAGATACACAGGTCTTCCCATTAATCCTTTTTAAATATTGGCATATTCATTGTTTTCCTGCAGTCTGGAACTTCCTCTGTATCCCACAATTTGTAAAATATCAACATCAATGGGTCAGAGTGCTCCCCAGTCAACTATTTTAAAACTCTTGGGTGCAAGTTATCTGGCCCTGCAGATTTAAAGCATTTGTTAGCAGTTGCTATTTAACTTCCTCCCTTGCTGCCGGAATAGCAATTATTTCAATTAGCATTGCAATGATACAAGAATACATATTTTTGAATGCTTCTGACTTTTCTACATTTACTATTTTACCATCCCTGTCTAGTAACAGACCTATTTGGTTAGCACAAAACGTATAATTAGGTCATGATCACTTGTACCTAGGCAACCACAAATTTTTAGTTCTGTGATCATTTTTTTTGTTAGAATGAGATCTGATATAGAATTGCCCATACTTTGTTTGGAAAAGGTCAGGGGTGAAAGTAAGTTAAAGGACTTACCGATACACTGGAGTCCTGGGCAGGGGCATGGCCTCAACTGGAAGAGGCGGGGCATTTAAATAAAGATTTAAAGGCTCCGGGGCTCTGGCTGTGGGGAGCCCCTGGCCTTTTAAATCGCCAGCCAAGTCCCGCTGCTGGAACCCTGGGGTAGCTGTGGCAGGGCTCCTGTGGGGGATTTAAAGGGCCATGGGCCCTTTAAAGTACCACCTGAGCCCCGCTGCCAGAACCCCAGGGTAGCAGGGACAGGGCTCTGGCGGTGATTTAAAGGGCTGGGATTCCCTGCAGCAGCAGGAGTCCTGGGCCCTTTAAAGTGCTACCTGGGAGCTCTGGCAGCAGTGGCAGGGCTCCCATGGGGATTTAAAGGGCCCGGGGCTCCGGCCACTGTGGGGAGCCCTGGGCCCTTTAAAGTGCCACCCGAGCCCCACTGCTGGAGCCACAGGATAGCAGAGATAGGGCTCTGGCGGTGATTTAAAAGCTGGGGTTCCCCACAGCAGCAGGAGCCTCGGACTCTTTAAATCACCAACCTGGAGAAGCCAGTCCCATCCAGCATGGCGTACCAGCTGTTGCCGGTATACCGTACGGTACTGGCTTACTTTCACCTCTGGAAAAGGTACCTATAATGTTTAGACATTCCAAGAAGGTTTTACTAGAGGCAGTATGAGGCCTCGGAACCCAAGAGTCAAATCTCACCACTTTGTCAGCAAATATCTGAAACCCACTGACAACACATTCCATTTCCCTCTAATGCTCGTCCAAACAGAGCAGTGATACTCAGAACTGAGGCTTGGAAGCTGAAAATGGCTCTTTAATGTCTCCCCTGTGGCTCTTTATATCACATAGTATTGAAACACTCTGTGATTTAATTATTAACCAAAGCTATTATACATACATATGTTAAATGAATTAATGCTCCTGTGGCTTTTTTGGGTAATGTTGATTGCTAATTTGGTTTCTGAACCCCTGAGGTTACTGTTACTGTAAGCTCAGGTTGCAGAGATCTGTGTGAAGAATCTAAAGATCCCAACCCTGCTGATGACCCATTGGGGTGTCAATATAATAGCACATTATGGGATATCAGGTTGTTTTTCTAAATCCCTAGGAAATTACACATACATTTGTATTTACTTTAAGAGAACATTAAGGATGCAAAGTCAAGCACTGAAAAAATTAGGAAATGCCAAATGCAACCTTAATTGTGCCACTTTGTGCATAGACATTCTGATACTTTAATTACATGATCACACACATCATTTTCCACAGGATCCCTGCATCATTCAGTGCACAGGATGAATTGGCTCTGGAGATGAATCACCATTTGTAGTAATGGAGACTAATCTATATAACTTCTACTTGGCATGTTGCAGAAGTTGGAAGGGGTAGTGAATGAGGCAGGGGATTAGAGACAGAGAACTGACAGTCTTATGATTAAGGCAGTTAAATGCTGTCATAAAGAATTAGATTCTATACCTGGTTGTGACAGAGTTCCTATTTGATGCTAAGCCTAGGGTGATCGATGTCCCATTTTACAGGGACAGTCCCAATTTCCGAGTCTTTTTCTTGTATAGGATCCTATTATCCCCCACCCTCTGTCCTGATTTTTCACTTGCGGTCTGGTCACCCTATTTAAACCAAACTTTTCACCTGTGGTCACTAATTGTGTGTTCCTCATTTTCTGGGTGTCTGATCTGAAATGCAGGGTCTGATTTACAGAAATGCTGAACACTCACAGCTGCAACTGAAATCAATGGGAGCTGTGCTTTGAACATATAAAATGTGCTATTTAATGCTGTATATTTTGAAAAATCTTGTATACTTTTGACCTCTCTGTGCCTTCAGTCTGTAACATGGGAGTAATACCCCCTTCATCTCATACAGGTGTTGTGAAGATAAATGTATTATGCTTGTGATGCACTCAGATACGGTAGTAATGAGCACCACAGAAAAAACTATGAGGAAATTAACGTCTTTATTCAGAGCAATGTTTGAATAGTGTGCAGTAAAAGAAAATAAAATACAGAATAGTTGCTCGTTAATTGAGAGCAATGTTCCTTCAGTGCATTAACTGAGGCAGGGTACCTGAGGAAAAAAAATAGTGTGTGATCATATAAACACACACCATCAGAATGCATACGCACATGGCTGATTTAAGGATGCACAGGCAACCTTAATTTTGGTATTTTCTAACTTTTCAATGTTTGACTGTGCGCCTTTGAACGTTTTCAACATGTTTTTGTGTGTGTAATTATAGACAAGTTTAAACATCTGAGCTGTGCACCCATAGCACTGCCCTGACTGACAGACATACCCATCCACCACACATAGACTTATCTCTGGTCACAAAAATTTAATTCTTCACTCTTAATTGTATAGGTATTGTCCAGATTTCAGCCTATTTAATCACAGAGTCCATAAAAATACTACTTAATGCTTGACTAGACTGTATATGGAGGGCTGTAATTTCTCATGATTCACAAATATTCCATTTGACTCCAATTATGCCAGTATTGCTGCACACAGATCCCGAGTCTTAGAATTTGCTTAGATGTAAAACATAATTGACAGGCGTCCGTGGGACCTCATGAAGCATTCAGGACTTTGATGGACCTTGCAAGCTGTGCCCCATTCCTTTCCAGTCTCTCCAAATGTGGAGGTTTGCTATGGGAAAGCAACTCGTGTGTGACTTTCCATCTCCTGTCTTTTCAAGATGAGGCCCACATCCGTGCCAGGCATATTTCGTAGATCAGGTAAACTAATAATGTACACATGCCTGTAGGTACACTTACACCCCACCTCCCTCCATACATGTGTATAAAAAAATAGAAATTGGAGGGAAACAAGAGATTCCTTGCAGCCATTTGGGTGTAGCAATCTTTCTTTGTGATGCTTAGAAATAAACATACACGGCTCATAGGCAAAACTCTTTATTTATAACAGAACAATTGACAGGAAAGTTAGCCACTTCCAATTCTTCAGGAATGTCTCCATCATTTCACAGTCAGATAGTGTGTAAGAGCATAGTTATTTCATGGTAACAACTATGGGAAGGAACTGAGCTGTCTGTTAAAAGGCCTCTCTGTACAGTGTAAAAAAGGACTGTTGTGATTTGGGTGTAGCAGGTTCTCACTTTGCAAGTATGTTGGGCAATGTGCATCCAGTGCCATTAGGCAAAGATACAAAGTAGTTAAGGATATTAGTAGTGGGTATTAGCTATGTGCATGGGGAACACTACATCCACATTCTGTTTCAGAAATCTATTCTTTTGTTATCTATTCACTCCTTTCACTTCCCCAATTGCCAAAAAAATTAATACGTCAAATTCTAATGGTATCGTGACACTTTCAGAGAATCTCACTTTTTCCATTTAGAATTTTTGTTTGACACGAGCACTTCAGTTTACATTCAGATGCTTACATTAACCAAAATATAGTGGAAGTGTCCATAAGAACAAGGACACACTTGGAATTTGTGAAGATGCTTTGTCAAGGTTTCATTGTTAAAAAAACCCCGAATAATTGTTAAAGACACTGCTTTTAAAGATTGCTTTTATTCTCTAAAAATAGGTATATGGATTTTATAAACATGTATATAATCTACTTGAGAATATTTGAGACATTTTGTATGTCACAAATTCTCATTAATTTATTATTTAAAATATTTTCTTCCAAGTCTGAATTGAGTTAGATAAGCTAACTAATCTAATTATTGCTTTTAGCTATCGCACTGCACACTACTGTGCAGTGAGGGGAAGATGAGATCGCTCTTTTGCTATTACGTATGGTTCTGTCTGTAGACATCTCTAGTGCAGTGCATTGGCTCTGACCTAAGGACCTTACAAGACTCTAGAGGAGTCAGACCCTTTAAGCTTGAATACTTGGTATGATTAATCTTGATCATCAATTTACTTTCTTTAATCAGGGCATGTGCCTTTCAGTAGGTAGACTAATAGTTAAAGTGCTTCAGTTAAAGTTAAAAAACAAAACAAAAAAAAAACAAACCTCAGATAGAAGAGGTTTATCTGGAGAATCTGATACACTACTTACAGAATACACACTGAAGCATCTGAAATGCTGAATGTTTCCCATGGATCAATGCAGTGCAAGCAGTTTTATACATTATGTGCTGCAATTCCGCTAGACTGGAAATGTACAGTACTTACAAAAACACAATCCAAAAAGCAGAGACTAGTGCTGGTGGCTTTTCCTTGTCATTTTAGAAACATAAAAAAGTCTGCACTACTTTTTCATAATTTAAATACATAAGTAATCTCCACTTTTATTACTTTATCACAATGACTTCAAATTTACATTATTTTAAGTACCATTGTAATAGCTCCGTGTATAATACAGATATTTGCTGATATCTTGTCAGAAAATAAAATAAAAAATACCTTTCACTATATAAAAAATGCTGGAAAGACAAGAACACAGAACAGGGACTTGGTACAGGCTATGAATTCAGTTTTATACCAACCACAGTTAACCCAAAATTTAACAGATACACAGCGATATTCAAAAGCAGTGCAAATATCTTTGGAGGTTAGAATAAAATTATATTACAAGAACATCAGACGGGAAATAAAAAGGCAAGTACTTCAAGTACAAGGAACCAGCCTGCATGAGGTCCATCTTAGTGTTTATTTGAATTTATTTTCCAAATTTTACTTCTTCCTCTGAAACACGTTGGCCAGCATGGCACCTGATGTAGTCAACTGGCCCATTTTGTTCAAAAACTTGGTCTTTGTATCTTCACTCACAAGGCTTGCAGCAATTGACATTGAGCTAGGAAAGAGTTAAGAAATTAGTTACATAAGAGAACTAAAAAAACCCAAAGAATGTTGTGGTCTGCTGTTTAATAGGCAACATAAGTGTCTTTATCAGCACATTCGTGGTTTAAAAATCATGAAAGACTAGGCTGTTATGAATAGCTATGAAAAAGCCAAACCCAAGGACACACTTGGTTGACAAGTCTATATATCAGACAAACAACAATTTCCTTCTAGCCTCCACAGTGGCAGTGTGTCTCAAGTACCATCAAAGCTTCTATATTACTTGTGAACCTCAGGGTCCGGTAGCACACTCAACCCAAATGGTAGTTTTCATAGTTCCAGGAAAAAGTAGCCCTAGAGGTCCTTCAGAGTCCTACTGAAGAATTTTAAAATGCATTTGCAAATTCTTTTGAATATCTTTAGAAGTTCTCACTTCTCTGTTCTCACTTTAACTGTATCTTTAGAAGTTAATGTTAGCTTAATAATTCGATGATTACTTCTTAAGGATGAATGCCTTTGTGAAGCATCTACTTTGTCACCTTCTAGTTGGAAATATAAACTCTAAGCCTTCATTTGTCCAAGTACTATACATTTGGAAGACCACATCTAATCTCAAATCAGAATCAGAAAAGCAATAAAGCCAAAACTACTGAACGTAAGAAACTGGAGTGTGTGGCAATAGGTTTGAAAAAGCCACACAGTCACATAGACACTCCTCTGGAATTTCTAATGAACTAGAGTGTTCAACTTCCCAGCAAACAGATAACTGTCACTACAGTAGAAATGTGTCACAAGACAGAACATTCTATAAATTAGTATCACAAAAGGCAGAAGGGCTAATAAATGTGCTGCACTTCCTGTACTATATCAAGACATTTGTGGTTAAAATGTCAAGGAAAACTTTCTTTCCACATAATGCAACATCACGGTTTACTAAAATTAAAATGGAATCCTCAAAGCTCAGCAGGGACTCTGACCATTTGATAATTATCAAAGTGATTACAGCATCCAAGTCTATAAAAATGAATTTCCTGAAATCAAACACATAGCAATCAGAAACAATACCAACACTTCAAACCTCCCTGGATGTCAAGGCAGGTCAAATAAGTGAAAATTAGTTATGAATTGTTCTCCCATACGCCAAAAAGGAAGTTACTTACCTGTAACTAAAGGTTCTTTGAGATGTGGTCCTATTGGTATTCCGAATGTGGGTGCACACGTGCCATGCGCCGGAAGGTTTTCTTAGCAGTGTCAGTTGACCCACAAATGTATCTCCTTGTGCTCTCAGCCAAGAGTATAATCGGCTGTGTGGATTGATGCCTCTCCAGTGACCCTCCCCTTACTCCTGAATAGACCAGTTCACAGCAGAGAGGATGGAGGGCGGGTATTGGAATACAAATAGGGACCACACATCTGGAAGAATCTGCAGTTACAGGTAAGTAACTTCCTCCTCTTCTCCAAGTGATGGTCCCTACAGGTATTCCAAACATGGGTGAGTAGCAAGAGTGATTAGTGTGGATGTGGGTGCGAGGTTGTACGAGGAAGTGCAGTCTGCAGTATGGCACAGCCCACTGCAGCATCCACAGCTGCCCCTTGGGCAATGACGTAATGAGATATGAACATGTGTATTGAGTGCCACGTTGATGCTCAACAGATGTCTTGCCATGAGATGTCCACAAGACAGGCCAATTTGACTGTTTGCATTCGGATAGAGTGCACTGTGCACTATCAGGCGGCGGTACATCAGATAGTGTGTATCATTCATTGATGCACCCAGAGACCCATTTGGAGATTCGTTGGGAGAAGAAGGCTTGATCCGTGGACTGGATGGCAATGGTTTCAAACAGTTTGGCCGGTGCACTAAAGGCGCAGGTTCTGTAGAGTCAAAACACCAATGCATGGTGGACTTTGAGGGAATGCAGCACTATGTGTGCATGGGAAGTGTGTGGTTTGGGACAGAAAATAAGGAGGTGGATGCACTGATTTAGATGGAACTCTGACACCACTTTTGGCAGGAACTTAAGGAGTAGCTGTAAGGAAACAATCCTTATGGAATACAGTGGGGAGCGGGGAGGAGGGGGCCAGCCATCATGGCTCCCAGTTCGCTGACCCATCTAGCTGAGATAATGGCCACTAAGAACATGTCTTTCATGGAGAGATGTGAGAGGGAGCACATTGCCACTGGTTTGAAGGGTGGTCTTGTGAGGGAGGAAAGAACCAGATTAAGGTCCCACTGGGGTGTGGGCCAGAATACTGGTGGGAAGGTATTGAGGAGACCTTTCATGAAGCAGATGGTGGTAGGGTGCATAAACACAGAGGCACCCTCCATGATCCTAAAGCAAAAACCAGGCTGCAAAGTGAATAGGGCCCAGGTTGCGATGCTGGACTCGGCCCTGATCTTGTGTGAGGAGATCTCTGAGTGTCCTGAGGCAGAGTAGTACTCAGGTGGAAAGTCTGAGGAAGTCTGTGAACCAAAACTGATGGGGTCAGAATGGGGCTATGAGTATTACAGTATCTCAGTCCCATTGAACCTTGTGTGGCACTGACAGATGGATGGGAATGGAGGGAGGCATAGCAGAGATCACTTGTCCAGGGCAGGAGAAGTGTGTCACCCTGTGAGTCCTCCCCCCATGGCTCCCCTGAAACAATAAAGGGGCAACTTGCGGGTTCTCATGAGTGGAAAAAAGATCCCAGCATGGGGTGCTCCATTTGAGGAAGAGGTAGTGAAAAGTGGCATTGTCCAATTCCCACTCATGGCTGAGATAGAGTCCCGCTGAGCACGCTAGCCAGGGAATTTAGGGTGCCAGGGCGGTACAGTTCTTGGAGCTTCACATAGTATTTGATGCACTAGTTCCAAAGATGGATGGACTATGAACAGAGAGGGGGAGACACAGCACCATCCTGCTTGTTGATGTACACTACCGCTGCGATGGTGTTGGAGAGTAGTTGAATGTGGTGGGATCGAATGAGAAGAAACACCTGGCATGCATAATGGACTGCCCTCAGTTCGAGCACATTGATGTGCACTCTGGCCTCTTTTGGCGTCCAGACACCCTGGGTTGTGTGATGGTCTAGACGGGTCCCCGAGCCCCCAAGGAGATGTCTGTTGTGATGATGGCCTGTGGGATGGGAGAGGTGAAGGGGGTATCAACCATAAACTTGGAAGGGTTGGTCTCCCATGTGATGGAGGTCAAAACCATCTGGGGAACAGTGACTCTGGCCTCCAAATGGTCCATGTGGGGTTTGTAGATGGAGAGGATCCAGAACTGGAGGCAAAGTATGTGTAGATGTGTGTGCAGTGTCATGGATATAAAGGCTGCCATATATCCCAGGAGGGAGACACAATGGTGGACTGTGGTGTGTGGGTTGTGGTGCAGTTCCACAACTATGGCTGTCACTGTTGTGAAGCAGTCTGCTGAAAGGAAGGCCTGTGCCACAGCTGAGTCAAGCCACGCCCCAATAAAGTATATTGTGTAGATATGAGCACCAATTTCTCCTCATTGAGGCAGATACCTAGAAAGATCAGGAGCGTGCGAAGTGCAAGGATGGCAGAGATGAGTTCTTGTTGGGATAGTGTGACAAGGAGCGAGCTGTCCAGGTAGGGATATACCAAGTAGCTGAGGCAGTGCATTTGAGCTGCCACAACAGCGAAGACCTTTGGGAAGACTCATGGAGCCATTGCTATTCTGAGAAGGAGGACTCAGAATTGGTAGTGGTAGCATCCCATCTGGAAATGGAGAAATTTCCGGTGGGTCAGGTGAACGTTGATGTGGAAGTAGATGTCTTTCATGTCAAGAGCGGCAAACTAGGTCCCATGGGGAATCACAGGACTAGAAGTTACCTCAAGAGGTCATTTAGTCCAGTCCCCTACACTCATGGCAGGACTAAGTATTATCTAGACCACTCCTGACAGTTATTTGTCTACTCTGCTCTTAAAAATCTCCAATGATGGATATTCCACAACCTTCCTAAGCAATTTAGTCCAGTGCTTAACCATCCTGAAAGTTCGGAAGTTTTTCCTAATGTCCAACCTAAACCTCCCTTGCTACAATGTAAGCCCATTGCTTCTAGTCCTAGCCTCAGAGATTAAGAACAATAATTTTTCTCCTTCCTCCTTGTAACAACTACGTACACCTCTACTACGATATAATGCTGTCCTCAGGAGCCAAAAAAAATCTTACCGTATTATAGGAGAAACTACATTATATCGAACTTGCTTTGATCCACCAGAGTGCACAGCCCCGACCCACGGGAGCACTGCTTTATCACGTTATAGTTGAATTCGTGTTATACCGGGTCGTGTTATATAGGGGTAGAGGTGTACTTGAAGACAGTTATGTCCCCTCTCAGTCTTTTCTTTTTGAGACTAAACAAACCTTTTCAATTTTTTTCAACCTTCCCTCATAGGTCATGTTTTCTAGACTTTTAATCATTTCTGTTGCTCTTCTCTGGACTTTCTCCCATTTGTCCACATCTTTCCTGAAATGTGGCACCCAAAATTGGACACAATACTCCAGCTGAGGCCTAGTCAGCATAGAGTAGAGTGGAATAATTACTTCTCATGTCTTGCTTACAACACTCCTGCTAATGTTTCATTCACTCCCAGAATGTTTGCTTTTTTTGCACTGATAACTCATATTTAACTTCTGGATCACTATGACCCTCAGATTCCTTTCCGCAGTACTCCTTCCTAAGCAGTCATTTCCCATTTTGTATGTGTCCAATTGAGTGTTCCTTCCTAAATGAAGTACTTTGCATTTGTCCTTATTGAATTTCATCCTATTTATTTCAGGCCATTTTGAATTTTAATTCTATCCTCCAAAGCACTTGCAACCCCTCTCAGCTTGGTATCCTCTGCAAACTTTGTAAGTGTACTATCTATGCCATTATCTAAATCATTAATGAAGATATTGAACAGAACTGGACCCAGAACTGATCCCTGTGGGACCCCACTCACTATGCCCTTCCATCATGACTGTGAACCACTGATAACTACTCTTTGGGGACAGTTCTCCAAACAGTTTTTCACCCACCTTCTAGTTGCTCCATCTAGGTTGTATTTCCTTAGTTTGTTTATCAGAAGGTCATGCGAGACAGTATCAAAAGCTTTACTAAAGTCAAGATATACCAGATTGATCACTTCCCCCTATCCACAAGGCTTGTTACTTTGTCAAAGAAAGCTATCAGTTCGGTTTGACATGATTTGTTCTTGACAAATCCATGCTGACTTATCACCTTATCTTCTAGATATTTGCAAATTAATTGCTTAATTATTTGCTCTGTTATCTTTCTGGGCACAGAAGTTAAGCTGACTGGTCTGAATTTTCCCGGGTTGTCTTTATTTCCCTTTTTATAGATTGGCACTAAACTTGCCCTTTTCCAGTTGTCTAGAATCTCTCCAATCTTCCATGACTTTTCAAAGAATGGATGGGGATAACAGATGCCAGCATCACCAAATGGAATTTGGCTTTTCTGATAAAGATGTTTAGTAGCCAAAGATCTAGAATGGGGTGGGCGCCCTCCACCCTAATTTGGGATGAGGAAGTATGGGAAGTAGAAGCCTCTCGCTGTGTAGTGAGGTGCCACATAGTCTATGGTTCCCTTTGTGAGAAGAGCACCGGCTTCCTTTTGGAGAAGGAAGTGATGGTAGTGGGAGGAGGGGAGAAATGTGGGGGAAAAGCAAGAAATTCTATGGAGTATCTGTGGTGGATGACCTACGGTACCAAACGGTCCATGGTGATCTTGCCCCAACTGTGGGCAAATAGGGCAAACCGGCCCTCCCCCCCTGAAGAGGACATGAGGCCCCAGGTGTTTGCAGCTCGATTGACACGTCAAAACTGGGAATTGTGGTGTTGGTGGGAGAAGGTCGAGGAGGTGGCCCTGGCAGAGGCGATGCGTTGCTGTTGCTGGGACTGGTGTTATCTGTATGGGGTTTCCTGTTACTGCTGGTATTAGGCCAGGGAGGGGTATACAGGTGGGGGAGGAATTGCTGGTGTTGCTGCTTGTGCCTTACAGCCATTGTACAGTGATTGTAACATGGCTCTGAAGTCCTTCAACAAGTGAAGGGACATATCAGTCTTTGAATAAAACAACTTGTCCTCATCAAAGTGGTGGTCCGCTCTAGTAGTTTGCACTTTCCAAGGAAAGCCAGATGACTGCAGCCATGAGTCCCGGCACAGTTACAAGGCAGTGAGAGAAAGTGTCAGCCACATCGATCGCTGTTTGGAGGCCCACCGTGGCAACCAGGTGCCCTTTGTCCACTAACACCTGAAATTGCTGCTTCTTGTCTGGAGGTAGCTTGTCCTGGAACTCTATCTGTGGTAATTATTAAAACTGTACTTGGCTCGCAGGGCCCGGCAATTACCCATCTGAAATTTCAGCACGGCAGAGGAACAGACCTTTCTCCCCCCAAAGTTCAGTCATTTGGCTGCTCAGTCTGGAGGCGTGTACTTGTGTGTGTACTGGCATGCCCACTCCACTGCTGTGTGCACAACATAAGAGCTGGGGGGGGCGGAGGGGCATGGAAGAAGAGAAAGTCCTTAGCTGGGATGAAGTACCTTTGCTCTGCACACTTTGGTGCGGGGGTACAGGAGGCAGCAGTGTGCACACTACCCTTGTTTGTTGGAGGATTTCATCATTGATAGGGAGCACCACCCTATACGGTCCCTGAGGCAGGAGAATGTCTGGGACCTAGTCCTGTATCCTCCTCCCGCGGTTTGTCCAGGTCCACTGCCACAGGTCCTGATACTGCCTGTAATTGTCTGGGGGAGACAGGGCGGGAGAAATGAGAACCTCATCCGATCAGAAGGAAGCAGCTGTAGGAATTGGTGGTACGGCCCCATGTCTGCTTAATCCTCAGAGCTTGATGGTGCTGGTGGAAGAGCCTGGACAGAGCGGGGGGAGGCATGGTAGGGTGGAGATTGCTGGTGTATGGGTTCCAGGGCGCCCAGTATGGCCAAGGGATGAGCCCCCTTGCTGCTGGGTTGTATGCTGGTGGATAAGGCAGCCAGGGACACAAGTTCGAGCTGTGCAGAAACATTAGGGAAAAGGAGGGTTCCGGATCTGAGAATTTCTCCAATTCCAAAGAAGGCAGCAATGGAACCAGCAGTGGAGCCGTGGTGCAATGCCAACAGAAGCCTGTCTGGCAGAAGCAGTTTGTTTGCTGGAGAGTGTGGTTAGGGCAGAACCAGTTCCTCCATCAGGAGAAGAAGCTCCAAGCGGCTGGGAGTCCGGGGAGCGCCCTTGGAGATGCCAGAACACACAGGCAGTGTCTGTGGCACTGGTGGTATGGAGGTGGCAGCACGATGGGCGGTGCTCCCACTCCAGGTGGGCGGGTAGGAATGACCGTAGGTACCTCCATCCGTGGAAGCTTGGACACCAGTGCGGCTGAGACAACATGCGACATCTCACCCGACCTGGTTCGGGGAGGAAACGATGCGCTTAGGAGCAGCCCTCAACGGGGACCTGCTCTTTTGCCCATGAGAGTGCTTCTTATTCTCATGCTTGGGCTTCTCCTTGATCATCAGTACTGGGGCTTGTGGAGGGCTGGGAGGAGTGCTCACCACCAGTGACTACATGGCACTGACAGTTCCAGATCCAAGTGAGCACATGGCCTCATGGCTTCCTCCATCAGATGTTTTTGGAGGCGAAACTCCTCAGTCTGAGGTGGGAAAGATTTACAAATCATGCAATGAACTGCAATGTGAGCCTCCCTGGGACAATACAGACACTGCTGGTGCTCATTGCTCATGGAGCATGAGCATGGACAAGAAACAGTTTTTAAACCTCGGAGCAGTCCCGGGAGGGTGGAGGGAGAGAAAAGCTTACCCCAGATGGGGTTTTGCTATCACTGACTATGACTATATACAACTATCTATGCTACCCACCAAAAAACAAAACAAAAGCACAACTACAAGAATGATAAACTATTCAAGTCACTCTCTTAGTTAAAAGACTAACAGTGTGAAGGAACAGGGGTTCTGACTCAGGCCATGCAGCAGTAAGAGGGAAGTGGAGGGGCATCTATCTGTACAGCCTATTATACCCTCAGCCGGGAACATGAGGGGAGGCACAATGCACATGCAGGTCAACGGAGACTGCTAAGAAAACCTTCTGGTGCATGGCGCATATATACACCCAGGATTGGAATACATATATGGACCATCATTCGAAGAAGAATACTCTTTACCTGGAGCAGAGGGGCACTCAAAAAGGAGACATTATATTCTTTCCTTTCTCCATAAACAAAAATCTATGCAAATACTTCACATCTCATACTCACTTGCTTGAATACAGAAATGCACTTTTAAATGATATAATTATCACTTATGCTATAAAAGCTAGATTATACATAACATGTTCATTTTACTATTGCAGCATCCTATCAACCCTGTTCTTTCTTTTGATCTTTTTTCTTCTAGCTATTGAGTCTTGCTATTATCCTCGACTAAGTGCTGGGACAGGGATTGCCTTATTTATATGTTTGTATAGTGCCTGCTACAATAAGGCCTTGACACAGGACTAGGGCCTCTACGTATATACTCTCATATGCTGTAGGAATACTTTGAAAAAACTTATTTGCTATAAAATGGAACATCAAATCATTCAAAATTATTCTTAAACTTTATTCTATTTAATAATATTCTATAAACTTAACATTTCCCAATGTCCAATTCTGCATTTGAGCCCCTAAATCTGTATTTGGATGTCTAGATGTCCATTTAAGAACACAAGTTTGAAACCTGGGCTCACAGTATGTCTTGCTTTAGTCGCATATAACAAAAATCACCTTCTTACATAATGGCTCTGTATATATCGTGCTGATCTGACACTGATGAAGCGAATTTGGCATAATATCATAATTTATAACTTCGCAAAAGTGAAAAGTTAACTAAAAAAATCTCTTTGGCAACAGTCAATAGTCTCAAGCTTTAATACTAGGAAAGTATATAATATATTTTAAATGGCCATTTAATGATATTTATCAGTCTGAAAACAGGGAGAGAGCCATGTGACCAGTCAGCTCCGTGGATCAGCAGCAATCTGTAGAGCCGTCTGGGAACCACTGGTAGCAAACTTTGCTTTTAGCTTAGCTGCTCTAAGAAAACTGTGTTGTAAAGATGCAAGCTGGATTTCATAGTCAAAACAAAGGGATATTGATTATCAAAGAAGGGGATAATGATTATATAAAGAATCAAAACTTTTACTTAATACCAGCTATTCAAAAACTAGAAGTCACTTCAACCTATGTTACACGAATCTATCCCAGAAAAAGCTGCTTTAGAAGGGAAAGTAGTGTGTTCCATGCATTAACTGTGAAAGGAAATGCACTGGGCTAGTTTCAGAAGAGGAAGAAAGCCTGGGGCTGGGAGACAGCAAAAGAAAACCTATCTTAAACGGAGGGATATCAGGCCCTATGCTACACATTTTATTTTCATTCTGAAAGTCTTGTATGAAAACAAAGGTTTAGGGAAACCTCAGAACTTTGGAGACACACAGTGGGTGATGTAATATCTTCTGTTGTGAGAGAGACAAGCTTACACAGAGCTCTTCACATCTGGAAAACGTACTCAGTGTCACAGCTTAAGACAATGTCAGTTTCTGGAATACTTTAGAACAGGGGTAGGCAACCTATGGCACGCATGCCGAAGGCGGCACACGAGCTGATTTTCAGTGACACTCACACTGCCTGGGTCCTGGCCACTGCTCCGGGGGGCTCTGCATTTTAATTTAAATTTTAAATGAAGCTTCTTAAACATTTTAAAAAACCTTGTTTACTTTACATAACAATAGTTTAGTTATATATTATAGACTTATAGAAAGAGACCTTCTAAAAATGTTAAAAAATATTACTGGCATGAGAAACCTTAAATTAGAGTGAATAAATGAAGACTTGGCACACCACTTCTGAAAGGTTGCCGACCTCTGCTTTAGAACTTAGAACTAGTTCAGATTTTCACAGATAACATTCTTACAATATTATAAGCCAGACAGGTGGAAACATTTAAGAACAAGTATATCTATGAAACATGTTTAGTATTACAAAGTTTAAATAGTTAAATGTATTGATCAGGTGAGAAACCTTATAATTTGGTTCAAAGGTCCTTGCATCACATTCCTAAATACTGGTAACTTGATTGTCTTTTGGTTACATTTTTATAAAGGATTTAAATGTTGTGGCAAACCCAGGACAAATGGCTACAAAGGGAGGGGTAGTAATTAGTTCCAGGGTGTTAAAAGGCCTCTCCCTATCCATTGAGGAGAGATAACCATGGAGAAATAAGGTTCAGCTGGAACAGGGGTTACCAGGGAACTAATTAGGTTCAGCTGGTCCCAATTGCTGGAGACCTTTTTAAACCCTCCCTGACATGGAGGGGAGGGGAGGGGGAGAGAATGAGAGCAGCAGAGAAGCTGCCAGCAAGTAGGTGCAGCAGGACTCTGAACTCTTCCAGCAAGGAAGACTGCACTCTGTCCCCAGAAGGGGAGAAAACCATCACAAGGGACTGACTGAGGGAAGGATCAGTCAGACCCTGTGTGACCTGGCAGGATTCTGCTTTGCCCAAGCCTGGGTCTCCAGGGCAAAGTGACTGAGCCAGCTGAGAAGCAGGTACTTTGCCACAATGTATTTTTTTTTTAAAACCACTTAAGGGGTATCTAAAGTTTCTAATAAAATGACCAAGTTTTGATTTGGCTTTAGGAGGACCAAGAAGTTTGTGTGGACATATCTTAAGTCATAAAATATTTTCTATCAAATTTCGACACATTTTTGAAAAAATATTGCAACAAAAATCTAGTACTGAAAAGATACAAAAAAGGGAAGGTTAAACAAAGGAAACAAGTGTGACATGTTGTGAAGACTTCTCTTTTTCAATCTTACTTCTCAGTAGTTAGCATTCAAGAAGGAAATTAATTGGATGCAGCGTCACTGATGCACGTGTAATACTTACATTTGTATCCACGCTGCACAGGAAGTACTCAATGTGGTATCAAAATGTATTCTTCAGTTGTAAAATGTTACATTTTGAATCAAGTTTTTTTGCTACTAGGGTGCTGTTTACTAATTTGTTTTTAAAACTGCAGTTAATCTAAAACAACCATTAGACTAAAGCTGCAGAGAGATAAAACAGTATGGCTTATTCAAAACCAACCCTGTCCACTTAGAGAGATACTTAGTAGAAGAGAACATATTATCCCCAAAAGTAACTCTTCTCTCTGTTCAATTAAAAAGAGCAGCCCATCAATGCTTCTAAGGGCTGGTCTACACTAGGGGAGGGGATCGATCTAAGAAACAACTTCAGCTATGTGAATAGCGTTGCTGAAGTCGAAGTATCTTAGATTGAGTTACCTCCCGTCCTCATGGCGCAGGATCGACGTCCGCGGCTCCCCCTGTCGACTCCGCTACCGCCGTTCGCATTGGTGGAGTTCCGGAGTCGACAGGAGTGTGTTCGGGGATCGCTACATCGCGTCTAGATGAGACGCGATATATCGATCCCCGAGAAATCGACTGCTACCCGCCGATACGGCGGGTAGTGAAGACATAGCCTAAGTGAAGAGAGTTGCTTCTGACTTGAGGCCTATTCTTTCATCTTCCCAAAGGAACGTAGACTATGTTTACACTACATCGCAGCTGAATGGGGGTAACTATCACGTTTATGGTTTTCAAAATCTACTGAGGAGGTACTGTGGCAGACTGTGCTGGAGCCAAGCTAAGCCCTCTTATCACAGATGCTGCAACCAACACTTATAATGGCATATGGACTCTAGGAGTGAATCACTAGCAAAGAGCTACTGTTTAAAATGCTTTATAGCCAGGCCCACAGCTTCTCCTCTTACTCCTATCCAAAAAAAGACACCAGGGATATTTCTGAATGTATCCACTTTGTCTTTTCAGTTTCTTATTCTTCTCTGGTCAAAGTTTTTGTCACCTCTGCCTTCCTTATCTTTTCTCTGATCTATTTTTTCATTATGTTGCTCAGGTCCTCCAAGCCCTTCACTCCAAGTGCTTTCCCCATCCCTCCTGTCTGGTTTTCTACTACTTTTTCTGAAACAGGAGAATGTGCCTGAAGCTTTAACCACAAGAACCAGTGCTTTGTCACCAAAGCAGATAGGAGAAGTTACTTCTCTCTCTCTCCCTTGCTGCTTTGTTGCCTGTTGTGTTGTTCCTCCACCCTCTGCTACTCTTCACAAGCAAATGAACATGAAGATCACTGGAGAACGACTGTACTTTGAATTATTTCACTTCATGCCTGGCTCCCCCCCCCCGCCCACCCAGTTCTGCTGATTTCACCCAGAGGAATGGGAAGAGATGGAGGTAGTGAAGGAGCACAATGAAGGGTGAAGAGTGCACAGTGAAATAAAGCTCTGAAAGGCTACTTTCTTGGTTTCAGTTTACTAATGTAGTGTGGCACATGGTAGGTTTGAGCCTAGAAAATATACTGGTTACTAGCCCAATATGATCTCTCCTATTGTTAGCTATATTGTTAGGAGAGCAAAAAAAGTACAAAAAATTAAATGCTGCTTTCTTTCTGTAAAGATTATAAAGTCTTCAAATTTCTCCTCCTTCATAAGAGATATCTATGACTAGCCAGAATCAATTCACTCTTCATACACTACGACCAGTACAGAGAAAAAAGTTGGCTTAGAACCTAGGCATTGTTTCAAGTCTCCGTGGATTCAAAGTCAAGTCTTCAAGTGTTGGTCTGATGCTAACCTCTGCAGGAGTTGTTCAATTCTCGTTATATGATCTATTCACTATCAGCTACAAACAGTACACAATAGCATAAGCACTAATAGCTATGTCCCAGGGGCTATACCAGATGTGTTTGAAGCCTATTTTCCTCCCCATCAAAAATAGTTCTATTCAACCACATACACTGACAAACTCCGTCTTTCCTAATTTTCCAAGTGATTTGAGAATGAAGCCTTGTCACCTTGAGAAGTACACTGCTACCTCGATACGCCACCTGATATGACACGAATTTGTATATAATGCGTAAAGCAGTGCTCCGGGGGGGTAGGGCTGCACACACTGGTGGATCAAAGCAAGTTCAATACAACACGATTTCACCTATAAATGCGGTAAGATTTTTTGACTCCCAGGGACAGCATTATATCAGGGTAGAGGTGTACTTTTATCAACAACATTTTACACATAAGGAGAGAGAGAGGTTAAGTGACTTGCTCAGTCACACTGAAAATCAGTGTCAGAGCTGGGAACTGACTCCCAAATCTCTTTCTTTGCCATTTGACTATTTTCTCTCTTTATAAGCCTTTCAGATAATACTGCTGAATTCCCACAACTTAAAGAGTCTCATTTACTATGCTGAAAAAGTTATTCAGTCCTGAAAATAGTCATTGACTGTTTTCAAAAGTATTTCTTCCAGTAGCCAGTTAGCATCTATGCCTCATTAGACACAGGACAATATTTCAATTATTGCTTCTGATGGGCCAGAAGCAGGGCAGGTGCAAGGATGTTTCACGCCCAAGGTGAAACTTCCACTTTGCGCCTCCCCCCTCACCCTAAGGCATCCCCCCCATGGCAGCTCCCCACCCCCCCTCCGCCCTCAGGTGCCCCCCCATGGAAGCTCCCCGCCCCAGCTCACCTCTGCTTTGCCTCCTCCCCGAGCATGCTGTCGCCGCTCCACTTCTCCCGCCTCCCAGGCTTGCGGTGCCAATTAGCTGTTTGCTGCCGCAAGCCTGGGAGTGAGAGAAGCAGAGTGGGGCAGCATGCTCAGGGGAGGAGGCAGAGCAGAGGTGAGCTGGGGCGGGGAGCGGTTCCCCTGCGTGCCGAACCTCCCCTTACTTGCTGCAGGTGGCCCTCCCCCACCCCAGGTCCCTCCACCTAAATGCTGATGGCAACTGGGGTTCCGAAGATCCAGCCGCTGTGGTCATTGCTGAAGAACCCAAAATGCTGCCCCCCCTCAAATGCTAGTGCCCCAGGGAACCGCCAAGGTCGCCTAATGGGTGCACCGGCCCTGGCCAGAAGCATAAGAACAAACTAACATGTGAAAACAAGAACTTCATTTCCACCAAGTAGATGAAAGTGCACTGCCCTATGTTTTATATTGGATATGCAACAACCACAAACTGCTTCTAAATATAGATCATGTGAAAACAGGATTCACAGGTGCAAGCCTTGGACTAGAGAATGGCAGCATTCAGGAAGACACCCACAAAATTCTTTGACCATTATTTAAAAAAAAGTGACTTGTGCCCCTCACCCTTCCCCCAAAAGCAGTGAATGCCTTACCCTTGCGGTTCTTGGACAGTCTTGTTTTCCACTTTCTGTTCACACTCCTTTATCATGGAGCTTAAAATAACCTAAAATCACCAAAGAGGAAAATAAGATTTGAAAGGCATGTTCTTCTAACATTAATATTTCTGGTTAAAACTAAACCAAAAAACCTCTAACTCTAGCATAAGCTAAGGAAGAGCTAGAATCTTAAAGGGTGCATTATATTTTCAAGCACCTTTAAAACACAAATAACTAATGACACTGTTCTCTGGTTACAAGCATCAAGACTATTCAGAATGTTTCAACGAAGACATTTTTATTTAGATAGTTACTGTGTTCAAAGATGCCTTTCTTGTAATGAATCAAAGCACAACCACTAATTTTTCATCTTTGACCATAGCTGTACTTTATTTTTCAAAGCAACATTTATAAAAAAAATTATATTTCTGTTCTTTACAGATTAATCTTTATAATTAATTTGCATCTGCCCTCTCACTTTTTGGCTTATAGTGTTAATTAACCCTTAAAGTTATCGTTGGAGGTGTTTTGTACCAAAGTAAAGATGACAGAAGTTGAGATGGTATCCTGTGCTACAGTTCTTTTATTGAAAGGAAGTGTTATTGTAAGCTGGTGCATCATTATAATAGTGTCTGCAAGTGTTGCTATAAATTGAGGCAAGTGAGCACCTTGTTTAAAAATTCTTATTTTAGAGGTTTACAGAAAATCATTAAGACTGAATGTGGAAAAAAGTAGACTGATATTTCTGTATTTCTAAAGTGAGGAAACATTCTTAACGTGTGTGTGCGTGTGCACAAATGTTAGGCATTGAATGTGGCTGATTGAAAAGGAGTCAGTTTTAGCAGAGATCCTGTGTTCTGGAACAAAGCATACAACACATTTGCGATAGATAATTCAAATGAAAGCTGAAACTCTAAAGTATTGTCTTTAACATAATAGAAAAACTGCAGTTGGAACAGTTATGCAAATCAGTAACAATGCATGGACTGACATTAAAAAACGTATTTTATAATCTAGTGCACAAACTAATCACCTGAAGCTTTCACTGGCTCATGACTTGGCAGAAAGCCAAGGACTTTCCTTGATTCACTTCTTGGTTCCTATTGAGTTAATCATAAAGCCTGATGAAATCATTCAACCTTCCTAAAGAATGAATGATAAAATGTGCAGCAACAAGGTGCCTGCATCAAAAGAGTCACTATCACTACCAATATCCTTGTTGGCAGTCTCAGAGAGTTTAAGGATAAAACAGGGCTGGAGATTGACACAAAATGTACTGAAGTTCTGAGAGCTATGTTATCTCAGCAGATCCACACCACTGGGAGCATACACCTGAGTGTCAGAGGTCTTGGCACCATTAGGAAAGGAGCAATCATTGGGGCCATAGGCACACAAAGGTCCAGTCCTCAACGGTGGGGTGAAATTATATGCAGGACTGAGGTTCTGGTTGACTTCCATTATTTTGAACATACTAGTGTTGGAGGACTACTAAATATGAAAGTATGAATGTGCGGAGGCAATATACTCAGAACTCCAATTAAAAAGGTAAGCAGGCTTCCTATCTTGAACAAAAAAGTGTATTCAAATTTCTAAATTGTATCAATTATAAGTTATATAAGAACAAAATCTTAAAGGTATTCAAATTTATAAATATATAAAAGAGCACCTAGCCAGGGCTCCATATGCTTTCCAGAATAGGAAACCCCTCACTAAATCTGTGATCAGTAGCCTCATCCCACTTTCTCCAGCCTTAATACTTTGAATGACCACAATTGCCATGGTATTGGCTAAGGAGAGAGGCATGGGTTAATGCAGCAAGGACCTAAACGTTTTAGGACTTTATAGGTAAAACACCGCTGCAGATCCTCTCTCAAGAGACTGATTCATAACCCCATGATGGAGAGCTGATTACTTACATAAACGTAAGAACGGATACTGGGTCGGACCATTGGTCCATCTGGCCTAATATCCTGTCTTGAGAGATGCCAGATGCTTCAGAGAAAATGAACAGAACAGTGCAATTTATCTCTAGTGAAATCTCGATCTGGAACAGCTCCTCAGATATGCCACCTAAAAAGAATGGCTAAGAATGGCTTTTCACATCCTATGCAGTGAAGACTGAAATGAATTTGTTTAGATTCTCTGCAACAGCCTTGTTCCCCTGCAGTACCCCTTTAGCATCTCAATCGCCAGTAGCCCCACTAGCTGTTTTGCAGGCTTCCTGCTTCTGATGCACTTAAATTTTTTTTTAAATATTAGTTTGTCTCTTTTGCTCTTCCAATTCTTCTTTAGTCTGCCTAATCATACTTTTACACTTGACTTGCCAGAGTTTATGTTCCTTTTTATTTCCTGCAGTAGGATTTCACTTCCAATTTTTAAAGGATATGATTTTATCTCTAACCACCTCTTTTACTCTGTTGTTTAGCCATGGAGGCATCATTTTTGGTCCTTTTTTAAAAATTTGGGGTATACATACAGTTTGAGCCTCTATTATGGTGTTTTTAAAAAAGTTTTCATGCAGTTTGCAGCCATTTCACTCTTGAGATTGTTCATTTTAACTTGCCTCATTGTTGTGTAGTTCCCCTTTTTGAAGTTAAATGCTACCGTGGTGGGATTCTTTGGTATTCCCCCCCTCCCCCAGGATGTTAAATTTAATTACATTATTACTGAGCAGTACAGCTATAGTCATCTCTTGGACCAGATCCTATACTCCTCTTAGGACTAAATCAAGAATTACCTCTTCCCTTGTGGGTTCCAGGACTAGCTGCTCCAACCAGCAGTCATTAACGGTGTCTTGAAATTTTATCTCTGCATCCAGTCATGAGGTAGGATGTCAATATGGGAATAGTAAATCCAGTAATTGGGGATTTTAACTGTTTTTGTAATCTCTCTAATCTCCCTGAGCATTTCACCATCACCATCCTGGTCAGGTGGTTGCAAGAATATTCCTACTGCTATACTCTTATTATTCAAGCATGGAATTTCTAGCCATGGAGATTCTGTGGTAGTTTGATTAATTTAAGATTTACCACCTATATTTGACTCTACGCTTTCTTTCGCAAATATTAGCGCCACCAACTAGTATGACCTACTCTATCATTCAGATATATTTGGTACCCTAGTATTACCATGTCCCATTGATCATCATTCCATCACATTTCGGTGATGCCTATTATATCAATACCCTCAGGCACTCAAGTTCACCCATCTTATTATTTAGACTTCTTGCATTTGTATACTAACACTTATTAAATTTGTCAATATTTAGTTGTTTAAAGTAGACTACTTCTTTCCCAAAACAAGTAGGGAAGAAAAAAAGTGTAAATAGAGTGTCACGTGGCAACTTTGGGAATTCCAGAGTCAGACACATTTCTCAGATACTGCCTAAAACCAAGTGGAACTGGCCCACAGCTCATCTGGCATTACAACACAGGATTGAATACAAGCCTTTTAAACAATCTGAACAGAGCGTGATTCACTCCTGAACTTGTTCCTAAATGCCACAAGCAATCTGACATTAGCCAAATGATTCTGTCCAATCCAGGTAACTCAAAAACATCAAACTCAGGAAGTCTAATTATGCCTAGGGAAACTTGAGAGACTTTGGGGAAGACTGGGTGGGTATGCGTGCGTACTAACATGGATCAGAGTCTACACTAGAGGAAAGACCAAATCCATGTTCACCCTTGAAAAATAAAGCATTTGATATTATCCATCAAGGCAAACATATGCTGTGGGATGGAGCATGACAATCAGTTTAAGATCTCCAAGAAACAGGGTTTCTAAAAGATACACCAATGTATGTTGATTTTGGAGCTTGTCACTTCATCTGGCAGACAAAAGCAACTCTCCTGCAGACCAATAAGCCAAGGAAGAGCCAAAATGAATGTACTATTGGCAAAGACATGCCCTTGTGATCCAATACATCACACTGGTGTCTGAAGTGGTATGTTGGACAACATGGCCACAGTTGATAGAAAGCCAAGTCATTGATGAGCAGGTCTCACGATAAAATTGCTCGAAGTTAGGACATACTAATATGAATCTGAATTCTTTAGTCTTTTCCAGATCATGAGAACCAAATTTGTGTATGCAAGTTCTTTAGCTTCAATTTAAGGCCTCTTATTGAACCTTCCAAAGCCCTAAACTTTACACATTCTGTAAACTAACACATAAACCTAAACAAAACTAATTGGTTCAACTATATGCAATGATGGCAACACACAATCTTATCTTAATCCTAGATACAATCCTCAAAAAGTTACTTTTTCAGATAATATAAGCCATTACTGAATATGACAAAATGGTTGAGAGTAAATGAAACTACACACAACTTTTATCGGCTGCAGCTTTTTAATTTATCTTTACTTTTTGTAGACACTCCCTACAATCATTCAACTCACTCTGTGCATACACTGACTGACTCATGACAGATCCTTTCCGAGAGCACTTGGGGTAAGGGAAGTGCAACTCTTGCCACCTCTGACTGATGTTCAGATTGTTACTGTCACTCCTGACTCACCCTTCCGAAGTCAGAGTCAGATTCCTTCCTTCTAAAGATAGAAGCCATTGCTTCTTGACCTATCCTCAGAGGTTAAGAACAATAATTTTTACCCCTCCTCTTTGTAACAACTTTTAATGTACTTGAAAACTGTTATGTCCCCTCTCAGTCTTCTCTTCTCCAGACTAAACAAATCCAATTTTTACAGTCTTCCCTCATAGATCATATTTTTTAGACCTTTAATCATTTTTGTTGCTCTTCTCTGGACTTTCTCCAATTTGTCCACATCTTCCTTGAAATATGGCACCCAGAACTGGACACAATATTCCAGCTGAGGCCTATTCAGTATGGAGTTCAGCAGAAGGATTACTTCTCCTGTCTTGCTTACAACACTCCTGCTAATACATCCCAGAACGATGTTCACTTTTTTTTGGTAGTAGTGTTACACTGTTGACTCATTTAGCTTGTGATCCACTATGACCCCCAAGATCTCCTTCTGCAGTACTCTTTCCTAGGCAGTCATTTCCCATTCTGTATGTGTGAAATTGATTGATCTTTCCTAAAATGGAGTATTTTGCATTTGTCCTTATTGAATTTTATCCTATTTACTTCACACCATTTCTCCAGTTTGTCCAGATCATTTTGAATTTTAACCCTATCCTTCAAAGCACTTGCAACCCCCTCCCAGCTTGGTGTCATCTGCAAACTTATAAGTGTACTCTCTATGCCATTATCTAAATCACTGATGAAGATATCGAACAGAACTGGACCCAGGACTGATTTCTGTGGGATCCCACTTGATATTCCCTTCCCGCTTGACTGTGAACCACTGACAACTACTCTCTGAGAATGCTTTTCCAACCAATTATGCATGCACTTTATAGTAGCTTCATTAGGGTTTTATTTCCCTTGTTTGTTTATGAGGAGGTCATGTGTGACAGTACCGAAGCCCTTACTAAAGTCAAGATATACCACATTACCACTTACTCCCATCCACAAGGTTTGTTATCTTGTCAAAGAAAGCTATTAGGTTGGTTTGACATGATTTGTTCTTGACAAAACCATACTGACTGTTACTTATCACCTTATTATCTACTAGGTGTCTGCAAATTGATTGCTTAATTATTTGCTCCATTATCTTTCTGGGTACTGAAGGTAAGCTGACTTGTCTAATTTCCTGGGTTATCCTTATTCCCCTTTTAATAGATTGGCATGTCTGCCATTTCCACATTTTCTGTTATTGCTCCTCCCCCCCTCCCCCCACTAACGAGCCTATCCTGTCTTTTGTTTTCCTCTGGCTTCTAATGTATTGGTAGAATTTTTTCTTTTTATCTTTTATGTCTCTAGCTAGTTTAATCTCATTTTGTGCCTTGGCCTTTCTAATTTTGTCCCTACGTACTTGTATTTGTTTAAATATGTGCATAGTTCTCTTTCAGCCAAGTTACATTTATTTTAAAGCCTTTTCTCAAGTCAGCCCACATCGCCACCTGATCATTTCTGCTGCTTTCCGGTGAACATCATCCACTTCACCAATCTTTTGGGTAATGAACTGCTAAGAAATGAACACTATTTCCAAATAACGGTGGTTCAAGAGCTGCATCTCAAAATTTTGCCAGTCTTTTTGCTGCCATATTGCCCTACAAACGTGTCTCATTTGCTGAATCCTTTCAGCATTACTGCTTTCCAAATATCTCCCTTCTATTGAGTTTGTTTCTAAAATGTGTTGTGGCTCCTGGTTTTAATATTTTTGACTGTTTAAGAAAAGGCACGTGGTAAAACAGCATTTTCTTTTCCCACTTTCATCAGGAAAAATAAACCAGTCTGTGCTGAAAATCTTCAAGTTTTCATTTACTTCAGTTTTAGAAAATAGTTTTACAAAAATCCTTTCTGCTTACGTATCTCAAGGGGGCACTAATTTTTTTCTAACAAGAAAACGATGGTATGATATACAATTGAACCAATAGTCACTACTAACCACTGTAATGCTAACTACTGAAGGCTAAAGATTAAACATCTCATCTATCTATTGCCATCTGTACCTCAAATCAGAATGGTAACTTCAGTTGCTTACCTCATGCTCTGGCGAGAGATGTTCCATGTCAGTTCGTAAACACCTGAGTCCAGGCAAAAAGTGATTGACCATTAAATCCTCTGAAATAACTAGCAGGAAAGCAGTTAAGGCATTTAAAAAAATAATCATTATTTGATATTATATGGTTTTATCCCAAGACAAGATGCAAACAAATTACCTAACAAAGATATACTAACATTTATTCTAATTGTTGTGAAGTGTTTCACAGGTTAATTTTAGCAATTTGATATTAAGTGACCCAAAACAGAGTCAAAATGAGAATAATAAATTAAAGAATTAAATGTAAAAATATTTAGGGCCTGATCCTGGATAACAGGAGATATGTAGCACCAGGTTCAGAAGAAGATAGTGAGAAGGAAAAAGAATGGAGGCGAGACAGGGCTTAAAATATTTTTACTATGATCTGGTTCCCTGTATCAAGTTTATTAAACATGATACAACACAAAAATAAAATAGTTTAAGTGTCTGGAATTTAACTGGAACAGTCCATTGCCATCAAAAACTCTTTTTATTCCCTATGTTATTTTCGTAACAGGTATGACAAAAAGAATAGTATTGGTAAATATATATTATATATATATACGGAAAAGTACCTGAATCAATCTATGTCACTACTATCATTTTGTCAAAAGGATGCTGAATGAAGGGGAATTGAGGATGGAAGGCATTTAAGCATGATATATCTACACAATTATCTTCGGGGTTCTTCCCTATCTCAAAAGCATATTTAAAAAAAAATTATAAAAATCTCAGGTTTTGAAAAATAATTTTCACTTCTATCTATTGTGAATATCTGCTTTTTAGATTATTGAGAAACCTCCCATACTATTACTACTACTCCAAGGGAGCAAGCTATTTTATAATTCCCAAATATTAAAAAACAAAAGGATGAAAACAGTTAAAACTATAACCACACAAGGATACAACAACAGGAAAGAGCACTATAGGCTTCAAACAGATGGGTTGCAATGTCCAGTCTCTTTGAATCCACAGACTGCTGGTTGTTGACCAAGGCTAACTTGTGTAAGTGCGGAATAACAACTGGAAGAGTAAATATTTGAGTCAAATTATTGTTTTACATTGACTTTCACAAACTGCCGTCCCCTCTCCCCCCCATATACACTAACTTGCAAAGAAATTTTTCTTTTTTCTGGCAGCTTTTATGATAAAATGATAAGCAATTCCCACCCTCCTTTTATGCAATAGTAATGGCACCATACAGTTGTTTAGGAGAAAAATACAATGTACTATAGCCTCTTGAAAAAGTATTTGTCAACAGTTGTTAAAAGAGTTATCTGATATAGAAACAAATATCAGAAGTATCTCAGCAACCAATGTATGGTAACGGCTGGTAAAATGGTGGCTTCTAGTGGGACTGCTAGTGGGGTTTCAATTACTATGTTGCAAATGTATTTCAAATAAAACAGCAGAATATTGGCTCCTGAATTTAAAAAAACCCACCAGTATTAAAAACACATTATATACATCTGTGAAATATGAAGAGTTGTAAATTTATAGAAAACATTTCTCAATATGAATTGATTCAGTATTATTGTTCGCATTCTGCTAATGCTCTCTATCAGTGTTACTCTATTAACAAACAGTAACCAACTTATGAAGTGTATTTCATATTTTGTTTTCAATTGTTATTTTTAGGTAACGAACATTTACTTAAGTCGCAACTTACATTCATCTCTGAATCTGGGCTCAGCATTAGGTCCAACTCTTCCAAACGTTTTTATGATCTCTGTCTGTAAAGAATGTTGGTCTTGATACTGAGGATCTTCCAGGAAAGACGCTAACTGCATTTTTACTCTTTCCAGTAGCTTAAATATTCACAAAAAAAGTAAAAGTTAACAAAAAAAAGTTTAGGTGTCAGAAAACTTCGGTCACTTACAGTATATTTCTGTTTCCTATCTATTTAGATAATTGTTTAAAATATTGATTTTTTTTGTTTGTTAATCTAGAATTCTTCTCTATTACAGGATATTTTAAACTCCTTTTCTGTGTCCTGCCTTTTAGGATACTATCACAATGTCCTACTTCTATATAGATTTGCCCAAAGGCTTCATTATTATATTTCCTCATCCCCAATGATTTTAATTCTTTTATTTAGTTAGAATTGAAGTATTAAATGCCCTATCAATGTTTTTAATATCAGAATTAGAGTGGTGAGAAATGGAGGGAAGGGATGTGGGGAGAACCAGAAGTAACTACTTTACAAATAATTAATGAAATAGAGAAAGCACATGGACAAAAAAGACTGGAAAAAAATTAATAAGCATTTTACATTATTAAAACAGATAAATATGTACAAACTAGAAATTTTTCTGCACTCAAACTTGAAAGGACTGAATAGAATTTAAAAGCATTCATATAAAAATTCAAGCAACATTCTCCTGGTCAGAGGTCTTCTATGGTAGGCTTCTGGATGACATATGTTACAGAGAGATTTATAATGGGAACAATTAATATACTTATTTCAAATAGTTAACCAAGGCCTTTTTAGCTAAATGAAATATATAATATGAATTCCTAACTACAAAGTTGCTACTTATCCCTCTTCCAAAAACTATACTTGTGAGTCATCACTGACTTCTTACTCACATTTCCTCAAAACACATTATTTTAGGATTTAAGAACATGTTGAAATTACAGGAAGAATGCAAGCTCTGCAGAAAGTTGTGTGCGCTTTTTATACCTCTTATTGTACACACACTAAGGAAAATGAAGAATACATCCTCCTGCTGGTAGATATTCCTAACTTTTGAAAAACCATAAAACTGTTAATCATATTAACCAACATTTTTTAATCTATCAGTTTAACACCAAAAAAACTATACGAGCAATTAAAGTATTGCTCAAATAGATTTAATTGTTAGCTGCTTAAAGGATTCTAATTAGCATTTTAAAGTTAAATAAAAACCACTTATTTTTTGTGCATGACTTTAGTGCTGGATTACCAACATCTGTTAGCTAATTTGTCACCTATTTTCTTTTCTGTTAAATCCACTTTTATGTTCTAAGTTATGCTCGGTCTTGTAAACCCAGGGTAAATAAATGTAATATTTATACTTTGACTACAACTGAATGGAGTTCACTCAGGAAAACGCCATAATGACTTCTTATCAATCCACCAAAATATCCACATCCTCATGTACTATTATTCTAAAGTTCTTTTTCAGAATGTTCTAAAACTCAGAATAAAACTATTATTGATTCCCAACTTCACAGTTAACTCCCATCAGGCTGATATTTTGGATTTCTGTGCTATAATGAGAAATTTCTTCATAAAGAGCATCACTGCAGAAAATCCTGAAGCCTAGCACAGAAGAATTAGCTAGCTTCTGCTTCTATTCTTTTATAAGACAGAGTTTTGTGACTGAAATAAGAATTTCTTCTAATAGTAAATCTATCGTTTTGCAAAAGGTAGAAAATTTGGAGATTTTCTTAAACATTGCTGTGAGAGAAACTTAATTTCTCTTGCTCACAGTTTGGCAGTAAGTTACTATACTTGTCAAACTCAACCGTCTGCTACATGATTGAGCAATAGCTTGACCAATGCTTAATAGTTCAGTTTGTTTATGATATGCAGTATTCCTACCTCTCTCTGAGTAACTGTTTCCATGATGGTACCAAAAGCCGGAATTGTGGCTATCCTTACAGAGCTATAAGAAGAGAAAAAAAATCCTTAAGCAGTGTTTAACCTTAAGAATGAATAGAGTTAAAAGTAATGAAAATTCAAAGTTAGTACTTTAAGATACATTAGTTTCTAGCAGTGACAAAAGAAAAAAAAATAAGCAGATGAGGAAAAATGCTCAAAAGACTTGATTAACTCAAGGTCTCAGTCTGAAACTCACAATTCAGGATCACTGGACAAGGTAACAAGGGCCGGAGCAACCCGCTTGTCAACTAAGGCTTCACTCATGCCTCGAAGAGTCAGCTGTAAACCAGTCAACATGCAATAAAAAATGGTTTGGTAAACTGGAAGGAGAACTGGGTTAGCTGTGACTGAGGATGGGCAGGCAGACTCACGGGCCTTTGTTGGTTTAGTCACTCACACAAGACATTAAAATGGTCAAAGCTCTTTGTTCATGCTCTGGCACTTACTGGTAACAACCTGTTAGTGAGATTAGCAAAAGCATCCCTCCACATCTTGGAAGAAATATCACATCAGTATGCTGGCCCTTGAAATGTGTACACAGGCACTATACTTCTACAATTACTTACCAGAGATTATGTGGTAGATTTAACAGATTATTTGGTATTTCAATATTTTGAGTCTTGTTTATGTATTTTCCCTAAACTAACTATGGAAGCACTATAAGGAATGTTTACCACATTTGATTCACTGCAATAAGATTGATAACTAAAATCTGCAGGAGTTGACTGCAAATATATTAAACATTAACATTTGAACATTTATTTATTCAAGGGAATTAATGTACATGTGTAACAATTTTCAATTTAAAATTAGTTTTCTGTAATTTTACTATCTCTTAGTTATTGCCAAAATAATTTTTACTTTTAGATACTGCAGTCCATCTAGTTTTTACCTGCAACTGAAAGGGACTCATTTTAAATGCAACATGCTTTTTTCAATTAGAAAGCTTTTGTCACTGGATTATTAAAGAAAACTGATGGTTATTTCTTGACAAACATTAAGAGGGATGCTTAATGTATAAGGTAATCAGTAAACTTACATTTCAGGATCACTGGAGAGAGTAATGAGAGCAGGAACAACTCTCTGAGCTACCAGAGTTTCATGTACCCCCTTCACCAACAGCTGAGTTGTCAGAGTAGGGGGGTATCACAGGTGATGCACGGAAAGAGTGAGCACAGTATCATGGGAAGAAGAGTGGCACAACCAAGAGAGAGAGAGAAAGAAAAACACAAAAAGCAAACCAAAATTAGAAGCTAAGCAAATACAGCTACACTAGTGCTTTATATATGCAGAAGGCATGAAGAAAGCTCAACTGGCCTGGCAGTCAGTTCAAACCTGATGGAGGCTGTTCAAAGAAAGTGTCTTGGTTTATATATTTTCCAGATTTTTTGCTATTTTGAAATGCAGATGACCACTAAAGGAAACAGTCTAACCTGTAATTTACTTGTTAGACTGCAAATCATTTTAAATACCAAAGTGATGCAAATTTGAGTTTGACAATTCAAGCATAACTGAATGCAGTTCCAAGTCAATGGGATTATATTTCTTTGCTAATATATGACTGGCAGGTGCAAAATGAATTGCTTTGCCAGACTGAATGCATGCAATTTTCAAACACTAAACTGCAGCTGTAGGTCCACTACTATTAAAAACTGTACACTTTTTAAACTTGGCATAACAAGCAACTTCCCAGATGCCACTAGGCTTTCCTCATAATATTTTAGGAATACTTTAGATATTAGAGCCACCAAGAAGCGCATGTGAAAAATCCCAAACATCCTAAAAATCGTCCTTGCTGGTCCAGGCAAGTAAAAATCTAATAATTAGTTACCTATCAGATTTTCAAATACTTCCTAATATGAAAACTATAGGTTTAATTATTGCAATAAATCCCAAATCCAAAACTGATGTGTATGAATACTTTTTCCTAAGCCCACAAATATCTGGAACTCCTTTCAGTTTAAAAGGTCCTTTTTCAGAAATAACTGTGCTGCTTGCTCAATGGGGTTTAATTTTGCCAAGTGGCAAACAGCTGCCTCTGTAAAAGTGTTTTATAAATGACAAATCCCAAACTTTCTTCCATGATTACTCAAATGGGTGTCTTATCTGCATTATTTAAAAGGTGGAAATATTGTTGATTTTCTTCTATCTTGTGCTCCACCTAAGAAAATTCACAATTTTATTTTATGTGCCACTTCCAGGTCATCAGGGCCCATGCCCGGGTCCCTGGCCAACTGAGGGCCCCTGGCAAAACAGGCAATCTCCCACCCCAATCCGCTCTGCCTGCCCAGAGCTCCAGCCCAGGAGCTGGGTTGGGGCACTGGGACTTACGCCGCTCTGCCCGGTACTCCAGGCAGGGAATGGGGTCAGTGCGTGGGAGCTTGGCCACATTCTGCCCGTATGATGCTCCAGCCGGGGAGCAGGGTCAGTGCGTAGGGGCTTGGCCATGCTCTGCCTGCCCGGTGCTCCAGCTGAGGAGAGGGGTCAGGGAGCGGGGGCTTGGTCATGTTCTGCCTGATACTCCCACAGGGGTTTGCAGGCGCTTGCCCCGCCCTGCCTCCTGGCTAGTGCAGCGGGTGGGCAGAGTGAGGCTAGCCCCCATGTCCCGACTCCATTTCCCCAGCAGGAGCACCGGTCAGGGGAAAGGGTGGGAGGCGGCGGCAGTTGGGGGGCTGGGGTGTAGTAGGGCCCACATAAAACCTTAATCCACCCTGGCTACTTCATAGCATATAAAATGCACAATGCTAAACTGTACCTCTTCAGTGAACTTTAATATCATTTAAATTTTCAGAAGATGAGTCAGAGATACCAGGTGCGTAAGGTAGTATCTTTGATTGGACCAACTTCTGCAGTTGGTCCAATCAAAGATATTGCATTGCCAACTTTGTTTCTCTAATATCCTGGGATTAACATGGCTACAACTACACTGCATATTTCAATGATATAGTAATTATTTCAACTTCTACGAAAATAGCAAATTAAATTTCTTGCTTTTACCAAATAGTGGCACCAGAGGACAGAGAAGGGCGATGTAGGTATAGGGCAAGTTAAACAATTTATAGCATACGAAGCACTGTTAAATACAGTCTGTTTCTGACCCTCAACCAACCCCTTGGGAACCCATTTCTGCATTTTGGTGTTTATCTCAGTACTTGGGTGCCAAGGAGCAGTTTGAGCCCATTTTAATTTAGACTCGAAAGCATTAAAAATTAAAGCTTCCAGAAACATTAGACACCTAAACTTTATTTTGAAAGTTATAATTTTTATCAGGAGACATTCTGTCTTTTCTAATGAGTTTTATTTTTAACCCAACTAGACGAGTACCTACTAAGTTACTACTTGGAATTATGGTCCCAGTACACTAGGCTCCACCAATATATACAGTAGCACAGTGGAGAAAGTGGATCACAGTGAAAAACCCGGAAGGCAATCTGAACTAGCAGTGTTTTTTTGTTCAACTTTTATAGGATGATGATGCACGGAACAGTCTAGGTCATTGCAATATTGGTTCACTATGCCCACAATCCCCACCCACCTCTCAACCGCTATAATCTCCCCAAATTCTCCCTGTTTTCAAAATTATGAATTAATCCCCGTTAAAAACATTTCTCTGGACAGATATGACTACTTTTCAAGCAGCAAAGAATCCTGTGGCACCTTATAGACTAACAGACGTTTTGGAGCATGAGCTTTCGTGGGTGAATACCCACTTCCTCAGATGCATGCAGTGGAAATATCCAGGGGCAGGTATATATATGCTAGCAAGCAAGCTAGAGATAATGAGGTCAGTTCAATCAGGGAGGATGAGGCCCCGTTCTAGCAGTTGAGGTGTGAAAACCAAGAGAGGAGAAACTGGTTCTGTAGTTGGCAAGCCATTCACAATCTTTGTTCAATCCTGAGCTGATGGTGTCAAATTTGCAGATGAACTGAAGCTCAGCAGTTTCTCTTTGAAGTCTGGTCCTGAAGTTTTTTTGCTGCAGGATGGCCACTTAAGGTCTGCTATAGTGTGGCCAGGGAGGTTGAAGTGTTCTCCTACAGGTTTTTGTATATTGCCATTCTTAATATCTGATTTGTGTCCATTTATCCTTTTCCGTAGCGACTGTCCAGTTTGGTCGATGTACATGTATTACCTCATTATCTCTAGCTTGCCTGCATATATATACCTGCCCCTGGAAATTTCCACTACATGCATCTGACGAAGTGGGTATTCACCCACGAAAGCTCATGCTCCAAAACGTCTGTTAGTCTATAAGGTGCCACAGGATTCTTTGCTGCTTTTACAGATCCAGACTAACACGGCTACCCCTCTGATACTTGACTACTTTTCAGAATCCCACTTGGTTAATCTCTGAAGTCAATGATGAAATAGTGGGAGAAAATTGTCTTTCCAAGGATGTGCAGTAGTAATAAAATGAGGCCTGGATCCTATATTTTTGAGCATTTTGCAGATCTATTAAACACTGGGGGTGAAGGTGGAGGGTTTTGAGTCCAAAAGGAATTCAGGATAATTTGTACACATTACAGCCACAGAGGAAAACTAACTAGGCTAAATCCCACAACTTTCGGCACTGGTTATTCTCCATTCGGTATGAACACTGTTTCTTTAATCTAAAATTTGATTTGATTTTCAACACTAAAAAAAGTTCCCCAAAGCACAAAAAAAATACGAGGTTTCCAACTACATAATTACTTCTCTGATTATTTACTATGAGGTCAACTGAAAAAGTCACTGAAATGCTCATCTTAAGTACAGCTCTTTAAAAATGGCCACTGTTTGTTGAATTAAGATTAGCCTACTTTTGGTCAGTGATTAGATGACCATTTTCCCATTTAATGAACACACAATATTAATTTTTTACTTTTAATTCCTATATTTTGTGAGCTAATATAAAACCTGAATTTTCTTTACCCACGGCAGCCTTTTTTTTTTTAAATGGTCTTGAGGCAATATACTAATTACAACAAAAAGCTTGGGACTGACATTAGTGAAGCGATAAACATGATCTCAGTTCCATCACAATTTGAGCAATACTTCCATTAAAATATAATAAAATATATTTTTGACCCGAAGGTAAAAGAGGCTCTCTTTTACAATTTATATTTGAATTATAACTGTTCCTGAACGAGAACCTATCATACAGACCAACAAAGCTCATAACCCAACTCTGCATGAATAGTGTTCAAACCAGCACAAGTCCAATTTGGGTTAACACTCAAAACTGAAAAATACTGAAAAAATGTTAACAATTAAAAGCACAGAAAAGCAGAAAGGAGGAAGCCAAGTAATATTCAGCACATAAATTCACACAGTGAGACTAACACAATATTTTGATTTTTACTCCGTATTTTAATTCCTTTATAGATCTACTTATCGTAGATGTCTACACTTACTAAGCCTACAGAGATGAAACACAGAACTCTCAGTCCAAGGAGAGTGGGGTGGATGCTAAGGTCGCTTTAGGTCACCTTCGTACTCTCCCAATCCTCAACTGCTGTTGGGGCCCTCGATGTAATTTGGACAGTCCTAGAGGCCTGTCCAACTTACCGCAACCTTCCAGGGCTGCCCCATGGAACACAGCACTGCTCAGAACCTCAGCAGTGCTGTATGCAGTGGTCTGGCCCCTGTAAACCTGCTCTCGTTCTGGCAAACCAGGGCTTGAGACAGGGTCCTCAGAAGGCACCTTACTGTTTTCCGCAGTGCCTGTGCCAAGGCAATCTTTCAATGGCCAAAAATCAGGGCTCTGAGGATCCATTTATCTCACTCCAGCCCTCCTACGCAGAGTAAATATATCAGAGCAAGGATGAAGATCTCACCCCAAATGTTTATGTGAGAATGCAAGGTCTACTTCAGGGGTTGGCAACCTTTCAGAAGTGGTATGCCAAGTTCACTCTAATGTAAGGTTCTGCATGCCAGTAACATATTTTAACGTTTGTAGGTCTCTCTGTCTATATTATATAAACTATTGTTGTATTTAAAGTAAATAAGGTTTTAAAAATATTTAAGAAGCTTCATTTAAAATAAAATTAAAATGCAGATCTTATCAATTTAGTGTGACCCTTGCCTGGGATCCTTGTCTGGGATTCCAGCCACCAGCCCCGCTCAGCCCGCTGCCGGTCTGGGGTTCCATTCTCTCAGCTATAAGCAGGCTGAGTGGGCTGGTGGCGGGCTAAGCAGGGCTGGCAGGTGACTGAGTAGCTCAGTCCGTGTCCTGTCTGGGGTTCTGGCTGCCGGTCTCTTGCCAGTTGGGGTCCCAGCCGCCAGACCCGCTCAGCCTCCTGCTGGCCTGGGTGAGCAGCACCCCAGGCTGGTAGTGGGCTGAGGGGGGCCAGCAGCTGGACCTCAGACTGGTAGTGGGCTGAGTGGGACTGGTGGCTGGAACCCCAGACAAGGATCCCAGGCCCTGCTCAGCCTGCTGCCGGTCTGGGCTGAGCGGAGCCGGCTGCCAGGACCCCAGACCCCTGATCAGCCCGCCGCCACTCTGGGGTTCCGGCCGCTGGCTCCTGCCAGCTGGGGTCTCAGCTGCTGGCCTGCTCAGCCTGCTGCCAGCCTGAGGTTCCCTAGGGGTCCCCAGGCCAGCAGCGGGCGCTGAGTGGGGCCAGTGGCCAGGACCCTGGCTGGCAACGGGGCAGCAGCCGGAACCCCAGAGCGGCGGTGGGCTGAGCTGCTCAGCCTGCTGCGCTGCTCAGCCTGCTGCTGCATGCCATCAAAAACTGGCTAGTGCGCCGTAGGCTGCTGACCTCTGGTCTACTTACATGCTATTGACAGTTAGGAAATGTTGATATAATTAAAAAAAAAAAAAAACACAGATTTTTTTTTTTATATTTAAGGAAAATGTCTGCAACAGCATATGCCCGGCAATTCAGGAGAAAGTTCCCCTCCCACTATCATTTGTTTTACTGTCAGACAAAATAGAGACTGTTCAAAAATCACTTATTTTGCCCCTCACTTGGGGATGGGAAAAAACATTACAGGTTCAGGCCACAGCCATCACGACTGAGGTCTTTCAAAGATGTTGCCAAGGGCCTCCAGCAAGCAAAGAGAAGTGAGATTCCAATATTCCAAAAGGTAAGATAAGCAGAATGATCGTATAACATTTGAGACTATCTGAAAGTGCTTTAATGGTGGGCATCTGTATCACCATTTTACAGACAGGGAAACTGAGGCACAAACTGATCAAGTGACTTAATTAAGGTTGCATAGGCAGGTCTTTTGGCCCCCAATCCAGTGCCAGAACCACGCTGCTTGCTGCTTCACGCTGGCTTAGAAGTTGAGTTCTAAAAACATGTTTATTATAATAGCACATAGAGGGTGGGTCCCTACCACAGTTGTGAGCCCATTGGTCTAGGTGCTGTAGATGCCACCCCATTCAGTATAATACATTTACACCAAATGGAACAGCAGGGATTGCAGGGGTATAATTGAGGATAAAATATGACCCCAAAGAAAAATATTTCATATACTACTTGCCTTTTACTAAAGGCGTTAGTGAGAGAAAAGTATTAATAGAAGCATTATATTGGCTGGAGATGAGCTATTTATATTAAAACTTGCCTATGATTTAATTAAATTCTTTGCTACTCAGAGCAGATTTAGGCTCTGATCCTGCACCTGGATCCAAGTGTGCAAATCCCTGCATTCACGTGGAGAGCCACATATACTGCAATGACACAAAGTAAAATACCAGAGTCTCATGCATAAGGAATGAGTGCGATTATAAGAGAGATAAATACACTTTTCAGGTGTGCAAAGCACAAAAGTTCTTGTACTTTCAGCAACCGAGAAAAGATATATTGGGACATCCTACTGTATTTTTTTACTTCTGATATTTTTAGATTTGATGGCTAAGGAGATAGTAAACAAATTCAGGCAAACTTAGAGGCTCTATAGAATCTCTATAAATTTGCACAGTAGGAAAACAGATGTGGAGAGCTCACAAAAGTTACTCTATATCTTCATGTGACAAATATAAAACTATAAAGCAATCTATTATGAATACTATTGACGATGCGTATTCTTTTCTCTCAACAGCAGGCAATGACAGAAATTGGCTTACAATACAATTCTGAAGCATTAGAGCAGGGGTCAGCAACCTATGGCACGCGAGCCTTTTTTTAATGGCATGCGACTGCCTGCTGGGACTCAGCGTGCCATTAAAAATCCTGCCGACACAGCAAGCTGTAGGGTCCGCACTCCCCGGCCAGTGTCCGGCCGAGCGCAGCAACCCACCGCCCCCTCCTTTGCCTTCCTTTGGATCCCTGCTGCAGCGCTGGGGGCAGCGTTTGCGTCCGTGGGGAGGGAGAGGCTACCCGCTTATCCGGAGCCCTGCTGCCACGCGTGCAGCACTCAGGGGCGGGGCTGGGCTGTGCACGTGCGTGAAGGCAGGGCTCCGGATGAGCGGGGAGTCTCATGGTAAGAGGTCCGGGGCCGGGGGTTGGGTAAGGAGTGGGGGCGGTCAAGGGACAGGCAGCAGGGTGGGTTGGATGGGATCCCGGGGGGGGAGTGGTGGTTAGGAGTGGGAGTCTCTGGAGGGGGCAGTCAGGGAGCAGGGGGGGTTGGATGGGGCATGGGAGTCCCGGGGTCTGTTAGGGGGTGGGTGTTGGATAGGGGTCAGGGCAGTCAGGGGACAGGGAGGAGGGTCAGGGGGGCAGTCAGGGTGGGGGGAGGTCTCTGGAGGGTGTGGTCAGGAGAGGGGAGGTTGGATGAGTCGGGATTTCTGGGGAGGCTGTCAGGAGGCAGGGGTGTGGAGAGGGGTTGGGTAAGCAGGGAGTGGGGTGGGGTTGTATGAGTCCAGAGTTCTGGGGGGGTCCTGTCAGGGGGTGGGGAGCAGTTGGATGGGACATGAGAGTCCAGGGGGTTCTGTCTGGGTGTGGGGGTGTAGGTAAGGGTTGGGGCAGTCAGGGGACAGGTGGGGAGTATGGTCCTAGGGGAGCAATCAGGGGACAAGGGAAAGGGAGGCTTAGACAGGGCGTGGGGTCCCAGGAGGGGGTAGTTGGGACTAGTGGGGAGGAGGTTGGGGTTCTAGGGGAGCAGACACCCAGCCTTCTGCCCTGAGCCCTGACCACCTCCCACACACACCCAGTCCTCTGCCCTGAGCCCTGCACACCTCCCCACACCCAGTCCTCTGCCCTGAGCCCTGTACCATCCTCTGACTCCTTCACCCCCCACCCATGACCCCAGCCCTGACTCTGGCACCCCCACACATCCCCAAGCCCCCCACATCCCATGTACCCTGCACACCCCCACCCTGAGCACCAAACGGGAACTCCTGCACCCCTACTCACATTCCCACCTGCACCCCGCACACCAAATGGGAGCTGCCCAGATAAGTGCCCCCACACCCAAACCTCCTGCCCCAACCCTGAGCCCCCTCCCTCATTTTAGCTCCTGGCCAGACCCGTCACCCCCAGTCCTGTGCTCGGTCCACTCCCACCCTCAGTTCAGTGCAGAGAGAGGAAGAGAATGGGCCAGAACCAGGAAGAAGGTAAGTAATCACTGTATGTGGGCAGGGCCGGGACCCCAGACCGGCAGCAGGCTGAGCGGGTCCAGCAGCCGGGATCCCGGCTGGCAGGAGCCAGCAGATGGAACCTCTGAGCAGCAGTGGGCTGAGCCGCTCAGCCCACTGCCAGTCTGGGGTCCCGGCTGCTGGCCCCACACAGCCCGCTGCCAGTCTGGGGTTCTGACTGCCAGACCCTTCCCAGCTGGGGTCCCGGGAGCAGGCCCCACTCAGCCCACTGTTGGCCTAGGTGAACAGAACCCCAGACCAGCAGCAGGCTGAGGAGGCCAGTGGCGTAAAATCAACATTTTAATTTAATTTTAAATGAAGCTTCTTAAACATTTTGAAAGCCTTGTTTATTTTACAACACAACAATAGTTCAGTTATATAATATATAGACTTGTAGAGAGAGACCTTCTAAAAAATATTAAAATGTATTACTGGCACGCGAAACCTTAAATTAGAGTGAATAAATGAAGACTCGGCACACCACTTCTGAAAGTTGCCGACCCCTGCATTAGAGTATAGGAATAAGGTTATGAATATAGTTAACCTGTGAATTATGCCATCAATGAAATAAGTGTGTTCAAGGTGCAAAAAGAAAAATGGATCAACAAAGTTCAAGATGCGCATGCAAAGCTTACATACAGACTTATGCAAGAACATTTCCTAATTTGACAAGGTATATAAAACTGGTTTGAACAGTTCAGTACTGAAATGATTTCTCATATCCAATCAATATTTTTCAGCATGCAAAGATCAAATGTAATATTGAAGTCAGCAGCAGAACAAAGATGAACACACAAATTACTATAAAAATGTCTTGCGAGCAGTTGATAAAGCACCAATGTTGTTTAATTAACTTGAATATGCAACAGATGCAGAACCAAAACTGTCCAACACAATAACTTGCTGCTCCATCACACAGTACACAACCTATTCAGAACACAATACATACATTCAGATACTGAGATGAATATATATTTTAAATACACTGCAATTTCAGGCTCCATGTAACAGAGTTTTGATACTCACTTACCTCAAACATTCTAGCAGCTGTGCATCGAACAAGAGCTGAAGTATGAACAACTCCATACCACAGTACAGTTAACAGCAGTTCATGGTATGCTGGGTTTGCACTAAAAGAAAATAAAAGTCAAGCTAACACTGTGTGTAGAGTTGGTATGATTACAAACTACAAAGGCAGTCCTCAATGGCATGTAGAAATGTGCACTCTTTAAAACACTTAAACTTCAAAAACATTCATTTGTGCAAGTCTTTTTTTAAGAATCAGCTTTACTGATGGTGGTGGGGAAATGGGCTGTATCATGCAATTGATCCTTTGAAAACAAATGACAGGAAAGCCACTTTGTTCTGAATGATTTACATTGACAAAAAATGTATGAGTGAGAGAAAGTGGGCTAGGTAATATCTTATTGGACCAACTTCTGTCTGTGAGGCAGACAAGCTTTCAAGCTACATAAGGCACAAACAAAACATTTATTGCAATGTTCAAATATAGAATACATTCTGGCTTAATCATACAGTGGATACTGGATTTACCACTTTTTAACTTAATCAAAATGTAATTCACCTGACCTTTTGTTGCAATTATACTTATAACTGAAAGTACATTATGAAAACTTTTGTAATTATTAACCCATTTAAAATTAATTCCATCTTATGTACTTTACCCCAGTTCCACAAAAGAAGCCTTCAGACTATTAAGAGGCGCATGTGATAGTGAAAGCATAGTCATTACATCTTCTAAGAATCCAATTAACAGTTTGCGGTCTTCTTCCTAAAAGAAAGTATGCAACATTCATTTTAGTTTTATAAGTTATGCTATGACTTAAAGATTTAAGTAAGTTTAAAGGCAAGGGCATCACAGAATGGATAAAGAAAAATAATTTTAACTGACATGTATAATTAAATATTTAAAGGTTAGACAACCTAATATTCATATCCAAGAAAAAACCAATGATATTTTAACAAAACAAACGCAATTAAACAGTTTAAAGAATACTATCAAGGTATTTTTCATAGTTTCTGAAATATTTCTTATTGTCCATGTACTCTTATCCCTTTAAAAAGTATATGTAATTCATGTTTTTCTTTCAGAATGTGTGCTAGTGCACGCATACACACTTGTATGTTGTTCCAGGATTGATCAATACTATTATGGACCATTTAGCATATTAAGGACATGACAAAAGCATGCCTTAAATAGCAATGGGCAGAATGTAAGAGGTTTGGAGAGTTCAGATAAACAATAAGCAGATTAAGGGTGCATTAAGAGTGCCCTCTTCCTAGGGCTTGGACAGTTGCCATTGCCCTACTCTCTGACTGGATGGTTTGCATTTCATAATCTGACATATCTGTCAATTGCATTTGCCCTACATTTCTTTTAAATTGCTTGGTGGATACTAATTATAGCTACCCATACTCCTAACCAAGGTAACATTAACTTTTAATTTTATAAAGTGTATTTGAGAATTCCAGGCTGAATGAAGACTGAAGAGACTTCTTGTTTCTGGTTATGCAATACACGACTATATATTTCCAATGGAATAAATTCTAAATTAAGATGTAAAATGAGGAATGCAAAATGTTAACCTTTTTTTAATTGGGAAGTGGGGAACTAGAGAGGCATGTCAAAATGTTAAATGGCTTTCTTTACACCACTTTTTAAAAAAAATTAAAGGAGTCAATCTTAAATCTGTTCAATAAAATCTAAAATGTTTCACATCTTCCATGTACAAAGTTTTACTAATTTTGCAGACCATAGATTCATTTTTAATTTAAAACAGTTTCTACTAAGACTTGAGGTATTCTTAAATTGCCTTTTCATTAAAAAAGCAAAATAAATATGCTCTGGGTCAAGCAGTTGTAAGTGCTGTAACTACACATCAGAGATGTCTGACTGTCTGGCAATAAACCTGTACCACTCAGTGTACAATTTCATTATTACACTTACACACACACACACACACACACACACCCATACCCATTAGTGAGGTTGAAAAATCAAGCTCTGAAAAGTGGAGAGACCAGAATTAAGCTTGCTTAATTTGGTCCCCATATGCATTCTGGTATGGTGTGTCAGAGACTATCTTTTTGCCACAGGAACCCGGTCTTATGCAGTGCACAGAATGAATGCTGATCAATTAATGAGAAGCTATTCATTATTTCATTTTCTTCTCACTAGCCATGTATGGCCCCAAGCCTTACGTACGGCACATTATTTAAACCTTGCTCTGAAGACAGAATTATTAATTTGCTCATGGACTTTTCTATGGTGCTCATCCCTGTAGCACCTGAGTGCTTCATAAACATGTCTTCCCAATACCCTTGTGGGGAGCTGATGAATAGAGATTAAAGTCAAAAGTTGCCACTAATTTTGGTGCCCAATTGAAACATCTAGGACCTGATTTTTCAGCATACTTAGCATTTACTTCATATATTCAAAGCAGAGCTTCCACTGACTTTAGTAGCAGCAGTCAATGCTCAGTGCTTCTGCAAATCAGAGCCCTTCCCCCAGTCTCAAAACAGCCATCCAGAAATTGAGAAACAAAATTAGTGGCCATCTGTGAAGAGTTTGGTTTAAAAGAATTGCCTACCATCACTAAAAGCAAAGAAGCTTCTACTAAGCATGTGCAAACTGAGATGTTCCAAAGGATTATACCCACTAAATTTTCTCAGGAAGGGCAAAAGGCACATCCTTGACAAAGGCTACCATGCTGCCAAATTTCAAGTCCTTGCTTCAAAGCCAGGGGTGCTAGAGCTTTTCAAATAAAATGTCACCAGAGTTTTGTTTTGTTTTTTTAAACATGGGCAAAACAATGTCTTTTCCCTACTTTCATTCTTGGAAATGTCTGAATTGTTTTGGGTGAAATTTAAAAGAAAAAAGTCTGATGCAGATATTCAAAATGAGAAATAAGCCCAAATAGTTAAAAGTTGGCAGTTATAAGCAACTGAAAACAGAGTCTTATAAGGAGAAATTTTGGGCAACTTTAATAGATGGTGTTACTAGCTCTACCTATATAACATTTCTGAACACCATGGCTTCCTTAAATATTTGGAACTGCCTAGAGTTTTACCAGCAGCAACATACCACACTAAACCAACTAAATAATTCTCTGAAGTCCTTGGATAATAAAAATCTGCTAATTTGAATCAGTTTGCTGACATTTTTGCATTTAAACTTGACAGACAGTAAACTTTTAGATTAGATTAGATTAAAGATCTTGCTACATAACATTAAAGTTAAACATCCTCCTAATAAATGTACTTTTGCCTTGTGATCCCATGTTCTGATGTCCAAGAGTCACTTTATTCACTTTAACACTGTAAAAGACATTGTCATATGCTGTAAAGATTTTACATTTGGAATTAACTATTTTTTCTTAATATGGGAGAACTCAGTGAAAAATCAGAGACCAAGTCATCCAATAATCAATAAATAGAAAATAATGGAAAAAAATGCACAAGTCATGATAAATCAAGGATGCTGCTGGAGCAGATCTCATTCACTGAATAGCCAATTTGTGTAAAATTTAGAAAAACCCCTATTGTGGTCTTTAAAGGTGACTTGTATAGGATAAGAAAATGTGCCCTCTTTGGTTTCCTTATTATGTATAAAGTCTGGAAGGGTTCTTTCTCTGAAGAACTTCTGTACCTGATTTCAACCTTAAGAGCATCAAATATGGTCCTCGCAGTTTTGCTAGAGTATATTTTATGGATGACCCACATACGTATTAGGGGAGTTCTTAGCCCTTAGAATGAAGGGATGTATTCCTTAACAAGAGAGCTTTCTGCTCAAATATTTTAGTTAAATAGAGGTCAACAGAATACCTAGAAGAATTCTAGTTTATCTGAAGAAAAAAAGTCACATCATCTCATTCAAATGTTACTTCCTCCCATGATATTGGTCATAAACTGAGACATCTAAGCCACTTCTACACTACAAAAATGTAAAATCCCCCTATCTACAGCTTTTGCCACTGGTTTAGCTGACTTAATATTTGTACTGGTGGGACCTTGAGTGTGGAAAAAACCTCCCTCAACAGGGCCTGTTTTTACAACTGTTTTGACTGAACTGGATTTCAAAATTGACTGAAGGACTGTATACACAGTTGTTTGGGAGTCTTGTGCATGCTAGCGCTCTCAATCAATGCTAAACATCCTTTCATCTGAAACTGCTATCACACAGACTGGAATTTATTTTGGGAAAATTTCTCCTGTGGAGACATGGCCACAGTCACCCTAAAGTTTTCAAGGACAGAAAAAAACCCAAATTTCCAAGGTTAAAAGAAAAAAAAAATCCTCCTTATTTTGAAAAAACCCTTTCAATTCTTTTATACATGATAAAGCAGCTGAAAAAAAGCTATAAGAAATCAAAATTTCTTCTTTATTTACCAACACCGAACAAAAATACCATGGTTATCCAATTATAAATCAATCTTTATTCAGATGCTACTACAAATTACCGGGCTTTTGCTGTTCATATCAGAAATCCTCTAAGATACTTATCATGGTAATCTGTCCATTTTTTTTTTACAGTCTGAAGTTTTATTTACATACAGTAATTTATTCAAAGGGCTGCAGAGTGAGTTCTACATTTTAATACTAAATTAAAAAAAAAATCAAATCATTCTTACCTGAATATAGCATGTAAGGACACCGGTTGCATAGATGGGTACTGTGGCTTTTGTTAGTACCCCATTCCCTGCAGTGGAATCTAAAAGTCATTGATACATTGTATCAGAAAAATTTAAAACAGAATTCCTTATCTTGCAATTACTTACTTTTGGGCAATATTCACCTTTAAGGCATATTCACCTTTAAGAGTGATTCATTAAGTTTACATGTTCAACATTTTGACAGCATACAAAGAGGACTACATTTGAGATCTATGTTTAAGCAACATTCTAGGCTTGACAGAAGAAAAATAATGGAGAGATACAGTTGCTTTTGTAAACAATTCCTACATTAGGGAATTTATTGAAAATTCTTCCCCATGCTCATGTCAGCTCAGCGTTAGCATAGATGGTCCAGCAGGCATTTTCAACAATGGACCAATTAAATAAGGCACATCTAATCAAAATGGTGTTGAAAACAGCTGCTAGAGTCCATGATCCATCTACATTAGGTAACTCAATGTTACCAAGCGTGGTGAAGCTGAACTGGTGTTAGTAACTGTGGGAAGGTTTGGCATGTAGCTCAGTAGCAGCATTAACAATTTATTTTAAGGTGCACAAGAGCGTTCAAACAGGTCAAAATACATTAGACAGTTCTGGCTGCAGACTCACGCCAAGATATTAAAAAAATGGGTGCCTAAAATTATCCTTAAATCCTTATTTAGTCACTAAGGAAGTGACCTGATTTTCAAAAGCACTGAGCAATCAGTTTCCTTTGGCCTTTCAATTAAAATAGACAGTATTATACAAATATTTATTTTCATTTTAAAAACATAATTAAGGCAGCCATGTCAATTTAAAATGAATTTTACTTTCAAAATAACTTCTGCTTACAGACTTCTTCTTTGGTTAATATTAAATCACTTTTACAGACCGATTCCAGAGACAAGTAATATACAAATTTTTCCTCAGTTCAGGCTGAGCTTGATTTTTATTCATGTTAATAAAAATGAATGTGCTACTCACCGATGTTTTCCTCAGATAGTCTTAAGATTTCTTGGAACTGCGGTTTTACCTACAGAATAGATGGGTACCCAATTTAAGCAAATCTGTAACAAGTTTCAGTTTATTTATAAAAGAGGTAAAGACCAGAGAAACAAAAATTTTGGAGACACTGACAGAATACTTCGGAAGTTTCCCCAAGTTTTATCAAAACTCAAGGAAAGTGTAATCTCACGAAACCAAGTCTTACACTGAGCACCTGATATTAAATGAGGGGGTAAACACCATCAATCATTGACTTTGAAGGCATAAGGCATTCAGCAATGTGCAGGACCAGGCTCTATTTGATCCGCACAGTACCACAAAAATTATGCTTACTGCAAAAGCTGGGGCGGGAGGATTTACAAGTTGTACAACGCAACACAAGTATATTGGTGGATTTCCCTGAAACTTCCCCAAAATTTTCTTCCCCCAGCATGTGATGACAATTTACACCAAAAGGCTTTACAAGTTTAGAGTTAATGTCCAAAAGTGACCTTACACTAGAACCTGGAATTAACCTTCTTTATGGAGACTCTTCTTACGGCTCCAAAATACTTGTGTCAGTCTTTGTAAATACTCCTTTAAAAGACTGAAATAAATTCAGTGCAAACATTCACTGTAAAATATTTTTTAAATGGACAATTATTTTTTCAGCTGATCTTCACATATCTCTAAAATTTTACTGAGTAATTATAATCCTTTAAAATGTTGTTATTCTTTGTTGATTTTCAGTAGACCTTGCCTTGCATTCCTTAAACTTGTTGAACAAGGAGAATACTTAGTTTAAATCAACAATCCAATATGAATGAAAGGAGGACATGCAGATATATGTGAATAAGATTTGGCACACAAAATGTACTGTATAACGTACTACATACACTAAAGGAAAACTGATAACATATTTTACTGAAATTAGGCCAGAGTCTCCAGCCCAATGTGTCCACTAAGGAAAAGTAAGTAGTGTGTCAGTGGGCTCCTCCCCATTTCAAGTTGGGTAGAATGGCAATCTGGGAACAGAATCCCTGCCTATAGTATGAATAAAGAGACATCATGAAAGGTGAGAGACAAATGGAATCCAAGATGAGTGGAGAAAGAAAAAAACAGAATGTGGCCAAGAGCAGGTTTAAGACTGGTAAGTGAAAATGTGTCAGTGATTTTCGACCCTGGAATGAAATATTGTAACTCATATCTCATGTATGCACATAATGTAAATATGATGCTGTATTATTAGTTATTTCTATATTTAATTAATCTAAGCTAGATACAGAAGAATTCTATTACCTTAGTGTTTGTGAAAATTTTCCCAAATGTCCTGCAAAGCCGCCAGAAAAACCTGGAGAATTCATGGACGCAGGCAGTTGAGGCAACATTGATTTTGCCAACTATTTCTATAAGCTGTGGTAACCTAAAAGAGGAAGTAGCAGCACATTAAAAGTTACTCTGCACATTTCCTTCTCTGTGATTTCACTTCACCCTACAAACTGACTGCACTTTATATATCATTGATATTCTTGATGATTGCCAATTTTAATCCCAGCAAAACAATAACATTAGCAGTTGAGACAATCCCTGCTAGAATTCCCTTTGTTTGGGATAGTGGTGTATTATCTCCCAGGAGCATTTGGCATTTGAGTTTCAAAATACCCCCTTTTATTGTGGAATATCATATTCTGCAAGTGTCTTAAAATGCAAGAAGCCTCACTCCCTTACATAATGATGTCTTTCTAGATCAGCACAAAGAGGAAATCAACTTTTTGGTACAAATACTATTAATCTATGAACACATTAAAGGCTATATTTTTTCCAGAACGAATCAAAGAATGGAATTCTAGAGTTTTTAGGTATGCAAAGTATACAAAAATGTCAGTTAAATATTAAGATAATGCAAAGAACCTCAACTTTTTACAAATAACTGTTTAGAAGGCTTGAAAGTTTTGTATTAGGAGCGCAGGAAAAACAGATACACTCACAGCTGATTGACAACCCATAGCAAAGTCTCCCAGCCTGTGGTACCCTCAAGTTCCAGTTGGTAATCATAAAGCTGCAGCAGCACCGCTAGCTGTTCACGGCTTCCAATGATAGTAGCCACATCCTGAAGAGGTGAGACAGGCCGAGGGAATCTAGTCACTGTAACAGAAGACGACAAAACCATGTGTTAAAAAAGAGCAAAAGATAACCTTGACGTGATGTCAATAATTAAAAATAGTAATTATTAATTTGAACTTCTACAGCATGTTCCATCTAAGGCTAAGTGCTTTATAGAAATAAATAGGTCAAGTCTAAGTCTTAAAGGTAGGTGGGGATTTTACAGATGGGGAAACAGAGGTAGAAAGTAGAGAGATTAAAAAATTCTCCAAAGATCTCATAGCAAGTCTGTGGAGGAGCAAGGAATAGAAAACTGGGTCTTCTGATACCCTGTATTATGCTTTAAATCACAAGACTATTCCCTTCTTTCCATATTAAACTGAAGGGAATTCTATGTTTTTGATCACTAAACTTCTTCTGACGTTAAAATTCATCCATTTACAAAACATAAGAGAGCTAAAAGAATTCTGGAGGTACGTCTATGAACCTAAGACAATATTTTTAACATAATGGTTATGGATTATATTAACTTAATTTTGTTTTTATACTCTCAAATCCCTATAAAACATATATAACGCTACCTTGCAAAAAAGTTCAACAAGGACATGTCCCCCTATTGCTGAATTCACCCAAAAAGAACACACTTGTGATTCCATCAGAAGTTACTAGATCAATGGAAATTGCATACATGAGATTTTTCCTTTATGCATGCAGTGTTGTTGTAGCCATGTTGGTCCCAGGATATTAGAGAGAAAGTGGATGAGGTATTATCTCTTATTGGCCCATTGGATCTCCTAACTTCTATTGGTGAGAAAGAAGCTTTTGAGCTCACCTACCTTGTGTGTCTAATTTTCTCTTTACGTAAAAGGAGAAATTGTCACTCTAGCTAAATTCTGAAACTTTATAGTATTCTAGGCTTAGACAGGAGTGCCTTAGGGTATGTCTACACTACAGGATTACTCCGATTTTATAGAATTCAATTTTTGGCAACAGATTGTATAAAGTCGAGTGCATGCAGCCACACTAAGCATATTAATTTGGCGATGTGCGTCCACAGTACCGAGGCTAGTGTCGACTTCTGGAGTGTTGCACTGGGGGTAGCTATCCCATAGTTTTCACAGTCTCTCCCGCCCATTGGAATTCTGGGTTGAGATCCCAATGCCTGATGGGGCAAAAAACATTGCCGCGGGTGGTTCTGGGTACATGTCATCAGGCCCTCCCTCTCCCTCTCCCTCCCTCTCCCTCTCCCTCCCTCCATGAAAGCAATGGCAGACAACTGTTTCGTGCCTTTTTACCTGTGCAGATGCCATACCATGGCAAGCATGGAGCCTGCACAGCTGACTGTCACCATAAGTCTCCTGGGTGCTGGCAGACGTGGGACTGCATTGCTACACAGCAGCAGCTCATTGCCTTTTGGCAACAGATGACGACTTTCAGGCCTAATGCACTGTCATCATATAAAGATGGGAGTGACTCAGCCATGTCATTTCCCATCTTCTGCTGAGCACCCAGGAGATGATGAGAGCTAGCAGTCGTAATGGAGCATCTTCTGCTAAGCCCCCAGGAGATGACGATGGCTAGCAGTCATACTGCACTGTCTGCTGTCAGCCTAAGATGTAAAAGATAGATGGAATGGATCAAAACAAGAAATAGAATAGATTTGTTTTGTATTCATTTGCCCCTCCCATCCCTCCATGAAATCAACAGCCAGCTAAACCCAGGCTTTTGAGTTCAATCCTTGAGGGGGCCATTCTTTGTGACAGTTGTTCGTATTTCTCCTTGATGCAAAGCCTCTGCCTTTGTGGATTTTAATTCCCTGTAACCCACGTTGTCAGTCGCCCCTCCCTCCGTCAGAGCAATGCAGACAATCATTTCGTGCCTTTTTTCAGTGCAGATGCCATACCACGGCAAGCATGGAGCCTGCTCAGCTCAAAGCAGCAGTGATGAACATTGTAAACACCTCATGCATTATCGTGCAGTTTATGCTGAACCAGAACCTGCAAAAACCAGGCGAGGCAGCAGCGACAAGAGTGATGAGGACATGGACACAGAATTCTCAAACCGTGGGCCCCGGCGCTTTGGAGATGGTGTTAATGGGGCAGATTCATGCCGTGGAATACCCATTCTGGGCCCGGAAAACAAGCACAGACTGGTGGGACTACATAGTGTTGCAGGTGTGGGACGATTCCCAGCGGCTGCGAAACTTTCGCAATGCGTACGGGCACTTTCATGGAACTTTGTGATTTGCTTTCCCTTGCCCTGAAACACCAGAATACCGAGATGAGAGCAGCCCTCACAGTTGAGAAGCGAGTGGCGACAGCCCTGTGGAAGCTTGCAATGCCAGACAGTTACCGGTCAGTTGGGAATCAATTTGGAGTGGGCAAATCTATTGTGGTGGCTGCTGTGATGCAAGTAACCAAAGCAATCACTAAGCTGCTGCTACCAAAGGTAGTGACTCTGGGAAATGTGCAGGTCATAGTGGATGGCTTTGCTGCAATGGGATTCCCTAACTGTGGTGGGGCGATAGATGGAACCCATAGCTCTATCTTGGCACCGGAGCACCAGGGCAGCCAGTACATAAACTGCAAGGGGTACTTTTCAATGGTGCTTCAAGCACTGGTGGATCACAAGGGACATTTCACCAACATCAATGTGGGATGGCTGGGAAGGGTTCATGACGCTTGCGTCTTCAGGAATGCTACTCTGTTTAAACGACTGCAGCAAGGGAATTATTCCCAGACCAGAAAACAACAGTTGGGGATGTTGACATGCCTATAGTTATCCTTGGGGACCCAGCCTACCCTTTAATGCCACGGCTCATGAAGCCATATGCAGGTAGCCTGGACAGTAGTCAGGAGCTGTTCAACTATAGGCTGAGCAAGTGCAGAATGGTGGTAGAATGTGCATTTGGATGTTTAAAGGGTCGCTGGAGCACTTTACTGACTCGCTTCGACCTCAGCCAAACCAATATTCCCATTGTTATTACTGCTTGCTGTGTGCTCCACAATCTCAGAGAGTAAGGGGGAGACGTTTATGGCGGGGTGGGAGGCTGAGGGAAATCGCCTGGCAGCTGATTATGCACAGCCAGACACCAGGGCGATTAAAAGAGTACACCAGGAAGCGATGTGCATCAGAGAAGCTTTGAAACCAGATTCATGACTGGCCAGGCTACGGTGTGAGAGTTCTGTTTGTTTCTCCTTGATGAAAACCTGCCCCCTTGATTGACTCATTCCCTGTAAGCCACCCACCCTCCCCACTTCGATCACAGCTTGCTTGCAAAGGAAAAAAAGTCACTATTGTTTAAAAACCATGTACTCTTTATTAACTGACTATAAAAACAGGGAGAGAACTGATAAGGTAGCCGGGTGGGGTGTGGCAGGACAGGAGGATAAGGCCACTTCAGAACTTGTTGAATGACAGCCTTCTGTTGCTTGCGCTGTCCACCTGGGTGGAGTGGCAGGGTGCATGGAGCTTCCCTCCCTGCGTTCTTGGGTGCCTGGGTGAGGAGGCTATGGAACTTGGGGAGGGGATGGCGATTAAACAGGGGCTGCAGTGGCACTCTGTGATACAGCTGCCGTTCCTGAAGCTCCACCAGGCACCGAAACACATCCGTTTGATCCCGCAGTAGCTGCAGCGTTGCATCCTGCCTCCTCTGATCTTCCTGCCATCACCTCTCATCTCGATTGTCCCTCCTGTCCTCATGCTCGTTGGCCGCTTTCCTGTACTCTGATACTGTGTCTTCCAGTCATTCAGATGAGCTTTCATTGCGGGTTGACTCCATGATCTCTCAGAACATTTCATTGCGCGTGCTTTTTTTTTGTCGCCTTATCTGAGATAGCCTTTGGGACAGAGGAAGGAGGCTTGAAAATTTTGCAGCTGCAGGAGGGAAAAAAGGAAGAGAAGTATTTAAAAATATACATTTTACAAAACAATGGGTATACTCTTTCATGGTGACAACACTATTCACATTACATAGCATATGTGATTTCAGTACAAGGTCGCATTTTGCATCTCAATATTGAGTGCCTGTGGCTTTGGTGTTAGAGATCACAGACGCAGGGCCAGGCAACAGAATACGGCCTGCATGTGACCATAGTCTTCCGGCTTCTGCAACCTTCATAAAAGCAGTGCCCTCTTTTCCCATACCAAGCAAAGCCCGTTGAGTGCTGCGGTTTTCATGTTAACGTGCAGCAGCAGAAACCAAACTAGTCCCCCCACCCCCATTCAAGTCTCTGGGATGATCGCTTTACCCCTCCTCCCTACCACGTGGCTGGTATCAGAGAAGATCCCTGCTAGCCAAACGCGAACAGCTCAGTGCCAGTGGCCGCCCTCCCCCGTCACTGCCTGGCTAACTGTGGGGAGGATTTCTTTTAAGCCACAGGCAAACAGCCCAGTAGGAATGGCCACCTCTGAATGTCTCCTTAATTAAATTTCCATATTTCAACCACGTTACCATGAATGATATCAATCTCCTGAGGATAACACAGAGAGATAAAGACGCTGCTTGATTGCCAGCAAACACTGGGACCATACGCTGCTAGGCTTTGTCATGCAATGATATCAGATTACTTGTTACTAGCATGGCATGGTAAAGTGTCCTATCATGGAGGATTGAATAAGGCTGCTCTCCCCACAAACCTTCTGCAAAGGCTTCTAGAGTAGCTCCAGGAAAGCTTCATGGAGATGTCCCCTGGAGGATTTCCGCTCCATCCTCAGACACGTTAACAGACTTTTCCAGTAGCTGTACAGGCCACGAATGCACCCCAAGTCCTCAGGGCAAATTAATCATCAAAAAATGCTTGTTTTAAACCATGTTTTATGTTTACAAAAGGTACACTCACCAGAGGTCCCTTCCATGGCTTCATGGTCTGGGATACCGCCTTGGGAGGGTTGGGACGCTACTTCAGTCAGACTGAGAAAAAGATCCTGGCTGTTGGGGAGAACGGTGTGCTGTGTGCTCTCCACAAGCTCGTCGTCGTCCTGCTCCTCCTCTTCATCTTCTCTGCCTGAAAAATCCTCAGGCATGGCTGAGAGTACCTCCTCCTCGGAATCCATGGTCAGGGGTGGAGTAGTGGTGGCGGCCCCCCCTAGAATTGCATGCAGCTCAGCATAGAAGCGGCATGTCTGTGGCTCTGCCCTGGAGTGTCCATTTGCTTCTTTGATTTTCTGGTACACTTGTCTGAGCTCTTTAACTTTCACGCGGCACTGTAGTGAGTTCCTATTGTGGTCTCTCTCTCCATCATGCTCTTGGAGATTTTTTCAAATGTTCTGGCATTCATCTTTTGGAACATAGTTCTGCTAGCATGGAATCGTCTCCCCATAGAGCGATCAGATCCAGTACCTCCCAAACGGTCTATGCTGGAGCTCTTTTTCAATTCTTGGACTGCATGGTCACCTGTGCTGATCAGCTCTCCATGCTGGGCAAACAGGAAATGAAATTCAAAAGTTCACGGGTCTTTTCCTGTCTACTTGGCCAGTGACTCTGAGTTTAGATTGCTGTCCAGAGCAGTCACAATGGTGCACTGTGGGATAGCTCCTGGAGGCCAATAATGCTTCCACATTAACCCTAATTCAAACTTGTCGGGGAGGAGTACAGAGCTCGATTTTAAGAGCCCTTTATGTCGATGTAAATGGTTTCCTTGTGTGAATGGGTGCAGGGTTAATTCGATTGAACGCTGCTAAATTCTACCTAAACTCGCAGTATAGACCAGGCCTTAGGGTAAGTGTTCATCTGAGTCACTGATGGCAGTAAAGAAGTTTAAAATTTAAAATTCAGATGTACATATATTTCAGTTAACTTATAATTTTTAATATCTAAAATATTCACACATCCTTTGCAAGTACACATGGCACATTACTGTTTGCGTATGGTAACAATCCAAGCGTTATGTACAGCATCCCCAAGTTTCCTATAGAGCCAGTATTGCCAGTAAAGCCTAAAAAGATTAATATAATGTAAAAGTATTTTACAGCCTCAGAGGGCTGATTACAGTGCATCTACAGTCCAGTCTATTCAGTGCCTGTCTAGACATTGTGTAGGTATGCAATAGGTGGAGACGGTCCTGCACTATTATCCTCTACTACTATTTCAGTGTGAAAAATTTACCACTTACATTATTGTACCTCATGACTCAGAGAAACCAATGAAACAAAAAAAGACTTTAAAGCAGTTAAGATGTATTTCCCTATTACTGGCTATCAGAAGTGTGCTATTCTTCAGAGCCATCATGAGGAAGCCCAGGCAAGTACTTTATGGTTGCTTGTTAAAACCTTTTAGGTTTAAAAATTGCCTATTTTAAACAGGCATGAAATGCAGACAGCTTTAGATTACACTATGTAATTGGTTTACACAGGTGAGAGGAGAAAAAAGTATTAGTTTGGGATAAGCGAAGGAAAACCACATAATGAAACTAGCAGCTAAAAATCATCTGTAGAGCATGGTGGGTGCATACTATGTCCTGATCCCCCACTTGTGATTGGGATGGCTTTGCAGTGCCCCACCCTATTTTGTGCTTCACAGGGATCCTCAAATGAACTCTACTCAGTCTACAGGAACACTTCCCACCAGGCCTCAACCCCAGTCCAGTGTCTCACTCCCCATAGTTGGAGGTGGGGGATTCCCAGCCCTCTGCTCCTTATCTGGGTCATAGTTCATTATCTCTGCAGAAGCCCATCTTGCTCCCTGTAGCTACTTCCTCAACCAGCCATAGATTCTCAGGCTTCTGCTTCTTTAGCATCCTCCAGGCTTCCTGTCTCTGGCAGTCTGATACTCTCAACCACACCTGTTCCCTGCAGCTTCCTGCTGCCTTTTAAGTTAGAATCACCTAATTGACATGAGATGCATCTTGTAATCAGGGCTGACTTAGCCCTAAACTAACAGCAAGCGCCTCCTACCCCTACTACAATCTCCCTGAAATATTTTATCATCAGACAAATGGCTACCCTTTTGGACTCTTTTTATTGACAATTTCTGTAGTTCATTAACATTTTCCTGTTTCTCTGAACATACTACCTCACTGCTGCTACTAGATCTGAACTCTAAAGTAAAATAAAAAGCTGTAGTTTCACCAAAAAAAGAGAGAGAGAGAGAGAGAGAGAGAGAGAGAGAGAGAGAGAGACAAACAAAGAGAAAAAGGCCATGACAAAGCTTCACAAGCTAGTAGTATTGGGAGCAAATAAGTCTCTCAATTGGCTTGGTTACATTAAGGGAAATTCAGACAACCCAGAGATGTACTACTAAAATAGATTTGCAGTGACACTGCATAAAAAGCTGGAGATTAAAAGAGGTTCCTGGGTTTGGAAACCTAAACCACAATACTAAACATATAGCGAGGTTATATAAAGCTACAAAGTTTACATTACAATTTCCACAGTTTACATCTACATAAAAACCCTACAGACATACATTTCAAGTAAAATAGTTTCACCTGACCTTCTAGGAGTTTCTAGCTTTTTTTCTATGTATTTAATATTGATTGATGTTAGATTTATCAGTTTAACCTTTGCTTGGATTTTAAAGAAAGTTTTCGTGGTATTTAATGAATTAGATACCTTCTATTGGTGGCACTTCACCTTGGAGCTTAGCTTTGCTTGTGAAAGGTGCATTCTGTAGTACCAGTGAAAACAGTGAAGGAATCAAGGACTGCAAAGCAGAAAGATACATGTGTAGCTTATGTTCATCCAGCCCATGTTCTCCTTCCTGAAAGATAGGTATAAGGTCTTTTAAGGGTTTTCATATTTTTTGTTGGTTTAATGTCAATTAGATGTCAATTAGATAATGGCAATTATCTATCCCCTATCACCACAATATTTTAGTCTCTCTCAAGAACCTTCAACAGAAACACTCCTTGCACACTCCTTCCATACCTGCAAGAGCAAGATTAATTACTTCACAATTTGTGTGTGCGCGCGTCTACCTCTTTATATGTTAGAAAAAACAGGAGACAAACAAAAATAAATAAGTTTTGTATTTAGTTCTGAAAGTGGTTAGTTCTATGATCATTCTTATAATCTGAAGGATCTAGAGTAATAGTTCAAGAATGCAAATTTCTTACAGGTACTGGACATGAATTCACAAACCCATCCATCAGTAGAGAATTCAAAAATACATGATCTCCATTTTTGAGATAAGAATGAGGCCTATCTTGCTATTTATTTCTTGACAATGTTTTCATTTTATTTTAGTACTATCCACTTTGATTACTTCAGTCCATAAATGTTTGTTTCCCACCATTTCCGTTAAATTTAGGCATGTTGATTGCAAGGCCTGAAACACAATCTAATTATCTTTTCTTAAAACCAAAAGCTATGGAATCCCAACATAAAAATCTGCTGAAGAATTCTCCCCACAACCGCTGTAGGAACTGGTATTTTTTTAAAGTGATGAAAATTAAGCGTGCATATCAGATAGAAAGAAATCTAATTAGAGCTGTATAAACTGAACACCTACCCGGAGTAACTTTTCAATCTTATTAAGCAGTGTAGGTATAAGATGCGACTGTAAATTTCCCAGTTCTGTAGTCCAGGCAGCATAGGCGGGTAAAAATACCTGATGTGTTGCACTAACTACTCGTTCTGAGGGATCTCCCAAAGCTGAAAGCAGCAGTTCAAAACCCTGGCAGAACACAGTAGAACACATATTAGAAATGTTGTGTATAAATCATTTTTCCAAATGCAGATTACAAAAAATAGAATATATCTCAAGCTGTGAGGAAATGTGCATTTAGAAGGGTTACATTACCATCTGTTATTTTACAGTTATTAAACTGATAGAAAAAGTACTTGTCACTGTAGTATATGGATGACCTACAAAATTGATACATATCAGTGACCCTCAAACAAGTAATTTTCTTCCCTCCTTTAGTTTACTCTTTAAAAAAATAGTGAGTACAAGCTAAATTCCCAAACACTAACAGGGGTGAAGTCAGCTAGTTGAAAAGACATGCACATAAGAAGATGGATACGAACAGACTTTAAACATCTGCTTAAAAAAATACAACTGGAAAACATTCTATTCTGAAAATATTCTGCTGCTATTATATAATATAAATACTACACTATATATTTTCTGTACATGCTACGCTATATATTTTCTGTATTTCATTTCGAAACTTCGTTAGGTAAATTACGCCACAAAAAGGGATTATATCTGCAAGTGATGAAAAAGTTGTATTAGAACCTTAACATATAATGCTTAGGCACTGTCCCCACAGGCTTATGCAGATAAGTATTGTCGACTTCAATGTGAAAAACAGAAGGACAAGTTGAAGAAAGTACCTACACGAAGCTCATCCCTGAGGTACTACAGGTAACTGGAAATGTAACTTTTCCTCCTTTTTTGGTCACAGTGACTAATTGTGAGTAATTTACATGAAAAATACTACATTCAAAAGTGTCTGAAGCATAGATACATCGTAATAGGTATTATATACATATGGACTTTAGCCCTGAATGATACCTGTTGGTATTTGTCTGGATCATCTATGTATCCCATGATGATACCCAGGCTTTTGATCACAGCTTCTCGTACCAGATCTGCCTTATCTTCCATTAGCATCTGTTGCAGCATGGAAAGCACCAATGAACTACGAATCTCTTTCTAAATATAAAGAGAAAGATACATCTGTTAAATATGTAAATTGAGTAAATAGTCGGCACCTATATACTAACTTCCAAACAATGAAATTTATTCTCACAATATGCTTGTGATTAAGTATTATAGTCATTTTTATGGGTAAGGATGCTGCATAGAGATAGAGCACCAGCAATTTCCACAAGTCCCACTATAAAGTCTACTGTGAATCTAATCATAGAACCCAAGTCCTCTAACTGCCCACTAGAATTGTATTGTGAAGACATGGAAAGCATGTAATAACTTCCTGCTGACTTTTGACAACAAATCTAGAAATAATATAAATCATATCCTGGAATGCGATACAACTTTACTAAATGTTGTTAACTCTTAGCCTTTAGCATACTGGTCTGAATATAGCAATTTGGGCTACAAAAAAGTTCAGCATCTAAATTGTGCTATAACATGGTTTATCCAAGCAGTTGGATGTCAGATTAAAAAACCCTTAGATTTTAACCTAAAACATTGGTCAACATTAAAAAAGTATTTGCCAGCAATCAACATGTAGTAGCATCTGAGATAGAATAGTTCTTCTCTTCACATCAAATAAGAACACTTATTTTCTTGATATTTCTACCACGATCATTATGGTATTTGAGCCACTTACAAAAAATAAATTACAGTTGTAAGACTGATATCACTACTCCTCTAATGGTGGAATTCTTTTTTCAGAATCAATTGATATAGGTCTTGATTCAGAAGAGTCTATATTCAGGAAAACACTTATACATTTGCTTATGTCCCACTGAAAGTAAATCAGAGAGATGGGTTTTGCATTTTGTCCTGAAGACAGTGAGAATTTTGGTTATTTTAATCTATTTGTCAGGGTAGGTATGGAGAGGGAGGTAAAATGGACTGCATACCCTGAACTCAACCTCCAGCACCATTTGCCGGATGTGATTCTCCCACACGTAGACAGAAAATAGAAGAAAGTGTTTACAAATGGTACAAAGATACAAAGGTACACAGAATGGTGTAGATGCAGCTCAGTTTTGTGGTGTTCCGGGCCCACGACCAGCACATCAAAACTGATGCTAAAATGATAAGTGCTTAGTAGCAGACACAGAGGAAGCAGGTGATCTCTTTCTCTGGAACCTTGATTTCTTCCTGGGTAGTCATAACATCTCTGGAATTCTGAGAATGAAGTGAGATGGGATCTCTATTGTTTGGGATCCACTAACTGTTTGTAGGTGTGTAAATCCAAAGAATGGATCAAGTGGTAGTGTTGTCTGTTACAGGTCTCATTGGATTCAATGCTCTGCCGCAGTGGTTCTCAAATTTCTTTTTTGGAGACCACTTGAAAATTGCTGAGGGTCTCGGTGGACCACTTATTGATCTTTCCAAATTCTGTTTGTACTGTTCACTATTGTAAAGTGCTTTGGATAAAAGCGCTATATAAAAAAGTAATAATAAATGTTTCTTTGTTCTATAAATAAAAGCACAAAACTCATTTTAATATCAGTAGTCTTACCTTTCTAATGCAATGGATGTGCTCTTTCTCCCCTGATGTGAGGGCCCCCAATCTGGAGCTGGGAAGGGGCTGGGAAGGAGCGGGGTCTCTCCCTCTCTCCCCCGCTGTGGCAGCCCCGAAGCTGGGGCTGGAAAGGAGGGCCATCTTTCCCGGGCAGCCACAGTCCTGGAGCTGAGGAAAGTTGCCTCTTTCTCTGGCCGCTGCAGCCCTGTGCATCCAAAATTCTCCTCAACCCCCTATTCTCACCCCACTGCCCCCTCCCACCTATCCCCTAGTCCCCCCAAGGCCACCATCACACCTTACATGTGCATCTTCTCCAGGGTCCAGGCATCTAAATAGTGGAGCCATGGCAGGAGAGAGAAGGAGAGATTCCACCTTAGAGGGAACTATCCGCAGACCACCTGAATGGAGCTTGCGGACCACTGGTGATCCACGGACCACAGTTTGAGAACTGCTGTTCTAGCTAACAGCTGAACCTTGTAAATTAGAGCTTGAAATTGCTCACGCTAATCAGCCAGCAGATGATCAATAAAGGTGGTGAATTTGGCATAATTTGAATGACTGTACTTAGTCATCAGAGCTTGATAGTTGGCGATCCTAAACTGAAGAGTCGCAGATGAGTATGTTTTTCTGCCGAATAGATAAGATATTTTTGGTCTTTATTATATGGTATGGCCTTTCCGTGGTGTTGTCTACCATGCCTATTCAGTGCCTACATAACCACAAAGTTCAGTGTCAGATGGGTGAACAAAAAATTGAGTCTTTAGCCAGAGCATAACATTTTCTATTAACTCATTTGCATACTGGTGCTATTGTCACAGGGGTCTGCCAGATGGATTTGGCAGGATCCAACAGGGCCTCATTAATAGGCAGGGCAACTTGGGTAAATGAGTCAGTTGAAGAATATTCAGGAACTTATGCTGCAATTCCCAGATCTCTTCCAAAAGAGTATCTGTAGAGCGGTTCATTAACTCCTGGAAGTGTCTGAAGTCATCAGCCATAGATGGGTGGGGGAGGAATAACCACATAATCTTGGGAAGATGAAGAAATATTTGAGGACTGGACTCTTTATCTGCCCTGGCCTCCAGCTCCTCAAAGGACTCTTGTGCCTGAGGTAGTGGAGGAGGCACATTGGGGGTAGGGGAGCATCTCCCCCCATTGTCCCCATAAGAAAGACTAGTGGCAAGAGAAAACTACTGTTAATATGCAGTCCAAGGATCACAGTATCGCCACTGGGGGGTCCAAAAGGCATCAGGTGGCATCACTGGTTTCAAACCAGGCTGTGGGAACACAGGTGTGTCTTTGATGTAACTTCTTACTCTTTTCAGAAGTGTCAGGAAGGAGTTCCCTTATCTGAAGAGTAGGGGAATCTTGGACTGAGACATCTGAATTGGAGGGTAATTCCTCCTCATTAAGGTAGGGAGCCTCAGCAATTATTGAAGGTGTTGGAGAATCAAGCAGCAGTGGGGAAAGGTCTACCTTGGAGACTATGGCTAACTCGGTACCGACAATCTTTTGTAACCCACTAACGAGGGAGACTCCAATTCCTCCGAAATAAACAAACCCTAGAGAATTTGAACTCCTGTGGTACCAGGTGGGCTTGGAGAATGGGGCCCTGTTCTACTATCAGTACCGAGGGTATAAGTTGATCTGGAAAGCCTTCGAGCCAAATTAGTTGATGCTGATGAGGATGCCTAGAGAGGCACAGAGACTGTATGAGAAGTCTAGTATCTTCCTGGTACCAATGCAGTTTTAGAGGGTCAATTTTGATACAGACAGACAATACTGAAGGAGTTGCGGGCACTGTTTTCTTAGAACTGGAATGCTTAGATTCTTCTCCTGTTGCAGTGTTCTGCTTCTGTGATGTCAAAGGTTTTGGTACTGAGGCATGCTTGTTGCTCTTATTCTCAGAGGAGCCTGAAACTCCAGACAGGATGTTGGTACCAACAGCATCTGGTGCCTCGGCTGTACCCAGAGTGGGCAAGAGGTCTCTGTGGCAGTCTTACTTCGCAGGGACCAAGGTAGGTTTTCTTTTTCTCTTGGCTCTTCTTTATATGGGTATTCATGGATTTACCTCAGGTAGACCTAAGTGAACGTACTGAAGTTGAGGGGACATTGTGTTCACTGAGAGACTGATGCCCGAGGGGGCGGTGAAGTGTCTCCTGGTCTGGATCCGAGGCCAGCTGGAGGAAACGTTCCATCATTAAGACTCTCAATTTTAATGATGGATTCTACCTTGCCCTGCCTTTAAAAGTGGAGCAAATGGAGCACTTTTGCGGGATAAGACTTTCTCAAACAGCAGATACAACGGGAATGCATGTCACTGACCCAGATGGCCTCCCAGCAAGAGACATGCCATTTGAAGCTCAGAGAGCCTGGCATACACCAGGACAATGGTTATCTAGATAGGATAAGGTCCCCTGAAAAAGGGGAATGGGAACAAAAGGAACTCCCCCTAAACCACTTCAGAAAATAAATAATAAAGATAGATAACTAGACAAAGTTGTCAGCTTTGAACAGTAAGGCATACTAACACTGTCTCAGGCCAAGGCAGCTGAGAAGGAAATGTGGGTGATTTGCCCATGCAGCCCTAAAGAGCCTCAGAGCAGGGCACAAGGAAGCGTAGGGCTCACGCATGGGCCAAATGGGCTCTGCCACCAAAAATCTCCAATTAAAGGTGCAAGTGGTGTGAGCACACCTGACATGGAGCACCTATAGTGGAGCACTTCTATACTCAAAGAAGAATACATGTTACCACCAATATCTATGCACCGACACACATCATCCCTCAAGATATCTCTCCCCTTTGAATATGAAAGTGGTAAGTGATAGGGTAACAGTCAAAGTCACTTGTTCAGGGGTGGCCAAACTGTGGCTCTTTTACAGTTAAAGTGAGGCTCGTGGAGCACCCCCCACTTTCCATTCTCTGCCTATGAAACTGGAGGGAGGGGAAATTGGGACTCCTGCCCTGCAGTGGGGTGGTGGGTCTAGGGGCTTCTGTCCCAGGGGGAGAAGAGTCTCAGGGTTCAGCAGGAGTGGGACTGAAGTCACAAGCCCTGGCAACTTTGCCCCATTTCTCAAAACTTCTGAAGATTGTTTGTTAGAAAGTAAGAGGAAAATATATAGTGGGGTGGCCAAACAAAGTATTAGCACTAAATACAAATACTTACAGGAAGATAAGGTGCTAGAGCTCCACAGGACTCTGCCACTAGTAATCGTCTCTCTGGGTATTTGTGATTGATCTGATGAAGAGAAATAGAATGTTTACTTATTTTATAACAACTATGGTTCTTCAAGATGTTGTCAGTGTGGATCCCCCACTATAAGCACACATGAGCCTCAGGCACGCAACAACAGATGTTTTTGAATAGCAGTGTCCAATGGGGCCGGGGAATGAAGAATATCAGCAGTATCAGCCAAACAATGATTGTAGTACCTCTCTCTCAAACCTGATAGTTGATTTAGCAGATAAGTCCAAGGCTTAGTGTTTGATACAGGTCAGCAGATTACTCCACACCATAACCTTACAGATTTCTGAAGCAGGTGGAGAATCTTGCTTGCATTCTGGTGCAGTGGGCCTGGAAGTTTGTTGGGAAAAGTACACCAGTCAGCTGGTAACAAAAAAAATATAGATTTATTTATTTTTTGGTGAAGAGAGAGCTTGATCTTTAGAGTGCCTACCTAAGGCTAGAAAGAGACACGGTAACAATATGAATGGGTTAGTTCTGTTGATCCTGGCTTGCGTTAGCATGCTCAGGACACCAAAGAGCTTGTGAGACTTTTCTTGCATGAATGTAGTCTTAATGTCCAGCGTCTACGCAATTTGAGACAGGAGGTCCTGGAAGTCTTTGAAGTCCACTGTTGCTGCTGGTGCTACTACTGCATCCAGTGAAGAGGATTTGCTGGGAGAAAATGACGAGTGTCACTGTCCCTCTATCTTCTTCTGCTTCCATGGACCTGGATCCATGTCTGGTTTTGGTGTGTGGTGCCACCAGAGTGCGTGATCTCTTCCTTTTCCCAGAAATGGGAGTGGCTAATCTGCTCTGACACATGGGTGGATAGTCTCCAATAAAACCACTGGGGTCTATGTAGCATGCTATACGTGTATTGGCATAGTGAGACTGGTTAGTCAAGTACCACTCCTGCACAGGTACTCTGAATGGGGCTCCTTGATACCCTTCTTTGCATCATTCTCTGATGACAAGGCAGAGTGATTTTGCTTGATGTTGGAGACAAGGAATTAGTTAGCAATGGCAAAGAGCGGTATCCCTTCTTTAAAAAGTAGCATACCAGGAACATCTCTGGAGACTATACAGACACCTCCTTTGCATATCCCTTGCTAAGCTCAGTCATGGGAATCAATACCAGGATTGGTACTGGGTGTCTCGCCCTAACTGACTGCCTGGGGCTTTGCTCTTGTTGGAGTGATGTCTTGTGTTCTCCTTCTGGGATTTCCCTTTGGTCTTGGAATCATTTAGCTTGGTCTGACTGAGTTGGTGTCCCATTTAGGAGTGGGTGTAGATATCAAGTTTAACGAGTGAGGTGCTTGTTTTGAGGAAGTTAGTATAGGAGCTAGAGTAGCCTGCATTAGGACAGTCAACACTGAGGCAGTCTCTGCCAACTCTGCCAGTGCCCTCTTGAACTTCCCTTCCACTGCCTGAACCCACACCATGATGTGCACTCCAGGAAGCGCTAGCCAATGGTGGTTTATCTGGCCTTGCTCCGGTCGTAACTGTCACTCCAAAGTGACCTGCATGGACATTTTCAAACAGATGTAGCTTGAGCAGAGAGTCACTGGACTTGCAGGTCCTGACAGAGAAGAACTTACATATAGAGCACATGTCCAAGATGCTGCTCTCTCTCAGCCAGGAGAGTCACTAGCTTTGACATCTTTGATTAGGATCAGTCTGTTGCAGGATGGACAGGATTTGAAACCTGAGGTTTCATGTATTTTGCCATGAGAGATGGTGCTTGGCACAAAGTGCCTCACGCTGCTGTACAGGAAGATGTACAGCGGAACCAGACTAAAACTAAGATTTTGTCATCCAATAGATTGGAAAGGAACTAGTTCAAGAGTCTCTGAAGAGAGTCAGAGGGTCAGGCAGTTGCTGGATTCCATCTGCCTGCCATGGTGGTAAGAGGGAACTGAGCCATGCCATCTTTTATGCTTTCATGCAGGAGCACAAGGAATCACAGGTGTATGTGCCTCAGACACTGCTATTCAAAAAGTTAGAACTTGGGTTTATGAGGCACATCTGCACTTACAGTGAGACCTACAACATCATACCTGAAGAACAATACCATTAAAAGCTTTTTTGCACAGCTTCATATCTACTTTAATTCTAAAATTGTTCTGTTGCAATCCTATAGCGTTAGGCTCTTACAAATGAGATATTTTTAATTATAATGAACACTCTCGGAGTATCAGATACACATCATGGACGAAAATTGATTGAAATATTCTTCCAATTAATATTTAAGGTATGGAATTTAGAGAATCCTATATTGGAAATGATAATTTACATACCTGAAATGCAAGTTCCGATTCCCTGTAATGCCTGTTCTACAAAGCATAATTTGCATTTTAGTAAGTTATTTTTCTGTAGTATGTTACAGATGACTAGAATCCCCCAATTCTCTGACTGGCTTCCTTTTTCTTGGCTCTTGCACTATCAATGCTGCATAAAAATAGGTTATCAAATAAGATGGAAGAGTCTCCATACATCACAAATATTTTCAGAACATAAAATGGGCCATACTGGGAGAGTACAGTGGTCCATTTACGCTAGTGTCCAGTTTTCCAACAGTGACCAGTGCCAGGTGCTTCAGAGGGAATGAACAGAACGCGGCAATTATCGAGTGATCTATCCTCTCTTGTCTAGTCTCAGAATGTAAGGTTAGGAATATTCAGAGAATGGGGCTGCTTCCCTGACCAACTTGGCTAATAATCATTGATGACCTATCCTCCATGAACATATCTAATTCTTTTTTGAATCTTGTTATATTTTTGGCCTTCACAACAACATCCCGACAATGAGTTCCACAGGATGACTGTGCACTGTGTGAAGAAATACTTCCTTGTTTGTTTTAAATCTGCATAATAAGCAGGTTTAAAACAAATCCTTAGTAAACTGCAAAAACTCTACTGTTGTAAGCATGAAATATTCAGTTACCTGTTCCCAACACTGTGGTAAGAGCTCAGCTTCTACACGTGTTGGTCCAACATGTCGAGCAAATGCCACACAGCCAGTCAATATCATTGGTCTGAAAAACATCAAAATCTTAAACTTGTTTACATTGTAAAAGTTTTCCTACAATAAATATTTTATGCCTCCATTTTATATCTGTTTTTTTAGGCTGAAAGGATTATTTAGAGAAGTGGTCCTCAACCAGAGGTCTGGGGCCCCGTGAGCAGGCTTTAGGTGGTCCATCAAGCAAGTCCAGCATTAGACTCGCTGGGGCCCAGAGCGGAAACTTGAAGCCCCACTGCATGGGTCTGAAGCCCAGAACCCTGAGCTCTGTCATCCTGGGTTGAAGTCAAAGTCTGAGTAATGTAGCTTCATGGGGGCCCCCTGTGATGTGGGCTCCAGGCAACTGCCCTGTTTGCTACCTCCTAATGCCAGCCCTGGCTTTTAGATGCAGAAAAAAACCCAAACAGTTGTTCTGGCACACATGGGCCATGAAATTTTTATAGGATGTTGAGGGGGGGCCTTAGAAAGAAAATGGCTATAATTTAGAGGATATCTATTCTCAGATATACATTATCAATAATTAAGCCCCCTTACTATGTGTTAGTTTTCTAATATTGTTAGAATATCAATGCATTAGTAAAGTAAGTGCACTACTACATAACATTTTGTGCCTTAAATGCTTCGCGAACCTTGTTAATAGCAGTAACTGAATTTTCCTTGAGAAGTGGTTTCTTTTTACTTTTAGGTGGATAAAATTCTGGTTCACAATATGTGGACTCAATTTTTGTCAGTAGGCTGGTAAGAGTAATTATAACTTGGAAGTCTGGAATTCTATGTTTCAAGAACTTGAAACATTTGCAAAGTAATTGTTTTGTCTAACTGAAAGTAGAGAATGTTAATATTTTACTGCTGTGATGGTATAATATGTCAGACTATGAATTAAGGTGGACACGGAAAAGCTATTTGTAACAAGTATTTGTTAGTGTTTTCTAAAAATGGTCAGCTCAAAGTAAATCTAAGTTACTAGGAAGGTTTTATTTAATCTACTGCTTTTAACACAAAATTGGTCACATGGGCTTTTAAAAGAATGATCCTATTATTCAGTCAGAAAGGTATCTGAAAACTTCAGAAGTACTCAGGTTTGTAAAGGATGACAAAAACTATGACTCGCTAGAGAACTTGATCAGACTATGCAATCACTTCAGTTAAAAAACTTCAAGAGCAGAAATCTGAATTTCTTTAGGGAGCTCTAGCCATACTCTGTTTAAAAATGCAAAAAACTATTCCTCCTCAGAGCTGCAAAAATGTTATATATTTCAAGTTTTTACTGAAAAAGGTTTAAGTTTTACCTCCTTCCTATGGCTCTCGATTATCAGTTGAATGGCTACACCTATATCCAGAAAAATCAATTTTAAAATGTAAAGCTAGCTCATGATGCACCATGCAAGTAGGAGGATAGGAAAATTCTTCAAAAACCACTTGGATACCAGAGCCTCAATGCAATGTTTTCCAATACTTGAGTTCAAGTTTAACTGTGGTTTCAAAAATCTTCTCCTTTTCTAATGATGTACATATGGAACCAGAATCTATGCAATGCAGTATGTGTATGTGCCTCCTTATCCTTTAAAGAGGAGGTGTAGATAGAGACTCAAGAAACAGAACTATGGTGCAACATCAGTAAGGAAGTATTTTTGATATCTGAATCCAGAAGACACAAGAGGTTCAAGTCACAAGCACCTGTGGATTCTCCTTAGCTAGGACTTGTGACATTCCAACTTCTACTTAATAGACACCTATCTTGCTACAACATTGCCTATTTTTGCATGAGTTGATAAGAACAGTGCTGTATTAACTTTGCAAGTAATATACTGATTACATTCATAGCTGCTCTTGATAGAATATTACATTCTACTAACCATGTCAGCAGCCAAAATAAATCTGTACATTTTAACACCTTAGCATAGAATGAATATAATACTATCCCCCTTCAGTAAATTTACCATTCTCCTTGTATATTTACACAATTTACTGAAACAATCAAGAATGCATCAATTTATGATGTTAATTATTGTCATGCCTACACGTTCTTGATGCAGTTCACAATATGTCCTTAAGGTTGAAAGGCAGGGGTTCTGCTGGTTATTTCTCACCTACACATTAATTCATCACTCAGTCCTCTAAAAAGGAAGGATACACCCATATCAGAATGATTTCACGAAGGAAATGTTATGTACTAAGGAAAGTAAGGAATGGTGGGAAAAACCTAGTGCCAGAGCGAACTGGTTTTCTTCTTTAGTCTCTACTACATACAACAGACCTTCAAAGTTAAGAAAGGGGATAAAAGGAAAGAGAATTTTTACATAAGAAAAAAACTAGTCAAAACTGATCTCTAGGAGAGATGCAGTAGTGATCTTCCCCAAAGAATCTTAAGACTGTGAGATATGACAAAATAGTAAGGCAGCTTGCAAGGGTCTACAGTTGGTTCTTCTTTCAGCTTGGACCATATGGCTGCACCTCAACATAAAAAGAGAGTACACTGATGAAAAGTTTTACTGCAGTTATCAGAATATGCAGTTGTGATAGAACTTGAATACAGCAGGTCTGCACTTTGTCCTGGAAATGTGTCAATACTAGGACGGGTTATTTTATGTTGTTTTTAACTCAGCTGTTCACCTGAAACCAATTCTGTGCCCTCCTAAAGTTGCAACCAAGTTAACTTAGGATCCAACAGTCTCTTATGAGGTTGGAAACTGAGTTTTAATGCACACTTCAGAAAGGAATATGGAACTATGAATACTTTTAGGAGTTTCCTGAAACTGTCTTTGAAGTTAATATGAAAGGCACTCAAAAAACAACTTTAAAATTGTCAAGAAATAGAAGTTTGAAATAGCTCCATACTGATATTTAATAAATATTTGGTAAAACCCATACACTCTTGTATATAGAGCCTCACTGATCTTAAGAATAAACTAAAACATGCTCTTCCATGTATGTATGTATGAATACATACAATGTGGTGGCAACAGGTTTATGGGCTAATGTGCTTATTACCCATAGACAGTGTGTGCACAGTCAAGAATACGTAATTAAAGCCTCTGTCAGTTACACTATATAGTTAGTATGTAATAAGTATAATTCACCAGTGTTTAAGTAGCTATTCATAGTTCAATGACAAATGGGATCACACTACGTCATGTCACATTTCACCTTATATTTTTATCTAAATAAAAAAATTTGGAACTAAACCTGCTGAACTGATACACCAAACCCCTCACACCCCCAAGGCACTTACGAAAGTCCATCCATTACCCTTTTGATATTGTATACTGTAGGTCTCTACACAGTGGCTGATCTTGAGTAGCTTATGAACACTATACCTAACAGAGCAGACTGACACCACCATTTCAAATCATTATGTCTGAATGGTTTTGACTATTTCCACTTGCATGATCCTACTGACAGGTGGTTATACACCGTTAGACATAATACAAATAAAATTTGGGTAAAATGTTGACAGTGGAGTCAATGTTGAAGAGGAAACACTTTCCTGCTTGCACTCAGAATCTTATTTTGATTTGGGTTCATACATGTGTTAGGATTCTAGGGATGTAAAATTTGAGATTTAATTTGACAACTGAAGTTTTGAATACAGAGATCAGCTAATCTGCTGAGTATTAGAATGTTTACTAACTTTACTTTTAAGATACGAACTTTGTTGGATGGTATTGTGGAAATATTTTTTCTGATATTTTCTGCTGGAAAACTGACATCTGAAATTTTAAGATATCACTCCACATTTTATAGTAAAAGGCTGAATGTGACAGTTTAAGCAAAATATTGTTGGTTCACTTCACTTTTACTACCTGGAAATCAGGTGTCTGGTTACAGCTGTAAAGAGGCTCTCAGATCTCTGTAAAGAGGCTGTGGATCACAAATGACTAAAATCTTACAATAAAATTGTGCTCTCTATTTTAAAAAAGTACAGAATAATGTTAGCAACGCAAATTGTATTGGGACATCCAAAACTTTTTAGCTGATAGCACTGTACATTTTGGAGGTAGAATTCACATGCCTGAAGATCCTGAAAAGGAACAAGGACTCACTCTTTACATACAGAGGCTCTCTTATTTTCAGAGACTGTGATGTAGGAAGCAATTTCCAGGTTTTGTGGACAGAGAAACATCTCGCTATCAACTGCTCGTAGACACTAATATATATCATGTGAACTGACGCAGGTAAAACTCCTTTGTTACATGAAAATGTTGTGATGGCAGAGAAAATATTTAAGTAAACATATTGAAAATAATTCTTTATACCTGACTCAGGAGAAGACCATACAGAGCAATGACAGATCAAAATGTTTTAGAGTAGGCCTTTTTAATGAAAAAATGGAAGAGAAATGTTCCAGATAAATGCTTATGAAAAATCTTTCCTCTATTAAAGAAGGAAACATACCAGCCAGAGTACTGTCTTTCAACCTTAAGGATAATCTTAACAAGAGAGAGTAAAAGGGAACACAAAGCAATACTTCCTGAGTACTACTTAATAGAGAATTGAAGTTTAAAAATAACAACAAAAAACAAAAAAACATTATATGAGATCCTAAATCATTAACTCAACACATATATAAAGCTAAGAACTACAAACAGTTTCAAGATTAAGAGAAAAACATCTTACCTGCCAAACCCAGACTTTAGACCCTAGGTTTTTCTGAAATTTTCTTGCAACTGCTGACATCACTGATCCCTGAAGAGCAGGAACTGCTTTCCTAACACTACTTTAGGTGTCAGTGAAGTTATTAAATATTGGAGAGAAACTAAGGACCTAGGGGTCTTGACAGGTAAGTGATGAAGGAACTAGTTTTAAAAGACTGGCATATCAATACAATCGCCACAAGTATTAGATTTGTGATCTTAAGCTTATTTTTAAAAAACATTTCAGTTCACCCTTTTTCTTAAAGGAACTGAAATATTACCCTGAAGTTTGCAGAGTGTATTCTTATATTTCAGCAACTAAATTACACATGAAAGTGCAGATCATAGAAATGGAAAGTCCCAAAGTCCACATGAGTTTGTTAATACAACGTGAAATGAATAGAGGGGGGGAATATCAATCAATTGCCTTCTAAGAGTATCCTGTTTCCATTAAACCTACATCTTTGCCAAAAGAAAAAAAAGCACCCCTCGCCCCAGCCCAACACACACACACCTTTGCTCATCATCTGGTCGTTTGATCAAATTGAACAGTATGTGTAGCAGCTGATCTCTCTCTTTGGGTTCAGGATGGAGGCAGGCTGTACACAGTATGAGTGGGATCAATTCCTAAAAAAAATTGTGGGTGGAGGAAAAACCAAACAAAGTAAAAATGCTTTGGGAAAATATTAATTAATGGCTAAAGAAAGTGAAAAGAAATATCTAGTCACACAATAGAAAAACAGATACAGAATACATTTTAATTGAAGTCTCTCTTATAAAGTGACCTGAAAATGTTAAAAGACCTAAGAAAATTATGTGCTAAATGCCTCTTTGTCATGATTTGGGGAATTCAGCACATAAAATTTAAAACCCTACCAAGATTATTAGTATGAACATTTGTAGCTCACCTCTATTAATAATTTTAAGATAGTGATGGATAAAGTTTAATTTACATTATCTGCAGGAACTTTTAATCAATTGAACAAAATCAGTTGGTTAAAAAGTTTTAAAGCTTACACAAAGCTCATTCTGAGAGATTAATTGCGTCAACATGGAGTTAGAGAGAAAAAGAAAGTGTCCCATTCACATTAGCCACCCACACAATTTTGTATGTACATTTGAATTAAAATGTCAAAGCAATATGTGGGTGCAGGAATTTGCACAGATATTCCCCTATGGTATTTATATGAAGTATAGTATGCTTTTAAAAAAGGGATTTTTCAATAAAAAGGAAAAATTTGAAATTGAATTCTCTTCCCAGAGCAATAAAATTCCCCATAGAAACAAACTTCTGTTTAAAAAACACACTGTGAAAAACCTTAAATGAAAAGAAAACAAAAGGCTGTTCCCAGTTGTAGGAACCTCTTTCCTTTCCTCAAAATCTGATGATTTTCATTCTCAGAGGAAACAGTTTTTAAAAATATGGACTGGAAATCCCTTTCCTTGACCTCAGTCATCTTAGGCCCCCACTTGGAAACAGCACAACAGCCACCTAATTCAAAATGATGGTTAGGGAGAGAAACTTCATGGCAGGGTGGTGGAGAAAGAAGTGTCTGCTGAGATAATATTAAGAATGAAAAGGGCTCGCAACATGCAAGTAATTTGTTTTTCCCCTTTGATGTGCTCATTCAGCAATTTTTAGATTAACAAGCAATGAAGAGCAAGCAAGAATAAAGAATAGAAATCGGAAGATACTGCTGCTCTAATAGCTTTGCATGGAGACTTGAGTTTCTGCTCGATTCAGACTTTTTGAATGGGAGCTTTTCCTAATTCAGTAAATGACACTGATGGACTAGAGCTATGATGGGAAGGATAAGATTGCAACGATACAAGCTCACTTTTCTTGATTTTTCAATTCTCTATTGATCGTAGATTTTACTTTCAAAAATTGTGCATGTTGTACAAATTGGCCAATTCCTGACACTGGCAGAGCTATCTTTGCAGTTTGATTTGTGAGGCAGATTTAATAAAAATGTTTTGCACTTATGCAGCTTTTCACCTGAGGATTTCAACGAGACACATATATACATTAAATACACATCACTGAGGTACTGTAGGTAAAATTTGTCCCTAATGAGGTACAGCTTGGGGAACTATAAGTAAAACAGGTTCTTATTCATACAGACTGGAGGGGACATGGGAGTGTCTCGTCTATTCTTGCAAAATCCAAAGGAGAGTGGAGGTAGATAACGAGCAGGTTTGGCCAGTTTGCTATTTCCTTTACTACGTGTGTCAGATAATGACCTGAACAGGTACTTTTTATAGCCCAAGACGGAAATATGTGCACTTTGTTAAAGTTACCTTTTATTTAATTAGCTTTTGTGCTATACGCATTGTAACTTTCTTCCTTTGATAATTCATTCCCTTCTAGAACTCTGAATGCTAGATTTTATTTTATATACTAAAGACTCTGGGATTTTCCCCTATTTAAAATTCTGATTTTTTTTTCAAGAGTTTGCTGTATATTTTAATTTTGTACTGCATAAAGGAAAAATAAAGCATCTGATTTCCTATCCTGATGCAGTGGATTTTAAAATGGTATTACAAAAAACAGATTTTATCATGATGGCTGTCATATTCCCCCTTCTTCAAAAAATGTTAGTTTGTATTAATAAACTATACAGCAATTTGGGATCTCTTCAGGACAATAAAATTGGATCAGATTTTGTAGTATGTAGGATACAATTTCCCTACAACGGGTATTGGAAAGACCTTTATATATTTAAAAAAATATTTTCTTGCATTCTGCCATATGCCAATGTTATCTTGATACTTGCTGTCCATTAATTCTTCAGCTTTCCTTGACCTGTGTAAAAGAATATTTAGTTTTATTTAAAAAACTATTGAGAATGGAAGAATAGAATTTTTTGCATGCTGGATCTTCTACTGTTATGATGGTCTATTGGAGAGATGAAGATCTGTGGCGTTTCCACTCTTTTGGCTGATCTAAGTGCCCGGAGAAAAAATTTCTCTCTCTACAGCTTCTTTAAAAAAATAGTTTCCAAAAAAATAAAAATAAAAAATAAAACTGAAAAATTTGATTAAAATGATCATTTATAAATTGAATGGGTATGACAGGCCATTAATACACACCTAGATATTATCTTACTCTTGTATGTAAGACTGATGATGAACCTAAAACCATTGACATGGGGCAGATACAAGGCTAATTCTTTACCTTGCAGAAAGCTGGTTATTATAGCAGATGGAATTAGTTGTATTTCCTTGTCCATTGGTCACATTCTTTCGTGCATACTATGGGAGAATCGAGCGTTCTCTGCATCGTTGCATCAGTGCTTCTATACTTCCTTCTATTAAGGGGAGTGGAGAAACAGTGAGAAATCTTCTTGAGTAGTGGTGTCCTATTGTGTTTTCCCATATAATTAATGGAAGGGAGACGAGTGGGAGAGTACAAGTGGAGGTAAGAGGTGATTTCCTGTGGGGGATGTGAGGAGTTACATAATTGCTGCATGTGGATAGCACAGGACAAGTGAAGTCTCTCAAAGTCTTGAAAAATGGCTGATCCTTCTCCAGTCAATTAGAAAAGAGAAGGGAGAAAACAATTGTACAGGAGTGGTTATCCTACAGACAGAAACTTCTATTACTAGCTGTTATGTTTTGGATGGATATTTATTCAGTAAAGACCACAAGCATCTAAGATTTTTGATTTGCAACAATGGCACACAAATATTTTAGAAAATGTTACATTTTCCAAGCAGGAAACACACAAAGCCAAGTTTCCAGGCTACTAATTTCAACAAAAAATGTTAGAGTAAGTTGTTTAGCACTATGGAGACTATATAGTGCCTAGCAGTCAAGGAGAGGGACTTCCAGTGATATTAAAAATAATATTTTGCCTTCCGCAGGAAGGAATACTACTTGTGCTGAAAAGAGAAAATGCAAGAAGATTGTGATTTTCAAAGATATTTCCTACTTTCTTCATCTGCTCTATACTTGTTCAGCCCTGATAAGTCCCTCCTTTTTGCACCCTCTCTAGCTAAAGAGGACTGGATTAAACATTTATTGATGCCAGTCAACACTACCAGAAGAGGTGGTTTTCAGAAGTGAGACACTTCTTCCTTTAAATTGCTGAGCATACTGTCACTGCCCAACTCCCAACACCTGTGACATAATGAATGTGATTGCAAATGTAACATCACACGTCAGAGGCCTGGTCTTCAATGCTAAGAAAAGTTTTTTTTTTTTTTTTTTTTTTAAACCAGAGGATAACTTATGTGCATTAACTATTCCAAAGTAAAAACACAGTGAAGACAAGGCACATTAGTTTTATCACAAAGTAAAACTAGGTGAGGTCAATGCTATAGTCCCACCAGTGATTGACCTTGCCTAGTTTACCTCATGGTAAAACTAACGTGCCTTGTCTTCAGTGTTTTTACCTCTGGATAGGATGGGAACCATATTTTTTAGATTTTTCTACTCATGTATGTTTACATTCTCAAATGATGTTGTATGCAATTTTTTTGCTGAAACTCTGTTTAAAAATGGGTAAAGGAAATAAAACCTGCTTGATTGTAATATCTGAAATAACTGCAGTGTATACGACATGACTGATATCCTCATGCTAGTGTTTCACATATATTTGTATCTCTAACCTTCGTGATAGCTTTTCGAAGAATGCCACAATTTAATCACGCATTCAACATGGAGAGAGGTATGTCATTCATTTTACTGAAAAGACCAAATTATATTCCTAATTATGGCTCACGGGCTGGTAACACAATCCATTAATCCACATGAAGTCTGTCATGGATGTCACTAGGAGGTTTGCACATAAGTTAAAGAGTCAGTGGGGGAAAAACTGATATAGGATACTTATGACCACTTATTTACATCCTTTGTGTGTTTATGCATACAGCTGTGGTAACTAAGCGAGCAAAATTCAACTTTGCTCAGATTTATTTATGAATATATACATTTCAAAAAGAAAATATAACCCATTAAAGGAATAAGTTTCAGAGTTAACATGACATTGCAATGAACTGGGATGCTTCACGCCTCTCAAAGCTATTTCTGTCTACAACAGTTACACTTGCTTATATTTACAGGGTGATATTAGAGGATGGGGGAGGCAAGCACATTAAGCAGAGAAGAACCAGTCTACAGGCTGGGAGTCTGACAACCCTATACTACTACACTGAAACAAACACAAATACATTACATAAATATCAATACATGTATTTCCAGATACATATTATTAACTCTGCACCTGGGCACATGCTTAAAAACATTTGATGCAAACTTGACTAGTTTCTATTATTTAAACTACTCCAAAATTTTAATTTCAGATTTGGGAACCTAAAGTTAGGCACCCACAGATATATTTATGAATCAAAAAAAGTAGCCAGATTGTCAGGTTAGTGTATTATCTCTGAAAATCTAGCCACTTATTTAGATGCTTAGATATTTATACCATGTTTTGAAAGTTTTAAAACAAACGTCAATATTTTAATCAGACTTCCAAAACAGACAAATTAGTGGAAAAGATATCAACTAGATTTCAGCACATATGATTTTTGCTTTCAGAATTAAGTGCCTGAAAAGGCTGAGAATGAAAAAGTGTCTCAACACATCTGTAAATAGTTGCTTCTACAACATCTTCATGCAAATATATTTTTAAATATACAGCATATTTTACGTTCTTTTCCCAGATTGTCAAGATTGGCACCCCTTCTACATTAGTTGTTGTGTAAGATCTCCTCCCCATTTTCATAAAGAGAAAATAATTAGCAACACCAGAGTTGCATTCTGCAGAAATCAACTTCAGACAAGACAGCAACATGCTGTAAGAAAATGTGAGAAGATTCAATAAATCGACTGCAGTATTTGTATAGCTAGCTGTTTTTGCTGTCCTCTGTAGGTTACATGGAACTTTGTTTGAAGAGAATGATTTAAGAAAAGTTGGGCACAGTTATTTGATAATTTGAATTAAAAATGTTTGTTTCTAAGAGATAAAGGTAAGAATAAGACAGTGATGAGTCTTCTGTTTTCTTTGAAAGGTAATGAGCTGTATCTCTCCCCCTCAAGTCTGTAAAAATTGTATGCATACAGACTTACAGACCACCAAAATCTTTGAACTTAACCTACAGTTACTAAAACAATTCAGTATGCTAATTTAAACGTAAGAAGGTTCAAGTACACCTTATTCATTTTAATTAAAAAGAGCAGTAAGATCCTGATGCTACAGCCAAAGGACTTTCTCCTGTCTGCACTCTGTGCAGAGAACTCCCACTGCAGTCAACAGGAGAGCATACACACAGTAATGTCAGGATCAGTGCCACAGTTCCACACAGAGAACTATTTATATTCATGTCTTGTAAAGGGTGAGAAAAATTTTAGTTTTGACTAAATCTGCATTAAGTACTTTCTTACTCAAGTGTTTAAAGAGATATCGCTGTTCCCTAGCTATGATTTAGTCAAAGAAATCTCATTTTGTGGTATTATTGCTAGCCAAATATCAATGCAGTTGAACAGCTGTTAACCAGCTTAAATGCTTAATTAAAATGAATGAAGCCAATCCAAGAAATATCTCCAAACACAGATTATTTCAGGCCCAGCCTCTGCAGGTATTGCCATGTGGCAGGCCCTATACCTGTTCAGAAGTCCTTGCAGAATGAAATCTTGACATCCTAAACATTACATTTCAGCCCAATCAGCATCTGGCTAACAATACTTTGTGTCTCAGTGCAATGCAAGACTAGGGTATTTTCAAGCAATTACCTGTATTTGAAACTTATCAGGAAATCCACAATAGAAATAAAATATGAATAAGCAATTTGCATACATAAAAGTTTCATGCATTTGAATGGTGTTCAAGTATTTTATCAGGTTTTTAAACTTCTGTTTTTGTTATCTAGTTGAGCTTATTTTTTTAAAAAACTATTTAAGATATAAATTTCGTTGATGTCAGCTACCAACCCAGAATGCTTGAGACTCCCTTTATTTTCCCTTTCCTCTTTATCTTCCTTGCCACAAGAGCCTAAATCACAGCAACCAAAGTAGCACAGATAATTTTCTGAAACTACTAATATTACTTCATATCTTAACCATTAGGTCACTGCTAAGTGATTGTCCAGAAAGCAACTGTTACTGCCCTGAGGCACTTCTAAGTCAAGCTGAGGGAACAAAATCAAGACCTCATGTTACTACAAAGATTTAAGTGGGCTGCTTGGGTAGCCTTGAAATGACTTCAAGTTTTGCTAAATTTGAATGTGTACATAAAGATTGCCAAATTAGTGAACAAGAACTCAGTTTTTGCATAACAGAATAAAGTACTAATTTTCAATTTGATATTTTGGGCCTTCAGTAGATACCAGGAAGCATAAGGCACTAAAACCGCCAAAATTAATATTATTGTATATTTTAAACATGGCTTTGGTTATAAAAAACTCATTGCCAACATTCATAAATTTTATTAATAAATCTTAAAATGGTCAACTTTTTTTGGACAGGGGCAATATCTATCTTTGCCTGCAAAGTGTGTAGCACAACAGGATCCTGATTCCATTTAGGGCCTCTGGCCACTACTATAATATTAATATTCATAAAATTACTGATGTTAAACTATATTAATCTTTCCTTTTGATTCCAGGATCCTACCTCAGAGAATGCTGCACTGAAGAAACTATTGTCTTAATATCCATTACAGCAAAAGTTTTAATGAAATATACAGCATAAACTCTCCATGCAATACAGTTACAGTTCTCTTGTAAAGTCTTCAACCATATGGAAAAGAAGCATTCTGAAGTGATTTTTTTAATGCAAGAATATATTTAATCATTTATTCCTTTAGATTTTGCAAGAATAAAGCAGGTAGGAAACAGGCGAAAATATTAACAGAAAATATTAACGAATTACACTGCTTATGCTACAAGCTGCGAAAAGAAGCTGGAGTACTTGCCAAGCAGAAATGCAAATATCAGAAATTAAGCACTGATCCTGGCACATTCCACAGAATTATTTTGCAATGGTGTTTTAACAGAAGCATCATTATATAGAACATTCAATTAAAAAAAAAAAAAAAGACTTTCTGGGATAATTTTTCTGAAAAAAACTCTCCGATGCCATGCATCTTGGTATTGCACTATAATCAACCACAGAAGACTACTCGATTTACAGAAACTTATGTCACTCAAGGATCAGTACAAATTTCTTGATTTAAATATTTTTCAATAAAGCCTTTTATGGGTTTAAGCCAAATGCATTACTATAAACCTACCATACTGTAGGTCCCATAGATAAAGACTAAAACTAAATGTCATTATTAGAATAGTGAACATTCTCCCTCATATATTATTTTTAAAAAGACCAAATCTTACCTGCAAGTATTAAAAATCGGACTGTCTATTGCTTGACTTTTTTGTAGTTGTGATTATGTGTAATATTTACAATGAAGTCATAATGCAAACATCCACATCAGGGTTGTCTATCTTCCTTTACTCTATTTGAGTTTGCCACAGTATCCATGATTATGTAGAGCCCCAAGTCTATTTATAGTCAAGATTAATAGTACATCTTCATTCAATTTTAAATTATTATTACAGATTTAAACAAACAATGCATGGAAGATTAGTTTAATATTGAAAAAGACTGAACATTAATTTCTTCCACATCATAAAGTTAAATCATTGAATAATAAATTGAAATGTTTATACTAAAAGTATTCAACATTCCAAATGAACTTGAGTTAATCCTTGCTATCTTTTGAGATATTACAATATGGGATTACTTTGTCTATCAGTAGATTTGAATCCCAGCTGCTTTAAAAAGAATACTCATTAATAATAGGCCTATCTAAAATAAAACATCAAAGTTAGTGACAAACAAATGGACCTACAGTAACAGTTAAGTCTTGCAGAATGCTAATGGGTGTCTTAAGCATAGACGGAAATATTACAATACAACATGCAGTTTTACTGAACTCACCTGACAGAGGTGTAAAACCATTCTCTAGGAGCAGAGATGCATGCACAAAAGTAAGAATATGATTGCAAGTAACAAACATTAAAAAAATAAAAACACTACAACTTCAAAATGAACAAAATGGCAACAGGGTGAAAATAGTAAACAAAAAACATTTTTGGATTCCTCACCTCTCGTTTTGCAAGCAGCACATTAGGAACAATGTGTGGCAGGCAACGTCCCAGCATTAACATGACACTTTTTTCGCTATCTGCAATCCGAGACACCTAAAAATCCAATTTTTTATGAGACTCAGCAACTGAAATGCAACCTTTTTCATTTATTAAAGCTTTTTTCAGCAGAAACTAAACTTCCCAAGAACTATAAAAATAATCACTAGTGATTGAGCATAAATACACCCAAAATTACAATCTATCATTTAAATCTCACCAAATCATACGCTTTGTTCCTAATACTTGTGTACAGGATTATTTAGAGCTACTAGTTGTTTAATGGAAGTCAGACAGTGAGAAGATTAAAAAGGGTATTCTGTTTACGATAAGGAAAATATACCTCTGATCCCAAACGACTCTCTGCTGACATCCGACAGAAAGATAGTAGTGCTTGATGGAAAGCTGGTGACAATGTCCTGAAATAATTTTGTCAGGAGAAAAGAAAAGAATAGATAAGAATTGACATTGATGGAATCCTAGTTATTCATTCAGTTTTAGTCATATGTATTGTGACATCTGAAAAGCATGTTTTCTGTGTTGCATATTGGCAACTTCAACTTGTTTAAAGTCATATTTGAGCTAGATTTTAAAATCAGCAACCCCCTAGTTTTTGTTTAAATTAACTGCCATTTTGGATTGGATTAAAAATGCAATTTTTCTAATTCACAAGTTATTCCCACAGGGCTCATATACTTGAAGCTAGAGAATGACGACTCTTATACAGACAAAAATACGATTCAAAGAGTGAGGAAAATGAAGCTATGTTAACTCCAGCAGTGATACAAAAAAAATATAATCTTTGCAAACTGACAAATGACAAGGAAAAAAGTACTATTTCTGCCTCAATTTATTTTCCTGTGCATATTCCTATCCAACAAGCCTCAGAGACATTTTCCATCTTATTGTACGAATGATGCTAACGCTAGAGAAGTCAATTACAACCCTCAGCACTTAAACTCCAATAATCTGGAAAATGCAGCCAGAAAGAATTTCCAAGGCTGTACATTTCCTACTAATCCTGTACTAAAAGCAACTTTTAAAGGGAAGAACTTGAGATGAACAATATTTTTCCCTAGAGCATGAAGATATGATACACCTCAAATTATCAACCAAAGAAATACCCCATCCTGGGTAAAAACTTAAAAATGATGGATATCAATTCATTTCAGAGAACAGAAATCTGGTAAACACATTTATTTAAGCACATATTTGTCCAATAATCCTGAAGGCAACAATATGTCATTATACTGGAAGGAAAAGCACCTCTAATTTAGACGCAATATAAGGCTGAGGATAAGCAGGACATTAAAGTGTGCTCCTGTTTTCAGCCAAATGCACTGCAGGTGTAACTTGTACATCAGAGATGTATGAACAGAGGATTAAGTTGTTGCCATCAAGGTTTCTTTGTAGGAAGCCTATAACCTCTTGGGGTCTAGTGGTTATCTGGCAGAGTGTACTGGTGCCTTACAGCTGAACTTCATCTTGCTTTGCATTATTCTGAGATTAGCATTTCAGCAAACCAGCTGATGCCTAACCAAGCACTTTTCATCTAGATAGAATAGAACAGAAATAAGGTCTTAGAATAGATTAGGAATTAGAAAATGTAAGTGCTCGCCCCTACATTCAGTTTGAGCCATGTCTCAAATTACATCTTCCATCCTATTTTTTTTTGTATTAATTTATTGGTTCAGGGGATTGCCTTTTCTTATGAAAACTGTTTGGTGGATAATTTACCAAATTTAGAAATTCATCTGTAAGTAAACTGAGAATGTCTATGTATATTTGGTTTGCTGTAAGCAGTTTACGATTTAGCATAGGCATAGGGACTGGATGTGGGTTTAGAGAAACTGCTTTCCAAGATTTTATGCTATAGGGCTGACAAAAGAAAACCTGCCCCACTTACTCCTATCACTCTAGATCAAGCTGAAGCTTTACTTTGAGTTTGCTTGAGAGACTATCCTGAAAAAATGCCAGGATCTGTAAAATCTTACAATGAGCTTTATCTTGCACAGATATTTCAGTATAATACATATTATGGCACAGGTTTCTTTAATACAATTTTCCTTGATACTAGAAGAGCTTTCAGTCTTTTTTCCAATAATTTTTTAGTTTTAGTCAGTCATAGGGGTCATTATATGGGAACAGGATGCAGGCTTAAGCTTTTGGTCAGGAAATTTCTCATTAGAGAAGTGGGAGAATGAGGTTTTGATAAAAAAGCTACATCTAGAGCCATGGCCTTCTTGGCCAATGAGTGAATAAAACTTGACGCCGTATCACTGACCCTTTTTAGCATTGTTTGGAATTATGAATCTATTAAACTAAAAAAAAAAATAAGAGGACTTCTTAGACTTGACTTGCTCTTTTGAACTATCATCAAGAAAATGGCAAATAGCTATTACCATCCATTAGGACCGCCAGGAGAATTATGAAGACATATGAACACCTTTTGAGAAACCACTAACCCAAAAAGTAGAGCTTTGTAATTATAAAGTGTTCCCATTGATTTATCTTCTTTGATATTTCCTGATCTGGAATGTGAGTATTTATTTTCCTGAAGTCTAGGGACACTGGAAGTGTCCTTGGATTGCCTGCATCATTTTTAATAATCTGTTGAGCATTCCACAGATTGTTTAACTACCAGTCCATCAGAATACCTGATAAAATGTAAGGACTGACAGCCATCCTTGGTTTACAGCACCAAAGAGTATATAACATATTTAGATAACCATAACACATTGTCAATTAAATTTCAAAAAAGGATACGTTTTATGTAAGGGGAGGGAATATGAAAAAGATTCAGTAAAAAAATCTAGGAGGCAGGAAGTGTTAAACTGGGTGATGACCTTGATTTAACTAAACTACTTGTTTGTCCTTATTCTGTGAAAGCAAAGATACTTTAAGGTATTGAGATTTTAGATTTTAATGCCTAGCTGCTCAAAGTTGGTTAATATTTTCTTCAAGGGTCATATCCTAGCTAGGTTGTTTTAGACATTTCTGAAAGTGTTAAGATTCAGATCCCCTTGAAATTTTTTAAAATTTAAATTAAGATGAAAATTCTATTACTGTTTCCCAGAGATTCAGAAGTATTTATGACAAGTTGTCACTAAATTTCCTAATGGCGTGATTAACAGCACTTAGAATGCAAGCTCTTGGCAAACAAGATATATTCCACTACAATTGGTGGACTACATTTAGATTCTAGAATCTGTTTTATCAAATCTGGTAAAAACCTTGAAGGCTTTGACTGATAGGCTTGGTTCTGTCCTCATATATACAAGGGGACGGAAAACCTTCTGAAGGTTGATAAACACAAGTATTCAAGATTTATTTTAAATTCTAAGACAGTATTGCAAACAAGAACAAAAAGTAAATATATAACTAACAGAACAAATACAGAAAATAGCTTACTTACTGGCAAGGGGAAGCTTAACGGAATCATATAAAGAATGCAAGTATCCTGGACTTTTAAGGTTTGATTCAAAACTACTGAACACTTAAAGAGTCATCAGGTAAATACTGGTGATGTATTCAACTCAAACCATGTCTAGCTCTCTACTGCAATCTGTTATACAAGGCATTTCTCCAACTATCCAGGTTCAAAATTGTTTTATGTCAATGGCAATGATCCGAAGCAGGCTCTCTTCATCTACCCATCTGGGCAAGACATGCACAAACAGTTACCGTTGTAATAAAGGATTTTAGGATTTTCTCCATGTAGTTTTAACACGGCTTTGAAAGAGTTCAATTTGTATATTTTCATATAATCACTTCCAGCCATCTAGACAACCCCATCATTACAAGCCATGTGTTATAAGCAGCCCCATCTAACTTGAGAGACTCTAGAAGTAGGCTGGGTATATCTATAGCTAGGACATATCTTTTCCTTGAGTCTACCCTCTTAATACATTTTACTGCTGCACTATAGCCAGTTCAATATAAAGATAGTTGCTACACATACATTCGGAACTTGACTGATTTTGTGATTGTGTAACTGGATGTGTTCAGTATTTAAAAGTCTCACTATCTTAATTTTGTCTCAGCTCTCCCTCCCAACCAGGGGTAGTGGACTTCAACAAGGATTTTTTTTTTTAAATCAGCAACTGAAATTCCTTCCAAAATCAATACAGTCAGCAATTTCCATACACTGGCAGTGAAAGAATGATCAGGAGAATAGTATCTAATTCTTCCAATCTGACAATTGCTTAGTTAGGACGAGTAGCTTTCAAACTAATTTAGACTAATTGTTAGAACAGATCCAGCCATTACTGTATGATGGAATTCTCAGAATACTGAATAGCAACCTACTGTAAACAATATAACTATTCCTTTAACAGTAGGCACTGACTATTCCTTTAATTTCATCTATGTAAAGATAAGTTTCTAAGTAAAAGGATTTGAAGCTAACATGTTTTCAACTTATCCCAGCTTTTGGCAAACCTATATTTAACCTTTAGGGTTAATACTCTGGATAACTACTAACTGTTTAAACTCAACATCTATAAAACTGCTCTTTTTAATCTAATTCCATAAGATATTTTTAACACTTTTAAAAGACTGATGTTCAGCTGATATTGCAATGCCAACTTTATTTTAAATTGTCCGTTCTGCTTTTGCCAAGAGAGGATTAAATATTACCTTTAAGTATAAATTATTCTGTTGAGTGCAAAATCAAGTTTGATTTTAGGCCCTGTTCCTGTAATAGGCTCGGTGCAGGCAGACCACTGAAGTCAGTAGGACTCAGTGGTTTCAAGGCTCTGCCTGACTACAGTTCTTCAGAACCAGGGCCTAAATTAGGACTACAAACCATCTCTATCCATCTGTATTTATTCAGACTGAAAATGACAGACCAAGGAAGCTAAAGTTCTTCTATGCAGGAGCAGGTATTCTAGTTTCTAGCTTTAAAGTTAATTTGTTAACTTTATCATTGCCAGTGATTTATTTTTGTTCGTTCCCTAGAAAGATAAACATGCCTTCTGGTTTAAGTTATGTGCATCCAATGGAAAAAAGTGTATTTGAGGAACTCCACATTAAAAAACTTTATTTAAAATAATGCATGCTTGTATCTAAAACCTAGCATTTAAAGCCATTTTAATTTTTGAAAGTTAAGATTATTCTTACTAGAACTTTATAGTAATTTTTTAGTCTTACATTTTGAAGAATGAATACACTGATATTCAAGAAAAATTAAAGGCTAGTCAAAATATGAAGCAGCAATTTTTAAAAAATGAAAGTTATTTCCAGTTTACCAGATTCACAATGAATTTGTTTTTTTGCAAGAAAAAGTGAAGTTTTTTTAAAAAAGTGCCCTTTTATGCTTTCATTTTTGGCAAGCTGCAATAAGACAATGTCCAGAGTTCCTCACCTACATTTTCATTTCTCTCCTTTCTTCACTCCGACTTTTCAGAATGTTGACAACTTTTCAAAAGTTAGAGTGGGAAAACTACAGATTAATTTTTCCTACTGCCAGTAACTTATCAACAGCTTAAACTCACTCTCAGAAAAAAAGGCAAAAATCCTAGAAATTCTCTACTGCATTCTGTGGCAAGAGGAAAAAAATGTAGAGAACAAAAGCAGAATCCCAAAAGTGTTGTTTTTCAAATGAAAATATCAGTGTTGAAATTTTCCATTAAATAGAGAGAGATAACGGATAGCATTTTCCCTTGAAAAAAATGATTTCAGCATTTTTCAGTATGAAAATATTTTGTCTGGAAAATTTTGACCAGCTTGATAAAATACAGAAACAAATGGTACACTTAAACTAACTTTAAAAAAAGGTATTAACTACCACAAGTGAGAGAGCTCCTATATCTGTTATATTGTGACGTACATAACTGAACGGAATAATCTTTAGATGGAAACTAATTCCATTAATATAAACACACCTACAACATATCTGCATCAGTTACTACTAGAATAGCTGAAAGCTCAGAAAAATATCAAAAGCAAGTAGGATGGATACTGGTCCATGCAGAAAGGAGGAAGAGCTGAAATAACTCATAAGGCAATCTTACTCAGAGCTGTTTTTGTATGAGAACAATAACTTAGAAGTTATATTAACTCCTTTACTAAGCTTTTTTGATCTACAATGTTCTTATTGGTCGTATGTATGTTTCTTTCTCCCAACTACTACAATGCTCAAAAATATCAGTGTGATAAGGATACTTTTTCTGAGATAACTATGAAATTTAAGATCTTGGTCAAAGAAACTAGGACTATAGCTCAGAAAAGTTGACTTTGGAGACTTCTAAAAAAATTGGCTTTCCACTAGCTATCTTCCAGTCATTGAGCACAGAAGCTGATTTAAGAGACAGGTTACTATCACAATTAATAGTTCCGCAATTTTGTATCTGAGTTCCTTCAGAACTCTTGGGCGAATACCATCTGGTCCCGGTCACTTACTACTATTTAAAAATTTATCAGTTTGTTCCAAAACCTTCTTTACAACACCTCAATCTGGCACAGTTCCTTAGATGTCAGCTAAAAAGAATGACTCAGGGGTAGCAATTTCGCCCACACCCTCTGCAGTGAAGACCAATGCAAAGAATTCATTTAGCTTTTCTGCAATGATCTTGCTTTGCCAAACTGACTGTATGGCAGGTTTCCTGGTTCTGACATACTTACAATTTTTGTTGTTGTTAGTTTATGCATCTTTTGCTAGTTGCTCTTCTGATTCTTTTTTGGCCTGCCTAACTCTACTTTTACGCTCTACTTGCCAGAGTTTATGCTCCTTTAAATGTTCCTCACTAGAATTTGACTTTCAATTTTTAAAAGGATGTCTTCTGGCCTCAAACAGCTTATTTTACTCTGTTTACCCATCAGGGCATTTTTCTGGTTCTCTAAATTTTTTTTTTGTTTTTTTTGGATTTGGGTTATGCATACAACAAGTTTCCATGCAGTTTGCAAGCATTTCCCTCTTGATTGTTCCTTTTAAATTTCCATTTAACTAGCCTCCTCCTTTTTGTGTAGTTCCCCTTTTGGAAGTTAAATACTACTGTGATGGGTTTCTTTGACATTTCACCCTCTACAAAAAAGTTAAATTTAATCACATTACGTTTGCTATTACTGAGCAGTTCGGCTATATTCACTTCTTGGACCAGATCCTGTGCTCCATCTAGGATTAAAATCAAGGAGTTCCTCTCTCCTTCTGGGTTCCAGCACTAGCTGTTTCAATAAGCAGTCATTAGAAATTTTATCTAGTGTCTAGAAATTTTATCTCTGCATCCCATCCTGAGGGAATGTACTCAGTCAATATGGGGACAGTTGAAATCCCCCATTACTGCCGAGTTCTCTGTTTTGGCAGCTGCTTTAATGTTCCTGAGCATTTTATAATCACCATCCCCATTCTGGTCAAGTGGTCAGTAGTATATTTGTGCTGCTATGCTCTTATTCAAGCATGGAATTTCTATCCACAGAAATTCTACAATATAGTTTAAATTTAAGATTTTTACAATACACCTCTACCTTGAGGTAACACTGTCCTTGGGAGCCAAAAAAATCTTACTGCATTATAGATGAAACCATGTTATATATCAGATGGTCATGAATAAACCATACTAGAACCAGGATTTACCCATTGCCAGCTGACACAACGTGTATGTATATGCTGACTGCAAAGTCTTATTTAATCTCACATAAGTTAACAGTGCTCTAAGGCTGCATTTTAATACGTTTCTAGTGATGACAAGACCCAAGTCTCAAATCTCCAACAACTGAATGTCACTAGACTTTTAGGGACAGCCTTTCTAAAAGGACAGGACAGTAAAATGCATAGATTTGTAATATTTAAATTGTAATTATATAGTCAACATCTTTAGTTATATTGGTACGCATTTGTCTAAACAATGCCTAAATACAAAACTCCTCAATCTCCCTGGAGGAAGAACAGAATAGATTTTATAAAGAGATGGAACATAGGAAAGAAATAGTAACATCCCCTTTCCCTCATTCACTGTTTTGATACCAGTGTTTTCTCCCTACAATTCCAAACTTAGTAGACAGAAGTTAAAAAATTACTCTTAACATTTAATTTTAAAATTGAAAATGTGTAATTTAACATCTTTAACAAATGTTCTCAAACAACTCACAACCACCCCAAAATACAAAAGAATGTAGAGAAATTTGTAAAGCCATCTATTATACTTAAATGAAGGGAATAAAAATTAGAAATTAGAAAGCAAGAGGTAGAAAAGAATTAAGAACTCTGTAGCACTGCGCTTTTAGAAAAAAAAATCTCCCTACTGTGAAAAAAAGCATTTCAGTTTAAAACTTTTATCACTAACCTATTAGGTTTATCAAAGTGTATTGCAGCTTTATTTGATAGAGCACAAGAGGGCAATTTCTCTCTATCTTTGCTAGGGAGAGAATTTAGTGTATCATCTTTAGGTGTCTTTGAATCTGCTTCGGCTGATATGGAAAGGCTTATTTCCTCAGTTTTTCCATGTTTACTGTCATTGTCTGAACTCCTGATATCTAAGTAACTTCCATTGTCCTCTGGAACTGAGAGAGGCACGTGGACTAAGTCACAAACCACTGGAACAGCAAAGTTTTCATTCTTGAGGAAGTCTATTTCACTAAAAGAAGAAAAACAAATGTTACATTGAAGCTTTTCAAAACAAGATCTTAATCAGGCAACTGAAATATGAAAATATTGTGGTGTAAATAAACACCTTGCTATGTCAATTCTTTTTTACAACTTCAGTAATGTCTCATCTTAAATCATATGAGATGTGTCAGTGAACACTCTGACACTCCTTTCAGAGGGTACATCTACTGCAGGAAAAAAAAACAAACAAACCCTCAACCCAAGTTTCAGAGCCTAGACCAGGGGTTGGCAACCTTTCTGAAGTGGTGTACCAAGTCTTCATTTATTCACTCTAATTTAAAGTTTTGAGTGCTGGTAATACATTTTAATGTTTTTAGAAGGTCTCTTTCTATAAGTCTATAATATATAACTCAACTATTGTATGTAAAGTAAATAAGATTTTAAAAATGTTTAGGAAGCTTCATTTAAAATTAAATTAAAATGCAGAGCCCCCCTGGACTGGTAGCCATGGCCCGGGCAGTGAGAGTGCTGCTGAAAATCAGCTCGTGCGCCACCTTCAGCATCCGTGCCATAGGTTGCCTTCCCCAGCCTAGACCAACTGACTCGAGCTTGTGCTACAGGGCTAAAAATACCAGTGCAGATGTTTCCGCTCGGGATGGAAAAATGCATCCCCCTGGTGAGGAGGATGCAGCTCAGAGCCAGGGGTCCAGCCTGAGTGAGAATGTCTACACTGCTATTTTTAGTCACAAGCCTGAGTCAGCTGACATGGCCTCCGAGACTCACTGATACAGTGTTTTTTGGGTTTTTTTTTGCAGCATAGGTATACCCTTTTTTGGTAAAGGAAAATGAAGTGGTGTAGCCAGAAAGATCTTGAAGAGTAGAAAGACTGATCTTTGTATGTTTCGAGCTGAGCCCAAAGAATTCAACAAAGTGTCAAGAAGCATGTGTCTGTATGGAGTATAACATTTAAGATGTTTTGGCTCTGAACTAATTTTTAGAGCTCAATATTTAATATACTTTCACCTGCCCTGAAATGGTAACTATATACGTTGACAAAATGACTGAGAGGTTATCACTTTTTGTATATATAGATACATACTCTGAAGAAATCTTATTGTGTAACTTAAGGGATACATAAAAGCTGGTGCAAGACTAATAGTTTGTTTTTTTTAATTTCAAAAGGAGAAAGTTGTTAAAATGAACATCCCCTCAGCAGTGTTTGCAACAGTGTTTGCAGTACTTATGAACCAGAAGAAATTGATGACAGAAGTGAAACAAGATTTTCATTTTCCACGCAGAGAGAAATGCGAACACAAATAGTTCAACGGTGAAGAGCAAAAAGTATTTAAGTTAATTTTAGTTTCACTCTTTAAACATATTTAAATAAAGGATGTAAAATGTTAACCGGTTAACCAATAAGCATCAGTCTTACCGGTAATGTCTTCAGTTAATGTTTAAATGCCTATTGTGCAGGGCCAGCAGCCGGGACCTCGTGTAAAATGTGGGGGTGGCTGCAGCACCCGCCACTCCTATGTTGTGAACTTGTCAACATTTAACCAATACAATTGTAATAATATAAACAGATACTTTTTAAAAATGCCGTTTACATCCCTAATTTAAATATGATTCCTTATCTATCTATATTTAAGTTAACAGTGTCATCTTAATTTCTCTGATTGATAAATGCAGGAGATAAATTACTGCATAGGTTGAACCTCTCTAGTCTGGCACCCTCGGGACCTGACCAGTGCCGAACCAGAGAATTTGCCGAATCATGGGAGGTTAATATTGTAGTGAGCACGTCTCTATTTTTAATCTCACTGAGGTGAATAAACGGAACAACGCTTGCAACGCCACCTATCCAAGGCTTACCGGCTCTCTTCATAACGAAGTGTTAGTGTTGTTACACAATTTTACTGTATTAGCACAAGGCAATAAGTAGTTAAGCATAAAAGACAATAAAATAAAATTGTGCTGGACCACGGATGTTATCAGACCAAAGTGTGCTGGACTAGAGAGGTTCAATCTGTATGTAACAGGAGCTCTTAAAATGCTTTAAAAATCTGAAATATTCTATTGGTTCTAACAAAATTCCATATATTAAAAGGTAAGATTGTCAGTTCTAGAGACAACCCCTATGAACAACTAGTGAGAATTTTTGTTTTAAATATTTTACATATATTCTTATGTAAAATGCTGCGAAATCAAAAATACATACCTCTCAAGTCTTCGGATTTGTTCCGTCAAAGACCATTTCTCACTGTTTAATGCATTAATTTGATCTTCTAATTTTTGCACTATTAAGAATTGCTAAATGCAAGATAAAAATAATGAAAACAATTTAGCAAATTCCACTTATGACATTACATAACAAACCTGCATAAAAGCGTCTTAACAATAATCTTACTTCTGTTGACTGTGATACTCCAAATACAGGCATGCTCCCTAGTGTAGGAGTGGTAACTTCTAACTCATCCTCTTCAACACCAACTGCTACATCCACAACATCTCTTGCAGTTACTTGATGGTTTCCGAAGTCACGATAGAGTTGTAACAAGTCTGGAGGCTTTGGAATGTTCAATCCTACATCATCCCACAGTTCAAAATCCTTGAAAAGATTAAAAGCAGTGTCAAAAGTCTATGGCACACTTTTTATTCTTGAATTTTTGTTCACTTCATTACATGTATATAGGTGCATAAGAACAATACACACGCCAAAATTTGGAGAATGCAAGGTGAGCTGCTTATACTCAATTGAAGGGAAAAACAGAAGTCAAAGTTGCTGCTCCAGGGCAGAAAGTAGTATTACCCCAAAGAAACTTCTAAGATCTGCATTAGGAAGCCTTCCAAAATGCACATCTGGCAATATAAGTAGTTGTTTTTTTCATAAGGTATGTGGATTTTATCAGGTATACCAGTTAGGCAAATTTTTAGCATAAAGCAGGCAGCTGGTGGAAGGGTATTATACTACTGATGCAGGGGTCTTTTTACTCCTCAAAGTTTAAATAGATAAATAAATTAAATAAATTCTACCTTATACATACACATGGATTATAGTGCATCTATGTATCTATCTATAAATAATACAGGGGCCTAAATTTTCAAAAATGAAAAGTCTCAAAAACTGTGTGCACAAATAATCCAGTACTTACATAACTGGTTATTTAAGTGCACATTCACATTTGATATTGGGTACTATGGGTGGCTGGTGAGGCTTTCCCTTGGGGAGGATAGGAAGCTCCCTGCCCCATCTGTTCCAGCCTAGGTCCCACCACCACTCACTGCTCTCAGCCCCCTGGAAGGCCCTGGTTGGGTTGAGTTCTTGGCCACAGCTGGAGCTCCAAGCCAGTTCCACCTCCACTCCATCACTTCTCTCTCCTTTCCGCTCCCCGCCCCCAACACCCAAATCCACAACTGCCCCTCCCCTCCAGCATGAGGTTTGGGGAGGCTTAGTCTCCATCAGCCTCCATTATACGCCACCCATGTTGGCCACTCAATCACAGTAATTGTGTACATTTCAAAACCTGAGAACCATTTTATCTTTTTAGACTATCACCTAAAGTTCTCTAATTTCTTGTTTGACTATTCTGCATTATTTCTATCTCCACTATTAAGTACGCTTAAAATAACTAATGTAAGAAAAGGGAAGAACATGCGTAAGACATTAAAATACATTTGATTATTCAAGTATTGTGTCACTTTGGGTTTGTCTAGTCAGCAGCTGGGATTGTGCTTCCCAGGGTAGGGAGATGGGCAGGCCATAGCTCTTTTCGAGCTGATGCACTAAAAACAGCAGCGTGGCTGCTGCCACGACAGCTTGGGCTAGCCACCCAAATCTGTCTAAGCCTGAGTATGGACACCTGTAGCTAGCTTAAGCTACCAACTAAGCCATAGTGACCACATTGCTATTTTTGGCATGCTAACTTGAATAGAACTTGTGTACATCTGTCTATACATGCTGCAAAGCATGCTCCTAGCAGCTGTGCAGATACACTCTTAAAGAGCATCTTCAAAGGTATTAAATGCTGACATTTTTGTACAATTCTTTTCCACTGTTCAAGCATACATTTCTGTTTTATATTAGAGATCTAGGATTTATTTTTTCCTTTGAGGGCAGAATTTGGCCCACATAAGTTGTTATTGCTGATTATGCGTGAGAATCAGAAAATCCAACTTGACTCTCAGAGACTGGGTTGAGTTCGCAGGGTTGTCCATTAAATTTTCTTCCCCTGAACACATTTAGTATATAACATGAGACATATGTGCAAACCAACAATTTTTATGGAGTCGATCTGAAGAGCAGAAATGTACATTAAGGACTCCGCACTTAATAGAAAGCCTCATAGAATTCTTTTAGAGAGATAAATCGTTCTGTAGCACACTATTTCAACATAACAGAAATGTTTATATAGTATATGGTAGCATTTAAGTTTTTTCATAAAGACGTGCATTTTGTCCACTGCTATGTGGATTTACAAATTATTAACCAATACTATGTAATAGTAATTCCCATCCCTTACTTCATTTTTATCACACCTTAAAAACAGAAAGTAAATTCTGAGAGTTAATATTGTATACAGTTTGACTGAGAAATAGGTATTGTATAAATTAATGAAAACTGATGCACAATATTTTATGCTGGGGAAGGATTGCTTGCTTTAACTTATTTATACATACTGATAAATTCACTTCAAAGTAGCAAGCAGAATATGATCATTTTCTTAGTATTTGTTTCATGGCATGTAAAATAAAGTTGAATTTTTGAAAACACATTGTTTTTTCCCCTACTGGTAAAGCTTCCATTGTGGGTCATAATTCTGTTATTGACATGGTGATTGGCTGGGAAGTATTAAGTAAGTAGAAGACCAGAACTCTTCCCTTTCATGTTGGTTGTAAGTCTTGGGGACTGTCTACATTAACCCAGAAACGAGCAGATAATCAAACTTTTCTAAAGATGCTAAACTGAGGAAAATCACTACACAAACTTGGAATTGTTACTCTAATGGACTATTTTTTCTCCATATATAGCTACTTCTGATGACAAATGCATAGCAAACTGTTTAGAAAATTAATTTCTCATTTCACTCTCTATATGTTGTAATTAGAATACACATGAAATTGATAACATAAAATGGTTATTGTAATAAAAACTGATCAACTGAAGGTTTTCAGAAGATAATGTTCAAAATTTTACAATTAAATTCTTCAACACACCTTTTAAGAGTGACATTGTGTGTTTGTGTCAGCATGTTGGAAAATATATGATAATTTTGCATTTACAAATTATAACTGGATAATAGATTACCAAATTACAAAATGCTCTGAAATATAGTTCTACCCATTGTTACATGCTCACCAGCCCCTTATTTACACGTTTTCAAAAGAAAGCCTATTTTGATGCATTACTTAGTGCTCCTGTATTTTCAAGTTATGGCTCTAATCAGCAAAATATTTATAACCAAGGTTAATTTTATGCATGCTAGTAGTCCCATTAACTTCAGTGGGATTACTCAGGTGCATATCATATAGTGCATTTGTAAGAGTTTGCAAAACCAGAGCTCAATTCAAGAACTATTCTGACATCAAAAACAAATTTAAGAAACCCAGATTTGAAAACAAGAAATGCAGGCAAACATTGTTATCAGAAAGGTTAACCAAACTTTACCTGATCATCACTTTCATCTGAAAAGGTTATTGAAGTAAGCTTGTAACTATTCTTTAATAAAAATTCATTGACTAGGAAGTTTAGAGCTCTTTTCTCAAGAGGTTTGATTGGCTCCTGGAAAAAAGAAAACAATGAAAACTGTAAATCTTATGCTCACCTTCCTTATGGTTGCTATGCTACAGCTGTATGTGGGTTATTAACTCAATTTCTATCAATCACCTACCTGAATTTCAGGACTCGATTTATAATTTTTTCGTTCCTGCAAAGGAACTTCATTTTCTGCAAAAAAAAAAAAAAAAAAAAAGTTAACATAAAATTTACTCTCTTTTATATAGAAAGAGCTCAGCTACTTCTACATTGTCAAAGTAGAAAGACTTAAAAAAAGGTTTATGTACACCACCTGCAGCCTGAGTCAGGTTGGCTCGGAGGGCCTGAATGGTCTCCTTGGCTTTCCGTAGTTCAAACTCCAGGACTGGACAGGGATTTGGATTAAACACACACAGGCATCCAACCAAGGAAAGGGAAACAAAAATAAAATATAAAAAGCAAGGATGGGTGTAAAAAAAATATACAGTTTGTATTAAACATAAAGCATGCAGTCTTTATGGAACTCATGGACACATGCAGCAGAGTTGGCCTGAAAGCAAACTGGTGAACATTTTCCATAATCATAGCGGTCTACAGTTAACAAAACTGTAAGTTCAAGCTGTCTGACAAGGAATCGCTGTAGGTTTTTAATAAAATTACTACAATATGTATCTTAACTTTGCATTAAATTGAGGAAAATGTTATGATGCTTCCACCCCTTCCTTCTCCAAATCCTACTAACTAATATGCTGTGATTTTTTGGGATAAAACAAAGGGCGACGTTTTTAAAAAGCTAGAGTTAGAGGTAGTGGAAGCAGTTTGTGTGGCAAAGCTGAAATAATTTAGAATGCCATGGTATTATTGTCCTTTTAAACTATTTAAGGTTGTTTTATAATAAAGAAACTACATACTATTTTGCTACTTTGAGTAAATGCCATGGAGACATCTCAAAGTTTGAATCTCGCTGTATTTTTTGCTATGAGACAGTTACCAAAATGTCATTTACAAGGTTTTTTGTTAACATTGCTATGAGTTTTCTGTTATTTTCTAGAAGTAGAATTGGATTTTTCACTTTAACAAGACGAAGTGAAGTTACTGCAACAAGTCAAAAACAAATTTAGATATGCATTGCTAAAAGAAAGACCTATATATCTCAGAGTCCTCAGAAGAAGCTTACAATACACTCACTTATTCATAAGTAATGTTTCCTCTGAAAGTTTTTACTTATACTACAGTTCTAAAACTAAGGTCAATTGAACTCAGATTCAAAATTGGAGATTCAAAAACTATAATAAAATTGAGCTGTTCAATGTCTCCATTATGAATTATCCTAACAATGTTCCAATAAAGTTTATTCTAACTAGTATTTTTTAAATGCGAGTACAGTGCTGCTATCTTGAAAGTTATAAAAATGAAGGTCAGATATACAGTGGCTGTCAATCTAAAATATACTTTGAACCTATGTAAAAGGATTTAACAACTTTCCTTTTCACAGCCATTCACATTTAAATCTTTTGAGGGAACCTATTTAGGGAGTTACCAGTGTCCAGACACCTTACTGATTCAACTCAGCCAGGTACAGAGTATGCGCATTAGTCTGAATATCAAATGTAGGCAATTATACTTATGGTAAATACCAAATAGTCAGTTACCTAGAGAAAATGAAGTAGTTCAGTATTTAACTATAAGCGATAAAACTATATACTTAAGTATTAGCTAAAACTACTTTGGAGAGCTGAGATGGTCTAAACTAGTTTAATTTTAATGCCGATGTGAAGCTAATGATGCTTTAACTCTGTCAAATAAGTTTAATATATTCTTCACACACTCATTGCCTAGAAACACTTTACTGGAGTATTCTGAAAGACTATTTTAGATGACAATGCCATGAACAAAGTGCTTCATTTAATTAGCTCTTGTTTGTAAGATGCATTATTCAGTGCTGGATAAAAGTATTCAAATAATTCAGTTTCCCTGTTGGATGTCATTAACAAGAGCCTCTTGACTATAAATGAGTGCATGTAAAAAAGATTCACTCAGTTTGCATTTATCCATCAAAACTGAAGTAGTAACTACAGTACATCACATTTACTATATGAAAGTAACTTGTTTGATGCACAGAATTTTACTGCAGCAGTACAAAAGCACAAGGATCTGATGAGAAAGTATGTAAAAGATCTCTTTAGTCAGCAATGCTGATCTGCAAACATTTCTTTCTGTGCAACCAAGTTAGAAAATGTTTTTACTGAAAATTACACATAAACTAATCATTTTTAGTATTTGCTTAAACATATGAATATCACACAAGTTTATAGTTAGATTCTAAATAGTAATGTGTTGATTTATTCAATTTTGAAAAATATAAAACCCATGTAACTGACTGAATTTAGATAAAATCATCATTTAACAAAAAGTGAGCATGTATTCATATTTTTGGATCTCTAAAATATTATAAAATAATAAAAAATAAATTACAGAAAAATTGCAGATCAGAAGTGCCCTGCACCAGAATGATATAAATGTAAAATAATATTGGTAAAAAACAAAGTGGAGAAACTCAGGAATCCCACTGAGGAAAACTGAAGCAGAAATAAGAGAGACATATGACTGAAGGCATAGAAAGCCAAAAAACCCATGTCAGACAAACCCATGTCAGACGGCAAGAATTAAAATTTGAGTGAACTGCAATGATGCTGAAGGAATAAAAACCACAACCATTATGACTTTACCTGCTTGTTCCTACCAAAATGGGTTACTCTGCTGCATGTTTCTCTTTAAACGGCTTAAGATTTTAAACGAGACAAATATCTGAGGAGCATTAGCTCTATAGTATGTCAAAACCACCACATTATATGGCACAAAATAAAACTGACACTGTTAAGTCTCACACCTCATTTCTTACTGTGTATAACTCAGCTATTTTAGCTCCCACCAAGCTGACAAAATTTCAGTTTTCAGGAACCTAAATTTGCCTTTTTAAAAAAAAATTAAAAAAAAGAGTACATTTGTCAGCATTTGCCTTTTCTTACTGTGCATGCTTTGTAAAATGTTAGTCCAGAATATTGATTGATCTTTAAAAATATCATTCAGAGTTAACTTTTTATTTGAGAGAATTATGCATATTTCAACAAGTAGCTTCATTTCATGATGTCT